>NC_072383.2:129332500-129970000 GCF_028885625.2 Pongo pygmaeus
TAAGGGGTCACCAGATAGGGCCAGTGGTTCACCATTCACAAGGGACCCATCCGCAGGACCCAGCTACCTCCCTCCAGGCTCTACCTATGACACTGGGAGTCACATTTCCACACGAGATGTGGATGGGAGGATGTCCAAACCACACTGCCCTGCTTCTCTCAAGGAGGCTGCAGAGGGCCTGGCCCGGGGGTTGTAAGGACGCCGGCTCTGCCGAGCTCGTTCTTGCCAACTGCTCCTTACACCTCGGGGGGTCCCGGGATGGACTTGAGTGCTACGGCAAATCACCGTGTGGACACAGCCCTGCACGCAGACTGGCAGGGGTGCCAGCAGGGGCAGGGGCAGGGCAGGCCTGCAGGAACTCAGGATGGGGTGGTTAGCAGGGCAACCGGCTCTGTCCAAAGGGGCCGGTGCCTCGGCCCGGGTGCAGCCCACCAAAGGCAAAGCTAAAGCTTCTGGTTTCCCAGGAGCAGCAGGACATCATCCCCTCCACATCTCATGTTGAAATGTGACCTCCAGTGTTGGAGGCGGGGCCTGGCAGGAGGTGTCTGGGTCCTGGGGGCGGATCCCTTATGAATAGCTTGGCACTGTCCTTGCCATAATGAGCAGGCTAAGTTCACACAAGGTCTGGTTGTTGAAAAGAGCCTGGCACCTCCCATACCCTCCTGCTCTCAGCACATGACATGCCTGCTCCCCCTTTGCCTTCTGCCATGATTCTAAGTTTCCCAAGGCCTCCCCAGAAGCCAGCACACCCCCTGTACAGCCTATAGGACCATCAGCCAGTGACTCCTTCATAAATCACCTTCATAAAACTTCATAAATGGCCCAGCCTCAGGCATTCCTTTATAGCAAGAACGACCTGACAAACCCAGGGAATTTTCAATTCACCGGAAAATCTCACATTTTAAATACTGGTTGAGTATTTAAAGGCCCATCAGCAGCCTGGGCTGACAGACATATCTAGAGATGGCTGCAGGCTGTGGCTGCTGGCCGTGGTGCTGCTCTGCACGACAATATGGTGACACTCCCGCATCAGCAGGTTGGGTGTGTGGGGGGGTCAGGTTGGATCAAATGCCCTCATGGCCCTGTAGATGCCCCCAGCTGTACCCACATAAGCCTCCGACACACAGGAGGATCCCTCGCTTGCTCCTGGGCCTGGGGGGCTCTGGAACTTAGATTTTGCGACCCTCTGCGTGCCTACATCCACCTGGGCATCGAGCACGCACTTACAGACAAGCTGGGCAATGCATTGCCATAATTGAGGATCCCACCCAGGGGTGGCCAGTGCAGACACCAGGAAGGCCGCGCTGCCGCAAGCCTGGAGACAGCTGCCCCGAGGATGCCTGCCCGGCTGCGTCTCCACCGAGGTCCAAGGCATGCTACTCGGCGTGACCAGTATCAGGAAAAATAAACAGTAAAATTATTGGCTTTTTCCTAAGCATAAGGGATGGGAGAAATGGGCATTTGTTGGTTAAAGTGAAATATGTCACCCAGCTCACGCATCTTAGCACTGCCCCACCTTTGAATGAGCAGGGTGTGGACTAGTGAGGCCCTGCTCCTGCGGTCTTGGGCACGGTGTGCAGAGCTGGGTCTCTAGCTGGTCCTGCGTGCGGACGCTGATTCGAGGAGTCTGGTTGCCCTAGTCCCTGTGCAGTTGACGTGCTTTCCCTGAATGAGCATCATGGGGCCAACGCGCAAGCACCCTCCTAGCAGGGCAGAGCGCTGGCACCACGTGGAGCTCACAGACCAGGCATGGAATGTACCCTCTCCTGTCTGCTTGTCCACCAGCCCATGCTCCGTAAATGCTTGTCTGATGGGAGAATCTGCTGTGAGACTTGCTTTCCTTATAACCTACACTGAAGGTGTGGAACAAGGGCACAGCCTCCCCCTCCTCAAATTCCTACCAAGGAGAACCTAAGAGTCCTGCCCACCCACACCCAGCTTGTTTGCACCTTTCCTTTAGGCTCCTTGCCTGAGCACAGCTCCCTGGCGTCTTGGCAGCAGGGAAGGCTCTCGTCACTGCCAGGTGGGTCCCTGCTGGGGCAAAGAGCTTCCAATTGCCTATAGGGAGGAATTGCCAGCAGGAGCCGCTTCCAAAGCATGCTGAGAGAAAAGAGGAACCCGCGGTCCTGCCCCAGGCGGGCGCATTTATACCTCGATATTTATTTCTGGATACAGAGTGCTGTCCTGTCTGGGTTTGGGACTGGGCCTGGGTGTCACCCCGGCTGCAGGGATGCAGGGACACACCCAGCCCCATGGTGCTGGCTCCTCCCCACCCCGAGGCCACCTGCAGGTGCTAGGGCCTGCAGGGCGCTGCTCAGAAGCAACTGAGTCCAGACCAGGCAGGAACAGATGGCACAGTCATCAGGCAAATCAACTATAATTGGAACAAACAGCAGAGGCTTGCAAATGTGGATGTGGCTATTTCTAAAGACAAGGGGGAAGCATCCAAGTCGCCCCCGCAGCTCCCCCAGCTCCCGGCTCAGTGCCCTCCTCTGGCTTCCCAGCCTCTGTAAAGAGGGGTGATAAGCAGGCGCCGTGCTGGCGGCTGGCATCCAAACGGGGTGGTTCTGAGAGCAAGAGGCCCAATGCATAATCACTCCAGAATCACAGGCAGAACCCAGGGACGGTCCAGGCTCACCGGGTCACTTGACTTAGTGTCAGAGGCGTTCAAACCACAGCGACTCCATCTTGAATAGGGGCTGGGAAAGATGAGGCTGAGACCTACTGGGCTGCATTCCCAGACGGTGAAGGCGTTCTAAGTCACAGGATGGGATAGGAGCTCGACACAAGATACAGGTCATAAAGACCCTGCTGATAAAACAGGATGCAGTAAAGGAGCCACCGAGACCCACCAAAACCAAGATGGCAATGAGAGTGACCTCTGGTCGTCCTCACAGCACATTATACGCTCATTATAACGCATTGGCTGCTAAAAGACACTCCCCCCAGCGCCATGACAATTTACAGATGCCACGGCAACATGAGGAAGTTACCCTACATGGCCTGAAAAGGGTGGAGCCCTCAGTTCTGGGAACTGCCCACCCTCCCCCCACAAAAACTCGTGAACAATCTACGCCTTTTCAGCATATAATCAAGAAACAACCATGAATAGCCCACGCTGCTGCTCTGCCTGTGGAGTGGCCATCCATTTGTTTCTTTTCTTCTCTCACACACTGACTTTCGCCTTCCTCTACAGACTCACCCAAATTCTTTCTTGCGCAAGATCCAAGAATCCTCTCTTGGGGTCTGGATCGAGGCTGCTTTCCAGTAACATTAGGAGTAATTTAGAAACAAATTGTCCCATGTGCTGTCTTTATGTGATTTCATTGATCACTAGCTGAATACCTACTATGTGCCAGGCCCTACGTGATTTCACTGCTCAATGGCTGAATACCTACTATGTGCCAGGCCCTACGTGATTTCACTGCTCACTGGCTGAATACCTACTATGTGCTTGGCCCTGCCTGGGGGAGTCATGCATTGCTGCTGACTCAGAGAGACCTCCTGGGTAAGTTGGTGTTAGGCCATTGCACCAGGGCAGAAGACGAGGCCAAGAGGGACTTGTGGTCACACCCTCAGCGGGCAGGGCCCACCTAAGCCCAAGCCTGCGCCCTCACTCACCCACACATTCCCCTAACACACTCACTGGCCCAGGGGTCACCCAACCTCTGAACAAGAGCCAGGCACGGCTGGTTCCCTGCAGGCCGAGCAGGCCCAGCGCCTGGGACCACAGCCCTTTACCTTCAGGTCCAGCACCTGGGACCATAGCCCTTTACCTTCGGGGGCCCACAGTCATGGTTCCATTTTAGTTTCTTTTAAAATCAGAAAAGAAGTGAAAAAGGGTGAGAAATACATAATGCATCCAACCTGGATAATACTCATCTTTATTCTACCCTAGATGCAAAACACAACTGTTAGGATTATTTTATGGAGGAAGGGACGACCCCTTAAGGCAAAGGCCACACAGCCCACAATCATCCTTTGCAGGCCTGAGGCCAGACCCCTGCGGGGAGGTAGATGCCAGCCTGCCTGGGAAGCAAGCACGTTGGCCACCCCGAAAGTCTCCCAGGGAGGAAGGGGGGCTGTTCAGGAAAAATAGCCGGGCTCCTCTGAGGCCGAGACGAACCAGGACTAAACTGCGGTTCGATGCCTCGCTCCAGGAGGAGACACCCAAGGCGCTGTGGAGAGAAGGCGAGAGACACCCACGAGGGTGCCCTGAAGAATCACCACAGAGCTGCCGACACACACATGCCAAGCACACAGCACTGGCGCAGGCTCCTCACGATGTTCCCCTGACCAGGAAGCCCACATCCTCATCTCTTAGCCCAGCCACGTGGTGACAAGCACACCAGCCCCTAGACTTTTCTCAAAGCACCTGAGAGGGTGTTACCAGGCTGGCTTCCTGCCCTTGGGGCCATGCCCTGGCACTTGGGAGCTGTGTGTCCTCGGGTAAGTGGCTCGTTGTCTCTGTGCCCCAATTGCCTAATCAGCAAAATGAGGTGACAGAAAACCTCAGGCAGTGGTTTCAGGGGTTAAATATGACTGTATTTCTCAAGGGCCTGGGGTAAAGCGACTTCCTGCATTCCTACCCCCTGCTACTGCCGCACACCCAGGGAAAAAATCAGCAGGTGAAGGCGGCAATGGCTGGTGCTCCCTGAGTCTGGAGCCGCCAGCACTGACTTATGATTCAGCCTCCAGTACGCTCTACAGGCAGGACCAGGGCTGCTGTCCCCTCTGCCCCCACCCAGCACCTGCAGGGAGGTCAGAGTTCTGAGCTGACTGGAAGCTGTGCTGTGCAGCAGCCGTGGAAGGCCTGGACTCCAAAGCCACACTCCTGGGGCTTGAATGGGATTCTGCTCATGACTATCTGAGACCCTCAGGCAGGTCATTCATTAACCTCCCTGTGTCTTGGTTTCCCCCAGACATGAAGATTATCAAGTGAAATGGGCATTATCTTGTACATGTCTCCATGTCTCTCCGACGCACTCCCAGGATAGGGCCCAGCACAGGTCACCTGTTCAAGGCGGTGGTGTTGCTCTCATTGTTTTCTTTTGCTTTTCTGTTTTGATACGACGCTAAGTGCCAAAGAAATTACTTAAGTCCTAGCAGCTGGAATCTCCCTGCTCTCAGTTTCTTAGGTTTGCAAAAAGAACTGTCTTGACAGGCAAGTTCCTAAAAATCTCTGTTCTATGTTTAAATCCTGATGCACATCTTTGCTAAACCCCAAAACTAGCCCAGGGTACTCATTGGGCCTCAGGACTTCATGCAGCATGACCAAGAAAAAAAGACACCTCCCCACTGCCACCAAAACCTCCTGGCCGTTCATTCTTTGGAGAACAGGGCCTGGAAGTGTCCATGGCACTGGAGTTGTGTATATGGGTACCGTGAAAGGAAAATAAATCTCGGGACCCCACAATCACGAAGCCAAAGGGAAGCATCAAGCTGGGAACTGTGTCAGCAAACCTGCCTTCCATTTTATTTCTAAATAAGATAGCCGCAAAGATTAAAAAGCTACATGCCTCCCTCACAATTTGCACACAAAGAGGTTCCTTGTGGACCTCAAGATCTTTACCCTAAAACAGTTCTGTTGAAGTTCACCCAGGCAATGTAAATTGATCGTTTATCTTCACAGGGGTGGGACAAAAGAACTCAGCTCCTAACCCTCTGCTCACCTGAGACAAAGGTATATCTGATTGTTTCTTCTGCCCTATTATTTATGCAAAAATGCAGATTCACTGAGCCAGACTAAGGCATAAATGACTATTCCTCTGCCTCCCTCTCACATGGAAATTGTGTATTCAGTGAAAGGCTCATCAGAGACTCAAAAGAATGCAACCCTTTGTCTCTTCTCTATTGAAACCACCATTGCAAAATTATAACTGAGACAGTGAAAGAGATCTGACCTAACTCCGTTGTGCTTCTAACCTCCAAGCTGTCCTTGTTCACTCCTGGGTGTGAGCTGAACGAACTCTGTGAGGAGCTTAGTGTATAGTTTAGCTTTGAAACAAAGAAGATAACAGCCCTTTCTCAAAACAAGCCTCCTTCCCTGCCTGGAAATAAGACTGCCTTTGCAGGACTAACAAATTGGCCACAAGACTATAAATTATTGTTTAAGAACCATGCAGCTAGAAGCTGCAAGATTCTGACCCTCCCCAAATTGCTCCTGGAGATAACATCACTATTGTAAAACCTAAGATCAGTTCTTGAGATATTTTGCAGACCCTGCCCTCTATGGATAAACTGGCTCATCTGGTCTTGTGGCCCCCACCCAGGAAGTGACTCAGTGCAAGAGGACAGCTTCGACCCCGTATGATTTCATCTCCAACCCAGCCAATCAGCACTCCCAACTCACTGGCCCCCTAGCCACCAAATTATCCTTAAAAACTCTAGTCTCCAAATTCTCAGGAAGACTGACTGAGTAGTAATAAAACTCTGGTTTCCTGTACAGCCAGCTCTGCATGAATTACTATTTCTCTATTGCAACACCCCTGTCTTGATAAATTCGCTGTATCTAGGCAACGGGCAAGGTGAACCCACTAAGCGGTTACACTATGACCCAGAAGCCCCCGCTTCAAATTGTCTCACCTTTCCAGACCGAACCAATGTACATCTTACGCTTATTGATGACTCACATCTCTCTAAAATGTATAAAAGCAAGCTGTACGCAGACTGCCTTGGACACATGTCATCAAGACCTCCCGAGGCTGTCACAGGTGCGTCCTTAACATTGGCAATGTCCTGAATTGATTGAGACCCATCTCAGACACCTTTGGTTCTCCGTGTGCTCAGGCATTTTATGTAACACATGTTCTGGGGTGTATCCTATCTAGGCGCTCTCTATTTTATCTGGCTGAGCATGGAAGCAGGCTGCCCAGTGGAATATTCTGTCTACAGAAAGTCACCAATATGCCCCATTCTCCAAGGACACAAACACCTAGACATGAAACCCCCACTGCACACCACAGGTGGTTCTTCAATGGGTGAGTGGGTGGGACTTGACAGCTATGGTTTCTCGGTCAACAGCTGCAGTGTCGGGATCAGGTTCCCAAGGTGCTCACCCTGCAAAGGCCAGGGCTTCCCAGGGAACGCACTGCTGAAAATACTCTCTGCTTCCCAGTAGCTGGCCTCACAGACTCCCTAAACAATGCTTCTCAGACCTCAGCGGCATGAGAAACATCTGGAAGGGTGATTACAGCCAACCTTGGGGGCCCTCCCCGAGGGGTTTGGATTCAGCAGGTCTGAGGCCGGGTCACAAGCTCCTGGGCGCTGCTGCTGCCCCGGGGAACCCACGTAGAGAACCACTTGTCCAGAAGTGGGAAAGGCCGTTCCTTCCACGAACTCACCATCCAACTCAGAGGCGTGGAAAACTCTCAAAGGCCTGTCTGGGGGGCAACCCAGCCTCTCCTCCACCCAGGGGGAAGAGCGAGGGGGTGGTCTGTGACAGAGAGGAGCGCAGGCAGCCTCCCTGGCCCGTGGGAAGGAGCTTGCTGTCCGCACAACGCCGAGGCAGAATGGAAGGGTGTGACGCTCAGGCGTGCAGCTTGAATTCTGATGACCAGTAACCGAATTAACCAAATTCAGGGTTATCCGCTAGGCTCTCTCAACAACTCTGGACCAAGGGTAGAATCAACCCACAATTTCTCTCCCCTGTGGTCATCTGAACCCCAGGACTGCTCTCCCAGCCTGACAGTCACAGCCTTGGCAAGACGGGAAGAGCCATGTGTCTGGGCCTGCGCGGCACCTCAGCGAGCAATGCGTTGCATTTGACGCCCAGATGAGGGGGAGGCCCTGCTCATGGAGCTCCTCGAAGCAGCTCCTCGGCTCCCCCAGGCTGAGGAACCCCGACCACCCCCCACCTGCGTCAGAAGCTGCAGTTCAGGAAGCAGAGGCAGGTCAGAGCAGGCCCAGGACTCATGGCAGCGTCCACTCACGGGAAAAGCATCGCCAAGCACGCCGAGCAGGGAAGATGCTATTCTCTAGAATACCTGCATGCTGTCCAAGGTGTTCTGCGCGAAGAGCAAAGCAAGACAGTTACAGAAAGACGCCATAAATAAAAGACACAATTCTCAGCACATCCGAATTGCCTTCTGTTTTTCGAACCAAAGCACGCTGCGTTGCGACCGTCACCACATTTGAAAGCATGCACCACCAGCAGCACGGGGTGACAGGTGATGGCGGGATCATGGTGGAGCGGTCCCTCAGAGGCGGATTGAAGCCACACAGGGTCACGTCAATGGGCTCCGGGGCAACTGGGGAGAGGGAACTACCTTTTCTGCCAGGAGACGATGCAAATTAAAGTGCGGTGGATAACTCAGGCCAGGGAAAGTGAATTATTTTCCAGGGAGATAAATGGCCATTTGGAGGTCTGTTTCTATTCTCCCAGGTTATATATTTTCCTATTTGCTATTCATGACACTCCTCCCTCCAGATAGTCATTAACTAATGGAGGCTTTCAGAAAATCCATTTTAATATATAGGATGATAATGATGAAACCTTTTCCTGTGGGAGGAATAGACTTTAAAAGGCAACGTAAGAGATGCACATAGCCTGTTTTAAGTAGCTGCTGCTCGCCCGGGGACAAGGGACAAGGTCATTCTGAAGAAGGCAGCCTCATCCAATATTGGGAAACCGTGGCCTCTCTTAAGGGAACATTACCGGGAGGAGGCCACCCCAGGGCAGATCCACTTCTACGTAAATCTCTCCTTGCGGGGTGGTGAATTACACAATCCTTGACTTTGGCAGGTGGGGACCCCGGCTCACCGAAGCCCAGCCACTGTGCATGACAGATGCAGACAGCAGAGGCCTGAGGGGGACCCCATAGCCCTCCCTGTCTGCCTGGCTACTCACTCCCAAGGAGGCTGGCATTGGACCATGAGCCAGGGACAGGGGTGGTCACTCCCAACACGCCACTCACGCAGGTGGGACGTAGCTGTTGTTTCCTTCCCAAGGCCCCAGTGGGAAACGTCTCTGGGAGGCAGGAGAAGGCCACTCATGCCGTGTTTGAGAGGACCACACCTGGGGAAGTGCCTCAGATGGCGCTAAGGACTCTGATTCCCCAGGACCTCCTTTCTCTGATCCTACAAATGCCTCCCCAGGATGAGTGTCATACCTTAAAGAGGTACCCCAAGGCAGTTCATCAGAGACCAGGACGGCCTCCGGAAGGTCCACCCGCCTTTCCCCCTGGGGAAATTAATTCGCAAGCAAGCGAGTGAGCCACGCCCCCTCGCTTTCCACCCAAGAGGAGCCAGCAGAGGACAGCAGATCACATCTGAGACACACAGTTCTGGGTCTGGATGTGTGGCCAAGGAAAAGCTGCTTAACCTGTGCCTCAGTTTCCCTGTAAGAATGGACCTGGTCCTGGCACCTGTCGCATTGGTTGCTTGTGAGGACGACATGAGGAGACACATGAACAGCATCTAGTAACTGGTGCACCAGGCACACTTCATAAACATCATCTATTACTTCTAGCAGGCATCAGTGCAACTCTCCCCAACGTCCCCCACCCCTGGGCAGAAAGCAGGGGCACGCTCCTTACCTCTAGCAGCCTCACTGCGCCTTCATGCTCCTTCTTAGCCTCAACCTGAGCCTTTTTTATGATGAAAAGAGAGAAAAGAGTAAATGTCCAAAGGGGAAAGAAGACAATCAGATCAATGTCTGAATCATTGGGGGTGGGTGATCATTTATTTTTATTCCTCTAATAGAGGAATTAAAATTATTCCTACATTCATTATTTAACTTTTGAGTTTCAGAAATACATGTGCAGGTTTGCTGTACAGATAAATTGCATGTCCAGGGGGTCTGGCACACAGATTATTTCTTCACCCAGGTGATAAGCTTAGTAGCAGAAGCATCCCTCCAGTGCCTCTGACAGCACCTTCATCTACCCAAACGTCCAACGAACTGCTTTGGAAACAAAACCTAATCCTGCAGACTTGACCCCCAATCACCTCTAGTTCCCTGAGACCTCGCCAGGCCCTGGAGGAGGGGCCGGGGCTGGGTCCTGAGCATGCAATAGGCCTTGGCACCTGCAGCCTGTGGCAGGGCCACCCTCTTCAAAGCACTGGTGGCAAAGCCATCTGGGCCCCACAGAATAACTTCACACGTTTCACTACAGAAATGTCTCAGGATGGCTGCTGCCCGGGCAAAGGGCAGATTCAAGCACATCTGAGATGGAACACTATTATTTCTTGTCCTCACAGGCCCAGAAGTCCCAGCATCATCATGATGGTAAGGACCTGTCATGTTTCGATGGCTTCCATGTTTTGAAGGTCCTTGTAGCCCTCGGCATAGTTCCTTGAGTCTCTCACTGACTTTTCTGCAGAGCTAATGTTTCATAAGACCCATGGAGGCCCCTCACTCTACTCCATCTAAGCCAATGCCTGCTGTCCCATCACAGTCGCCAGGGGCCTGGACGGCTTATTGCTCTGTGCCCCATCCAACCCAGCTAGATGCCCAGCACTTCGGCCACAGGGAATCTGCCCTCCCTTCTGTGAGCGCCTTCTCCCCGGACGCTGCTGCTGCTCCTGCTGCAGGGCCTGCCCACCGTCCCGGATAGTGGATCCTCTGAGTAACAGGCCTGTTCCTCAGGCTTCTTCCTCCAGCGTCGGGAGCTCCTCTCCTGGGAAGAGCCTCTGGACTGGCTGGGGTCTGGACCTCCCCTGTGCCAAGCACGGTCTGGACCCTCAGCGACTGGTGACCTGGGTGGCATGGGGCCTACGGAGGGCAATGGGCCTCTGCCTGAGAATGCTGCGAGAGAGGGAGGCCCCTTTCTATTGAACTTTGGCTTGGGAGGAGGTGAGGCTGCAGCCACTTTGCCACCGGGAGGGTCAGGGCTGGAGTGGCCGGGGGTCTCCACAGGGAAACCAAGGCTGAAGCTAATCCAGAGGAGGGCAGAGAGCAGCCAAGTCCTGGTGATGTTGGGGAGGCCTTGGATTCTACTGGGTCTGAGGCCAGCAGATTTGAGCCTGGATCCAGCCATGTCCGAAGCCACATTTTCAGTGATGGGCACAAATACAATTTCCTGTTTGGGTTTTCTGTCGCTTGAAACCAAGAGTGCTAATGAACGTCATCCTCAACTGTGAAAAAATGGGACACTTCCTAAAGTGCGGGATAACGAACATCATCCTCCACTGTGAAAGCATGGGACACTTCTTAAAGGTGGGATAACGAACGTCATCCTCCACTGTGAAAGCATGGGACACTTCTTAAAGGTGGGATAACGAACGTCATCCTCCACTGTGAAAGCATGGGACACTTCCTAAAGTGCGGGACACTGGAGGTCAGTTTCCTGAGGCTGTAACGAGACAGAGAAGAAAAGACAAACCAGGCTCCTGCCTGCAGCACAGTCCACACTGTGCAGCCCTCACACTGACATCAGCGTCTCCCAAACATTCCCCGTGGAGCAGGAAAATGGGGGTTTTTAAGAAGCATTATTTTCTGACACCAGAGTGCACCTAGCTCTTAAAACGTGGAGCACTAATAAAGAATCCATATGCTATGCTGCGACTTACATTTAGAATTCTCAGTTTCTAGAGAAATATTTCCTCTAGCTGCCTGGAGAATAATTAGTGATGGACGATTCAACATCATAAATAAGCAAGTGAACATTATCTTAACAGCTTCTACTTCTCATTCGCAAAATTCCATGGGCTGAAAAGAGGGAAGAGCTTGGCTTCCCCGGCCAAGGGGAAATCTGTCATTCCCAGGGCTAAAAATGAAGAGTTATCTGAGGTTTCTATAGAGTTCATTCACATGCGTTCCATTCTCACATACTTCCAATGAGAGTTTTAAGAGCTGGGCAAGTGACTGGAACACAGCACGTTAATTACACCATTCTCGAGTTCAGCTCAACCGTCGAAGGCCAAAAACTGTTCCTTTCAAAGCAAAAACCAGCAAGAGCAACAATAAATAGCAAAATAGAAAAAGAGACAAGCAAGCGGGGAACATTCAGGGATTATATAAATGATGCCACCACTGACTCAGTTGAATCAAAGATAGTTTTCAACTGGCAGGATTGAAAAAAAAGACAAAACAAAAATATTCCAGCAGACTGTTAAAACTCAGCCAAGCTGGCAGTACAACTTCGCTTCCAGCTTCAGATGAAAACCAATGCATTTTTGCAGGCTACTTGCAAGCTGGGCCATTTGGGCAATCAGAATAGACTGTTAAAATTGGCAGCGCTGAATTCTTACAAAATCCAAGCAACAGCTTAAGCGAGGCTCATTTAGGGGCCAACACAGGGAAAGTGTGACCTTTAGGGAGAGTGGTTCCTGCAGAGCAGGGAGACTGGAGCTCCCGACGCTGGAGGAAGAGGCCTGAGGAACAGGCCTGTTACCCAGAGGATCCGCTATCTGGGCGGGTGGGCAGGCCCTGCAGCAGGAACAGCAGCAGCGTCCAGGGAGACGGTGCTCACAGAAGGGAGGGCAGATTCCCTGTGGCCGAAGTGCTGGGCATCTAGCTGGGTTGGATGGGGCATAGAGCAATAAGCCATCCAGGCCCCTGGCGACTGTGACGGGACAACTGGCATTGGCTTAGATGGAGCAGAGTGAGGGGCCTCTGTGGGTGTTATGAAACATTAGCTCTGCAGAAAAGTCAGTGAGAGACTCAAGGAACTATGCCAAGGGCTACAAGGACCTTCAAAACAGGAGTTCCGCAGAGCTGAGGGCTGATGGACATTTTCTAATACTCCAGGAGCACACAGGATTAGGGCAGACACTGCCTGAAATTAACACAGAGGGTCAGCTGTGACCCACTGCAGCCATCCACACACAACTGAGGCCGACAATCTGAGGGCAGCACACCAAATTCAGTCAAAGCATTAACTATGCATTGGGCAGCGAGCTCAGCTTCTCTTAGTATCACACGCTACACAATAGCCTTAAGACTGAAAGCAGTCATTCTACCAGTAAGAGGAACTGTAGACCAAAGTAAAATCGGTCAAGTCTGCAGATGAATTATAAATATGGAAAAGCCCTTTAGCTCACACCACTGGATTATCATAATTGCCACTTGTCACAAGACAAGGATGTAACCTACACAAGAAACTGAAAGTCTGAAGCAACGGAGCGCAGCCGGACTCCAGGCTGACCGTTCACCTGGAGAGGAAGCCTCAGGGTTTCGGAATTGGGTCTCAAGTGGACCACGGGCATGTTAGCCTCAGCCTCCTTACCCGTAACATGGAGAAAACAATGGTGCCTCTGCCCCGCAGGTCACACGAGGGCTGACTATTCATTGATTCGCTCCACAGGCATTTACTGAGTGTTGATGAGAATTTATCGTTGGTCATCTTATCCATGGGATTTTGACCCTACTGCCCCGACTGAAGGAACCTCGTCACATCTCCAATTTCTTCTGTGCCCTTGAGCACCTCCGCCCATCCAGGATTTGCTGGGGAGCTCCTAGGTGTCAGGCGACGTCCTACGAGTCCAATGCGCCTTTCACGGAGCTGAAGTACCAACAGCTGGAGGTGGGCAGTCGGCAAACAGCCACGTGAGCGAGCAGGCATGTTTTGGCATCAGTAAATGGGGCGACATGCCCTCTGTCTGGGCATGGAGTGGCATCTGGTCTGAGGGAGA
Source organism: Pongo pygmaeus (assembly GCF_028885625.2). Taxonomy (NCBI): domain Eukaryota; kingdom Metazoa; phylum Chordata; class Mammalia; order Primates; family Hominidae; genus Pongo; species Pongo pygmaeus. Next base: position 129,346,076 of record NC_072383.2, read on the forward strand.
CTCAGAGAAATGAACCAGTTCTGCAACAACCTGGGGACCAGGCATTGTCGATGAGGGTCCCCGAGAGGGGACTGGCTTTGGCACAGTCCAGGGAGAGGAGGAAGCAGCTGCAGCATGGGGAGCGGGAGGAGCGGCAGAGGTGGCACAGCTCAAAGGAGGCCACGCCTGCACTCCGGGTCCCAGCCCAGACACGCTGCACCAGCAGATTTGTGCCCAGAGTCGCTTCTACCGTCGTCATGCCCATTCCCAGCCTGTTCTCACACCGTCCCACTCCTTGCTGTGTTGCTGGGACTTCGCTGACATGAGACACTCTGTAAACGTCTGTTGAGTGAATGGACGCAGGGATTTGTGAATGAGCTCTTGCTCCCTGTCTCCAGGAAGCACGCGTCTCCCGGGAGAGCCTGAGGTTGCCAGCAGACAGCATGGGTTCTGGCTTGGCTGCCTTTTGCCTTTTTAAACGGTGTCTCTGCTCAGCTCCCAGAGACAAGGGCTGCAGCATGAGCTCATTGTCCCTGGATTCCAGGAGGAGAGCCCTGGGCACTTTCATCACTCATTCGTCATTCACCCATTTGTTTATTTCTCCGATTTAACAAGTGCTTTCCCTTTCACATGATCTCATGTGCTTCTCCCGACTGCCATGCCAGGCAGGACGACAGGTGGAGCTGCCTGGGAGAAAGGTGCCTCTGGACAAGGTGCTGGGATGCAGGCCCCTGATATTAGATGCCTGAATGTCCAGCACCTCTCAAGGGTGGCCAGGTCTGGAGGTGAGGCTGATCCCACAAAGGAATCTCTAAGTACTGCACAATGTGGCACAATCCACCTGTATTTCAGGAAAAATAAACTCTTGCCTCACATTGCACATCAAGAAAAACCACATTATAGGATGGAGGGAGCTGAGGAAGAAAGCACAAAGAGGCAGGGAGGAGACCCGCAGACAGTGGGGAGGGGCATTTCCAGGACCCGGACTGAAGGAAGACGCCAGGGGCTCCAGGCAGGCGTCTCCAAGGGGAAAACGGAATCAGAAGCTCCCCGGAGGACTGAGACTCTCTTGAGAGGAATTTTACAGCTCCAGCAGGGTGTTGGGGAACAAAGCAATGATGGGTACACAGAGAAGTAAGACAACAAGCAAACAAAACAGGCAGTTAACTCCAGGGAAAGGAAGAGCTGTACAAAAACGGGAGATGCTGCTGTTTACAGAGCTCAAGGAGTTCAGCAGAAGTGCAGGTGTTGGTAAGGACAGAGGGGAGTTCCGTGTGGGACATGGCGTCCGAGGCCCCCCAAGCAGTGGTGTCAAGCAGAGCGTGAGTAAAGGAATTGGGGTGCAGTGGCGTCGTCTGGCTTCCAGGTCTAAATCCGGGAGTTACCACGCAGATGTGGTGCTGAAACCCACGTGTCTACACGAGGTCACGAGACAGTGAGTATAGACTGAGAAGGGATGTGACTTGAGGACTGAGTCTTGGGGTCACCTGTGATGCGTAGGGGGGCTGGTGTGGAGAAGGAAAACAGGAGAGGGTGGTATCCTTGGAGGCCATAAGCTCAAACTGGGCCCCCGGGTCAAAGAAAACGAGGACAGAGAACTACCCACTGGCCCGTAAGCTCATGCATGGGTGACACTAACAAAAGCCACTTGTTGAGGGTGGGGTCCCGTGATAGCAGGTTCACGAAAGAGCTGGGGTTGCAGAAAGACAGAAGAGGGTCGCTCCTTTGAGATGGCTCCAAAGCACTCTCATCAGAATCATCTTTGGTTGGAGAGTCCAAAGACAACTGGTGACTTCTATCTTGGTAGGGGGATGAGGGCCAGTCTTCAGCTGACCCGTGCCTCATGGTGCAGGCACCACTGCCTGGTGGGGCAAGCACTCCAGCTCTGTGCCTCAGGCCCAAATTCAATCCCTGTCCCCTCCCTGGCTGCACTCCAGCTACCCAACCTTCCTCCTCTTCCCTGGATGCGCTGGGCTGGTTCCCAACGGGACCTGTGTGTGCTGCTCCCTAACCCTCGCACACTCCTGCCCCAGCCCTCAGCGTGGTGGGCATCATCTGCTCCTTAAACTGTCACCTGTATCTAAAGTCACGGCCTCGTCAATCTGCCACTGCAGCCTCTCAACTCCCTTCACCCCTCGCCATCATCTGGGCTTACTCGCTTTTTCACTGACTTGTTCATCTTCCTTTTTTAGCCTGGGAGGGTAGAGCTGTGTCCCACTCGCGGCTGTGTTCCTGCTTCTGGAACAGCAGCTGAGTGGCTGCTTGGAGGGGCAGATGGCCCTGGTGAATGATGGTACAAGGGAGCCGGTCACAAGTGCAGTGCGACGACCACCCAGAGATGAGCTCTGGAAAGAAGTCCCGGATCTCATTCCACTCAAGGGTCAGACTTCCTCTTCTCACGCTTAAAAACTACATCAAAGCCTCTAGAAATTACAAAATTGGCCCATTCATATTTCATCCAGTTTCTCTCCCTCTGCCCCCCCGCCCCACTAATGAAGCATCAGTGTGTCCAAAACGGAGACAACGGTGAGTGCAGGCGGATAAACAGCGCCTAGAGAACTGGACAGTACCCAAAAGAGATCACAGACGTAGAATAATGGAGTCGGTTCCAGGTCATTCTCCTTGGCATCGAATGCTTAGTAAATGTAACTCCAGGCTTCTAGAGAATGTTCTATTGAGAGGAGACATCCTGTCCCCTTCCTGGACAGTCTCTGTGTTTCTACAGACTTATTATCTGTCTCAGACAGTCCCTGCCTGGGGACGTGGCTTCTGGAGTGGCGATGAATGAGTGCACGTACCATCAGGCGTCGCCCAGCCACGGGAAAGGTCCTTGAGACATGGCAGGAGAAGATAAGAATAATATTCCTGCCCGTGTCCCAGCAATATCCCTTGCGGATAACATCTAATGAAATATTGCTGCTCCGGGTGCCTGCCACCTTATTATGACAGGTAATAAGGGCTGTGAAGTTCCCATCAGCGCTGGCTTAATGAAATCTATCCTTGATGCTAAATGATTAGAGAAATGGCATCAGAACTTATCTACCTGTTTCAACAAGCTCTGCTAATAAACTCTGGAGGAGAAACGCTGCTCCGGCAGATTCCTATCGCCCCCCAGGCTGGGTGAATGACTGCGAGTCCTTTATCTTGAGATCCAAGACCTGGAGGAGCTGTCCGATGGATCGAGGGGCCACCTAGGGCAGAGAAGTGGCCCATCCCAGCCGGCGCCGGGCGGGAGGCTGCAGACCAGCCAGCTGCACTCTGGCCATAGGGGTGGCTGCCCTGCCAGGAGGAGGAGAGGGCAGGGCTGGGTGGGGACACTGGGCTCTGGAAGGAAATGAGATGAGACCTGTTCACAGGTCCCCACCTTCTGATTTCTTCCTGGGGGCACCCCAAGCCCATAGGCTCCGGGAGCACCACCCTCCTACCTACTTGGAGAGAAACAGTAGGACCGTGGCTGAGGACTGGAGTAGGGTGAGGTTACCTTTCTCAGTCCCCAGACCCATCACAGGTGCCCAGGAGGTAAAAATCCCAAATTACTCAGTCCTTCCTTCCCTCCTTGCCTGGTGCCTCTCTCCTTTCTCTCCTGATTTCTTTTCCTTTCTGTCTTACTTATCTTCCCTTTTTCCTTTCTTACTAGGATCCAGCTATAAATATTGCTCTGCAACTCAGTTTTCTCACTTGATAACATGTCATGCAACAGTCTCAAGACAGGAGAATCAAACCACCATCATCCTTTTTGCTGACATCACATGGCGCCTGGTGTGGATGGACCATGGTGCACACAGCCATCACCCTTAAGTGGGCATCAATTGGGTCCAGTCCCCGTCCCCACTGCCACACAGCAGCACTGCAAGAAAACAAAACTCCTTTGAACTGGTTCCTGTACTCCTTGCAGGGCATCGTCCAGGATGGGGGTGGCAGGGTCACCCTGTGTGTGTACTTTTAGTTTAAACAGATGCTGCACACTGCTTTTCCAGAAGCTCAGGCAATTCACACCCTGCCAGCCACCTCTATGCATGTGCTTTTCCCTACAACCTCACCAGCATCAGAGGTTAGAGCTTTGCATCTGCTTTCACGTTATAAAATGTGAACACGGGTCTACTTAAGAAACACCAGAGCAGGAAAGCAGAAATGACTCTGAATTCTTCTGTGCAAGGAGAGAGAAGGAGAGGCCTGGGAGCCAAGGCTGCAGGTCGGCCGCTCCACCACACCAGGGATCCCCGGCCCACCCGTGGACTCCCTGCCTCACACACTGCGCCCGGCTGCCCACCACTTACCTTCTGCAGAAGGTCAATTTCCTGCTGCTTGGCACTGAGAACAGCCAGGGCCTGCTCATGCTCCAACTCCAGCTGCTGCCGCCGTTCAGCCGCCTCTCGCATATGCTGTGGGGACAGAGAGAGGCCTGGCTGAGCAGGGCAGGCTGTGCCCATGGGTGTGCATCCTATACCCTGCACCAAGTGGGCTCTGACTCAGCCCGGTCACTCCAGAGCAGCCCCTCACTGCCCCGCAGGGCACCCACCTCCGTGCTGCCAACAGGGCTCTTCCAGAGGCGGCACTCCCAACGGGGGAGCCATGACGTGAACGAGCCCCCCACCGGCCACTTCTCCACAGGTTCCAAATGCAGCGAGCATTTGAGCAGAACTCTGTTCTCATGCAAAGGTGACTTCCCTCTTTTTGCTTGTTTTGAAAAATTTAATCTCCCTCCTCTGCCTGTTTTGCCCAGGCCCTTTGTATATAACAGCAAAGGCTTATTGATGTTGCCCTGTGTGCCCAGCACTGGTTCAGGGTTTTATCTGCATTTAAGTAGTATCATCCCCATCACAAGCCTAGGAGGTAGGTTCTATAAGTAGCCTCATTCTACAGAGAGGGAAACTGAGGCATAGGAAGTCATCTTTGCCCATCACACAGCTGGGAAGTGGACACCTGTTCAGAATGCAAACCCAGAGTCCACACCCTCCTGGGCGCTTCCAAACCTCAGGCTCTGGTCCTGACTGCCGACTCCGGTGAACCAGCGCACTCAGACCCGGGAGTCCACATTCCTTCACTTACCCCTCTGGGAAAGTCGCAAGGTGGCCCCCATCAGCCAGGCCCATTTTCTGCAGCAGAGAGGAGGAGCCGGGTTCCTGGCTCTGTCCTCTCCTCCTGACAATCCATCTGTCCTGCTTGGTGGGGCGACGCTTAATCCCCAGTGCCCAGGGTTCAACTCTCATCTATTTGCCCTCTGAGGGCCCTTCCCTCCCCTCTGACGGGGCTCACGAGCCCAGAGTCACCATCGGGACCCTGACAGTGAGGACTGGGCCCCCAGACCCATGAAGCTCACAGCAGTGACCAGCCACGAACCCTGGCAGCCTGCAGGAGGAAACACACGGGAAATGACATCGGGTAGAAATTGCCACAGCGGGCGGGTGAGCGGTCACACTGGGAACAGTCACAGAAAACATTTCCTGGGGTCCCCAAGCCACTGCGGGGGGCTTGGACAACCAGATGCAAAATGCTGGAATTTCATTGTCATTTCCTTTCATAAACACACACACACGTGTGGTGACTTCATGGTCAACATTTTAAAATCTGGGTCTTTTATATAAAAGACCAGATTCCTTCAAAAATGGGAAGAGTTGGCCATGCATGCCTCCAGGAAAGGACTGAGAAGGGAGTGGGAGCTGCCCTTCCGACGGCACACACCCCCGATGTCTGCTGCCCCACGGGCCTGCCCCCCTGCGTCCCCTGACATCCGAGGGCCACACAGATGACCCAGATCCTAAAGCAAGTGGGTGCCTCGGCCCAGCGAGGCATGGGGGACCCAACACACCTTCCTCCTGGGCTGGAACTGGTTGGTCATTTATTTTTTATTGTTTTATTATTTTACAATTCCATTGATTTTTAGCCTTTTACTCATTTTTATTTATTTATTTATATTTTTTTGAGATGGAGTCTTGCTCTGTCACCCAGGCTGGAGTGCAGTGGCAGGATCTTGGCTCACTGCAGCCTCCGCCTCCTGCGTTCAAGCTACTCTCATGCTTCAGCCTCCCTAGTAGCTGGGATTATAGGTGCCCACCAACATGCTGGGCTAATTTTTGTATTTTTAGTAGAGAAGGAGTTTTGCCATGTTGGCTAGTCTGGTCTGGAACTCCTGACCTCAGGCCATCCGCCTGCCTCGGCCTCCCAAAGTGCTGGGATTACAGGTGTGAGCCACTGCACCCGACCACCTTTTACTCATTTTTATTTAGTTTTGGAGCCTTAAAGGCCTGTAGCCTTCGCAAGCCATGAGGTCGGCCATACGCGTCCAAGAGAAGGTTAATGTGGTTTCCTAAGGCTGCTGCCAACTCAGCCTGAGCTGGAAAGAGGAGCCTGGCAGGGGGGAGGCGAGGGAGTCCCTGCTGAGACTGGCAAGCTGTGAGGGCGGGGGGCACCCAGGCTCGGGGGGAGGAGTGTGGCCCCTCGGGAGGAGGCAGGCGGCGAGGGCGGGGTCACCCAGACTTGGGGGGAGGAGTGTGGCCCCTTGGGAGGAGGCAGGTGGTGAGGACGGGGGCACCCAGGCTCAGGGGGAGGGGTGTGGCCCCGAGGGAGGAGGCAGACAGGCTGATTACATTCTTCTTGCCAGTTTCCCAAACATAGCCCTACTGCTACCTTTTTTGCTGCCTCTGAAAGCTCCTTTCTTCTGGGAAATACCTTGAAACAGAACCACTTTAACTGAGGATGGGGAAGGCCTCCACTTTTCATTCTGCAAAGCGCTGTGGTTGGTGGGATACTTTGTTTGTGTTTAAAAAGTGAAGTCTTCCTCCCGGCCCATGGTTCAGGCACGGCGACCTCACGTGCTGGTTCATCCACATTTTTAAGCTGAATAAACTTGGCATCCTCTCTGCTGTCTCCAGAAGAGGCTCCCAGTGAACTCGGAAGCTGGAATTACCCTGCACCCCCACAGACATCTGAGGGTTTCACTGTTGCTATGGGAACTCTCACAAGAACCCGGGATCCTGAGAAAATGGAATTCCCCAAAACATGAACAAAACCCCATGAAACGTGGGTGTCGCGGTCAGTGGCCCTCGCCGGTTCATGCTGGGGCCGGATGGGTCCCAGGGAAACATCATGCTTGTATCTTCCCACGTTCACTCCAGCTCTGAACCTGGGCAGGCCTGGCCCTCCTGGGAAGGAGCCCTGGGTATTTGCTGCGCAGCCCTCCCGAGATCCGCCTTGACACAACGCTCTCCCCGCCCACTGGGCTGTCAGCCCATTTGGGCCTCGCCATTTCTAACAGTCTCTTACCAAGAGCCTCAGCTTCCCTCTGCCCCCCACCGCCCACCACCAGTTCACTGTGAGTGCAAACCAGCTGCATACATTGCAGGGCGTTTTTAGGAGGATGGGGACAAGCCACCAAGACAGACAAACCGACAGAGCCCTGGGGGATGTGGGGGATGTGGGGGATTCCCTGAGCTCCTGAGACACTTTGGGAACTCTTCTCCAAACCCTGGCTGCCACCTTGGTGCGGTGTGGCTTTGCTTTGGGGTCAGGATTCCCCATGAGGGTCCCAGAGGTCCTCAGGATGGCCAGTCTCTGCAGACCCTCATGAGGCCCTCCGTGTGAGGCTTCCAGCTCCAGAGAGGACTATTTCTACTCCATTTATTCATTCATTGCTTCTTCTGGATATTCGTTCATTGGACTGACATTTATTGAGCACCTACTAGGTGCCAAGAAGCTGGGGACATGGAACAGGACAAATGTGTCTTCATGAGAGAACACCTCAAGAGTGGGGGCAGAGTGTGAAGGCAGATCAATGAAATGAGAAGAGTCCAAGTGTGGCATGGAGCAGGACAGAGGCACCTAAATGATATCCGCGGTCCTGGACTTCAGGAGTGGCCATTTCCTACATCCCAACACCTGCCTCAATCTGACACAAGGAGGAGATTTCAGCCAAATTCCACCAGGAGAACTCGCTCACTCACTCAACAAGTATTTACCCAAGCACTTGTTTTGTGCCAGGCACCCTGCTGGCTTCTGAAGGCTACAGGAACGCAAAACAAAAGCAAAACAAAACCAGCTCTCTTGGAGCTCACATTCTGCAGGGGAGGGGGCAGACTTCATCCAAATATACCGAATATGTGTGTACACGGGTCAGATTCTGCAGGGGAGGGGACAGACCTCATCCAAATACACCGATTGTGTGTGTACACGGGTCAGCAGTCCTAAGCACCATGGGGTCAGGCGGTCCTAAGTGTTATGAACAAACAAAGCCCAGTTCACAAATGCATGCACCTACTATGCAGCCACAAAAATTGTAAAAAATTAAATAAACAAAAGGGGAGAAATAGAAAAAATAAACTGTTAAAAATATACTTTCATTTTTTATTAAAAAAAAGGGGATGGGAGCTGCAGTCCTGCTGGGGGCTGGCCTGTCGGCTGAGAAGGCCAGGGAAGCCCCCCACCAAGACGGTGCTAAACAAAGGCCCAAACCAGAGACAGAGCCTCACGCAGCTGTGGGTGGAAGGCGGGACAGCACAGTGCCCGGAGCCCCCGTCCTCACCTACACACGGTGCCCAAAGCCCCCGTCCCCACCTAGATGTGTCCCTGAGCCACGCCACTAACAGGGGCTGCGAGGGCTTTCGAGGCTCCTGGAAAGCCCCTAGAAGTTACCCCTGTCACTGGCTCACTGGCATGGACAATGTCCCACGGGAAGGACAGACTGGAGGCGAAACGTCTCTCCAGAGTCTGCCGGCGACTGTCACTTAGGTGTCCTTGGCCGGAAGGAGCCCGACGCCCTCTGAGGTGGACCCCTGGCCCCATGTCACATCCCAGCTGAGAGCCCCCCGGTGGGGAGTAAAGCGGCATGCTGTCACAGGGCCACCTGACTGCCTCTTGCGCCTCCTGATGCCGCTGCCACCACCATCTGCCTGCCTCTCACGCCCTGCTGTGACATCCTGGCTTTCGCACTGTTTCCAAAGAGCAGACCAGTGCCCACCTCTGGACCTTCGCACGTGTTGCTCTTCCTGCTAGCCTGACTCTCACGTTCCAGCCTTTGCCCAAATGCCACTTCGCAGTGAAGCCTGGTGGCCGCCCGGCCCCTCCTGGACACACCATGTTCTCCACCTGCCTTATTTTCCTCCTGAGCATCCTCATCCCCAACGCACTGGCCGGCTCCCTTGCCTGCTGTCTGCTCCTCCCCCTGGAACATGAGCAGGCACCTTGCCCCGCTGTGTCCCTGTCCCCACGACGGGTCACTCGGCACAGATGCCAAATAATCAAACCGCTGCCTTCATGGCCTCTTGGAGCTCAGTCCCACTGCTGTCCCCGCTACCCCCTTCTCCAGCCAGGTGGGCCTCCTCCCAGCCCCTGGAGCTCTCCATGCTCTCCACATCAGGGGCTGGCAGGGAAGGTTGGGGGAAAGGTGCTTCCAGCATTTCAGGTCAGCAAAAGCCATTAAAGAGCCTGAACACCTGGGCTCAAACCCCAGCTCTGATACTGGCCCGCTGTGTGGTCTTAGAGTAGTTACTTAACCTCTCTGGTCTCCATGTTGTTCTTTTGGATTAATTTTTCAATATTCTTTTTCAATTGGTTAGTGATTAATGAAATAACTAATGTTGATTAATTATTAATTAACACCTACTTCATAGACGTGTTTTGAATTTTACCTGGCATCTGTTAAGTTCTCTGTGTTATGTTTTAGTCCCAAGAGGAGAAAACCCTTTCCCAATGGACGTGTGTAGCCCTGTGTGATGCCACTTAAACACCAGATGCAGAGTGGGAGGGAGGGACTCATGAGGCAACCAGGGCTGCACCAACAGGATGATGGACAGCTACCGCAGCGTTGGTAAAATGATGGTGAGAAATCGGGATGTGGCTGCTGCCATTCATTAAGCACCTACTAAATGCAGGGCACTATGCCTGCCCAGGCACTGTCTCATTTGAGGCTGAGGGTTGGGTACTGTGGTTACTGCTTCCCAGCAGAGCAACGGACTCAGGGAAGCTGAGCAAGGGCTAAAAGCTACAGCTGGAACATGGCCGATGAGAATGTCAGAACTCACAGCCAGTCTGCTCCCAGCCACTGCCCCACTTCCGGGTTGAGATGACTTACACCAGCCACTGTCATCTTGGAGCACTACAGGGGCCGGGGCAGAGAAGCAGCTTTCGACTCCCTCGCGGCCCACCTGGCCTGGGTGGCCGATTGTGCAGCTGCTTAATTCTGCCATTTTGGCTTAATTCTGGCTAATTTTGTGCTTCTCTTTATTTTGGAAGGGGGTACTGCCAAAGGCAGCCTGTATCATCTTTATTTAGTTCTGGGAAGGAAGTTGTTAGCAAGAGGAGGGCGCCACCTTCCCTACCAGGACTCGCCAGGTAGATTCACCAGGCACTGAAACAGCTCCGGGCATGGTCCTGCGGCCTCAGAGTCACTGAGGATAAAGGGGTGGCAGATGCTATGCTGGGCTCTTGCTTCGGGGTGCGAGTGAGACAAGGGTTTATAGATCAGATAGATGGAAACAAGTGCAGGGAAGAAGCCTTTGCATTTCTACAGTTAATGAACCAAGTCCATACAAAGCAGCTGTTAGAAAGGCGTGAGTGGGAGAAGCACTCGGCCCTCGAGGGCAGCCTCAGTTTCATCACAGATGCCATGGCTGGGAGGACAAGGTTTGCTGGGGCTTGTTTTGGCTTCAGCATCTATCTCTCCAAATCTTACCCGTTTCTGCAAAGCTGTCATCCGACGCCAGGGCCGCTCCTCCTGGACATGCCCTGGACTCCGGCCCCCATGGGCCGCGCTGACCTGGTCTCCCTCCCCAACCTCTGCAATGACCTCCCGCTGATCTCCAAATCCTGGAGGGGCCATGGCTCTATTTATACCGTTCCTTAGGTGATCTTAGCCAGCTTTGAGGTTTTAATTGCCACATAATTCCAAATGAACCCTTCATCCCCGCCCCCCATACCCAACTGCCTACTCATTATCCCCACATGGACGTATGGGAGGAAGCTCAAATTTAGCCTGTCCGAAATAGAATTCTTGATTTTCTTCCTCAAACAAGTTCCCTCCCCAAGCTGTGCCATCTCGGCCAAGGACACCATCATCCCCTCAGCTCCTCCAGATGCAAAGCTGAGAGTCATTCTTGATTTCCTGCCCGCTTTCCTGCCTTGTTCAACATCCAGATCTTTTTAAAAAAAAAAAAAAAAAAAAAAAACCTCCCAGTTTAAAAAAATGTTCACCCAAACTCCCCCCACCCATGTTTGCTGTTCTCTCCCGTGTCCAGCGCTGCCACGCCATCTCTCCCCTGGAGCATAACCAGCTTCTCAGAGCCCTTTGTGCCCTGAGACAGCTCCTCCAGAGCCACTGGCTGCACCAGAGATTGCCCCACAGCCACTCTCCTTCAAGAGCCCAAAGGCTGCCAACTGCACCGGGAACAAAATCCAGACTCCCGGCTGCAGCCAACAGGCTCCTCTGTGATCCAGCCTCTTCTCTGCCCTCACCTCTAGCCTCTGCCTCCTCCTCACTGTGCTTTTGCCACACTGGCTTCTGCTCAGTCCCATGATCACATCAAGGTCATCCCCAACTCCAGGTCTTAGCGAGTGCCATTCCTGCTGCCCGACATGCTTGTCCCTGCATCACCACGTGGCCAGCCCTTCACGGTGTGATGGGGTTTAGGATGTGTTCCCTCCAAACCTCAGGTTGAAATGTGACCCGTGTTGGAGGTGGGGCCTGGTGGCAGGTGTCTGGGTCACGGGGGCATAGCCCTCATGAATGGCTTGGTGCCCTCCCCATAGCGATAAGTGAGTTCTTGCTCTGAGTTCACTCGAGAGCTGGTTGTTTAAGGGAGCCTGACTCCTCCTCCCTGTCTCTTGCTACCTCTCTCACCATGTGACGCACCTGCTCCCACTTTGCCTTCTGGCATATTTGGAAGCTTCCTGAGGCCTCACCAGAAGCTGAGCAGATGCTGGTGCCATGCTTGTACAGCCTGCAGAACTGTGAGATAAATTCGCTTATTTTCTTTACAAAATACCCAGTCTCAGGTATTTCTTTATAACAACACAAAACGGACAAAGACATGGCAAGTGTCCTGACCAGTGACCAGAGATTATTTTATTTACATGTTTATTCGATGTCATGCTTTCCATCCCACTCCCTACACTTGTCCATGAGAACCACAGGATTACAGGACTTGTCTCCCTGTCTGCTGGTGCACCCCCGGCCCAGAACAGTCTCTGACATATGGTGAGGCAGAATCAATGATAGCAAAGGTGAGGCCTCTCACCTAGAACATCTGTCCCATGCCCCCAGCCCACACTGCCCTCTCCATCCGTCACAGCCTCCCATGTGACTCTGCAGCAATCCTGTAACCTGTTTGGTACCATTCTAATTTCATGTAATTCTCACTTTCTCAACTGGACTAGAAATGGCTCCACTTCTGTGTGTGCACTCCACAGGCAACAGGAGTCTAATTAACATTTTCTAAGTGGAATTAAAGCAATGATTTTGAGTGGAGGATCCATCCCGTGGCTGTCTAGAAACTAGACTTTAACACTTGAGGAGCCTAGAGAAGATTGGATCCTCACTACCAAAGATTCCACATTTCACCAAACCCACAGTCAAAACTGTGAATCAGAGACATAAGCTGGTTCTCCTGGAGGCCATCACACTGGTGGAGTTAGTCACACAGCTATAATAAAACATCTCTCGGAGATGGGCTTTGAGACTGATGAGGGTAGAGTGAAGTGGATGGCGAAAAAAAGTTTAAGCCAAAAATAGGAGAAATATTGGCTGCAAAGGCTGAAATTCGTGGTGTTAGGTGGATGGTAGGGGAAAAGATAGCTCAGTCAGGGGGTGGTGGGGGCCGTGAGTTTAGTATTAGTGAGGTCTACGAACCAGCCAAAAAAAAAAGAGAAATAGACAAGGCTCACAAACACACGGACAGGCTAAATATATCCATCCATCCTGGCATGAGGACATACTGATTCATTCTGCACAGCGTTACTTTTCTAAATGTAGCCAGTGTGCGTGTCTCTATTGAAACATCTATAGAAAAATCAGTGTTGCAAGGCTGAGATATTAATCAATGTTTCTTTCTATCACTAACCCTCTATTTCTCCTCCATTCCCCTCCCACTTCCCATCCTGAGGGCTCCATTCCGTGCTCACTGCCTCAGGGAGGATGAGAGATGGGTCAGGGAAGAGCAGAAACTGGGGACTCCCCTGGGCTTTGGTCTGCAGAGATAAGGGGAATCAAGAAGACAGCATACAGAGGGGTTACTGTGAGAAATTGAGACTAGATTTCCCTTCTAATCTGCAGAAATATATTGCTACACCAGAGGCAGACAGATTAGCTGAGAAGAACTGATGCATGTATAGACACTGGTGGATTCTGCAAAGATGGGCTCTTGGCTCTGCTTTCTGGAAAGTTCCAGAGAGCTGACTCTTAGAGAACTCACGGCTAGCATGGGGAGTTGAGAAAATGGAGCTTAAACAGCCTGGCAGGGATTTCTGAATAACCCCAGCATAGCCAAGAGCCCACGTGAATGCATACAACTAAACAATTAAATTCTTTCATGTCTTATATTTTACAATGTCGTCATGTAATTTTTACCCTTGTCTCTGAAATAATGGAAACAACTGGTAGACGGTGGCTTGTCTACTTTTACAGCCTACATATAAGCAATACGCATCAGATAGAATGGTGCAAATCTGTGTGTGTACACTTGGATGAGGGCAGGATGGAATCCCACGACATCTTGGCTTTGGGTCACCCTACACCCCAGCCTAGATCTCACCTTGGTGTGCCAATCAACTGCCTCAGGGCTCTCAGATCTACTCTCTCTCCTTCTCTTGTTTCGCTCTGTATCAGAAAAAGCTACACTTCCCAGACACCCTCGCCCTCTGCTTCTGGGTAGTCAGTCAACAGGCAGCATCGGCGGGAGGGAAGCCAGGGATTTCTCCCCCTCTCTCTGCCTCTCGAGCTGTCTCTGGTAGTGGCTCCATCTCCTGTCTCTAACCCACGGTCTTTGCTCCTGACTCTGAGATCATCACCCCCACTGTCCCTTCAGCCTTAGAGGTGATGCCAGCTTCACGATGCAGCCATTTGGCTTCTTAGTTCTTCAACCCTGTGTGTCACAATCCCCTGTATTAATGTCCCTCCATTTGAAATACCTTGGCTGGCTCCTGCTTTTTGACTGAAGTCTGACTGGTAGACTGAAGGAAAAGGATGAAGCCAACTCCAAATTGATGACACATTTCTATCACTCTTTCAAAATGTGTGTCTTAAAAGTGAATTAAGCACTTTGGGAGACCAAGGAGGGTGGATCACGAGGTCAGGAGATTGAGACCATCCTGGCCAACATGGTGAAACCTCGTCTCTACTAAAATACAAAAAATTAGCCAGGCCTGGTGGCAGGCAACTGTAGTTCCAGCTACTTGGGAGGCTGAGGCAGGAGAATCGCTTGAACCCGGGAGGCAGAGGTTGCAGTGAGCCGAGATTGCGCCACTGCACTCCAGCCTGGCGACAGAGCGAGACTCCCATCTCAAAAAAAAAAAAAAAAAAAGAAAAGAAAAAAAAGAAAAGTAAATTAAGTAATTTTGAGGGGGTTGTTCTGTTTCTTTCACTTGAGTTACAACTGGATTCAAACCTGCTTCACAGACTTACTGTAACAATTCTAAGTTAAAAAAAAACTCACTGAAATGTTGATTTTGCTGATCATCTACAAAGCAGAAAATAAATCTGTCCAGGAAAATGTACAATCTGATAATTTTTTTTACTTATCTACAATTTAGCTTGGATTTTTTTTTTTTTACTATCCCTTAGTTTGCTTGAAATTTTCCTATCAAAAATAAACGGTTTTGATGCTTCTTCCCAACTAGGAAAGCTTGTTCCAGTCCCAGCTGTCAGACAATCCCGGGCTGATAGCTACTTTAATGAATCAGCAGCAGAAGTATAAATCAGGGTACAGGGAGATGGGGATGGGGATAGAGGTGCTTGGTTTACCTCAAGAGTTATAACATCACAGGGGCAAAGGCAGGTTCGGTAAGTTCCAGCTGCTATTTCTCTCCAAGGGCCAGGAAACAAGGTCTTAAGATAAAAGTCACTGGCCATAAACAACCTTATTCAAGGAAAATAACCTCGTCTGCAGGGCACCTGTGGTGTGAAGGCTGAGACCCGTGAGTTCAGCAACAGAATCGGCCAAGGGGGGCTGCAGTAAACCCCTCGGCTTACCGGCCAGTCCACAGGACTAAAAGAGAGGCCAAATGCCAACTCACCCCGGAACTCAGCCACACCATAAAAGAGGGAGACGTGGCCAGAGTCCAGTGGGAGGGTGGGGAACGAAGTGGGAAGCGGTCTACGCAGCAGCTCCCGAGCCCCCTGTGTGTAGCAACAATCAAAACCCATGTTAGTGTTTATCACAGGTCACCACCTACAAATGACGGGAAATGGTGTTCTTATTCCTGTATGCACACTGCTGGCACAGTTTTCCCAGAGAACCTGCCTGAGACCCAGCCCGGCTCCAGACATCAGCCTCCACATGCTCACCTAAACACATCTGAGGATTACTAAGTTCTAGAAGTACTGTTATGCCAGGTACTGAACACACATCACCCATTTAATCTGCACAACAACCCTTGAAGCAGGTGATATTTTTATTCCCATTTACAGAGAAGGAAACCAAGGCCCAGAGAGGTTAAGTAACGTGTTCAAGTTTGCCCAGCTAGTCAAGGCTCAAGCCAGGATTTGCACCTAGCGAGCCCAGCTCACTCTCTCTCCACTGTCTGTGCTCTCTGCTGTCTAAGAGGCCTCCTCCAGGACCTCTCTCATATTTGCGGGATGTGCTGATGTTTGCTGGGACTCTCTGCAAGGCAGTACACATGAGAACCTTTTCTGCAGTGCCCTGAAGTCACTCCACCTCCTTCCTTCCGGAGTTCTCAGGCCACTACGCACACCGTGCGTGCCTCTGTCACAGAGCCATCTGCACTTCTCCTGGGGGGCAATCGCACTTTCCTTCTCATGACTTCCACAAGCAGCTAGGATTCTCTCAGTTCCTGGGAGCGCAAAGGGCCCAAGGATTCCCAAAGAGAGTCTGAAAACCCCGGGTTTCGCCCAAAGACAGAATCCCACCACACCCTGACACTGGGCTTCCGCTTCTCCACTCAGAGACCTTCCCAGGGCACATGCTGTCATTCATGGGAAGGCTTCACATCTGAAAAGTACTCAGATTATACACCACGGCCAAAACTGCCTGTCTGAAACGCTGTGCCTGTGGCAGGATTTATTTTTAAAGCAGTGATATTTATAGCCGACTGTCGACATTCACGCCAGCGCTTAAGCTGCCTACAAATGTCAGGGTGCCGCTATCCCAGGGAAAAGCTCGGATGTGACACGGAACGAACGAACCTGAAGCAAACTGAATTATCTCCTCAACGTCAGATCAAACGTGGACTTGTCCTGTGCTTTGGCTGCTGCCTTGCCTGAGCGAAGAAATTAAGGAAAAAGCAATTTCCCCAAACAGGAGTTAACAGTGACACTTTGAATGTCACATTAGCGGGATCTGCTACGCGTGGTAGAAATAATGAAACATTTATGTACACACGATTTCCTTTCACCCAGCACCTGGCGGAAGGAATGCAAGCACTCACAGAACCCACGTCTTCAAAAGCAAGAAAGACAAGGTCTTTAAACTGTTTGTTTTCATGGCATCACGACTGTCTGTCCCAGTCCCAGAAGTCACACTCATTCAGAATGAGAATGTGCGTGAAAAACATTCATGTGAATTCAGTGAGGTCTATTTCAGCCCAAGTATTTTAGTTTCTCAAACTGGGAAAAAAATGGATCCTTAGGAGTTCCTTTGGGGGGAAAAAAAAAGAGAGAGAGAGAGAGAGAGAGATTTTCCTGAGTCTTGATTGGTCTTTGATCCTAAAGCCTCCTTCCTTCTCCTCTGGCCCTGATGAATCCCGGAGACGCAGGGGTGGCAGCATTCATCCATGCTGCTTTGGGAGGGTTATTTTTCTCACACACAGTTTCTGTCCTGCCCCAGTGGCTCCCGGCTGTAAGCCCAGGATTTTGGCCAGCCAAGTAGAGGGGATCTTATCAGCTGGACCTGTGTTCAATGCCATTTCCAACACGTACAGGCTGTGTGCCCTGGGGCGAGTTAGGTACCTCCCTGAACTTCAGGTTCCACATTTATGGAATGGCAGCAAAAAATACCATCCTTCCTAGGTTGTTGCAAGAATGAGATTAAACGTTAGATTCAAAGGGATCTGCACAGAAGCCAGGTGCGGCAGCTCACGCCTGTAATCCCAGCACTTTGAGAGGCCGAGGTGGGTGGATTGCTTGAGTCTAGAAGTTTGAGACCAGCCTAGGCAATATGTCAAAACCCCATATCTACTAAAAATACAAAAAATTAGCCAAATGTGGTGGCAAACACCTGTAGTCCCAGCTATTCAGGGGCTCAGGCAGGAGGATGGCTTGAGCCCAGGAGGTCGAGGCTGCAGTGAGCCTAGATAACGCACTGCACTCCAGCCTGGGTGAGAGAGTGAGATCCTATCTCAAAAAAACAAAACAAAAAAAACAAAGTGACCTGCACAGGAATTATGTTTCATGTAAATATCACTAAGTTTTATTTAGGTCTGCCACTCGATTTGGCTTCTGTTAGTTCCCTCCCATTTTCATTATTTGATCTCCCCTTTCCTGCCTTCTTTTTGTTTTTTGTTGTTTCTTTTTGTTCGTTTTGTTTTGTTTTTGAGATGGAATCTTGCTCTGTTGCCCAGGCTGGAGTGCAATGGCGCGATCTTGGCTTACTGCAACCTCCACCTCCTGGGTTCAAGCGATTCTCATGCTTCAGCCTCCTGAGTAGCTGGGATTACAGGCGTGTACCACCACGCCTGGTTAATTTTTGTATTTTTAGTAGAGATGGGGTTTCACCATGTTGGCCAGGCTGGTCTCAAACTCCTGACCTCAGGTGATCCGCCCGCCTCAACCTCCCAAAGTGCTGGGATTACAGGCGGCAGCCACTGCGCCCAGCCTGGTTTTCAATTTTAATGTCTCCGTGGAGTGCTGTTCTATATGTTTTTATGTCACTCTTAGTGGTTGCCCCAGGGAACTCAATATACATATTTAAATTTAAACAATCTACTCAGAATTAAAACGTGCCATTCCAAGTGGAATTCTTACATGTTCCATCTATATAACTGAAACCCCATCACAGTATTCTACGTTTTCATTGAAGTGTCATTTATGTATATGAAAGAGTCTATGAGGAGAAAAACAGCCTGGTCTAGCCTGTTACATTTACCCGGATATCCGCCCTTTCTGTTTCTCTCCTCTGTCCAGTGTTTCCTGAGCACCAACTACGTCCAGGTGGCCCGACAGGCACTGGAGACACAGTGGACACAAAGCTGAGAGGCCCTGGCTTGTGCAGGGCTCACATCCCAGTGGGAAAGACAAGCATTGATCAGGTGAGGATATAAAAATACAAGCTTGTGACACATGGGTAAACTGAGGCTCACAGAGATGACTCAGCCCCTTGTGAGTACATCCCACACTCTGAGACAGAGTGCTCATTCTGTATCACTGTGCTGGGGACAGGGACAGAGTGGTTCAGAAGGACAGACCCTGCCCTGGCCTTCCTGGAGCCCACTCCACACCCCAGCACGCGTCAGGCCTGGAAGTCGGCGCCTCCCCGCCACCGCAGTTCTCCCTGCACTGCTCTGTTCCTGCCTCCACACAGTCTCACAGTAAGATGGTGGATAAAAACGTGCTTTGAAAGATGCAAAGTGCAGTGGCTCATGCCTGTAATCCCAGCACTTTAGGAGGCCAAAGCAGGCAGATACCCGAGGTCAAGAGTTCGAGACCAGCCTGGCCAACATGGTGAAACCCCGTCTCTACTCAAAATACGAAAATTAGCCAGGCTTGGTGGCAGGAACCTGTAATCCCAGCTACTCAGGAGGCTGAAGCAGGAGAATTGCTTGAACCCAGGAGGCGGAGGTTGCAGTGAACTGAGATTGCCCCACTGTACTCCAGCCTGGGCAACAGAGTGAGACCCTGTTAAAAAAAAAAAAAAAAAAAAAGAAGGGAGGGAGGGAGGGAGGAAAGGGAGGGAGGAAAGGAAGAAAGGGAGGGAGGGAGGGACAAAAGAAAGAAGAGAGAGAGAGAGAGAGAGAGAGAGACAGAGAGAGACAGAGAGAGGAAGGAAGGAAGGAAGGAAGGAAGGAAGGAAGGAAGGAAGGAAGGAAGGAAGGAAGGAAGGAAGGAAGGAAGGAAGGAAGGAAGGAAGGAAGGAAGGAAGGAAGGAAGGAAGGAAGGAAGGAAGGAAGGAAGGAAGGAAGGAAGGAAGGAAGGAAGGAAGGAAGGAAGGAAGGAAGGAAGGAAGGAAGGAAGGAAGGAAGGAAGGAAGGAAGGAAGGAAGGAAGGAAGGAAGGAAGGAAGGAAGGAAGGAAGGAAGGAAGGAAGGAAGGAAGGAAGGAAGGAAGGAAGGAAGGAAGGAAGGAAGGAAGGAAGGAAGGAAGGAAGGAAGGAGAAAGAAAGAAAAAGAAAGAGCAAAGTAGGAGTCAGGTAACCCACAGAGGCCTCCAGGACCCCGCACTCCAGCCCTGTGTGCTGGTTACTCAGGACATACCCTCTTCCCTGCTGTCCAGAGCAGTTGGCCGAATGTGGGAAAGGGATGTGTTCATGACCGACCGCTGGGTCACAAAGTACCACAACTGGCACTTCTGCTTAAAACAATGGAAAGTGTCCTCTCACAGCCTTGGAGGACAGAAGGCTGAAATTCAGGTGTCGGCAGGGCCGGCTCCTCTCCTGGAACCTCTGAGGGAGAAGCCGCCCCGTGACTCACTCCAGCTGCTGGCATGGCCAGCAATGCTTGGTGATCTTTGACCAGAAGATACCTCACTCCCATCCCCTTGGGTGTCTCTGTGCCTCTTCTTCTTATAAGGACAACAGTCCTTGGGTTTAGGGCCTGCCCTACTCCAGCATGACCTTATATTAATGACACCTGCAAAGACTCATTTCCAAATAAGGTCATTTTCACAGATACATAGATTTAGGACTTGGGCGTCATTTGGGGGAACACAGCTGGCCCTCTACATGCCCCGAAATGATGAGTGGGGCTGCTTCACTTGCTCCCCATCTGCCTGGATTCATGTCTCTGGACACCTGCCCCGGACCAAGCCCTCAGCCACGCTGGTACATGCCCTAGTGGCTCCCACCTCGGTGCTGCTCCTGTTGTCTCCTCTTGCCCCTGTGAGATTTCCCCAGGGATGTTGCTTGGCCAGGCCGTTGTTGTCACGTGGGCCTCAGCTGAAGTATCACCCCCTAACAGACATGTGCAGGGTGCCCTGCGCTCCCCTCTCCTTCCAGGTCACCCTGGCTCATCACCGTCTTCCTCCGTGTCTGAAATTCTTATCTATTTGCTAGATGACCTGATTTTTTTTCTGTGCTCCTCCCACCCCAGTAGAAGGTAAGTTTCATGAAAACAAAAATAACCTTGGACTTGTTCCTCATTTTACTCCAAGCAGCTGGCATGGTACCTGGCTATCCTTCTGTCTATTCTAGTAGATTCCTTTGAGGGTGTATATCAGTTGTTCTGCCCAGGCCATCAGACCATGACTGCCCCGATGTCACCGAGCAGAGTACAGAGAGGCTGGGATGTGTATCTGGCTCCTCCGACAGGCCCCGCTTCTCATCCTGTGAGTCCACAAGGCCCGCGGCAGCAAAGAGCCACAAACTGGGGGCTTAAAACAACAGCAACGCATCCTCTCATGCCCTGGAGGCTGGAAGTCTCATTCGAGGTGTGGACAGGGCCATGCACCCTCCCAAGGCTCCAGGGCAGGCTCCTCCTTGCCTCGCCAGGCTCCTGGGCGCTCCGTGGCTTATGGTCACAGCGCTCTGATCTCTGCCTCCATCCACGCGTGGCTTCCTCCCTGAGCAACTGTGTCTGTATCCAAACTCCCCTCTCCTTTCTCTTCCAAAGCCTGTCACTGAACGAGGGCCCTCCCTGATGTGTGACTGCACCTTCATCTGGTTACATCTCCAAACACCCTATTTCCAAACTAGGCCCCGTGCCCAGGTTCCGGGTGGACGTGATTGTGGGGAGGCCGATTAAACCTACCCCTCTGTCCAGAAGCTTCTCACCTGCCTTCTGCTCCCTGGGCTCCGTAACCACTGATTCTGCTCACAGCCTCTGGTGGTTCCACCAGTCCCTGCCTCTAACTGCTTCTAGATTGAGCTCTCTGAGTCTAGAAACCTTGTGAGTGTGAAGTTAAACCGTTATTCCCTGCCAGGACTCTAAAATAAAAGCAGCTGTTGCTCTACCGCATCCGAAGAACAGAACCGTCTCACAGGCCATGGGAGAAGAGGCTGGAGAGATGCGTTCTGGCCGTTGCTGTGAGTGAAGCAGCACAGGCTGCAGCCCCTTTACCCAGGAGCTGGGGAGAGGCTGAGGACCCAGAATGTCTTGCGTATCAGGTAGTAGGAACTCACATGAAAAACACATGAGGCTTTTTTTGTTGTTGTTGTTGTTGTTTGTAGTGAGTAAAAAAGCCCAATGTGTTTTTTATTTGAATCTGAGAAGCTGGAGAATAAAAAGCATTTTGTTTATCACAATGCGCTCACTTCTGACAGGCACCCTGCTTCAGAGGAGTGCTGGGTGTTTTAATCAGACTCCTGTGCCAGGACCTAAGCGGAGGACTGACCGTGGGTTAAATGCAACAAGGCGTGTGGGGTGGGGAGATCCTTGTCCGACACCAGCCCCGGCTGAGGAGATGTCGGAAATCACCAGCTTTCCTGTGTTTATTCCCCTTGGAGAGTCTCTGTCTATTCCAGAAAGAAACTGCAGATTGATCTGTAGATGTGACTTTATAGAGTCACCTGTGAGCCCCAGAGAAGCACCTCTGCAGAGAAGCACCCTGACTCCAGGCCTCTGGCTGCCCAGTCATTCTCCATGAAGGCAGCACTGACTCCAGGCCTCCGGCTCCTCAGTCATTCTCCGTGAAGGCAGCAAGTGTCTGCAATGCCAGTCGGTTCAGTGAGGCAGTCTCTCAATCCCTCACTCATTCATGCATGCACTTGCTCAGTTACTAATTCAGCAATCAATCAGTATTTATCGAGTGTCTACTACATGCCAGATTTTGTGCTGGGCACTAGAACAAAGGCTCTCTTGAGGATGTTACATTTTGGTAGGGAAGACAAATACACAGGCACAGTTAGAGCAGACAAGACGAATGCGCTGAAGAAATGGAACCCAGAGATGTGCAAGTGACCAGCAAGGGGCCCTCTGGTCCTTTAGACCAGGTGACCAGGAAAGCAACATGAAACTGAGACCCAATAAGCCAGGAATCAGAAATACAAAGTGCTGAGGGAAACAGCATTCCAAAAACAAAAAACAAAAAACAAAAAAAAAAACCACTCAGTGCAGGAAATCCAAGCTAGCCTGTGGAGAGGCCACATGAGGAGAGAAATGTCTGGCCTGCCCCCTCTCTTCCAGCCATCCCAGGAGAGGACAACACACAGGCAAAGAGCCAGCCAAGGCTGCAGATGATTGTAACTTCAGTTGCCATCTGAGCGTAACTACCCAAGTGGAGGCCCCACGTGAGAACCATGTAGCTGCCCAGTCAACCCACACAGCCATGAGACATCAACACAAATCACTAATCTCAGCCACTCAATTTTGGGGTTGCATTAGTCCATTCTCACACTGCTATAAAGACATACCTAAAACTGAGTAATTTATGAAGAAAAGAGGTTTAACTGACTCACAGTTCCTCAAGCTGTACAGGAGGCATGGCTGGGGAAACCTCAGGAAACTTACAATTACGGTGGAAGGCAAAGGAAACGCAGGCACATCTTCACATGGCAACAGGAAAGAGCATGAAGCAGGAGGGGCTACACACTTTTAAACCAACAGATCTTGTGAGAACTCACTCACCATCACAAGAACAGCAAGGGAGAAATCTGCCCTCATGATCCAATCATCTCCCACCAGGTCTCTTCCCCAACATTGAGAACTACAATTCAACATGAGATTTGGGTGGGGACATAGAGCCAAGCCATATCAGGGTGCTTTGTGATACAGCAATAGCTAACTGGTATACCTCTGTGCGGGCCTCCCTGCATCTCCTCTTGCGTACTACATCTCTACAGAGTTGCAGATATAATTCCTTAAAAATTCAGGTTAGATCACATCATTCTACTGTTGAAAATCCTCTAATGGCCTCCCATCTCTCTCAGGAAGGAAAGAGCCAAAGTCCTTATGTTGGCCTTCAAAAGCCTTAAGTGATCTGCTCCAAGTCATCTCCCTCATCTGACCTCATCTAACTATTTCCCCGTGTTCATTCGACTCCTGCACCTCGGGCTTCCACACACTTCTCAGACACAGCAGGCATTCACCCTCTGCCCCAGGGCCTTTGCACTTCTGCACAGCTGCCTCCCTGGCTTCATCCAGGTCTCTTTTCAAAGGACTCACCCACAGTGAGGTCTCCCCAACCACTAAATGTAAACCAGCTCTTCCATGACTATCACTCTTCACCTCTTCTCACTTCCCCACCTGACCTGCACATTAATTTATCAACTCTCTACCAGAACCAAGGGCATGGATTTAGATCACTTTTTCCAGAAACTAGAAAGTGTTTGATGCAAAGTGGTTGCTCAATATTTTTGAATGAATATGTCTTTAGGTGTGGGTTCAATTAGATTTTTTTTTTTTAACTTTTATTTTAGGTTCAGAGGAACATGTGCAGGTTTGTTATATAGGTTTTAATCAGGGCAAGGACTGTAGGCTTTGAAATTCTTCAGGAAGCCAGTGCCTGAGGTGAACAAATCAATTTCCCTTTAAAATCTGTATATCTGGACATACTTTTCTGACTCTTCAAGTGAAAATTACTTGGCAGCCCCCATAATACAGTCAAAAAGGGCTCTGTAAAGAACCATGTGGGCTGGATGCAGTGGCTCATACCTGTAATCCCAGCACTTTGGGAGGCCAAGACCGGCAGATGACAAGGTCAGGAGTTCGAGACCAGCCTGACCAACATGGGGAAACCCTGTCTCTACTAAAAATACAAAAATTAGCCAGGCGTGGTGGTGGGCCCCTGTAATCCCAGCTACTCAGGAAGCCGAGGCAGGAGAATCGCTTGAACCTGGCAGGCGGAGGTTGCAGTGAGCCCAGATCGCGCCACTGCACTCCAACCTGGGCGACAGAGCGAGACTCCTTCTCAAAGAAAAAGCAAACAACAAAAAATAAATAAATACACCATGTGTTGCTGTGCATAACCAATCACAGGCTGTGGGGAAGCAGGGCACGTTGTCTTTAGCTAAATTGAATGATCACTATTAAGACAGGCAGCACATCAGTGATATTTGGAAACAAAAAAGCCAGCATATGAATGTGACCAGTGGGCTAATTATCAGTTCAGACAGGCCCTGAATGCACATTGGCACAGCTCCACAGCTGTAATTACCCCCATTAACACAGGACGAGCAGTCTTAATTCACAGGCCGCACGTCCCGTCTTGCCCCGCAGTCACTTTAGGACATGGAAGACACAAGACGCGTCAGGTGCGAGATGAGAACGGTGACCACAGGATTTGGGATGAAAGGTCGTGGTGATGGCTGCCTGAGCTTCATGCTTTAACCCAAGTGAGCCGCTTCTATCACTCTACCACATGTGTCATCTAATAATGGAACAACGTCAGTTTCTTGAGGATCAGCAGGGAGGTCCGTAGAGTGGGAACCTGGAGTTCTCCCACCCCGAGCATCAAGGGGTCACAACGTGCTCCATCTCCCACATGTGGTGACGCCCTGACCCTGAACTGCACATCCCTAGGCTTCCCTGTCATAGCGATGACACCATTGCTGCCCCAGAAACTCACGTCCTGACTCCTTCCCGCCTCTCACACTCCACGTCCAGCCCATCAGCAAACCCTGTTGATTTGACCTTGAAGACACACCCTGAGCCTGCACGCTTCTCCCCATCCTGCCTTGGTGGAAGCTCCCATCATCTCACATCAGGACATGGCTCCCAGTGGGGTCCCTGCTTCCACTCCTGATTTTTTTCTGTGTGGCCACTGGAGTGACCCTCTACAAACCAAAGCCAGATGCACCTCCTCTCTCAACTCCAGTGGCATCTGACATAAACTGATTGCAAAACTATGCCACAGTTGCTCCCTGCATCTGAGGTAGGAGGGCAAGAGATGGGGCTTGGACTCTGGACCAAACAGGACTAGCTAAATCAGGTCCTAGGCAGAAGCACCTTCCCATGAGATGCACCCACAGTGCCATGTCAGTTTACCATTGCCGTGGCAACATCCAGAAGTTACCACCCCTTTCCATGGCAATGACCTGGCCATCCAGAAGTTACCACCATTTTCCAGTAATTTTCTGCATAACCTGCCCCTTAATTTGCACATAATTAAAACTTGGTTTAAATCCAACTTCAGAGTCACCTCTGAGCCACTACTCTAGGCGGACAGCCTGTAAGGTAGCCTTGCTCTACAGGGAGCAGGACCTCTGCTGCTGCTATGCACAGATGCTTCAGTAAAAGCTGCTAAGACCACCAGCTTGCCCTTGAATTCTTCCTTCGGCAAAGCCAAGAACCCTCCCCAGCCTAAGCCCTGATTTGGGGGCTCCCTGCACTGCACCACATCTACATTCTTGCTGACATGACTTCTTGGCTCCTTGTAGCTGGAGACAGTTAGCTTCCCCATCCCCTGAAACCAGGCAGACCCTGAGCCTTGCTTTGGCCAACAGAATTAAAGAAGTGCCTTGCTCCATTCAAGCCTGGGCCTCATGAGGTCCTCCATGTCTGCCTCATTCATGGCCCAACTGCACCCTGGCCAGAAGCCCTATCTCGCCTGATGGAGGAAGGGAGAGCAAGGAGCAAGGCGGTCACCCCAGCGCAACCAACCAAGACCCTCCAGTGGCCACTCAGGGGCATGGAGCCCCGGCTGGACCGGAGGAGCTGTTCAGTCTAGTCCAGTCAAGCTGAGAAGCTCCACGCAGCCAACCAGAGGTTTGGGAGCAATGACGAACTGTGACCGCTTCAAGCCCCAGGCTTCCGGACGGTTTGTTATGCAGCCTTGTTGGGACAGGGGGTGATACGTACAGTTCTACAATTCTTGGAATTCTGCCTTGGCCTCTAAGACTCTGGCCAATTTATTCCCAATCCGGGTTTCCTTGTTTACCTCCCTGCCCCTCCCCACTCACTGTCCGGCCCACCTTCTTCTCCTTGGACATGTCGAGCATCCACACATCCCAGGCCCTCTGCACTCCTCCTGCCTGGAATGCTCCTGCCTGAACACTGACAGGCCTGCTTCCTCCCTCTGCTCAACATATATGTCTAGGGAAGCCTCCTGGACCACTCTTTTAAAGTGCCACCATCAGCAGGAACTGATTTCCTGCTCGTTTACCCAATTTATTTTTCTGCAAAGCACTTATCACTGCCTGACATTATATCACATGCATTTGACTTTTTCTTCATTGGGGAGTTGAATGTTGAGGTGTATTTTGCTAACTGCTATACCCCTGGTGCCTGCAACAGTGCTTGGTACATAGCACTCAATCAACCCTTGTGAATGAATGAATAGTCATGCAATAAGCAGCTCATGGCCCAGGGATGCCACGTGTGTCTCACAATATAGATCCCTGTTTAGGCACACCACTGTATCCCTTTCCCTTGGTAGGGATGATGGGGACAGGGAAATTCCCCAAAAGACAGGGTGGACTTGCAGGTGGAGTCTAGTCAGACCATCATGCAGGGGGAGTCTAGTTAGACCACCCCACTTGGTTCAGACTCCAGTGCTTTTCCCTCTCTTGGTATTTTAAATTCCACAGACCAGGAATGAAGGGCTCCGGAATACTACATTTTCTCTTGTACAAGTCCCATCAAAAAGAACACAGCTGGGCGCGGTGGCTCACGCCTGTAATCCTAGCACTTTGGGAGGCCAAGGCGAATGGATCACTTGAAGTCAGGAGTTCAAAACCAGCCAACATGGCAAAACCCTGTCTCCACTAAAAATACAAAAAAAAAAAAAAAATTATCCGGGTGTGGTGGCGGGTGCCTGTAATCCCAGCTACTCTGGAGGCTAAGGCAGGAGAATCTCTTGAACCCGGGAGGTGGAGGTTGCAGTGAGTTGAGATCATGCCACTCCACTCCAGCCTGGGTGACAGAGTAAGACTCCATCTAAAACAAAAAACAAAAAACAAAAAAAAAAAAACAAAGAACTCTTCTTGGGTTCTTCCCATATATGGGGCAATCTAGCCTTAGCGTTCCTCCCCAATCCTCCTTGCTAATGATGCAAAAAAGGCTTGAAAACTCCATATGCCATTAGGCAATTCTTTTCCAAAGAGACTTGGGAAAATTGCTCCTCCATTGCTATGAAAATGTTCCTGACAACCGTTTCTTCTGTATTTTTCTGCATCCTCTAACATAACATTCTGAGTAAGAAAACCATGTCCAGCACGCCATGCTTTGTTTTGCTGGGGAAGCAGTGAGCTCCCTTCCCCAAAGGAGTGACAATTATGCAATTGTTCATATTTTCTTTTCTGTCCAGCCTCCCTGGAAACTCGGAGCCAAATGAGAATCTTGGAGTAACTATGTTCAGCCTCCAAGGTGGTGTATTTTAGTTCTTTCTTCTCTTTATGCAAACATTCTATTTCCTTCATATCACTTCATTATATTTAACGATTTTGGCAATTAGGTCATATCCTTGGAAAGAAGCATAATAAAAACACATTCACAGATACTGAAGTCATCAATTATCATTTTTTAAGTAAGAAAATCAGGAGGGACTCAAATCAGGTTAAATATCACTGTGTGATCCATGCTGGGGGCGGGGGGGTGTCTAGTCAGTTTCAGTATTATTCTCCCATGATTGTTTTAGGAAACATTCAGCCCCAATTCCAGTCTTTTCTATTTCACTGAAAGCTTTTATATTTGGAAGGAAAACTACATCCCATTCACAATTCAGTAAAACCCAGTGGTGGGTGTGATTTGGTGGCTCGTTCACCAGGCTCTTCACCAGGCTGGCACTTCAGTGTCTTTGTTCTGTGCAGGCGAAGGAGAGGGGCTGTGAGCCGGCCCTCAGGCACACTTAGCTGGGAATCCTGCACCACCTGACATCCTCCCAGGATGGGTCTCTGATCCCAGTAGAATCCTCTTCAGGCTCTCAGCAAATCAGGTTGATTGAAACTGTGCTGAGGTTCCAATTCCACTCACATCACTGACAACAAAAGAAAAAATGCCACCAACTCAAAGGGTGTGAGGTCAGAAAGGAGGGAAGATGCTGCATCGCCGGCTTTGAAGGTGGAACGCGAGGCCCTGAGCAGCCCTTGCAGCTGGAAAGGCAAGGAATGAATTCTCCCCAAAGCTCAGAAAGGCACGCAGTCCTGCCAACACCAGACTGTAGCCCTGTGAGGCTCATCTCAGACTTCTGACCTCCAGAACTGTTAAGAAAATATGACTACGTCACTTTAAGCCACCGAGACACTGTGGGGTCACTTGCTACAGCAGTGATAAGAAAAAGACACACGGTTTCTGAGCTCAGTACCACTGACACGTGGGACTAGGTGATAATCTGCTGTGGGAGACTGATCTGCATGGATCTGCGCGTGGGAGAGGGTTTTACATCCCTGGCCTCCCCTTCCCCAGTCATATCAATCAAAAGTGTCCTCAGACATTGCCAAATATCCCCTGGAGGACAAGTTGGCCCCACTGAGAACCATCTTTCATGGCTTTTTAATCCAGAAGACTCTCCGCTAAGCTCCTTCCTCCCAGGGATTCACGGCACACCTTCCATTAAATTCACTAAGCCCTGAACGTGTGTCCCAGGCACTAAAGGCAGAGGGTTGGATAAGTCACGGTGTGTGCCCTCAGAAAACTCACAGTCAGTCATCGAGGCAGCTGCTTAAAGAATTATGTGGTAGCACCTCCTCTCTTGAGGGTTACATCCTGAAAACTTAGAGCACACAGTGAGAAGCAGGATGGTGAGCTTGCTGAGAACCGCAGGACCAGCTTGGTTCACATTCAGTGCCGGTAGTCAGAGAACAGGGCATCTTTCTTTGCTAATTGAGATGGAATCATTCTTTTCTAATTGAGATGGAATCCACATGCCATAAAGGTCACCATTTTAGTGTGCAATGCCCCATGGTTTTGGCACATTCACAAAGTTCTACAGCCATTATTACCATCTAACTCAAGAACATTTTCATCACTCCAAAAAGAACCTCATACGCCTTAGTGGTCACTCCTCATCCCCAACCCCCCCATCCCCCACCCCCTCCACTCCCCCCACCGCCATCCCTGGAGGGGTCACTCCTCATCCCCACCCCCCCACCCCCTCCACTCCCCCCACCACTATCCCTGGAGGGGTCACTCCTCATCCCCAACCCCCACCCCCTCCACTCCCCCCAACACTATCCCTGGAGGGGTCACTCCTCATCCCCAACCCCCACCCCCTCCAGTCTCCCCACCACTATCCTTGGAGGGGTCACTCCTTGCCCCCATCCCCCACCCCCTCCACTCCCCTCCCACTATCCCTGGAGGGGTCACTCCTTGCCCCCATCCCCCACCCCCTCCACTCCCGCCACCACTATCCCTGGAGGGGTCACTCCTCATCCCCACCCCCTATCCCCATCATCCCTGGCAACTACCCAGAGGCTCCCCTTAGAGCTCCAAACGCTTCCCCAAAGAGGCTACAGATGGAGGTAAAATCATTTCTTGATTTAAAGAGTATTTGCGGATGCAGCCTAATCCTGTTTTCTGTAATTGTGAAATGCAAATGACCCCAGTAATATATGTACTGGATCATAGAACTGGAGATGATTTTTTTTTATTTTTGTAAAAAAATGTTTCCCAGAATGAGAATCCAATCAAATTTTAACACTTGGGGAAAAAATTCATTCAGCTTAACTCAGTGGCATCAATAGCAAATCAACCCACTGGCTAAATATTGAAGGAGAGCTCAGCTCATCAGGAATGCATGAGGAACATCCAGTTACCTGTACCCTGATAGAGCAAGGTTCTGGTTTAGCTATCCTCTTTATAACAAAGGTCATTAAACGTCTGAGGAGCAGCTTAAAATTCCTGAAGTTTGAAACCCACTGTAGCCACCTCTGGTCTTTAACGTAGGCAGACTCCATTTCCATTCAGGAGCGGTGTGCCTGCCACTGCATAGCTCAGCTGTGTTTAACATCCTAAGAAATGGAAATGCATAATTGGCTTTACGGGATTGCTTCCAGAAACACTGGAATTTTGTTATTTATTGCTTTTTATACCACAAAAGGGGGAAAAACAGCCCCAACATCTCTGAATGTGGATGATGGCTTCCAAAGGAGCTTTACATACCTTCTGCTCGGGGGTCCTGCAGCCCCTCCTTCCTCACACCGACCTCACAAAGAGCAGAAGCGGTCCCAAATGCAGAAAGCCAGCTTACCTTCAGGACCTGTTCTAGGTTCTCCAGCTTGGCTTGGAGCTGGTGTTTCTCCTTCACGGCCAAATCGCGCTCTCTGGTCACGAGGGTGAGCGGGTGGTTGAGATGCACATACTCTGCCTTCACCTGCAAGCGGAAGGGATGGAGACAAGGAGGTTATCACAACATGACTAAGAGCTGGTATCCATTGCTTCCTCTTTAGGAGCAAAATCTTCAATTTCCTCTTAGAGGATCCTTCCCTCCCTCCTTCTCCATCGTGGACTGGGTCCACTCCTACTAGGGGTCACTACACATGACCAAGGGCTGGCCAATCAGCAGACGACCTCCGTCTTCCTCCCTCCCACCTCCACCACAGCCTCAGTGATTGGTTCAGGGTTGCAAATGTGTCACAGGCCTGGCCAATCAGTGTAATCTCATCCCCTGGATGTGGTGATTGGTTGGGGAAGTCACATGACCCAATTGCATTCTGGGGGAATGAGATCTTGCACTTGTATAGGAACCTAGAAGAGCTCTCCCTTTTGCCCACTGGACTTGGAAAGTTAAAGACAAAAAGCTGGAACTACTGTGGCCTTTGCCGTCACGAGGGAAGAACCCATCTGAGAACAGAGCCAATGAGATAAACACAGAGAGACACAGAGGGAAAAGCAGGATCCCCACGGCATCATTTGAGCACCCAGATGAAGCTGAGCCTGAAGCTAATTGTCTTTTCCTTTTCAGTCACTTGGACCAATAGATTCTCCTTGTTTGCTTACACCAATTTGAATCGTCTGTCCCCTGTAACTATGAGAGCCCTAACAGATACAAGTGTTTTCCCACTGTCTAAGCATATTTATTCTTGTCTAAAAATTTTACCTCATCTTAAAAGTGAATAAAAATGCCAATGAAATTCCACATGAACTGGAATGCATTCCCCCAATAAACCCAAAAACCACATAAATTCCATTCTCAGGCCACAACCCCCAGGGCCAAGCTACAAGCTTATTGGGAAGGCAGGTGCCATGTTCAGTCTCTCTCCTCTGCAAAACAGGTAAGGGGATGCTGTCAACGAAAGAAGTCACCGTGGTTCCTTTCCCATTCATTTTCATTGTGGAGGCAACATATTTTAACCCAACGGCAGCCTTGTAATTTCTTCTCCTCCTCCTCAAGTGTTATGATGTGAATTACGGCTTCAATAACAGACTAACATAATGTCACGCTTTTCAGCTGCAGAAGTCCTTTCTGTTTCAAATACTTTCTGTACTGAGTGTTAGTTTAACCTGACAACTTCTGGGGCACCAAAGGAAAGGGAGGCACCCACTTGGCATTCCCAAATAGGAACAGGGTTACAGGAAAGCTGTTATTAAGAGGTCGTAGAGAGGTCTCATTCGAAGGAATATTTTAATGCCATTTTGCTGCAACGTGATGTTATCAGGCAACGAACTTAGAGAAATAATCCAAATGCCCCCGGTGAAAATGTCATGACCTATTTGAACTAAACCATCCTCACTTCTGAACCTCAATACCCTGGGGTGCAGGTTTGCAGAAAGCATCACCTCTTGCATCCTAGCTGTTCAAGAACATTAGGACTTGAGGGTCATGCTTGAATGCTCCTCAATTCAGTGTCACACAGCGACCAGCACCATCTTTCTGAAATATCTGCCAGATCTTGCCTCTCCCTGCTTGAAACCTTCTGTGGTTTCCACAAAGATTAGGATAAAATCCAAACTCCTTGGTGGTGTAAAAGTCCTACCCACCTGCTACCCTGTCGCCATGATGCTGGGGACACCCTGGCCTCCTTCTGTCCCTTAAACAGGCCAAGCTTCTTCCCACCCCGGGGCCCCTGCACCTGCTGATTCCATTGCCTGCAGATCTCTACCCCGCCCTGCCCCAGTCTGCTCAGGTCTGGCTCCTTCTCATTAGGTGTCACCTCAGACAGGCCTTCCCAACCCTTGCAAGGTGACGAAACCCTTGCCTTCACCCCCCTGCCTCCATGCCCCTCCCTCCCACACCACCATGCTTTGGTGTCCACGTGTGCTCGGCACTGTCCTCTGCGGCTGTTTGCCTTCTTCCTGTGGCTGCTCCTCATTGGAACAGAAGTGTCACCAGACAGAAGTTTTCTTCTGCCTTGTAATTTCCCATCATCAGAGCCCAGAGGACCGCCAGGCAGGGAGTCAGTGGTTGAGCAAGATTTTTGTACTGAATGGAATGGTGTTGAGGAAATTTCCAAGAATGGAAAGGTGAACCTGGCTCCTGGGTGGACTATTGCTGTCAGCCCTCCCAGACCCAGGCCCCACCGTCATCCATCCCCCTTTGTGTCCCGAGAGGCTCATCCTCATGGCCTGCACCCCCCGCACCATCCGGCTTCTAATCAGGCTTGCCCAGTGGAAGACATGATCAAGAAACAATGGATCAGCATGACCCCCGGCCCCCGGCCCTCCCCACCAGCCTGCAGGGATTACCCTGAGCTGCTCCCCTTAGAAAGGCTGCCGGCGAGCCTGGCCCTTGGCTGGAGGCCTGGGAACCGGGATTTGGGGAGAATTCCTACCTTCCCTAATTGATTAGGGTGGCTTACCACATCTAGGCCTCTTGAACAATGGTTTATACTGAACACCTTTCCTTCTGGGAGTCGGAATTTCGGTATGTGCTGGACAGAGAGTGCCCGTGTGACCAGGCCCCCATAAAAACTCCCGCTGCTGAGTCTTTAATGGGCTTCCCTGACAGATGACATTTCACACACATCACAGCTTGCAGCTGTGGGTCCACTAAGCATCCTGTGTGATTCTTGGGAAACCTCTTGGGAGACAACCTGGAGAGCCTGTACCTGGTCTCCCCCAGCTTCATTCTGTGTGCCCTCTCCCTTTGCCACCTGTGCTGTGTGTCCTTTTGCTGTAATAAGTCACAGCCCTGAGGGCAGCTGTACACTGAGCCCTGCAAGTCCTCCCACTGGGTGGTGGAACTGGGGTAACCCTCAACAGTGTCCTTCTATGGGGAGGGCCTCTCCCACACCTTTCTCCCTGTACCCATAGCAGGTGGCCACGGCCCCCGGCCTCTGCTGGTCTCAGACTCCCAACCTCCTTTGCAGGTGTCCTGCCTGCGCCCCCTGCCTCCCCGCCCCGGCAACAGCACCCGCACCTTTGTTAGTACTTTCTTTTCTAAATTCTGCTCCATCCTCCAGTTTGCAAGTGCTGTGTATTTGCTATTGTGACCCTGATGGGTAAAATCTCCAAAGAAAAAACCATTACACCCAGAAGCAACATGAGGGCTCAGAGGCTCCCTACATAAGGAGTTTCTGGTTTGGGGAGGAATCGATTCAGACTCACGTTTCACAGAGAAGCCAACTTGGGTTTCAGGCTCCATGTGTAGAACCCAGTATGAAGATGCATTTATTATCCAGCTTTTTATAAGAGCACTGGACAGTAAGGAATTGCCCTCTAAGGGGCAGCATCCAGTGCTTTGGTCAAGAACAGACAACCTCCAACCTGCAGACAGGCTGCCATTCCAGTGTGAACCTGGAAAGAAATTACCAAGCACCGGAATGCATTCTCCCACAGGTACGTTACAAACGGTGGCCAGAAGCTGGAGTCCAGCTGGCCCCTAAATCCTATTTGTCCCACAATAGAGCTAAAAGGAGCTAAATTTAACACAGTAGAGTGGAAATACTGTGTTTCTGCAGTGGACAATATGGTGGCAATTGCAGTGACTTAACAGAAGGCAATAATGTTGGAAGAACAAATGGGTCTGTTGACCTTAAGGTGATGCTAATAAGCAAAGTAAAAGAAAAAAAGTTCTTGGAGGAAGGTGAAGAGCCCAGGCAGAGTCCATGGAGGACCTCGGGGGCAAGCCAATGACATTTACTCTTTATATTTTTTTTGAGATGGAGTCTCGCTCTGTCGCCAGGCTGGAGTGCCGTGATGCAATCTCAGCTCACTGCAACCTCCACCTCCTGAGTTCAAAGGATTCTCATGCCTCAGCCTCCCAAGTAGCTGGGGTTACAGGTGCACACCACCATGCCTGGCTAATTTTTGCATTTTTAGGAGAGACAAGGTTTTGTCATGATGGCCAGGCTGGTCTTGAACTCCTGACCTCAAGTGATCTGCCCACCTCGGCCTCCCGAAGTGCTGGAATTACAGATGTGAACCACCTCGCCCGGCCGATATTTACTCTTTTGTGGACCTCGTCTCATGCCACAATTATGGTTTTGCATTTCTTTGACTTAAAATTTCCCATAGTGTCATCTTTTTGTTTACCAGAATGATGAAGGCCACGGCTCTGGTTCGCAACGAGGAGGAGAGGGTGTGTGGACAAGGAGAGGGGAGGGAGAACCGAAGAGACTGATTTCCTGGATGTATAATGGCTGAATAACGGCCCCACACAAAGATGTCCACATCCAAATTCCTAAAGTCTGTGAATATATCACTTTTTGCGGCAGAATGGACCCTGAAGATGGGATTGCGTGGAGGGTCCTGAGAGCGGGAGAGCACCGGGGTTATCCAGATGGGCTCTACGTAATCACAGAGCCCTTATCAGGAAAAGCAGAGTCAGAGACAAAAAAGAGAGAGCTTAGATGATGCTCTGCTGCCAGCTTTGAAGATCAGGGAAGGAAGCCAAAAAAAGGCAAGAGGAGAGACTCTCCCCCAGAGCCTCAGGAAAGCACACAGGCCTGCTGACATCTTGACTTTAGGACTTAAGACCTCCAGAGCGGTGAGACACGATGGCGTGCTTGTGGGAATTTGTCACAGCAGCAATAGGCAACTGATGCAGAAATCAGCTAGACAGCAGTCCTCATTACCACGAGCATGCGTCGAATTGTCACTGTACACCAACAACTGGCATCTGTCCCTGGAAAGCCCTAAGCCACAGTGAGGTGGGCCCCACCCCTCCCTATCCCCCCAAGTCAAGGTTTGTCACCTCCTCTACTGGTGCAGCCCCCAGGGCTTCAGTCACCCCTCTGGCTCCCCTAACCCTGCCTGTACCTCCCTAAGAATGCTTAGCAACCCTCCTCAATTGCTTTTGGAGTATGTGCCATCTCTCTCCTGCTGGGACCAGACTGAGACTGTCTGTGACATGGTTCTGATGAACCTGGAGCAGAAATCTCTAGAGGACAATGACCTTTCACGAAACAGAGCTTCGTGAGAAAAGCTTCAGCCCCTCTTCCTCCCGCCACAGTGGGGATGCGATCCTTCGAGATGGAATACCACCTGTCTCGGTGTCATGGAAGCCACCCTCCACACACGTCTCTGCTGGACAGGAGCCCCCGGGCCCTGGCTCCTTCTCCAGGCAGCTGCCTCTGGCCAGGGTCACCACCTCTGGGCTTCCTGAGCACAATAGTGCCCTTTGTATGAAACCCACCAAGCTCAGGATTCTGTGAGGGGCAGCTGGAAATAACCCCAGCTAATAAACCTGGAGAAGGGGGCATTCTCTAATTCAGCAGCCACTGATCCTACCTGGATAGAGGACTGATGCCACTAAATTAAAACACGATAAATATTGGCTCCAATGGGCCACTCAAATGCTGGCACCTGGGGCCGGTAGCCCAGAAGAGAGCCTAGCAGTTTCTTCTGCATGTGGTTGGGCTTTGCAGCCCAGCTCGTGCCAGGAGTCTTGGTGGATGGGTCCTTGGTTGACAAATGCCCTGGCCTCTGGCTGAGCACAATATAGGGGTGCTGGGATCCCCGCTGCATCAAGGTCTCTGCCTCAAAGTCCATCACTTTTTTTTTTTTTTTTTTTTTTCTTGAGAGAGCCTCACTCTGTCACCCAGGCTGGAGTGCAGTGGCATGATCTTGGCTCACTGCAACCTTCACCTCCTGGGTTCAAGTGATTCTCATGCCTTAGCCTCCCGAGTAGCTGGGATTACAGGCACACTCCACCATGCCCAGCCAATTTTTGTATTTTTAGTAGAGACGGGGTTTCCCCATGTTAGCCAGGCTGGTGTCAAACTCCTGACCTCAGGTGATCCACCCGCCTCGGCCTCCCAAAGTGCTGGGATTACAGATGTGAGCCACCGCACCCGGCCTGGGTCCCTGTCCCATTGCTCCTGGACTAGAACAGTCTCCTGGATGTTCTCAAGGGCCAAATCAGTCTCCTACTAAAGGAGAAAGTGAACTCAGAGTGACAAAGATGACTCAGAGATTTTCACTAAGACACATAACCAAAGAAAAAACGTCCCAGATGTTCCAGGTTAGGAGCCCAGACGATTCTTCCTTTGTCCTGATTAAATGCAAGATGAACAACAGTTCCCTCTTACGAGATTATTTTTTAGAGAATAATATTCAGCTGCAACCCTGGGCTGGACACTCACCTTTCAGTCAAAAACTAAGCCTCACGAATCCCAAATGTCTATGTGTGTCATCCTTTTAAACTTTCATAATTTTTTTACTAGGAAAAAAAATGTTTAAAGAGGGAAATTGCTAGTAAGTTGCATGGTTGCCATCTCATACCAGTGTTTCCTAGCTGTGCCTATACTTCTACAACCTTTTGGGTTTCTGGCCAGAAGGTGAGAGGATTCCCTAGGTTGTAGGAAATTCTGACCCATGCTACAGCATGTGCTCTTAGGTCATGAACTTAATGACCTACTAGTGCCCGGCTCCAGAATGTCAGGTACTAAGAGGGTTTGAGTGATTCTCCAAGACCTGCTCACCACACACAAACACAACAGCACATTAATGTCTGGATCTGATCTGGGCATCAGATCCAGATACGGGACTGGATTTTATTCTCTAAAAAAATCTCGTAAGAGTGAACTGTTCTTCACTTAGATCCAGACACTGGACTCATTTCTATTTCAAAATAGATTCTTGTGGCAGCAACAGTGGCACCAGGTGGAAGAGAAGCTTGAAATATTTGGCATCAGATACTCAATGTGATGAAAACCTTGATCCTCAGACCTGCTACAGGAACAGCGGCCCAGTGCGGGGAGGAGGGAGCTTAACAGGCACCTCCTAACCCAAACAGAGAAGAAATTTGAATTATTTTTCTGAAATCAACAAAAGGTTAGCTTTGCAGCTTCAAAGGCATCAAGCATATTCTTTGCACTATGTCTTGGATCCCAGCTCATCGGTTTCCTCCCACAAGGCTGCCTGCCTAAGAGAATCCAATTCAACACTCCAGACAGCCCAGTACCACAGTTTGCACCTAAGAACCAATCATTTCCGCACAGGGAAAAATGCTGACACTGCAGTCTCTTTGCATTCATAATTAAGAGCTCTGAGAATTAATTTCCGTCTCTTAATCAGTGCTACTGAAAAGCATTTTGCAATTCCAAGCAAGAATCAGATAGGGGAATTGCTGATCCCCAAGTGTCTCCAGGGATCCAGAAGGGCACTGGTGTTTCTGCAGGTCTGCGTTGACAAGCCTACCCATGAGTCTGGAGGGACAGTTGAATGCTTCCATCAGCACAAACTCACCCCCACACCTTCAGCCTCCCCAGCTACCACAAAGATGCTCGGCCCAAGAGACAGTCTCTGGGGACTGCCACTCCCTCAATGCCTCCCATGCAGGTAGCCGGCCCAGGCACTTGGAAGGAAAGCCAAGCTCCGCAAAGCAGGCTGCAGGACAGACCTGGGGTGCCCCTGCTGCCTCTCTCAAAGCACTGCTATTCCTGTCCAAGCTGTTGGGCTCCCTCAGACACCCATGAGAAGCAGAAGCAAAGGCCAGCTCATTTCCTGTGCCTTGCAGCCTTGTTTAAAAGGCCAAGCTGAGAAGACAGCAGGGGGAGAAATTCAAACCTCAAGCAAACAAAACGGTTTGAATCCTGCGGGGAGCAGGGATGTCAAGCAGCACCACCAGCCATCCAGGAAAGGAGGTCTTTGCCTCTGTTGTGAGGGCTGAGCGCTGGGACCCCCACCTCCACCGGCCCTTGCTGGCCTTGTCAATGCCTGCAGGGCTCAGCTCCGGCACCCCCGTCCCCCGACAGCTGGCATTGCCTCTCCAGGTGCAGGAGCCCAGCTCAGGAGTGGCACGTGTACACATGCAGCTATTTTAGTCGTAGGAAGAAAGCCATCCCAGGATCCAACCTCCCTGCACCCAGCTCCCTACCAGCCCTGTCGTCAGCCTGCACTGGAGGCCTGAAACACCATCTTTTTTATCTTTTTCCTCCTATTTGAAGAAAAATACTCCTGGCCTAAGAAAGTCACTAAGCCTTATGATGCATTCAGACCTCAGTGTGAGTGAGTTTAGCAGAGCCTTTCCTGCAAGTGTAGGTTTGGAAAGTGGGGGCTGGTGGAAAAATGGGGAAAGCATACTAATTGGAGGGTCAGGATATATTAAAACACACTTTTTTTTGAAACAGAGTGTTGCTCTGTCGCCCAGGCTGGAGTGCAGTGGTGTGATCTTGGCTCACTGCAAGCTCCGCCTCCCAGGTTCATGCCATTCTCCTGCCTCGGCCTCCAGAGTAGCTGGGACTACAGGCGCCTGCTATCACACCTGGCTAATTTTTTTGTATTTTTAGTAGAGACGGGGTTTCACCGTGTTAGCCAGGATGGTCTCGATCTCCTGACCTCGTGATCCGCCCGCCTCGGCCTCCCAAAGTGCTGGGATTATAGGAGTGAGTCACTGTGCCCGGCCTAAAACACACCTTTTTAAGTAAAATTATGATAAAATACACATTACATAAAATTTACCATCTTAACTATTTTACACGTAGGTACTTCAGTGGCATTAAGGACATTCGCACTGTTCTACAACCATCACCACCACCACCACCCATCTCCAGAACTCTCTTCCTCTTCCCCAACTGAAACTGTGTCTTCATTGAACAGCACCTCCCTATCCCCCTCTACCCAGCCCCTGGCACCTCCATGCTACTCTATGGCTCTGATGACTCTAGGAGCCTCATGTAAGTGGAATCAAACAGTGTTTGCCCTTTGGGACTGGCTTATTCACTTAGCAAAATGTCCCCAAGGTTCATCCATGCAGTAGCATGTGTCAGAGTTTCCTTCCTTTTCAAGGGTCAGTAATATTCCATTGGACACATATGCCATATGTTGTTTATTCACTCATCCATCAGTGGAAATGTGAGTTATTTCCACCTTTTGGCTACTATAAATTTGTAACATGTACATATATCTATTTGAGACCCTCCTTTTCAATTTTTTTTTTTGAGACAGTTTCGCACTGTTGCCCAGGCTGGAGTGCAATGGCATGATCTCGGCTCACTGCAACCTCAACCTCCCAGGTTCAAGCGATTCTCCCGCCTCAGCCTCCCAAGTAGCTGGGATTACAGGCATGCACCACCACACCTGGCTAATTTTTGTATTTTTAGCAGAGATGGGGTTTTGCCATGTTAGCCAGGCTGGTCTCCAACTTCTGACCTCAGGTGATCCACTCGCCTCAGCCTCTCAAAGTGCTGGGATTACAGGTATGAGCCACCACGCCTGACTGCCTTTTCAATTCTTATACCAGGATTGGGATTGCTGGATCATATGCAATTTTATTTTTAATTTTTTGAGGGACTTCCATACTGTTTTCTATAGTGGTTGCACCATTTTACATTCCCAGCAACAATGTGCAGGATTCCAGTTTCCCTACATCCTCATCAACACTTGTAATTTCCTGAAAAACATACCTTTAAAAAATGGCTAAACAAGAAGGCAAGAAAATAAATGTCAAATCAAGACACCTCTAAGTTTTATATTTAATCACTAGAAGTCAGTTATTCCTTGAAATATGCATTGGCAAAGCTGCAAAATTAACAGCTTAAAACAACCCATCATTCAATAGATGTTGACTGAGCACCTACTATGCATCCTTTGAAGGTACAGGAGAGACCGTCATGGATGTGACAGCAAAGCTCTCTGCAATCCCAAGCCCACATTCTCGTAGGAGACAGACAGACACATAAGTGAAGACCCGTGATAGACTAAGATAGCAAGAAAAGATACAAAGAACATGAAAACAGGGGTTGTCACATAGAGAAAAAAGGGATGGAGGGAGGGCCGTTAGAGTGGACATTAGAGCCACGAATCCTCACCAGGAGGGATGCATAACCTGAGGCTTGAAAGGCAAGAAGCTCCCAGTTGTTGATGATGGAGTGGAGTGTTCTAAGCAGAGACAACCATCAAATGCTGAGACAAGCTTAGGGATCCAAGGAACAAAAGTAAGTCAGAGGTGGACGGGAGGTAGCAAGATGGACAGGATGGCAGCCACAGGGAGAAGCCTCAGTTTTATTTGTGGAAGGCATTGGAAGGGTCAGAGGATTGCATGATCCAGAGGGCATCACAAGATCACTCCAGTTGCCGTAGGGAAAAGACCACAGGATGACAAGGGAGCTAGACAGGCCAGTTAGGAAATGGCTTTAGCATCTGGGAAAGAGAAGATGACCACAGTGCAGACGAGGGGAGGAAAGCTGGGGCACATCTGGCACTGAGGTGGCTGGTTGGTATGCTCCATGGTTTGAATGCATCCTCCAAATTTCATGTGTGGGAAACTTAATCCTCAACAGGGCAGTACTGAGAGGTGGGGCCTTTAAGAGGTGACTGAATCATGAGGACTCTGCCCTCATGAATGGATAGGTCCATTCATGGATTAATGGATTAATGTGTTAATGGACCAATGGGTTATCAGGGGAGTGGAACTACTGGCTTAATAAGAAGAGGAAGAGAGCCCTGAGCTGGTATGTGAGCACACTGAGCCCCCTTGCCATGGGATGCCCTATACCACCTTGGAACCCTGCAGAGTCCTCATCAGCAAGAAGGTCCTCACCAGATGCAGCCCCTCAACCTTAGATTCTCAGCCTTCATAGCTTAAGAAATAGATTCCTTTTCATTATAAAGTACCAAGTTTCAGGTATTCTGTTATAAACAACAGAAAACAGACTCAAGCAGGGAGTTAGATTCAGATGAAGAAAGAGCAGTGCCCAGGAAGCCCCATCATGGAGGCTCAGGCAACCAGGAGTGGCCACACCATTCACTGGGGAGAAAGTGGTTTGAGAGATTGGGCACCAAAGGGTTTGTTCTGCCTTGCTGTTAAAGATACAGGTGCCTGATAGACTTCCAAGCAGAGATAACCAGCAGACAGTGGATGAGACAACACTGGGTGTCTCACGTGCTCGTCATGTGAAGAAGTGAGAGAAACCTGGCTCAGCCTCTCAGGCCACCTTCACATTGGTGTTCAGTGATTCTTCCCTGCCCCTTCCCAGTTGTTCCTCCCTGGCCCAGCCCCCTCCCTCCAGGGCCCCAGATGGTCTGTGGACAGTGGTATCAGCTACCTTGTCATGCTGCCAGGCCCTTGTGGGAAGGCCTGCATGATGGGATCTCAGGCGATAGTCTCCCTGGGTGGCATCCTTCAGTTCATTTTCCTAGGACAAAAGGAAAGGACATGTGAGATGGTGCCCCCGTGTTTAGAGACTTGGTAGAGTGCAGTGGTTAGGAGCTCCAGTGTGGTATTGAGACCCAAGGTTGAGCACTGATTCTGCAATCCATAAGCTGTGTATGAGTTGGGACTGATTTCTCTCTTTTTCCCAAACCATAAGTTTCCAAATCTACAAAAGGCAATCATGTTATATTATACGATGATTAGAATATAATACAATAATACATATTAATCAGTTAGTGTCTGTGTCCTAAAAAAGCAACGGAACTTCTCGCCAATTGGAGTTGCTAATAAGCTTTGACCCATCCCTTTTCCCATGAACATTGCTCCAAACATACAGCCACAATAAATAGAGACAGAAAGTTTAGAAATATTTAGCCACTCAAAAATAAGATAAAGCTTTCTAAGGACTAAATGGCTAGAACACAATGTGGTGAGTGGAACTTCTGGAACCTTCTAGATTCAGAGTCCAAAAATAGGCAGGGAGAATTAAGAGTCCAGCTTTTTCAAGATATCCAAGATTCAATGTATTCCACATAAGACAAGAGACATGAACTAAGGTCACCACATGACCCGAGGCAACAGTTAAGCCCCCAAAGAAAGCTAAAAATACTCCATGACCTCTGCCTAGAGCCACAGCTTTTATGGGGTCATGCACCTAGAGAGGCAAGAGGGAGAAGACCCATTTTTAGGTTCAGTTTTAGGACTTGTCTTACTCTCTACTATCACCATGGCACAGGAACTCGGAGCTGCCAATAATAAAATCTAATTCAAGACTGAGAGCACCTAGGGTGTGGTACAGTAACTACAAATAGGTAAGACAGGGAGAGTGAGCACAGAGATGGGATTAAGAATCTCTCATTCAAGATGAGTCTGAAAAGAGAAATTCCAGAACACATAAAGAGAACTAACCCTACTAAAGAGATCCCACAAAATTAATAATCAGGATGAATTTACTTCAGAGGAAATAAAAATAATAAAGCAATCTGAAAAGGACTTCAATAAGTTGAGAATCCTAAAAGAAGGAATGACATCCATTCCAAAAGGAAGAGAAGCAGAAGGGATAATCAATGACTCACAGTGGAAGGCAGCTGGAACCACACCAGCTACCAGCTGTCAAGCTGAGAACTTCTCTTTTTCCCAATTGTTCAAGTTTGTTCTCTGTTCACACCCTAAATAAATTAATACTGGTGGGACACCCACATCTTGAATTGATCTGGTTCATCTCTGTTACAATATTTCAAGTGCTCAGAGTCTAGGCTCCAAAAACACATCAGAAAAGCAGCAAGAAATCACATAGTTTCAACACTTCCCACTAGGAGAGAGGCTCCTCCTGGCCATTTTCAGCTTCCATTTTTCAGTCAACCTTCCTTTTTTCTTAGCCACAGTCATAATGAGCTCCGCTACTCTGTGGTAGCTACATTTTCACAGCAATAAAACACAGCGAAGGAACCCAAACATAAAAGACAGTGGTGCTTTGTTCTGGGAAACAATGATCCCCCAACCTTAGGGAAAGTGATTGATAATGGAGCAATTCCCTTCTGTCTTCTGAGATGGTCTGGATGGCATAACATTTATTGCTGCCTTTCTCAAGTAAAGCAGATCATAATGTAGTCCCACACTGGTTGCTTGAGAGAACTGCAGACTCTTCAGCATGTCCCACATGGGGGAATCCCTGGAGGTCTTAAGGGGATGGGATGGGTGTACTAATCGAAACACCTGGCTGCTGACCTCAGAGGCCGACATGCCCCAAGGTAAACTAAGGCAGCAATAGCTCAGAGAATTTGAGAACAAGAGACATTTGAAATAGGGGTTAGATTATGGGTTCTGAGGTCAACTTGCCTAAATACAAATGGGAGCTCTCCTTAAACATGACCTTGGACAAGCTGCCTGGCCTCCCTGCACTTTCTGTGACTTAAGGAGGTAAAAGCTGTAAACCTAGCAGATGTTGTGAGGATTCAAGGACGTCAGTCTCACGGAACACAGAGCACATCTTACTGCACAGGGTCAAGGCTCAAACAAGTGGCCCCTTCCCTCCTGAAGGCATTGCAATGACTGCCTGCCTCTTCCACATTCTGCCATCACACAGCCACCTGGTTCATGCCATCCACCTCTCTCTGCATCGCATTTAGGAAGAGTGAATTGCAAGAAAGGAGCACAGGGAAGATAAACAAGGCTGGTCTTTCACCCAATTTTCTGGTGGTTACAGAAATGCTTACATCTATTTATTTTATTTATATTCCATCTTAGTGATTCAAGGTCAGTTGCTTATCCTGATGAAATGAAATCAATCTTTTCAGGAAAAAAGCTCAGGATCTAAATCCTGTCCAGGAAACACCAACCCATGATATCCCCATGCAAAGGGAGAGAAACATCTTCATCTCTTTCCAATGTAGCTTCCCAAATTGGTCCAAGCGTGAATAGGTACTTCAGATACCACTTACTATACTGGGCACACCCTACCCTAAAAAAGCCAGTCCAGCACTCTGGGAGGCCGAGGCGGGGGGATCATCTGAGGTCAGGAGTTCAAGACCAGCCTGGCCATGGTGAAACCCTGCCTCTACTAAAACTACAAAAAAAAAAAAAAAATTAGCCAGGCGTGGTGGTGGGCACCTGTAATCCCAGCTACTCGGGAGGCTGAGGCAGGAGAATCACTTGAATCTGGGAGGTGGAGGTTGCAGTGAGCTGAGATCACGCCATTGTACTCCAGTCTGGGCAACAAGAGTGAAACTCCGTCTCAAAAAAAAAAAAAAAAAAAAAAAAAAAGCCAGTCACAGGGAGATCTACTTGAAACTAACGACCCCCTACCTCACACTTCAAGAATCACAAAAAACTTAGCCAAGTGCCAAAGCCCTCTCTACTGTGATGGTAAAGGAAACCCATTCAGTGGCACAGACAGCCAGGTAAAGGCACAAAGAAAACAGCAAAGGTACAAGATTGAGCCTCCTC
The DNA here is from genome assembly GCF_028885625.2 of Pongo pygmaeus. Lineage (NCBI taxonomy): Eukaryota > Metazoa > Chordata > Mammalia > Primates > Hominidae > Pongo > Pongo pygmaeus. Next base: position 129,390,659 of record NC_072383.2, read on the forward strand.
ATACTATGAGACTTTATTTGCCAGACTATGAGCATCCCACGTTGTCCATGCTTACCCTGAAGAAGCCCAAAGGTGGGCATGGGGACGTGTGGTTCCATAAGCAGCTCAGCAGGGAAGCCGGCATTGGTCCACACTGTTCCCTGCAGTGGCAGGCACGGATACCACCCTGACATGCATGTGTTTGCAAGCCTTGGGGGGGAAATCAGAAAACGCCTACCGCTCACCCTTCTGATCCTGTGAAGATGCTGAAAGGCAAGACGGCTTAACCTGGAAGGCCTCATAACTGACCCTGTGCACTACCAGAGCTGTCCACACAGGGAGGTGGACACTACCCCAATCAAGCCTTTCTGAATCAATCAGCACCACTGAAGAAATTTTGCAGGAATACCAAGCAAAATGCAGATCACCTATGTGCTGGTTGCATGCTTGAGATCAGAAGGCCTCCAAGATGTGGGCCTGGAATCGCAACACAACAAAACGAGGTTCCTCCAGCAGCCGGCACCGGTGGCACCAGCCGTGACAGTCCCCAGGAGGAGGAAGAGGAGGATTGGGGGCGTGGGGGGTCTAATATAATCTGACACTCTGAGTAACAAGCTTTTCTACAGCCTAGAGGGAGGCACCAGCACATCAGTGCCTCAGATCACACAAATGCACGCGCGGTCCCACACCACAATGTAACTGACACCCTTGCTGGGTCCCCCATCGTGGGGCTTTGACGCTGTTGAGTACTGACCACATCTGAGTGCCAATGGTCGAGTGTGACAACTCACGCCCCCTGCCTAGTGACAGGAAGCCCATGACTCCCACACTGCTGGGACCCTGACGGGGAGAACTTTCTGAGCTCCAGCTGTAGGCACCACCCCCGTCTTAGCTTCGTGACCTGAAATAACAATCGTGAAAAGAGAACACCCAGCTTCCAGATATCTTCTTGCTTCTTCAGAAATGTAATGGCTTTGTTTTCCGGGGAAGGACGCGTAAGCATTGCAACGGGAATCTTTCAGTCTCCAGTCCTTCGAGGTTAGAGCCACACAAAAGAGGGTTTAGGGTTTCCCAGCCAGTGGATACCCTCATGAGACAGAGCCTACCCTGTAAGAATCAAAACACACAGTCTGTGGAATTTAATTGTCTGCAGCCACAAAAAGGAAGGGCACTTCCTTACTTCCACTTATGCCCGCCAGAGTGTTCTGGGATTGGATGTGAGGACTCTTAGGAACACGTGTCCCTGAAATCCCCCTCCCAGGGCAGCTGGGAACGTGCCAGTTAAGGAGATATTTTAATCCATTAATATCCACTAACACATTAAACAGGAATAGCCTTATTTGATTTTCTAGCTGCTGTGTTGCAAAATCATGGGCAAAAAGTGAATTCTAATGAGGATGAGGGGGGAAGGAAAAGGGCCAAGGCAAGCCTTTCAAACGCCACTGCCCACAGGGAGAGCCATGTAACACACTCGGTGGACAGGGCCAGAGGTGCTAGAGGTTCGGGGAACGTGGCAACCGGCCAGCCCAGGCCCCAGTCTTAGAGGGCAGCTGCGACCCTGTCCCTCCTGCGGGTGCCACATGGGGAAGGGAACTGGCCCTGACAGCTGTCTGTGTCTTTAGGAGCTGGGACACCGGGTTTCCATCTAAAACATCCCTGTTTGGATATGGTGGCTACTAACTCAAAACACACATACCATGGGCTCCCTCCCAAAATAAACACATCTACAGGTGGAATTCGACTTCCAGGTGGGGCGCTGTGTAAAAGCAGCCGGACTTGTGCAGACTCCAAGTGCAGGTGAGGTGAGGGCAGGTGCAGGGAGGCATGGACTTCCTGTGTGCAGGGAGAGGAGGAGGAGGTGGGTTTCCACGGAGGATGGCCCACAGTGCCTGAGGCCGTCTCCCTGCCTGCTGTGGACTGAATTGCATCTCCCCAAATTCGTACTTTGAAGCCCTAGCCCCCAGGGTGACTCTATTTAGAGATGGGACTCTTAGGAGGTAAGGAAGGTTACATGAGGTCATAAGATCCTAATCCAATACGGTCCGGGGCTTTCTAAGGGGAGGACGATCTTGGTCTCTCTCCCTGCCTCTCTTTCCCCCTCTCTCTCAGTCTCACTCTGCCTTTGTTTCCGTTTTTCTTTCTGCCTCTATGTCTATCTCTCTGTTCATTTTTCTGGCTCTATGTCTCTCTCTCTGTTCATTTTTCTGGCTCTATGTCTCTCTGCCTCTCTGTCTCTGTCTCCATGTCTCTGTTTCTCTGCTTCTCCTTCTCTCTCTCTCTCTCTCTGCCTCCATGTCCCTCTGTCTGTGTTTCTGTGTCTCTGCCTCTCTGTCTCTATTTCTCTGTGTGTGGGGGGGTTTCTCTGCCTCCATCTCTCTCTGTCCCCTACCTACTACGTGGCTGGGTGAGGACACAGTGAGAAAACAGCCATCTGCAAGTCAAGAAGCGGCTCGCACCAGGAACCAAATCAGCCAGCACCTTGGTCTTAGACTTCCAGCCTCCAGGACTGTGAGAAAAAGAGAGCTCTGTCATTTAAGCTGCCCGGTCTGTGGGATCCTGCTATGGCAGCCTGAGCTAGTGTACGGCCTCTGCTAAAGCAATGAGACATGGACAGGAGCCTTCCCAGAGTCTCCCGAGGCAGCTCAAGGGCTCGTCAAGGAAGAAACTGGGTCTTCCGAAGACACCCCCTTCCCCATCAGGAGCTCCAGTTAAATCCTCATTTCAATGGACAAGGTGGCCACTTCTCTGGGGGAGAAACTGACAAGAGAAAGTAAAAAGCACGTTCTTTCGATAAACTTGTCAATTTCGTTCATTTCGAGAAACCTTCCACCACCACCACTGAGTGTGTATGTGCCAGTACCGGGCTCAGCAGGGGGCCCTGAGTGAGCGGGTGAGGAGCAGCCTCTGCCCCCAGCCTTGTGGGTGCAGCAGACAGTGCAGGGCATTCCGGGTTGTGATGTCAGGAATGCCAGTTGCTATGGGGAGAGGCGAGAGGAATTCTCAGTATCTCCTGATACAGGTCTGGTCTCAGGGGTTGGGAAGACGGTCCACTCAGCACAAATACATAACAAAGGCATGAAAGGGCACAGCAAGGCCTCTGGCTCTCAGGATCTGGCATCCACGCTACAGGATTCAAAACCATGAACATCCAATCTCCTGGCCACACTGGACAGGCCCCAGCGAGACGCTTCCTCGCGGCCTCTGCTCTGCTGGCCTCAAAGTAAAGAGGCTGCCTCCAGATGCCGGGGTGGTGCTCCCAGCCCTGGAGATGGACGCTGCTCCTGCGTAGGGGAGGATTTGGACATGGGAAGCACCTCAGTGAGAGAGTGGACATGGTAATTAACCCATCACGTCTTTCTGATGGCATGAATGCAATTAATTCTTGTGTAAATGAGACGCAACCTCCCAAGAGTACAGAAGCTCTTCTTTGTCCTCTACCTGTGGTTCCAGAGGCATGAACCACGCCAGATTCCCAGTGGCCTCAAGCAGAGCCCAGCCAGGCTGCAGTGAGCAGGGGACACACCTCACGAGTGACCAGCCCCATGCACAGACCCACAGTGGAGAGGACACACCACGTGCAGAGAGCTACAGACAGCTGGGCTCTGGCTGGGCAGGCACTGGGGGTAGCAGATGTGAAGAGACAAGAAGGGTTGGGTGGCGAGGACTTCGTGAGCCTCACTGAGGAGTTTGTACTTTATTTAGAATGAAATGCAGAAGCTGTCAAAGGTGTTTAAGTGAAATAATAGAAAAATAATATCTGCATTTGGGAAATACTGTCCTGGACATTAAAGGGATTGAAGAGGGGTCAGGCTGGAGTCAAAGAGACCAATTTGCACTCATTTAGGGGACAAGTGCCAGTGGCCAGAATTGAGATTATGGCAGCAGAAAGAGGAAGGCGGGTACAGGAGTTATTAAAGCAAGTGAAACAGCATGGCTTGGTGACAAGAGAAGAAGGTGCCACATTCTGGCTTGGGGCTGCAGAGGCAGGGAGGAGGGAGAAAGTGCAGGTTTAAGGGATAAGGCACGTTCGGTTGCACTGGGGCTTGGTGAGTGTGAGACCCCACGTGAGGCCTGGTGGGAATGCTCAGGGGACAGGTCCCCACATGGCCCAGAGCTCAGGAAGGAGAGCCTGACCCAGACCCAGATGTGAAAGCTGCACTGATACCGACGCCACTTCGAGTCATGGGAGGGCAGGAGCTCTCAGCAAGATTAAGGAGCAGGAGATAGAGCTGGGAGAAGCCCAGGCATCACAAATGGGCATGAGCCGATCCTGTAGAGTGCAGGGCAGAAGCAATGGGAAGCCAGCCCCGGGCTGTCCTAGAAGCTGAGTGACCAGAGCCTTGAGAGTGGGGACCGGCAGGTCAGCTACTGCCCAGAAGCCAAGCAGCATTGCGGGCATCTCCGTGACCTCCAGGAGAGGTTCTGGTGATGGGATAAGCAGAGGGCAGCATCAATGGGTGGGAGATAAAGAGGAAGAGGGAGGAGATGCTTTTTGCAGAGTGCTGGGTGAGAAGAGGCGCAGAGAGACAAGGTCATGATTAAAGCCTCCTAGAGGCATGGATGACTAAGGAAGGTAGAGAATGCCCTGGAGGCAGTCATAGAGTCAGTAACTCCTCCTTCCTCCCATAGGCAAGTAGGATGTGGGTAGCTGCCGGGAACAGCAGCCCTCCAGGAAGCCCAGTCAAGGCTGAGGGTGGTAACGTTCATGGGGGCATTAGCAGGTGCAGATGGACACATGGGGAAGGCATGAGGGCAGCAGAGAGAAGGACGGGGCACTTGGGGACAAGATCGTGTTGGGGGAGATGACCCAAGGGGCTCATGTTGGATGTTGCAGCAGCTTTGATCCCCTGGGCTTCTACGCTGGGCCAAGAACCAACATAAGCTCTCTGCTTTCCTCCTCTTCTTTGTGAAATCTCATCCAGTCCTCTCAGCACTGCCATGTGGCAGACATTCTTGCTATCCTGCTTGTCAAAGGAAGAAATTCAAGCTCAAGGAGGTTAAGTAACTGAGCGAGCAGCCTCCCCTGAGCATGTGGAGGGGTGGGACTCAAGCCCGGGCTGTGCAGCTGTCAGGTTTGAGACCCCCTCCTCCCTGCCCCAATTTGCCTCTTATTCTCCTTAGGAAGAGTATCGCCCAGCCACTCCCTGGGTCCCAAGGCCCAGAGGAGGGTTCAGAAATGCCTCCAGTTGGCAGGGGTGGGGGGTTCTGGAAGGCCTGGGGCATCTTCCCTTGCACTGGAGACTACAGATACAGTCTTGGGGGCCTACAAAAATATTTCCTGGTATTTTTATTTCCATGAAATCTAAAAGAATATATAAAGGAACAATTTTGTACCCTATTCAGGACCAAAGGCCAACATCTACATTTGGGTTTGTGGGCCCTCCTGTGCCGGCCTGAAGAATCGCCGTATTGACTGTCCCGAGATGCTGAAAGACAATGAAAGCTAACTTCAATGGTGCTTTTGTGCTCGATGAAAGCCAGATGACTTCTACAGGCTCAGGCATCAAAGCTCTTGCAAGAGTTTGAAAGAGATCAGTGGTAGGAATTGAGTCAACTTCCAGCCAACTGTACAATGGCATTAACTTTACTTATAAAAGGAAATGTGATTTAAGTTAAATATCATATGACACATTAAGTCACAGCGAGTTTGGGTTTTGAATTTTATTGGTGTCTTGAAGTTGTTTCTCTTTGATCTGCTCATTCATTTTGGTCTTATGGTTTAGAAAAGCCATAAAAATTTTATAACCAGTTTTATCTCTGGACACATGTAATTACATTATGAATTATAAATATATAACCATATTATGCTCAAACATAGACTACATAGTTATAATATACAAGTCTGGTAGAATAATATTATATAAGAATGATGTAATTATCAATTATAATAACATATAATAAAAATACTCTAAGTCAACACTGGAGTGTGCTTGGTAATAATTTTTCTCTCTGAAAAGGCTTCATAAGTGGTTCTAGCCTAAAGGCATGGGTGGGAGAGTAAAGTGAAGGAAGGGAAGGGAAGAAAAGCCAGTGGTGGGAAACCTGGAGAGGGAGCCTGAACTAAGGAGACAAGGAGAAACCACAGGGTAGAAGGTGAGTGGTTGCTGCTGTCCAGGGTCCTGATGGTCACTGAGCCCGACTCCCGCCTGCCCCTTGAGGTTAAGGCCAAGGGCAGTCAGCTAAGTCATCCCAGGGTGTGGAGGGATCGTTGGGACTTGGAGGACCTGGGTTTGCAGCCTATCCTAACATTGACCAGATGTAATTTGGGGAAAATTATTTAGCCTAAATATTCTTGGCAATTTCAATGAGATAATTCATATAAATGTATTTTTCAAGTCGTAAAGGGCAATTTGAATGTGAAATATTATGCTAATAAAGGGACAGGCACTAAAACAATTGCTTCTGGTTTCCCAGTGTCGGGGGAGGGTTCTGGGGGAGGCTGGAGAGAGCAACTCCAAACCTCTCAGTTCCCTTCTATTTTCAGAAATTTGCTTCAACCATGACTGATACATGCTATTCCTGATCTGTTTGATATTTCAGCATTGCACATATGCCAATAATGCAATTGCAGGGAAGCACATGGTGCTATTTAAAAACTGTGTTCCTAACACAGGTTAGAGAGAAGCTCAAGTGGAAAAATATAATACATGAAGCAGATTCTCAGGCGAGTTTATGACATTTACATTCACCTTTTAAATAAGGCTTCTCTCAGCCTCTGCACAGCAAAAGAAACTATTGTCAGAGCAAACAGACAACCTGCAGAATGGGAGGAAATTTTTGCAATCCATGCATTTGACACAAGTATGATATCCAGAATCTACAAGGAACTTAAACAGACTTACAAGAGAAAAAAAAAACACTAAAAAGTGGGCAAAGAACATAAATAGAAACTTCTCAAAAGAAGACATTTATGTGGCCAACAAACATATGCAAAAAAGCTCAACATCACCGATCATTAGAGAAATGCAAATTAAAACCACAATGAGATACCATCTCATAACAGTCAGCATGGTGATTACTAAAAAGTCAGTCAAGAAACAACAGATGCTGGCAAGGCTGTGGAGAAATACAAACACTTTTACACTGTTGATGGGGATGTAAATTAGTTCAACCATTGTGGAAGACAGTGTGATGATTCCTTGAAGACCCAGAACCAGAAATATCATTTGACCCAGCAATCTCATTACTTGGTATATACCCAAAGAAATATAAATCATTCTATTATAAAGATACATGCAAGCATATGCTCACTGCAGGACCATTCACAATAGCAAAGACATGGAATCAACCCAAATGCCCATCAATGATAAACTTGATAAAGAAAATATGGTACGTATATACCATGGAATACTATGCAGCCATAAAAAGGAATGAGATCATGTCCTTTGCAGGGACATGGATGGAGCTGGAAGCCATTATCCTCAGTAAATTAATGCAGGTACAGAAAACCAAACACCACATGTTCTCACTTATAAGTGGGAGCTGAATGATCAGAAGAGAACACATGGATATAGGGAGGGGAACAACACACACTGGGGCCTGTTGGAGACTGAGGGTAGGGGAAGGGAGAGAATCAGGAAAAATAGCTAATGCATGCTGGGCTTAATACCTAGGTGATGAGCTGAAAGGTACAGCAAACCACCATGGCACATGTTTACCTATGTAACAAACCTGCATGTCCTGCACATGTACCCCATAACTTAAAATAAAAATGTCTCTCAATAATTGTAGTTCATCAACTTACATGTATCTGCAATGCATACTCTGGCTTCCTAGTGGAAAAGAAACATGGTTAAATTTATATTTGCTTCATATTGGTCAGTATAATCAGAACAAGGCAGCCCCAAAGGGAACCCTTTTCTACCAAAACAATGGGGTTGAACTTAGGAGAGAACAATCATGCCACACAGCTGAGGAGGTCAAAAATGGGAACCCTCATATATTTCCAGTGGAGATGTAAAATGGTGCAGCCACTGCAGAAAACAGTTTAGTGGTTCCCTGAAAAGTTCAACAGACTCACTACATTACCCAGAAATTCACTCCCAGGCTTATGCCTAGAGCATTGGAAACAGGTATTCAAATGCTTATACACAAATGTCACAGCAGCATTATTCATAATAACCAAAATTCAGAAACAACCCAAGTGTCGATTGATGGATGAATAGATAAGCCAAATGTGGTCCATGCATAAAGTGGAAGATTCTTCAGCCTACGGAAGGAATGACATGCTGATTCACACCACAACAGGGATGAACCTCAAAAAATGACATGTTGATTCACGCCACAACAAGGATGAACCTCAAAAAATGACATGCTGATTCACGCTACAACAGGGATGAACCTCAAACAATGACATGCTGATTCACGCCACAACAGGGATGAACCTCAAAAACATCACACTAGGTAGACAAAGCCAGACACAGACGTTCACGTGTTATATGAGTCCACGTACATGAGGTATTTAAGATAGGTAAATCTGCAGAGACAGAAAGCAGATTCGTGGCTGTCAGGGCTGGAAGGAGGAAGGAAAGAGGAGGGGCTACCTGGCTGGTACAGGGATTCCTTTGGGATGATGATGTTTTGGAACTAGATAGAGGTGATGGCCGCACAACATTGCAAATGTTCTAAATGCCACTGAATTGTTCACTATAAACGGTTAATTTTATGTTATGTCAATTTTACGTCAATTTCTTTTTAAAAGATACCACCCAACCTCCCAGCAAAAGAGTCTGAAGGGCTATAAGGCATCAGTTCCCAACATTTTGGGCACCAGGGACCGGCTTCACAGAAGACAAATTTTCCACAGACTGAGGTGGGGGGAATGGTTTTGGGATGAAACCTCTATCTCAGATCATCAGGCATTAGGTTCTCATAAGGAGTGTGCAACCTAGATCCCTCACATGTGCAGTTCACTCTCCTATGAGAATCTTATGCCGCCGCTGATCTGATAGAAGGCAGAGCTCAAGCGATCATGCTTATTCACCCGCTGCTCACCTCCTGCTGTGCAGCCCAGTTCCTAACAGGCCACAGACCCGTACTGGTCCATGGCCCAGGGGCTGGGGACCCACGCTATAAGGGAAAAGAGACAAACCTATATCCCAACAGTATGTTTCCCCGGGTGTCTCCTGTTGAAAGAATCTCACCTGAGTGCCACTCTGGTGTGTAAGGACATCCATTCTTGGGACAGTGGAACCTCTAAACACAACCAGCCACTGTATTTGGTTCTCTACCAATCAGCAACAATCTGCTCCAATACTAGAGGGAAAACTTCGCCAGGGGAACTTACAGAGACTTGGTATGTTCAATATGGCTCCTTCGCTAGGGATTTGCAAGGCTAATTTTTTTCTATATGTGATTTTGGTGTAACGTGTTGACTCTAGAACTAAACCCCTGCACAAAATGTGACTCTACCAAATGCTTGTTCAGACTATATAATGCATGGTAATTTATAAGCTATATTCCCCTAACTCCCAAAAAATGATTTAAGAATGCTTATACTAAAAATATTTGTACAATAAGGCAGCTAAGAATAACAATTTTTAAAAGAAAAAGGGGAAAATATATAGAAAGCCTTATACCAGGAAATCACATAAAAAGTGTTTTTACCTATTGACTGAACATTACATTTATGCTCTGAGCTTGCCAGCTGCTAGTGCCTGAGGGAAAACCTATCAATTATAACTTTATTAACATGAAGGATATGCCTCCTAGGATTCTGCCAGAAATGACAAAGCAATGAAAAATATTTGATTGCCTTTTTTAAAAAAATCACTTGCTTTTTCAACAGCTGATTTATGAGAACTGCTGCAATATGGTACTACTCTCTAAAGAGCTTCTGTCTTCTCACCTTCTCCTTCCAACCTAGGGGTTTTTCTTCACCACACTTCAAATTCTTGAGCAAGGCCACATTCAGTCATATGAGCAACCGAAACTGGTGGTTCTGCAAGCTGGTCCACCGTGCAGATTCAGGCTGTGAACTTGGACAAATTGAGCAGCTCTTCATGTTGCCTGCTCATTCAAGACGACCGTGCTTCTCTCCCCAAGGACTGATCACTTTGATTGATGACCGATTGAATTTGCCTTATGTACAGGGTGACTCAGAGACCTCCAAGTATTAGAAAATGTGTCCTTAGTTTAGATCCAAATCTATCTTCTGCTCATCAAGTGATATATCTATGGCCATAGAAATCAGACAAAATTCCTTTCCAGATGGATGTTTTCAGATATTTTTGTTAACTTGTTAAATTGAGGCAAAACACACATGAAATGCACAAATCATAGGTGTACAACTCCATTAACATTTACAAAGTACACACACCTGTATAACCATGACCCAGATGAAGAAGTAGGACATTCGCTGCCACCTCAAAACCTCTCCCCTGCCTCCTCCCAGCTGAGAGTCCCCAAAAGGTAACCACTGTTCTGATTTCTAGTCCCATGAATGTGTTTTGCCTGTTTTTCTATTCTGTGTAAATGTAATAAAATATAGATTTTTAACGTCTGGATATTTATCTCAACATTTTATCTAGGACACACCCACATCTGTGAAATAGCAGCCCTTCATTACTGTGTAGTGTCCTCTTGTATATTCTGAGATTTATCTATTTATGTTCAACTATTATTGAACATTAGGATGATTCCAGTTTGAGACCATTAAAAATAATTGCTGCAAAGAACATTCTTGAGCACGTTTTCTTGGAGGCATATGTACATGTTTCTCATAATTACTCATCTAGGAATAGAACAGTGGTGCCTGCAGAGGTATGAACATAGCAAAGTTCACCCATGTCATAGATTCTGTCTTCTAAAAGCCAAGTGGTGCTGCTTTCAGAGATTCCAGCAGGTGTCCCTTCCATGACAGTCCAAACCCAGATGCTTCTAGGAGTTACGTCTAATGAGATGCGTATGTTCAGCCTCTAGGAGTTACATCTAATGAGATGCATATGTTTAGCCTCTAGGAGGTAAGTCTAATAAGATGCGTATGTTTAGCCTCTAGGAGTTATGTCTAATGAGATGCGTATGTTTAGCCTCTAGGAGTTACGTCTAATGAGATGCGTATGTTTAGCCGCTAGGAGTTACGTCTAATGAGATGCATATGTTTAGCCTCTAGGAGTTACATCTTATGAGATGCATGTGTTTAGCTTTTGCTAAACAGCTTTTAGAAAGGTGAGGAGTGTCAAAAGAAGACATACAAATGGCCAGCAGGTATACGAAAAAATGCCCATCATCACTAATCAGAGAAATGCAAACTAAAACCACAATGAGATATCTTCTTACCCCAGTCAGAATGGCTATGATGAAAAAGTCAAAAAATAACAGATATTGGCAAGGATATGGACAAAAGGGAACTCTTACACACTGATTTGGAATATAAATTAGTATAACCTTTATAGAAATCACTATGGATGTTTCTCAAAGAACAAAAAATAGAACTATTAATACCATTCCATCCAGTAATTCCACTACTGGTATCCACCCAAAGGAAAACAAATCATTGCATCAAAAAGACACCTGCGCTCATGTGTTCACCATAGCACTATTCACAATAGCAAAGATAGAGAATCAACCTAAATGTCCGTCAGTGGATAACTGGATAAAGAAAATATGGTACATACACCATGAAATACTGTCCAGCCATAAAAAGAATGGAATTATGTCTTTTACAGCAACATGGATGAAACTAGAGGCCATTATCTTAAGTGAAACAACTCAGAAAGTCAAATACTGCATGTTCTCAGTCACAAGTAGGAGCTAAACAGTGTCTCCACGTGGACATAGAAAGTGGAATGATAGGCTGGGGGCGGTGGCTCATGCCTGTAATCCCAGCACTTTGGGAGGCTGAGGCAGGCAGATCACTTGAGGTCAGGAGTTCGAGACCAGTCTGGCCAACATGGTGAAACCCCATCTCTACTAAAAATACAAAAATTAGCCAGGCATGGTGGTGCATACCTGTAATCCCAGCTACTCTGGAGGCTGAATGAAGCAGGATAATCACTTGAACCCAGAAGGCAGAGGTTGCAGTGAGCAGAGATCACGCCCCTGCACTTCAGCCTGGGTGACAGAGCGAAACTCCATCTTAAAAAAAAAAAAGAGAGAGAGTAGAGTGATAGACACTGGAACCTTAGAAGGGTGGTGGGAGGGAGTGGGAGGTGGTGGGAGGGGAATGGAAGGGGGTGGAAGGGGTGGATGATGAAAAATTCCTTAATGGGTATGATGTATAATATTCTAGTGATGGCTGGTTGGGTGCGGTGGCTCACGCCTGTAATCCCAGCACTTTGGGAGGCCGAGGCAGGTGGATCACGAGGTCAGGAGATCCAGACCATCCTGACCAACATGGTGAAACTCCGTCTCTACCAAAAAAAAAAAAATTCTGGTTATGCTAGAAGCTCAGGCTTCACTACACAATATATCCATGCAGCAAAACTGCATTTGTACCCCTTAAATATATGCAAATGTAGCAGGAAGTGTGAGAGTCCCCATGGCTTCATATCTTCACCAACTTTGGTGCTGTCAATCCTTCTCTATGGAAGCCATCCTGGTGTGGCACAGTGGTGCCTGCAGAGGTGTGAACATAGCTAAGTTCACCCATGTCATAGATTCTGTCTTTGAAAAGCCACATGGTAGTGATTTCAGAGATTCTGGCAGGTATCCCTTCCATGAGAGTCCAAACCCAGACACCTCTAGGAGTTACGTCTAAGCAAAGCAGCCTGCCTGAAGATCATCCATAGTGGTTAGGATTGGCACAAAGAGGAGACCGTCTACCTGTCTAGGAAAGGGTCTATCACTCAGCTCCAGCTAGGTGTGGTCCATGAGGAACATGGGCCACCATTATTGGGGCCACTATTATTTTTGAAGTGAAACCAAATCAATATTTTTATGTAAAACATCCCCACCTGAAGATGTTGGTGACTAAGGAAAGCCTGTCTGAAGCCCACTTGAGGTTCACTGGCTGCCCTTTAGCAAGGTCACGTCAGACTTTTGCTGACCTCTGATCGCTGGCCGGCTCCCTCAGCAAGGGCCTTGGAGTGTTTCAGCTTCCTCCTTAGTGAGCAGCTGCTGCTCTGTTCTCTGGGGCTGATGAATTTATGATAATGCTTTGAAAAAAGAACCTTAATCAGCTGGGTGCAGTGGCTCATGCTCCTAATCCCAGTGCTTTGGGAGTCCGAGGTGGGAGAATCACATAAGGCCAGGAGTTTGAGGCCAGGCTGGGCAACATAGCAAAACCCAGTCTCAACTAAAAAATAAAAAATAAAAAATTGTTTTTAATTAGCAGGGAATGGTGGCACACATCTGTAGTCCCAGTACCCAGGAGGCTGAGGCAGGAGGATCACTTGAGCCCAGGAGGTCAAGGCTGTAGTGAGCCAAGATAATGCCTCTGCACTTCAGCCTGGGCAAGCAACAGAATGAGACTTTGTCTATAAAAATAATAATATTAATAACAACACTGCACAAGTACTAATCTAAGCACTATTACATAGACTAACTCATTTAATCTTTGCAACAAGCCTGTAAAACACAACTCTCTATGTATATATATATACATAGATATACATATATATACACATATACATATATACACATATACATATATACACACATATATATGTGTGTATATATACATATATATACATATTTTTTTGAGCCAGGGTCTTGCTCTGTCACTCAGGCTGGAGTGCAGTGGTACAATTTCAGCTCACTGCAGCCTCAACCTCCTGGGCTCAAGTGATCCTACTGTCTCAGGCCCCCCAAGTAGCTGGGACTACAGGTATGTGCCACCATATCCATTGATTTTTTGTTGTTGTTGTTGTTGTTGTATTTTTTGTAGAGACGGGGTTTCACCAATTTGCCCAGGCTGGCCTCGAACTCCTGAGCTCGAGCAATCTCTCCGCCTCGGCTTCCCAAAGTGCTGGCATTACAGGTGTGAGCCATCACACCCAGTTGCAGCATTATTTTTAATCCCCATTTTATGGGTGGAAAAAAAAAGAGACAAAAGGCATTTAAGTAATAGTGTGGGCAGTATGTACAAAAATGAGAGAGAGAGAGAGAGAAACAGAGACAGATAGGCATGTGGAGCTGGGGGACAGGTTCTCACCCATAAACGTAAATATAATTTTGGGTTAACAGACATCATCCCCTGGTTATCCCTGGCCTCCTGAAATGCCCACGACCCCCAGAAGAGGTCGACACTGTTAATCTCTATGCTTAACACTGACTGGCTGAATTTATTCCAAAATAACCAAGCCTCAAGAATGAAAACCAAGCTCTCGCTGGATTTTACAAATCCCCCTCCGGTAATGGTTTCCAAAAGGTCTTTAGAATCCTTTATTAGTGTCAAAAAATTTCACCATCATACCCCAACTGCATGATAGTATCTAGACTTCCATTGATTTCAGCCATAGTCAACCCCTGGGCATTTACAGATTGGCCGACTTCTGCAATAATCTATTCCCCAACCAACTGGACCCTGGAGTATAGAAGTTGTTGCAGGTCCCTGCTGTCCAATATGGTGGCCACCAGCCATGTCTGGCTATTCAATTTTAAATTTAATTTAAGTCATATAAAATCCCAGTATGTAGAGCTTAATTTCCTTCCTCTCAACTATGGGCTGGACTTGGCGACTTGCTTCCTGAAGTGAGATAAGAGAGGAACAGCAACTTTGCAGATACCACCTTCACGAAGTGACCGTGGTTGACAGCACCAGCAGTAAGTCACAATGATACCGTGAAGCCCCTGATATGGCATGATGGGGAGGGCACTTCTCCTCTGGGGTACTTTTTCCAAAAACCTAGAACCCCATTCTAATCAAAGGAAAACACAAGACAACCCCAAATTGGGAGATATTCTGTAACATATCTGGCCAGTACTGTTAAAAAGTATCAAGGTACAATAAACAAGGAGGGACTGAGAAACTCGCACAAATCTTAGTAAGAAAACTCTCACTAAGGAGGCATGATGGCCAGATGCAGTGTGCTGTCTTGGATGGGATTCCAGGGCAGAACAATGATGCCACCAGGGCCACTTACACCCCAGCTCTTCCTAAACACAACATCGACTGCAGCTGTGTATTTGCAAATGCTGGGGTTGGTTCCATAGAATGCATTTCAAGCAGACACGAGGCCACAGTTTCGCTTATTGGCTTTACCCCAAAAGTTTTGCCTTCTGCCTCTGTAGCTAACACTCACAAGACTGAAATTTATTTTCATGAAACCCATTTTGCCACTGGCAGCGTAAGACAGGGAGGAGGGCTGGGAAAGAAGGTGGCTCCAACACCCTATGGTACAAGGCAAACAGAGATGCAGGGCAGGACTTTGGAGGCCTCCCAGCACCCCCACATGCTTGCCATATTGCCATCAGCAAATGACTTCACCTCTTTGAAGTCTCACTCCCTCTCCTATAGAAATGAGTATCCTGACCCATACCTCTGTGGGGTCATCAGGGAGGTTAAAATAACCAGCCTATGTGAAAGATCCGGGTGCATATTACAAGGAAAATGAAGGTGAGTTTCTGTTCACCTCATGCAGAATTCTCAGTCCAGGTTGTACATACATGGTGCATCTCAAATTGCAAAGGAAACTCTTGTCCTATCATAAATTCATCAGCCCCAGAGAACAGAGCAATACATCCTGATTGCTTTGTATGGGAGGAAATGAGATCGCCTATCTGTCTAGCATGGAGAAGTCATTAGAGAGGCTATGTCAGTGCTCAGGTCTAAGCTCAGATCATGTTTGAAATTGCCCCTTTGGCTGGACTCAGGGTGAAATGACTGCTAATTGTAAGCACACTTGCTCTTGCTGTCTCCCTCCAGATGGAAGGATGGAATTGTCAACAAATCTGCTGTTTCCATTTTATTCACATAGGATCACTAGACTCCAAAAACTGACAAAAGCAAAATGCAGGTCAGTAGAACCCCTCAGTGTGGAAAAAAACAAATAGGGCCTCGTGCATTCCTCAGTGTGGCAGGAAGGAGATGATCCAAATGCAGCTCATGACTGCATTTGACCGTGGAGATGTTTTACGGGGCCCCAAGTTACCGAATAGTGCCATTAGGACATTTAAAAAATAAAATATTTAATATAAAAATGAAAGAATATAAATAATATTTTAAAGTGCATTCTTCTTTCTATATAGTCTCCCAAAAGCTCTTTCTAGTGGAAAAAAAAAATCAGAAAATTTGGCGATCTTGGGTCTGCATTTCCACATGGTCACAATTAGCTGTAAACGTCCGTATGTTTGTCTTTGGTCCTCACTGCCCTTACTCATTTCTGGGATCCCTCAGAAACCTCAATTCAGAGAAGTGAGATGATTTAAGAAAGATCACACAGAGAATCCCCGAATCCACTCAACACTCCTCCAGCACCCAGCCACCCGCCCACCCATGCATACAACTGGCCCTGCATTTACATTAATTCACACCGTCAAGAAAAGCCTCCCTCCCCGTGCCACCCTGCATGCCGGAGTCTGCACACTTCAGCTCTTGAACCTCTGAGCTATAATAAGCAAGTATGTTTTCTAAAATGGCAAAATGGGTCTTATAGCATTTGCATCAATAGAGCGAGTCACGAGCATTACAGAGCTGCTGCCAGGCCTGGGCAGCAGAGAACCAAATACAGCCTGCTTCCCAACCGACTTCACATGCTCTCCCAGAGAGGCTCGAGAGTCATGGGCAGTGACAAACGTGGCTTCCTGCTCCCTCTCTTCCCTCCCCATGTTGCCTGGGCATCAGCTGGGGGCCCATCTCCATGCATTTCTAGCACCAGGCAAGGTGGAAGGAAGCAGGGTGGTCGAGAGCTGGGCAGGGTGGGCCTGAGGGTGGCAAAACTGCAGGGCATGTCCACGGCTCTGCAGAGCTCCTGGGGCTGTCGATGATCTTCTGTGGCTTTCTAGACCACGCTTCAGAAAATATGGCCTGCAGGCCACATCCAGCTCGCCCCTTTTAAATAAAGTTTTATTGGAACACACCCATATTCATTCATTTCCAAAAATCCCTATCATCAGTGAGCTTTGGGGGAGAATATATACATACATATATATATTTACAATTTGTGTATAATGTTTATATTACTTGTTTCCTTCATTATTTCCCTACATACATGTATTATATAATGGTGTCAGTGAATGCATACATAAAATATACTAGGTTTATATAACATATATAACATGTAAAGAACAGTGTCAGTGAATGGGATGTAGGAATATGAAGGAGGAAACAAATGTAGAGATTTCTAGAAAATGTGATCAAAGAAGGTGACGTCTGAGCAAAGATGTGAAGGAAGAGCATGAGTGCTGTGGGCATCTCGAGAGAGGAGCTCCAGGCAGAGGGAGCAGCACTCACAAACATAGTAACATGGAGCAAGCTGGGGAGAAGGCATCATGGAAAATGCAGTAGATGAGGTGGCCAGGTATAGGATATGACAAATGCAGCAGATGAGGTGGCCAGGTGTAGGATATGGCAAATGCAGTAGATGAGGTGGCCAGGTGTAGGATATGGCAAATGCAGTAGATGAGATGGCCAGGTGTAGGCTATGGCAGGAACTTGGGTTTTGTTCAAAAGTTGATGGAAACCAGTGCAGGGTTGAGAGCAAGAGAGTAGCTTTCATCCAATGTGTGCTTTGAAAGGATGGCCTTGGGAAGAGGATGGACGGGAAGATGGGTTGCCAGTGGATGAGGAGGGCACTGGGCAGACTCATGGGTAGGCTGGTGTGGTCGGCTGAGACAGACAAAGGCAGGTGAATTAAGGAATCACACACAAGAAAGGAGGTGAGCAGGGACCAGTTTTGAAATCACCCCAGTTGTCCTGTAGAACTGATGTTTATGGATTCTTTGAAAAAACTTAGAAAATGATCCTCCCAGTCTTGAAACTTGAGAAAGTTGCATTTGTCTTATCTGAGTTTCTTTCTCAGGAAACCGAACATCAGGGCTCCCAGATAGCATCATGGAACTGAAACTCACCAGGTCACTGCATCTGGACAGTGACTCACCAGAACCTTCGCCCGTCATGACTGCCTAAGGGACCAACTGCTTCCTGCTGAACAACTCCCTCCCTAATTCCTGTTTTCCCCACACATGGCTAAATTTCTTCCTGTTATGTAAACCCCTAGTATTAGTTGGTCAGGGAGATGGACTTGAGACCGATCTCCCATCTCCTTGGCTGCAGCACCCGATTAAATACTTCTTCCCTGGCAATACTGATGGTCTCAGTGAGTGGCTTTCTGAGTGGTGAGCAGTAGGACCTAGACCAAGCCCCTGGCATTTCAGTAACAGTTTCTGGGTATTTCCAGGGGATTTGATGATGGGTTTCACGTGGGGGTAAGAGCAAGGAAGGAGCTCTGAGTTTTTGTTCTGAGAAATGCAGTGGTGTTGACAATCCACAGAGATGGAACCAGAGAGCTTTGGAGGGCTACCAAGACCTGAGATGAACACTCTTGGCTTGCTAACATCAGCTATCACAGGATGGAAGAGGAGGGGTGCTAGCCCTGCTCCATCCAGAGCA
This sequence comes from Pongo pygmaeus, assembly GCF_028885625.2. Taxonomy (NCBI): domain Eukaryota; kingdom Metazoa; phylum Chordata; class Mammalia; order Primates; family Hominidae; genus Pongo; species Pongo pygmaeus. Next base: position 129,409,128 of record NC_072383.2, read on the forward strand.
AGAGGCCACTGCAGGGCCACAGAGTTCACACTCATCATTAAAATAAAAAGAAAATGAGCAGAACACACTGCACTCCTGGGCAATCTCTCTCTATGGAGCAGGCATCCTCCTGTCTCTCATCTTCTTCCCTCACTTCTCCTGCCCTGAAACTCTGAGATTAGAGATCCTTCTTCAGGTTAGCTACACACTGCATGGACGCTTGCTTTCTGCGATCACAAAGGGATCTCTCTAGGATTCTTTCCTTATGGTAATTCTTAGTGGTGTCTACAGGTCACTGCTTTCTCTCCAGTCTGATGCTGAGGCATTTTGGAATGTTTCTTCCTCTTACACCAGAATAAATGAAGGCAACTCGTGGATGATATTGAGTAAAGACCATGGAATGATTCATTATTTAACTGCAAATGCTGAAAACACAGCTGTACTCACTGGGCCTAAGAAAGTGACTTCCTTCCTCTCATTGAATATAGATGTTTACTCACCAGCTTATTTTAAAATGTGATCTCAATGCCATGCCAATGAAAGCCTTTTAGTCTATGATTTCTTTGCCAAGGGAAATTGGAAACGTTTTCTTTGAAATGTTCTAATGCAGGCATCATCTGGCCATGGAGTTGAGGTTGTTATCAGGAGCAACAGCTGAACAGCACCAGAAGCAACATTTATGTCACACCTTCCAGGTGCCGAGCCATGCTGCAGACACTGTATTTGTATTATTGTGTTCATTCCACTCATCTAATATATGTTTGTTGAACGCTTTCTAGGTGTAATAGCTCATGGGATGCCTTTATGTAAACTAAGCAGAGGTTCTCTTCTGAGCAAGCTAATGCCCCCTTGGCAGACCTAGCCATTGGGCTGAGTGTTGGCAAGGTGAATTTTGGCACAACCATACTCAGGGGCTCTAAATGGAGGCATTGCCTCAGAACTGGGGGTACGGCAAAAACCACAGAGGGCAAAACCCCTATCATAGAACTCACATCCTTATTGGGAAAATGTAGACGGAAATGTGGTATGTCAGGTAAAAATATGTTCTATGAAGAAGACAAGATGAAGCACAAAGAGAGAGGGGAAAGGATGCTGGCTAGGAAATTTTAGAGCAGAGGCCTTAATGACATGAAAGAATGGCAGAGGGGCTGGTGCATGCAAAGGTCCCAAGGAAAGCAAGTGCTTGGCGTTTTGGAGAAGCAGCAGGAAGTAACTGCAGTCTTGTAGGGAAGACTGATTGGTGAGAGGACCCCTACATATGCAAATTTTCCATAAGACTTCAAATCTAGTCTACAATACTCTTGCTAAAGTTCAAACCAGCACCATCAGTTCTCTCATTCCCCTAGAATCTGAGATGAGTTTTTATCACAGATTATCTGTTGAATCCCCTGCCTTTGAAAACACACATAATCCTGCTGCAGAAAAAGGAAACAGCCAATCAAATTTGATAAGAGGGTGGGAGATGAGGGAGAGTTCCTGAACTTCAAAATTTTGAAGAATTATTAAAGGAATAATCTTGTACTTATTGAAAATGATTTGCTCTGCATGACAATACTATTCTAATATTCATAGCCAATGAAGGAGAACACAGAGGCCAGCAGCCCAAGAAGACACATACAGTCGTCGGTGTCCTTGTGACTCTAGATGCAATCTGCCTTGACCAAGACAATTCAACATCCGGGAAAATGAATTCCATTCAGTGGGACCCCAGGCTTTCCATGGCAAATGGGAAAAACATTCTTTCTGTTGTGAATAGGAACACAACTCGTTTACGAGGATGCTTTAAGAAATAGAAAGTCATGGTCTACATTTCCATTGTTCCTCATTCATCCATTAACACAACATTTCTGTGGATCTTGTGAGTTGGTTGCTGGACAAATCTGTGGGGGTGGAGGGTTGCTGACTAGTGGGTACATAATTTCTCCAAATGAGGCTGATTCAGTTTGCCCTTCCCGTCTCTCAGGGTTGGATGATGAACTGAGAAGGTATGTGCTTGTAGTCCCCACATTTATCTTTCAATATTCTGCCCTAATGAGGCTGTCAGGCTAACTGTCTTTCCAGAAACATGACTCTAACTTTCTCCTCCATGGACAGTGTACTTGAATGGCGTTTCCTCACACCCTTGTCAACATCAGCATTAGCATTCTTTAAACTATTGATTTTATAGGCAAAATCCCCATTATCTTGCTATTTGAATTGGTTTGTAGCCCTTGACATTTTTCATACACTGATTAGCCATGTACCCCCAAATATGGCCACTTCTTTGGTAATCATCTCATGTTCTGGGAAAAACACATTTTAAAAAGTTTAAATTACTTGTTTGGAAAAGGAAATGGGAGTTGTCATTCTAGTTCAGAAAAGATTCTAGCCCATACCAACCATATTGCTGCAGAAAAACTCAGGCAGCAGAAAACAGAAAGGGTAGGTAGACCAGCAGGCTGAAGAGGCAGTGAGCTTGGGGATTCAAAGCTCTTCTACAAAGGTGAGCCCTATAGATTGGGAAATATGAAGATGCTTCACAAGGAGTCGGCCGTGGAGAGTGATGAGGGCCACCTCTTTTCGTTAAAAGGAAGATTTCCTCCATTCCCCTAGATCCACAGGAACCCAAGGAGATGACACGACGACACCACATGAATTTGGCCACATCATGAAAATTAAGCTGGGTGCACCAGGTAAAAAAAAAAAAAGTGCTTTCACCTATAAGAGTTTCAGGCACTGCTGCATCTTGTCAGTCAGCTAAATGTTTTCCTTACTGCCAATTTAACAGCAATTTAAGTCACTTTATGCCTCTTGAGCTTTGGAAACCTTTCCTGCTAGGCACTCAGGATGTTGATTTAATAGAATGTTTCTCTTGAAGGTATTTGGTAGGGTTGTCACCACTTTAACCTGCTTTTGTTTTCCTGTGCAAACCACCTTATGATCACTCATCTTGGTTTCTGGGAGACATTTTAATTAGATCCCTTGGAGAATCTTACATAGCCTGGAACCTACCACTCTTGTCTCAAACATCTAAGGGCAGTTTTGCCTTTCCCCCCATCTCTCCGTTTATCCAAATCCTATCTGTAAGGCTTTTTGATGTCCTTCCTCTTCTGTCCTGACCCTTTCACTTCCTGGCCGCACACTCCACCCTCTCAATGTCCTGGAAGGGGAAGAGATGCCTCTGCAATATTGCTCTCCTCGCCAGTAGGTGCTTTGTTAATCTGTTTTGTCTAGCGCTGTGTTTAAGCCATGCCACACGGGAAGCACTCTCTGCTGCTTCCTGGGACAGGGTTAGTCAGCTGGTCCAGGGTCCCCCTTTAAGCCTGATCCTACCCATTGATGCTGAGATACAGTAAGCAGGACAACCAGCAAGACTGCCGTAGAGAAGACACCACTCGCCTCCCTCTCTCCCTCTCCCTGCGTTCTCACTCCTTCTAGCATCTTAGCACGCTGGTCATTTTTTACTGGCCTATATCATAGCAGGCAGCAGAGTGTTATAATCTAAGATTTAGATCCAGATGTAACTGGAGGCCTTTTTTTTTTTTTTTTTTTTTTTTGAGATGGAGTCTCACTCTATCGCTCAGGCTGGAGTGCAGTGGCATGATTTCAGCTCACTGCAACCTCTGTCTCCCAGGTTGAAGTGATTCTCCTGCCTCAGCCTCCCGAGTAACTGGGATTACAGGCTATTTTCCCACCACACCCCACTATTTCTTTTAGTAGAGATGGGGTTTCACCATGTTACCCAAGCTAGTCTCCAATTCCTGAGCTCAGATGATCTGCCCACCTCTGCCTCCCAAAGAACCGGAGGCCTTTATACTTTAGGTTGCATGCTAAGATAGACGGAGAGAGCGCGAGTGAGAGTGGAAACTGTAGCACAGTGCATCAGCTTCTAGCTCTTGAATACGTATCTGCCTCAGGAACATATTCTGAAGGAAGTGTCTGTGGCAGGACAGGATTCAAGCATTTTTTTTTTTAGGCATCCATTGAACAAAATACCAAAATCTCACATTCACTTATAAAACAGTTTACTGGTAAATCTATTTGGGGACTAAATTGTACCTATATATCATCATTTTTCAAGTGTTTCATTTGGAAAATTTTTTAAAAACAAGACTACAAGGTCCTCAAAGGCAGAACTTTCTTGTAAGGACTCCCTGGTACTTGGCACATCTTGAGCACAGCAGATGTTAGAATCAGACGCGTCATTGCTGTCCCAGGCAGGGCCGCTGGTGACCTGCAGCTACTGAACACTTGAAATGTATCTGTCTCAACCAACATGTGCCCTACGTGTAAAGCAGACACCAGATTTTCAAGATTCAATGCCAAAAAAATGTAAAATAAGGTATTATGATAAATTATAACATATTATAAAATATTGATTTAAATTAATTTATATTGATTTCCTTTTGAAGTAATATTTAAGGTTTATTAGGTTAAATAAACATACATTATTCAAGTTCATTTCACTTGTTTTCTCTTTACTTTCTTGTAACGTGGCTGCTCAAAAATGTAAAATTGCATTCGTGCCTCACACTCGAGGCTGACATTGTATTTCTATCAGGTGCATCCCTCTAGACCCCAGCCAGGGTAACATGACCAAGGAACGAGCCCAGTTCAGAGCCGCCGTCGAGTGTCACATCTAGGGAGGAGAGGGGAGCGCTGTGCTAAGGGGCTTACGCAGAATCTTCTTCAAAGCCGTCAAATCTCCATCTCCGCCAGCCATCACTGCTGCCTCAACACCAGAAGCACGTGAGAACGTGTGGGTCCCATTTTTCATACAAATGTTTAAAATATCATATTCTGTGCCAAACCACTCTTATCTAGTTTATGGGATTGTGGAAAAACAAAGCCACAGGATTTAGGGCTCATCAAAAAGGACTTAGTTTCATTCTCAGCACGGTAGGGAAAAAATCTTAACACATCCTAGGTAAAGAAATGACTAAGAGACAAACAGCAGTGGGTTTTAGCATGACATATGCCCCTCATGGGAGAGTCCTGTCCCCTTTTGGGATCTCACTGAGCAATTACAAATATCACTGCTTCTTTTTTTTTTTTGGATGGAGTCTCACTTACTCTGTTGCCCAGGCTAGAGTGCAGTAGTGCAATCTTGGCTCACTGCAACCTCTGCCTCCCAGGCTCAAGTGATTCTCCTGCCTCAGCCACCCAAGTAGCTGGGACTACAGGTGCCTGCCACCATGCCCGGCTAAGTTTTTTGTATTTTTTGTTAGTTAGTTAGTTAGTTAGTTAGTTAGTTGTTTGAGACAGAATCTCGCTCTGTCGCCCAGGCTGGAGTGCAGTGGTGTGATCTCAGCTCACTTCAACCTCTGCCTCCCAGGATCAAGTGATTCTCCTGCCTCAGCCTCCCGAGGAGCTGGGATTACAGGTGTGTGCCACCACATCCACCTAATTTTTGTATTTTTAGTAGAGATGGGGTTTTGCTGTGTTGGCCAGGCTGGTCTTGAATTCCCAGCCTCAAGTGATCTGCCCACCTCAGCCTCCCGAAGTGCTGGGATTAGAGGCATGAGCCACCGTGCCCAGTCTACTGCTTATTTTTGCCAACATCCTTCAAAGATTAGAAAATATGATATGGTTATTTTCCAGAGACAACCTTCTTTTTGTGCAAAACGAAATCTCCCATGTCTAGAAGAAGGCCAGTAAACTGGCAGCCCACCAGGCTGTGCGTGGATGTGTTAGTCAACGCAGTGATTTTCAAGAACTGACTCATTTGTTTTTTAATTGGTTATCTGCCAATATCTCAAAATCAAAACAATTTACATGGAAAGTCTAGATTTCCGACTTCTGTAAAGTTGGAAGCACTGGCAACCCTGGCCTATTTCCCTGCAATTTCACTTGATGGAATGAGAGGCTGGCCCTGTGAGATGACTCCTCCACTGACCCATCACAACCCCCACCCACTCCCTATCATCTCCCCAGTGCTGGGGAGGAGGAGGGACCATTGTTGTAACTGCTGTTGTATTTCTCATATCCTGGAAATATTTCCCTGTCCCCCTACTTCCACTGAGACTGTGAAAATAAAATGCAGACTAGGTAATCTGTTTCTTATGTCTGTGTCTTCTCTATTCTTTAAACAAAAATGCTTCTGTATGTTTTCACCTAATACAGCAAAGCTCAAGACAGTTAGGGCTCTTTTAATATTGAAGACAACTAAAAAAAAATCTTTAAGTGTGCATATGCTCACACAGAAAGAGTTCTCCAAGGCTTGAGTTTCTTTAGCATTACTTAGTGTAGTTGGTTTCCTGTCCCAACTAATGGGGGGAAATATCTTCTGGGCACAGTTATGTGGATTGTTTAGAAACATACATCTCTGACAAATATAAACATTACCTGCAACACAGAGCCCAAAGGCAGCCTATTTTCTCACTATCATATTTTATAATCTGTTAGACTTATTGTCATGTTAATCAAAGGTCTACTTTTCATGCTAACACTAGCTACAGAAATTGCCTCCCAGCAGTTTCCATTTTGAGGCCTTGAGACATCATAAAACCCCAAAGCAGCAATGCTGGCCTGGCAACAGTGTACAGAGATTACATCGATCCCTGCCGCAAAAGGAAATGAAATGCCTGAGCTACTCTCTCACGTCAGCCCCGAAATGGGGAAGATCAGGACACGGCTGCATCATTAGCGATTCCCAACTGGTTCTTCAGTAACTCTCTCCCGATGCCAGGGAGATCTCAGAGCAAAGCACGATCACAGAAAACTGCCTACGCTCGTTCCCACTCTCCAGTATTCTTCTGTTTTTCATCTCAGTGAAGACGGATTAGAGAAACTTATTATATTTAAGAAATACTCATTTAAGCTTCTAAGCAGGAGGTTTCTACCAAGAAAGGCCTAATCTCTCTCTTTCATCTGTTTCTGCCTACTGAATGTCTTGTAATTCTGCTGTTGATGATGCACAGACCTTCATGTATGGGGCTAAGGATGATCATATGTTAAGTAGTAGCCACTTTCAGCAGAAAAGCCTGCCTTGGTCACCCTCTGGTGACTGACCATGATCCAAAGACCATCAAAGACCAAAATGTACTCTCATTCAAAGCATAGACAGGAGTGACGGAAGACAAGAAGCCCACGGCGGAAAACAAGAAGCCCACGGCGGAAGACAAGAAGCCCACGGCGGAAGACAAGAGCCCACGACGGAAGACAAGAAGCCCACGGCTTGTTCCACTTGGGCCATGAAGTTACGAATGTGAACAAGAGTGACAGGCATGATTCTGAGGCCTCAAATACACAGAGACAAAGCAAACTGAGGCACAGAGTTCTGAAGCCCCGTATCTCTCTAATTTCTCATCTTCCCCTTTGCCACCATTTCTGGAATGGTCTCCAAGTTCAGTCTCTGTAGGTAAAAGGCAATGGGTAATTTAAGAGTTTCATGTTTTATTTCCATGCCTTCCACTGCATTTTCGTAGCTAAAGCTAAGATTGCGATCTCCCCCGCTTATCAGGCTACAAAATGTTTTCACGTGATCTATCACGCCCACAAAACCGCCCTTAAAATTGCATCTCTGATCTTTCCCAGGAGACATGCTCATCACAACCTTGTTACCTCTTGGACTTTGTGGTTTTTTTGCTTGTTTGTTTTTGAGACAGAGTCTCACTCTGTCACCCAAGCTGGAGTGCAGTGGCACAATCTGGGCTCACTGCAACCTCCACCTCCCAGGTTCAAGCAATTCTTCTGCCTCAGCCTCCCAAGTAGCTGGGACTACAGGCTCCCACCACCGTGCCTGGTTAATTTTTGTATTTTTGGTAGAGACGGGGTTTCACCATGTTGACCAGGCTGGTCTCAAATTCCTGACCCCATGGTCCGTCTGCCTCAGCCTCCCAAAGTCCTGGGATTACAGGCATGAGCCGCCGCGCCCGCCTACCTCTTGGACTTTGTTTTAATCGGGTGAGACCCTTCTTGAGATGACCACTCTTGATTAGCAGCCCTGTGGTATTTTTCAAAGGATTTTTGTGAAACCGACTCTGTGCCAATAATTCTGCAAAAGTATCTCTGTGAAAACTTCTACATCTGTGCTAATAACTTTATTCTACCCCTAATTAAATACTCCTAGGAAACTTGTAAGAAATGCAGACATAGGGGATTTTATTCAGTGTGATTTCATTTGGGGAGGACTGCCTAATTCAAACATGTAACTCTAGGCTGGTGGATATTTCATCATTTTCTCCAGCACTGAACCAACTGAGAGCATCCTCAAATCCAAATAAAAACAGTCCCTACTATGTGGACTAAGCTGGCATCTGATGCCCATCCTGGGGGAATGATACAACGACAGTTTTTAAATAAAGGTGAAAATGACTTGGTGATCTTTGGCTACTGTCAAGAGATAAAACAGTACAGTGTTTTTTCTTAACTTGTATTTTAGGCTTGGGGTACAAGTGAAGATCTGTTACACAGGTAAACTCATATCACAGGGGCTTGTCGTACAGATTGTTTCATCACCTAGGAATTAAGCCCAGTACCCAATAGTTGTCTTTTCTGCTCCTCCCACCCTCCACCCTCAAGTAGACCCCAGTGTCTGTTGTACCCCTTTGCGTCCACGTGTTCTCATCATTTAGCTCCCACCTACAAGTGAGAACATGCAGTATTTGGTTTTCTCTTCCTGTGTTAGTTTGCTGAGGATAATGGCCTCCAGCTCCTTCCATGTTTCCACAAAAGATATAATCTCATTCTCTATTATGGCTGCATAGTATTCCATGGTGTACATGTACCACATTTTCTTTATCCAGTCTGTCACTGATGGGCACTTGGGTTGATTCCATGTCTTTGCTATTGTGAATAGTGCTGCAATGAACATTCACGCACATGTGTCTTTTTGGTAGAATGATTTACATTCCTCTGGGTACATATCCAGTAATGGGATTGCTGGGACCATGGTATTTCTGCTCTTAGCTCTTTGAGGAGTCGCCATACTGCTCTCTACAATGTTAAACTAATCTACACTCCCACTGACAGTGTCCAAGTGTTCCCTTTTCCCCACAATTTTGCCAGCATCTGTTACTTTTTGGCTTTTTAACAATAGCCATTCTGACAGGTGCGAGATGGTATCTCATTGAGTACACGCTGTTGATGTAATTCAAGTACTTCTGAAAACAAAGGGTAGTTATCTACTACATTGGAACTATGGGAAGAGAAAGGCCATGAGTGAGCGTGTTTGTCCTGGGAGAAGGGATGTCTACTGCATCGATTGTGGCTTTTGCATGCTGCTCATGCAGGTTCCATTTCTCTGTCTCAGACTAAAGGGGACCTACAACTTGCTCCACCCAAAATATTTCAATTTAAAAGATGCACATAGAGAAAAGTGATGATGCTCAGAAAGCTTTCTCCTGCAAACATAAAAACAGCCCAGGAATATTTTTATTTGAGTGGTAAAAATGATCACATAGCAAGGATGAAAGTAGGCTGAAACCTTCAAAGTCAAATGAAAGTAATTCTGAAGGGCGTCTGTACTTTAATTATATTGGGTGAATGTTGGTGTCTAGGCTGTGGTCATGGTACCACGGTGGTGAATGATGTTTCCACTGGGGTCAGCTGGGTAAAGAGTATACTCCTGAACAACTATGTCCTATTTTTGCAATGTTTATGTGAGTCTGTACGTACTGCAAAATAAAAAAAGGTTAAAAATTAAACTATAAAATGCCATGTCATTAGACATGATGTGGGTGGCCCTCTGCCAATTCATCCATGATTTAACTAATACATTTGGTTTTCTTATTACACTTCAGATGATGTATTAAGTTCTCTAGGAGATTCTAAAAGACATAAAAGGTAATCTCTGTCCTCAGGGAGCTTATGGTCTCCTTGGGAAAGCAGAGACATAAATAGAGAGAAAGTTTTAAAATGACATTTACGGACTGTAAGTGACTTTATGAAGCTGCGCATAAGTAATCACCAAGTTACTGAGATGAAAAGTGGGTGCAGAACATTAATTGGAAAGCAAGCACCTGTGTGCGTCTAAAATGTGGTGACATGATGTGTGGCACCACCTTCCAGAAGCTGCTGTCTATGTGCTGTTCATGACTGATCTCACATTACCTGACCCACAATAATCACTAGGTCTATGTTCATTATTGATTGGATATGGGTGAATAAAGATGCTACTTGATCTAACTCTCAGAAGATTAAATCAAGTGAAGCAGGCATTACAAAAAGGAGGGTGACTCCAGCAAGAGCCCCAGATGTGGAAGTCCAAGCCACACCTGGAAAACAGGATCTCTGCCAGCTAGCCTGGCCAGTCATGCTGGTAGAGAAAGGTGGAAAGAAGCTGGCATCAGAGGGGCTTAAATGGCAGGAAAACAATTCATATAATTGTGCTATCACCCTAGAAGCCCAGAGACTGTTTCCCATGATTTGATTCATGAGATATTTCTCACTTCATTTGTCTTATCTGTGTTCACGGGTACATGGCCATAGGCACTCAGATGTTGCATGAAAAAGAAATGTTAACCTAAAAAATAATGTCCCATAGTTTGCTATTTTTAAAAATATAGAATGCAAATCATGATAATTTTCTTCTTTGCCTGTTCTTCAATTTCTTTTTTTTTTCTTATCTTATTGCTTTGGCAAGGGCTGCTAGTCCAATAGTGAATTACAGGGGTGATGTCATGCCTATAATTAGTTCTCTGTGTCCAGTTTATAGAATTGTGCATTCTTGACAAAAGAAAATGCACAAATAGAGCAAGGCGAGATAGGAACCCAAGGAAACAGAGAAGGGACTCCATCTGTAGTGTTGCAGTGGGTCCCTCCAATGCTGCAAAGACCCAGAGCAAGCATCAAGGAAGAATTCCACTTAGAGGTAATTCTTTTCCACAAAGGGGCCTTCCAGTCATCCCACAGAAGTGGATTCCTACATTAAATCCCCAAATCACCACGTAGTCTTGCAGTTTCACATTATGTTAGTGGTAAATCATGAATTATGAGCTTAAAATAGGTTTAAACTGACAAAACTGCATCCAGTGATTTCAGATCCCATGTTAACTACATGAATTGTTAAACCAATGTTAAAATCATTTCCACAGCATTGGATTAAATTAGATAATGGGTTGCTTGGGCTCATAACTGCTTTAACATCTATAACATGCATTCACTAGTATGATACTAAGGCATGGCAGACATAAAATACCAAGCTTCTAATAAATCAAAGAATATCAACTGCTTCATACGTTTTAGTGGAGAACTCATGAAATTCACATTCTGTGGAATAATTTCGGTCAGCCAGAGTAGGGGGTAGGGGGCAGTGGGCAGTGTATACAGGCTCAGTCAAAAGAAGCCAAATATTTTTCATGTGATAACCACATAAGCAAAGTTACCTTAAGACAAATCATGTCTTCTTTCCAAAAGTCACTTGAAAAGTAAATACATTTATAAAAGAAAATTAGTTCATTAATATCTTTTTCAAGAAAATTATATAACTGCAATAAGTCAGGACAAGATTTGTCTAAAACATAACAGGAAATAATAACGACAAGATAATGGCTAAACTGATAATGAGAGTGTTCTTTCCCTAAATAGTACTCCACTAAAATATGACATCTTAAAAACTGCTGGCGAGCAGATCAGGAAATGAGCATCATTAGTCCTGACACTAGAAATTCATGTAGCAAGGTCATGTTTTCACAACAGATCAGCTTGTTCATTCTACTCATATAAAAATTAGTAGACAAATTCATGACAAAAAGGATGTTAGTCTTTTGTCTGCACTGATCATAGAAACTGATTAGAAAAGCAAGATTGTGTACACCCCAGGGTGACAGAGCCTTGTACACTGTCCAAGGTGCTGATTAAGAGATTCCTAGGGTCATTCCATTTTGCAGCAATAGTTATCTCAGAGAAAACAGGACAGATCGGCCGGGCATGGTGGCTCACGCCTGTAATCCCAGCACTGCGGGAGGCCGAGGTGGGCAGATCACGAGTTCAGGAGATCGAGACTATCCTGGCTAACATGGTGAAACTCCGTCTCTACCAAAAAATACAAAAAATTTGCCAGGCATGGTGGCGGGCACCTGTAGTCCCAGCTACTCGGGAGGGTGAGGCAGGAGAATGGCGTGAACCCAGGAGGCGGAGCTTGCAGTGAGCCGAGATCAAGCCACTGCACTCTAGCCTGGGCAACAGAGCGAGACTCCATCTCAAAAGAAAAAAAAGAAAATAGGACAGATCACCTCTGATTCAGGGAAAACATGGAGGAAAGGGAAGGGCAACATATGACTGGCTAGCCCCACACCAAGGAAGCACTGGACACAATAACACATACTATTATAATAATTAACACCTATCAAATGCCTCTTTCTGCCAGCTACTATGTTAAACACTTTCCCTAAATTTTCTCTTTAACCTTTACAATAACTCTATAAGGGAGCATAATTATTATCATCCCTTATATATCAATATATCAAGATTCATATGTCAATATATCAATCTTAATATATACAATTTGAATGCTGGGTATTAAATAACTTGACAATCAGGAAGCCAAGGCAGGTGGATTGCTTGAGCCCAGGAGTTCAAGAACAGCCTGAGCAACACAGCAGAAACCCGTCTCTACTGAAAATACAAAAATTAGCCAAGTGTGGTGGTGCATCCTTGTATTCCAAGCTACTTGGGAGGCTGAGCTGGGAGGATCACCTGAGCCTGGAAGGTCAAGGCTACAGTGAGTCCTGATTGTGCCACTGCACTCCAGCCCGGACAACTGAGGGAAACCTTGTCTTGAAAAAAATTAATAAATTAATTAAATAACTTGACCATAGAGCTGCCAGGTGGCAGTTCTGGGACTTGAACTAAAATCTCTGTCTCCCCAAACTCTACATAAAGATGGAGAAACTGTTAGGAAACTAGAGTTACATTCAGTTTATTGGTGGTGGCCTCAAAGAATATTGAGACGGTATCAGAATTAAGGACTCTAGATTTATGGGATCACAGTAAAAATTCCAAGGACCAAAGAAATACATATTTATTCCTAGGTCCAGCAAACATTTACTGCAAGTCAACTGTGTTCCGAGTTTGGAGGACAAGGGGTGACCATCTGTAAACTCATTGATCTCGGGAAGCAGTGAATTAACTATAGATAAAAAAAAAGAGAGAGAGAGAGAAAGCATATGTAATAGCAAAGAATAGGGACTTTGGGAGCAGATACGGGAATCCCGACTTCAATTTTCTGTTCCACCATCACTAAGTGTGAGATCTTAGACCAGTCTCAACTTCTCTGAGCTTCAGTTTCCTCAATTCTTATGCACCTCAGAGGGCTTTTCTGGGGCCTAAATAACATAATTCAGTTCAATGTTTGCTAAAGTACCTAGCACACAGAAAGTGCCCAGGGAGTGATTAGCATTCTGCCCCCTCATTCAGGTATCCTAATGACTCTCCTAAGATCCAACACAAAAAGGTAGAGAGTGCATCTGAACTAGGTGTGAAACCTCATGTTAGTAGTTATGAAATGGATACAATATACGGCCCTCATAAAGTGATAACATCACCCTCAAATTCAGTGACAGTTACTTAGGCTTACGAATACAGACTAAAAACAACAGAAGTTGTCAGTGAAGGCACTGTTGAACAGTACTCCTAAATACTTATTTAACAGACATTTGAATTCACTTACGTGCTGTTCTACACATTTGATAAGCATTAATTTGTTCAAAGTTCAAAATAACTATGAAGTGGGTGCCATCATTATCCCCATTTTAGAGAGAGGAAACAGAGACAAAAGAAGTTGTCAGTGAAGGCACTGTTGAACAGCATTCCTAAATATCTAACAAATATTTGAATTCACTTATGTGCCGTTCTACACATTTTATAAACATTAATTTGTTCAAAGTTCTAAATAACTATGAAGCAGGTGCCATCATTATTTCCATTTTACGGAGACAAAAGAGAGACAAGAGAAGTTGTCAGGAAAGGCAATGTTGAACAGCATTCCTAAATATTTAGCAAAGATTTGAATTCACTTATGTGCTGTTCTAAACATTTTATAAACACTAATTTATTCAAAGCTCAAAATAACTCTATGAAGTAGATGCCATCATTATCCCCATCTTAGAGAGAAAAAACAGAGCCAAGACAAGTTAAAAGACTCACTGAGGTCACACAGAAAAGACTTGAACCCTGCGATCTGACTGCAGGGTTTGGGTGCTGAACGACTATCCTGTATCAGCTCCCTGTAGTGAACTTCTGCCTCTGTTGAGATGAATCAGGAAAACAGCTTCTGTTGAACAATCAGATTCAGCAGAAAGCCCTCGCAGGAAAAAATAAGTAAATTTTAAAAATAATAATAATAATAAAAAGCCTTTTCCAAAAGCCCATGTTAGCTCCTGGCTACGGCAGCAGTTAGTCAAAATGAGAAGCAGCGTGGGTCTCACGTGATGCACCCCTCACCATCCTGGACACAGATGGCCTTAGTATTTATACTTTAGCCTCTGAAGTTTATTCCACTTAATGAACTCGAGGACCATAAATGCAAGCCTGAACACACAGCATGGCTCATTTGAGGACAGAAATATGATTATATTATTACAGAAAAACACACTGAAGTGGTAACTGACAAAATTGTAGATACATTTGTTTCCCAGAAAACCATCTGAATGTCTTAAAATCTAGTAAGAGATCTATCCGGGACACAGGAAAGCTATTCAACAACTGCCTCACCTCTGATTTATAGCAGGCATTTTTATGATGTTTTTATGGCTTTGACCTCGGAAGGATTTCTCGATAAAGCAGCTAAAACATGAAGCTGCTAGTGCAAAAGCCAGTTGCATACACCAGAGGAGGGAGATTGTCCGAGACCTTGAAAATAATGCCCCATGCCTGGCAAAAGTTAATCATCATCTGGTTCCATTCTGAGCAACAATCACGAAAGGCAGCCGTGCAGGCTGGCTCTCGGAAATACATTTCAATGAGCCAGGCCCATCGCCAGGCATGGAGAGGAGGCAGCACCCGACAGGAACATCATGGTTGTCATGGCAACCACATGGCATGGCAGGTGAGCCTCTGCCCCCTCCTACTTCGGGGAGGAGGAGAGGAAATGAACAGGATGAGCAGCACTGTGCTAGATTCTGACCGGGGAGTCAAGGCTTGCTGCACTTGTGCTCCTGGTGTCAAGCAAGCCTGTGTTTTCAACGCAGAGTTTTGTTGTTCTGTTTTGTTTATCACTCCACAGCAGGCCCGCCCTGGCAACGTGCACTCTGTCTGCCCGGATCTTCATTAGCCGGCTGCAGGATAAGAAGCACTATGACCCAGACCTTCCCCTCATGTGGTCTGCATAGGATAAATTCATATCCAACGGATCAAGGTGGTTTCTACGAAGCCCTAGAGACCGATGATTCATTCTCACTGTTTGCATAATTTTTATCTTACCATTTGTCTAAGATAAATGATTGGAACTCGGGAAGTGGTACCAATCATGGTGCTGTCTGGAAACAGATAGCACCTCCAGCTGGGATTCTGAAAAGTTAGACACGGAGCAATGTAGAGGGGCGTGGGCAGAATTAAAGTCCAGCCAGAGATGCTCAGGCACTCAGGTGGACAACCAAGCAACAGTGAGAAGCTGGTGACCCCCACCCTGGGGAGACCCAGGCCAGGGAAGCTGGAGCCTTGCAGGGAGGTGCAGCCGCTGGAAACACCCCACCAGGAAGGAATGGAGATGGGGGAGGCTCCCCACTTTCTCGCCTGCTACCCTCCTATCTCAAGATGGTGCCATCACCATTGGCCAAGCCCAAATGGAAGGCAGACAGCTAGAGCCCAAGTGTGCAGTGCAGCCCCCAGGACCAGTGTGGAAAGGAGCAGGAAGCGGGTCAGGACGAGACATGGAGGTCAGAGCACCAGGCCAGTGAGCAAGTGAGCCAGCACTGTGCACCCTTAGGGCGCAGGTGCAGAGACATCTTCCATCGCCTTGCATCTCAGCTTCCTGATCTAAACAAGATGGTCATATCCTATTACGGGTTAAATTATATCCATGACCCCAAGTTCATATGTAAAGTCCTAACCCCCAGTGCCTCAGAATGTGCCCTTGTTTGAAAATAGGGTCTTAGCAGATGTGAGGAGTTAAGATGAGGTCATACTGGAGTAGAGCAGACCCTCGTCTCGTATGCCTGTGTCCTTATCAAAAGGAGACCTTTGCACACACAGCTGCACATGGGAAGAATGCCAGGTGAAGACGGGCAGAGACGGGTAAAGCACCTACAGGCCGAGGAGTACCAAGGGTGCTGGCAGCCACCGAGACAGGGAGAGGCCTGCAGTGGAGCCCCCCACAGCCTCAGGAGGACCCAGTCCTGCTGGTCCCTGGAGCTCAAGCTTCAGCCCCCAACTGTCAGGCCACATGTTTCTGTCTAAGCTGCCAGTTGCTCCAGCAGCCCAAGAAACTCATCCGTGTCCCATCAGCCCATCTGAAAATGCAGTCAGGCCTGCCCTCAGCCATGCGAGTGACCTTGGAGGCGGGTCCCACCCCAGTGGGGTGAGCTGGGATGTGGAACACCCCCTGCCTGGGCTCAGAAGCAGAAGCCCCTTCCAAAGCCCGCAGCCCCAGATGACGCCTTGGCAGACTCACCACGGACTCTGAGCAGAAGGCTTGGCTGAGCTGTGCCCGAACTCTTGACCCAGAGAAACCACAAGACAGCAGATGTGTGTTGTTTGAAGCCACCGAGTTGCTGTAATTTATTACACAGCAATCGGTGACAAATAGTTCACAGCTATAGATGACAAATTCAGCTACCTGCGGAGATTGATTTTTAAAAACACATTTTAAAATCCTCTTTTTTCCTGGACTTATCTGTAGACAACAGTGTCACCTTGTTCAATGCCCCGCCTTCATCTAGAGACACCACCATAGACCCTGGGGTCAAAGCACCTTGCTCCAATTCCTGCCCCTTCCCACTGAACAGCTGTGGCTTCAGCAAGTTACTTACTCCTGGCTCCTGCGACTCCGGTTCCTCACCTGAAAAGTCAAGTGATAATAGTGTCCACCTCATTGTGTTGCAGAAGGAAATAAACAAGCAAATAAGAGGAAATATGTGCTTAAGATACTGTTCAGACTCACGTCTGGCATAGAACAAATGCTCAGTGATTATGAGCTGTAATGATTACTATGGTTATGACAACGACGATTTGATTCTGTTCACCCAGGAACAAAACGACAACAAAATGCAATGGCAGGCTGATTTTTCCTGGGGTCATTCTTGACGGTTTTTTTTAGCTGACAGCATCCACTCAAGTTCTCCCCTCATTGTCTCATGGAGAAGAGCTTGCTAATAACACCCTAACAATTAGGAGGCAGATAAATCTGAAATAAACATTTCCACAGTTATGATCAGTTTGGACATATGGGATCATAATATTTTGTGATCACCAACAGACACACCTTTCTCTGCAAACACACACAGCTGCTGGGGTGGGGCTGGGCTTTGCACTTCCTGAGATTGAAAGAGCAAATTTTCTTCCTCACAGTGATGGTGACAGACAGAAATCAGCCGCTGGCTACTTCCACTCAAGTCAAGCTAAGGGTATGTCAGCAGCCGTGTAGCTCAGTCCAACTCCAGGGACCCACAAAAGAATAAGGCATGCTGTTAGGTCAGCAGGGAGAGCCCCAGAGACAAAGGGAAGAGACCAGGAATGCAGCCAGCCTGTGGTGTCACTCACGGGGTTGGGTGTGCAATCAGAGGGCAGGTGGCCTCCTTGAGAAGGGCTGGTCCAAGCAGCACATCCAAGACCTGCACGGGCATCTAAATCCCCTGTGAAGAGGGTGATGATGACCTGCTACGTCCAGGGAGGAGCTTGCAATTCTGTGTTTCTAATCCGCTTCCAAGGGGACACTTTTCCTTGCTAAAATGTTAAATGACATTTGCTGTTAACAAACACTATATACTTTCCAAGTAATTTATTGACTTGGTCATGAAATTGAAATTGTCAAGTAGGTTAGAAACTCACATTCTCCATCTTTTTTAAAAGCTTATTAGTCTATATTTTCAACTTCTGATGATTTTATCTTCTCTTATGCCAATACCTTGTTTTTTAGATTTTGTTTTTAATAGACAATAAGTGCATGTATTTATGGGGTACGATGTGATGTTCTGATATATGTTTATGTTATGGAATAATTAAATCTTGCTTATTAATGTGTCAATCTCCTTATTTCTCTGTGGTGAGAAGATTTGAAATCTACTCTCCTGGTGATTTTCAAATATACAAAACATTGCTATTACCTATAGTCACCATGTTGCACAGGCAGTTCTCTTAGAATTTATTCCACCTAATAGATATTTTGTATCCTTCCAACAACAACTCCCTACCCGCTACCCCATCCCCTGCCCCCAACCTCTGGTAACCATCATTCTCCTCTCTGCCTCCGTGAGTTCGACTTTTTTGGATTTTACCTATGAGTAGGTCACGTGCCATTTGTCTTTCAGTGCCTGGCTTATTTCACTTAGCATAGTGTCTCCCAGGTTTATCCAGGTAAGGGCAGATGACAGGATTTCCTTCTTTTCATGGCTGAATAGTACTCCGCTGTGTATATACACCACATTTCTTTATCCTTATATCCGCTGAGGGACACTTAGGTTGACTCTACACCTTGGCGATGGTGAACCTCGTGCTCTCTTAACAAACACGATTCCCATTTGTTAAGGGTGGGCTGGGACTGCATGCAGGGCACTGACAGGTGTACCTAATTCGCATTAGTTCTTTAACTCTCCAGAGCTCCGTGAGACCACACGCTGTAGAGACTAAGGGTGCTGGCTTGGAAGCCACACCGTGACTGTGTCAACCTTGGAGTTAGCAGATGTTTAGATCCCAGATCCACCACTTTGTAACCGGATGACCTCGAGCAAGCTGCTTGACTGCTCAAGGCCTCCGAATTTTCTTCCATAAAATGAACAATAGTAACACCTGCCTCGAAGGGTTATTTAGGACATGCTCTGCACCCATGAGGCATTTGCTCTTATAACTCACTCTGCCCCCAGTTTACAGAGAGGGAAACTGAGAATGGGAGCAGGGGGTGATTTGCTTAAGGGCAGACAGCTGGTCAGCGGCAGTGCTGCCACCCAATTACAACACACGGTCAAAGTCCAGGGTTTGTTTAATCCAAGATCTGGGAATTACAACTCTCGTAGACGGAGGCAAAAATGTGTTCTAAAGGCAAAGTATTATTGCAGGTAGAATTTCTATTTCCCCCACCATATTCAGGTAATGTGGTAAAAGACTTCCTAAGTTCACATTCCAGGCTATCATTCTTATTAAACCTGCTTAACTTCATCTCCCTTTTAATTTCACTACAGATTTAATTTGGGGGGAGGGCAGAGTCGGGGGTCTCGGCTCCAGGGTTTCTCAACCTCAGCCCGATGGCCATCTTGGTCTGGAAGATTCTTTGCTGTGGGGCTGTCTTGTGCAGGGCAGGACGTTTAGCCACACCCCTGGCCTCCACCCACTGGATGCCACTAAACCACCCACTGATAGTGACCACCCAAAATGCCTCCAGACATTGTTCTCTGGGAGGCAGGATGTGCTCCACTCCCACTCCCATCCGCTTTGAGATCCCCAGTCTAATCTACCATAAACCATGGGTTACGCTTTCCCCATAACACAGCAACGCTGACTCCTCCCGTGGCCAAGCTGTGCCTTTCCATGGCCCACGTTCATGAGTCAGGAGAGCAGCTCCTCAATCGCATGTGTCTTAACCAAATGGAACTCTGCTTTCAAAGTAACGTTCAACAGGCATCGATCAACCTGTTAGACTCTACCCAAAATATCTCATCATGGCTTCCCTCCCTATGCCCAAGAGCCCATAATGAAATTTTCTTGTAATCAAGTATTAAGGGCTGAATTGTGCCCTCACATCCAAATTCATCTGTTAAAGCTCTAAAACCCCCAGAACCTCAGAACATGATGTTCTTTGGAACTAGAGTCATTGCAGACGTAGTGAGTCAGGAGAAGGCCATGCTGGAGCAGGGTGGGCCCCTGACTTAATATGACTACAGTCCTTACAAAAGGGGGAAATGTGAGCACACAGAGACAGACACAAAGAGAACGCCATGGGAAGATAACAGCAGAGATAAAGGTGATGCTTCTGCACGCCAAGGGACCCCAAAGATGGCCACCAAATCACCAGAAGACAGGAGAGAGGCCAGAACAGGGGCTCCCTCACACCCCTTAGAAAAAGCCAACTCTGCCAACCCCTTGATCTCGGATTTCCAGCCTCCAGAACTGGGAGAGAATAAGCGCCTGTTGTTTCAGCCATGTGGTCTGTGGTCCTTTGTCATGGCAGCACTAGCAAACGAATACACAGAGACACTCATTTTCCCAAAGCCCAACATATTTTATGTCTTCATTCATTTTCCTGATGTCTCAAACCAGGGGTTGAGGTAACACATTTCGGGAAGCTAGGCCCAGGTCAATGTGGTTAAAAGAGGAGCATCAAATAGTTCTTTGGGAACCTGGCTGATAAAGGCAAGGTACCCCAAACCCAATTTCCACCTTCTTCTTAATTGCAGGAGTTTGTAAGCCTCTTTCTCCTTGATTCAGAGAACCCTAGGGAGTGGGGATGTGTGTGGTCCTTCTTGCATAATCAGGTGTGATTTTTCTGGTGAATCACATGCAGAATACGGATATGTTTAACTCCCAACTGGCCATTAAACACATGTGGTCATTTGTGGTAGCTCTGGAATGCATCTCAAATCCCATTTTTAAGCTAAGGGATGAATATTCACTAAAATAATAAAAGGGAGTTTCTGAATGCAGAGGCAGCCATCCTGGCAAGGCTTGACTGTGTTTTCGTTTTAACCCACACAACTCTTGCTGCACAAATCTGTCAAACAGATTTTAGGATGAGTTCTTTTCATTCTCCGGAGTTTGGGAAGAGTCTTAAATTTATCTGAATTTATCTTTTATTAATAATTTATTCTGATGGTTATAGTAATATATGTTCACGGTCAAAAAATGTTAAAATATAGAAAACTGCAGAAAAAAATGACAGGAAAATATCAAACTCTGCAAAAGTGAGGGTACCTTTAATCTGTGAAATAAAGCATAAAATCAGACACACAAGGAGGGGAGATATATCATCAATTCTTAAAGTTTGAGTTTTAAAATATATATCCATCACTCTTTTAGTTCATTCTTTTTCAATACTTAGCAAATGAAACATTTGTGTGTAATCTAAAATTGGATTTTATTAACTTACTTCAAAGCCACCCTCCATGAAACTTAGAATACTTTATTCACAAGGAACAATAGTTCCATAAAATTCTTAATAGAGTGGAGATTTATCTGCTAGAAATAGAAAAAGCAATTTAAGCCAGCTTAATTGAAATGGAAAATTATGACTTTACCTAACTGGAAATCCTGGCATAGATCAGCCTTCAGGAATGACTTGATCCAGGGACCCTACCTGGCAAGTGCCTGGCTTCTACTCTTTTCTGTATATCAAACTTGCTGTCAGGCTGGAATGACATGGGTTCAGCAAGACCAGTCACCTTTGCTTGACAGCAACCAAGGGAAGGAAGTACAGGAGTACTTCTGGAAGCTCACATAGAAGAAAGAAAAACCTTTTCTAGTAGCCACCTATGAGCCTCTCCTCATCTCTCATTGGCCAGAGTTGGATCACATCCCCTGTCCAGGACCAACCCCTCATAAAGGCTGGGGTTCTAGGGCCAAAGGAGCTTAGCCTTGGCTACAAGGATGGGGCCTTGGAAAAGGAGTGGATACCTGAAACAGCAGCAGCAGCTGGAGTTCTGTTTGGCAGGAATAAATGAAAAATGGACGTCAGTAAGCAACCAAGTGCCTTCTCAATTCTGTAAGAGTGGTCTGTATCTGACAGCTTGTCAGAATTCCACTGGGCACATTCAAGAGTGAAGGGAATTTGAAAGGCAGAGGAAAATCACTGAGCTGGGAGTAACTCACTGTGCATTTAACAAAATCTAAGCAGAAATCTCTGACAGAGTAGCTTGGTATGATGGATGGCTGGCTGTGGACAGTTTTTGACTTTACTGATCTCATCTATCTTTCTAACTGAGGACTAAACCAGAAGCTAAAAATGCATTCACGCCGCATAAAATGTATCTGCTAAAACATTGTTATCCTGAGTTTGGTCCTAAATCTAAGAGGGCTTTTCAAAAAGCATTTTAAAATCTTAAGTGCAAGTGACACACAAGGACCCTGTCAATTTCGTATTCCCATCGCCCCTTAGACCAGTCTACATTTTTCTTCCACAAATAAATGAATTACCAGACACTTGAAATGCGTTCTTACGCCCTGCCAAGCCTCTTCCTCAACAAGACACCTGGTGGCATCTCCAGCTGGAAGTCCAGTGATTAACCTGAGCATGAGAAGGCTAAATTGGTTCAAATACCAAATGGAAGAATAGATCAAAGGGTTGCCTGAAAGTCAATGGGGTTGAATTTCCAGATCAAAGGTTAATAGCAAAAGGTTTAGCATTCTTCTACAATTATTAAGCTGTTCAAAGGAATGGCCCAGTCAGACTTCATAGGGAATCAAGTATGAAAACGATGACTCATCATTGAGACTATACTGGGAGCTTTCATTTCTAATGCTAACATCCTTTGAAGGGATAAACAAATATGCCCTACTGCAGCAGGGGCTTTATTTAAGTGCAATTATTTTTTCAGTGACGCTTATTTAAATCTTGAGCTGGGTTGGCCATTTTAAGGCAGTAATCAAGTCATCCCAAATGTACATTAACTAGAGGTGGGTTCATAGGTACTCCCATCTCTTCTCTGTGTTACTGTAATAACCTCACCCTCTCCACCAACCCAGCAGCTAGAACAATCCTTTTAAAATGTAAGTCAGCTTGCATCATTCGTCCATCTAAAACCCTGCAGTGGTTTTCTGTTTCAATTATATACAAAAGCCAAAAAGCTTCCTACGCCTGCTGGGCTCTACATAACCTGGCTTCCCAGCCTCCTCTGCTGCTACGTTTTCCCCTCACTCACTCCATCGCTACCACATCAGCCTCTCTGCTGTTCCTATACAAGCCAGGCAGTCACAGCCCCAGTGCCCTTGCACCTCTCTCCGTCCCCTCTTCCTCTTCTCCCAGGTAGCCACGTGGCTAACTCCCCTACCCTCCAGGTCTTTGGTCATATTTCATCTGAGGCTACCCTGACCACCTTTTAGAACTTTTCAGATGTCCCCTTCCTCCTTATTTTATTTCCCCAGTCATTTTAGCACTGTGTTTTTTCCCCAAAGCATTTCTCATTTAGATGTGCCTAATCTTTTACTTTTTTCTAACATTTTAAAAATTGGGGTGAGATTTACATAACATATGGTTAACTATTTCAGAGTGAACATTTTGCCAGCAACAATGGTACAACAAATGGCCAAAACACCCATGAAAGGGCATTCAGCATTCCTAGCCATCAGGGAGATGCAAAGGAAATAGGGTATATACATACAATGGAATATTCTTCAGCCTGAAAAAAGGAAGGGAATTCTACCACTAGCAACAGCGTGGATAGACCTCAAACACATTATGCTAAGTGAAATAAGCCAGTTGCAGAAGGACAAATACTGTAACACTCCTTTTATATAAGGCCTCTAAACAGTGGTGGTTAACAGGAGACGTAAGAGGGGGATCTGGGGAGTTGTGGTTCAATGGGGTTCAAGTTCACCGAAACACAAGATGCATTAGTTCCAGAGATCTGCTTTGCAGCCCTGAGCCTATAGTTAATAAGGTACTAGGCACTTAAATTGTGTTAAGAGGGTAGACTCAATTTAAGTGTTCTTACCACACACACACAAAACAACAAGGAAACACAAGAAAACTTTTGGAGGTGAAGAGTGTGTTTATTACCTTGATCACAGTGATAACATGAATGTGTACATATGTCCAAACTCAAACTGTATGAATTAATTACGTACAGTTTTTGGTATCCAATTATAGCACCATAAAGCAGCAGGGGGAAGGAAATGTAAGTCAAAACCACAATGAACTAGTACTTCCTGCCCTTTATGATGCCTATAATTTTATTTTTATTTATTTTTTTGAGAACTCTGTCACCCAGGCTAGAGTGCAGTGGTGTGATCATGGCTCACTACAGCCTTGACCTCCCAGGTTCAGATGCCTATAATTTAAAATAATTTTTTTAAAAAATGGAAAGTTACAAATGTTGTCGAGGACGTGGAGACATTAGAACTCAACCCTTGCTGGTAGGGATGTAAAATGGGAAACAGGGTATGGAGGATTTTAAACACAGAGTCAGCTATGACCCAGCACTTCTACTCTCGAACTAGGTATCATATCATTGTCAGCTGTCTCTCCCCAATGGATCATGAGTTCCATGTATCAACGATGTTGTTTTGTTTGATGCTGGATCCTAGCACCTATGGCAGTGCCTGGAAAAGAGGTGGGCTCAAACTATGTGTCAATTAAGTGGATACACATGTGGTTGCTTCCTCATTCTCAGAAAAGAACCAAGCCATCCCCCATTTTATCACTATTTCTAGGATAACCATGAGCTCTCTTAACTCAGAGATTCCTGCTAGTATCCCAACTACAAAGCCCACTCCTTGTCCCCTCTTTTTAAAATTATTTTGTAGCTCAGTAACATGTATGGGGTCTTTCTTTGTAGATCTTTTTATTTATTACCATCACATTTGTTCACACAGCAGCACAAAGGGTGATATGAAAAACACTGTTAATGAAATAAATAGAAAGCAATGATTTCAGGGCTGTTGCCACACAGCATTCCAATTTTGCTGGAGATGGAAGAAGGAAGAGCCAATTCACTGCCATATTCGATTGTCTTTAAAATAATATTGTTTCTACTCCCAAAACTGAATGGTGAGAATCTGAAAACCTGTATCAGAGATGATGCATTTTTTTCCTAGCAGGCTTGTCAAGTATCAGTTCCTAATGAGAACTATGCAATAGAATTTGTCATTGATAAAGAGGGTCAAATCTGTAAATTGCCCGCCCAAGGTCAAAGGCTCTAATCTGCCAGCCCATAGGCTGAATTCATTTTGCTCAGTCTGCATAGTGTTTAACTTTTTTAATTTGTTGCCAATTTATACACACATAAACACACACATACACACACACACACACTCACTCAACAGTCCTAGCTTCTAAAATATAGCAGGTGTTTGGGCAATTCTGGGCCCCAATTCCTGTAAGGCAATAATAGAGAAAGTGAAGCTGCTATTGCCTAGACAAGAGGTGCAAGGTGGCTTGAAAAATATGTCCACAAATTACTTGATGCTCCTATCTTTAAGGAGGTGGAGATTAACTTGATTATGGACTAAACTTAGTGGCTTGCTTCTAACAGAATAGGGAAGCTGTGATACGTCACTTCTGAGGTTAGGTTATAAAAGACATAGTGGTCCCTCTCTCATGAGTTGTACTAGAAGCAGCAAGCTACCATTTTATGAACAGCCTATGGAGAAGTCCATGAGCTGAGGGTCAAAGCCTCCAGCCAATGACCAGCAAGGAACTGAACCTGCCAGCAACCACGCCAGACAAGTTGGAAGTGATCCATTCACCAGCTTCAGCTGAGCCTCCAGACTCTGCAGCCTCAGCCAACAGCTTGACTGCACATCTCATGAGAAGCTGAAGCCAGACCAGCCAGCCAGGCTGCTTCTAGGACCCTGACCCTCAGAAATGGTGAGATATCCAGAGTTTGTTCTTTTAAATTGAGAAGTTTGGGGATAATTTGTTACACAGCACTTGATAACTGATACAACACAATAACTAAGCAATACCATGCTGCTCAATGTCTCCTAGGGCTCCATTAAGGGATTACCACTCCAGCCTTCATGTTTTTCAGCTCCCTTTAATGGGCAGAGGGCAGCTGTGCCTACAGCTTGGATGGTTAGAGTGGGCTTAAATGCACAGGAAAGAGGAGAGTAGGAAATGCTTTCAAAGGCAGAGTCAGAAAGGAAGGCATAGCGAAGATGAAAGAGGTGAAAGAAGTTGGTATAAAAAGCTCTGACCAGACTAAACTCATGGAAAGTCAAATACAAAATACAGCCAGGAAAAATTAAAATTCTTTATAAGCAAGGAAGCTTTTGAGATATCCAGATGGGTGAAATTTTTATAAGTATTCATGTAATCATTATCTATGGATTCAGAAGAAACAACAGTGGATTGAAGGCACAGAACATTTTTGCAGACCCCAGGTTTCCACATGGTCTGGCAGCTGGAGTATGCATCACAAGAAGGCAGAGTCACTTGTCCCACCACAAACTGATTACTAGAAAGGCTGATGCTTATTAGTTTGCATATGTTCTGATAAATGCGAGTTCATAACATCACCATATTAGGATTGCACTCATGTGCACTCTGATGTACTTTCCAGGCTGGAGCACATCTTGTCTCCTCTGGAACCTACCCTTCTATCCCCCACTCTGCCTGAAGGAACACTAGAGGGAGACAGAATGGGATAGAGGGAGGAGGGAGGGTCCCTGAGGGTCTTTGTCCAGTTGCCCCCACATAACTGGGCACCGGCACATCCCTGGGAAGGGGCAGCAGGTTCCTACTTGCCATTTTCCCACATTTGCAGGCTCAGCATCACACATCCCCCTGGGCATAGAAGCCACAGCGGCCAACACCCCTTTCAGGGGTCTGGGTCCCCTCCACCCTGCCTCTAAGTCTTAATCATCCCACCTCTTCCCCCTGGTCCTCCAGCCTTGCAGGGGGAGCCACTCGGCATCGTCTTTCTAGGTCTGTATTACCCAGCCTGCAGTTCTTCATAGGGAATTCTCTCTGTGGAAATAATTAGCATGGGTTCTGTCTCCTGACTCTGCCCCACCTGATACACCTGTGCCTTTCAGTGCACCTTGGCCTGTCTTACCTATGCCTTGGAGCCATCCCACGAACATCACCTGCCACGCACCAAGAAAAAAAAAAAAAGGCCCGTGGTCCCAGGACCATTATATGTGATGTTTCCTCCAAAAGATAGCCTGCTGATGGGAAATCTAACATCAGGTGTCCCTCCATTCCAGATTAGTTAAGGTTCTCTCCATTGTCAGCAACAGAAACGGCCTTTGGCTGTCTTACGGTAGGATGTAAATTTATAGGAAGAAGGCAGGGTTTCTCATAACTTCTAAAGCAAAGCTCAACCAATCAACCTTGCAAGAGGGGAGACCCAGGATATCTCAGGGGACTCACCATGGGGGTGTGGGGGTTTGAGACTTTCTCTTCTGTGGCTGTTTCTCATGTGCGTCAGCTCCCCAGACACCTAGCTCCTCTGCCTCCTGTGCTAAGCAATAAGTTCCCAGGAACCCAGATCTAACAGTCTGGTTGGATCAGTGGTAAACCTAAGTCAGCTCCTATGCATGGACAGAGTTCTCTGGTATCCACACAGACCCTGGGGCCAGTCCCAGAGAGCAGTGAGCAGACATTCAACCCTTTGATCCTGACTTCTAATTTTGGGTTGACAATGACGTGCTCCCCTCTGGGAAACCCAGAAGCAATGGAGAGACAAGCTCTGCCGCTCAGGAGACTCCAGTGGCAATGAAAGTCTCTGCCAGACGAACAGCCCCTTTGCCAACTTGATCTGTGCGCTTCTTCCCAAGTGCTCAGAGCTAAATGCTTTGCTTTGAGACATCTGTTGAAAACACTTCCAGTTCCCCAATCCCACAGTCATGTTTCTTACATAAATGATTTGATACACGCTATTTCGCAAACTCTTTTTTCCCAGCCAGCTCCTGTGAGGTGGGCAGAATTATTTGAGTGCCAAGAGGGCATCTGCTGAGTAGGAAAGCGATTTCTGGATCCCAGGGTATTATCCAATGGAAAAAACCCGAATTCCTAGAGTTGATTTCTAAAATGCCACGTGCTCTCCTCACACAGCCATTGTAACTATTGGAGCTGTGTGTTAGTGACAGGGCACCTATCTGACATCTACTGCCTTGGAGAACCCCCACCGAGAAGCTGGGGCAGACAGGACACCCTCATGTATTTTATGACTGTCTTCAGTTCCGTGTATAAAACCTTATTCTCATAGGATCACATGAAGCGGACTGGGAACACCTACTAGACAGTCCACACACTGCTAGTCCAGGACATGTCAGCTCCCTGGGCCCTGGGACAGCCTCATCCGGCACTGAGTGAACCGTGTCACCTCTTGAACAGCATGACCTCAGTTACAACCTGAACGGCAGGCATCGGACTCATGAAGAAACATCAGGAGGCGGCTTCCGGAGAAGAGAAAGCCTTGTTAGCTTAAAGAGCAAAGCGTCCCCCTCCAGCCATCTCACTAACAGAATCCCAGGCTCCTTCTTCTCACGCCCAGTTCTTCTCCAAAAATTCACCGCACTCCAGTGACTCTTGAGAAAGCTGGGGCTGAGCCATGCAACCTAAAACCAGCTGTCCCCAACTGGAACAAATACCTGTCTACATAAACTGACATGCGATATGGTTTGGATCTGCGTCTCCACCATATCTCATGTTGAATTGTAAGCCCCAGGGTTGCAGGTGCGGCCTGGTGGGGTGATTGGATCATGGTTTATACCATCACCTTGGAGCTATTCTCCTGATAGTGGGTTCTCATGAGATATGGCCATTTAAAAGCGTGCAGCCCCTCCCTCTTCTCTCTTGCTACTGCGCTCACTGTGCAAGACGCCTGTTCCCTCTTCACCTTCCGCCATGACTGAGCGTTTCCTGAGGCCTCCCCAGCCATGCTTCCTGTACACCCCACAGAACCATGAGCCCATTAAACCTGTTTTCTTTATAAATTACCCAGTCTCAGGTATTTCTTTACAGCAATACGTATATGGCCTGATACAACATGACACGGCCAATTATTTGCATTTAAAAGACATCTACTTAATGGTTTATATAAATAATGAACTCATTGGAAACCTACCTTGCTCTGCACAAACTCATTTCACACACAACTTTACGAGGAAGGAATGCTGCCATGTTTGTATGAAAATCACACACCTTGATTATTTCCAAAATACCAAAGCACAGCCCGGATCTGCTTGACAGGAAGATCCACTCTCTTTCCTCTCTTTCTGTGATTTATTAAAACCTGGAATTTTAAGCCAGGTATAGTGGCTCTCACCTGTAATCCTAGCACTTTAGGATGCCAAGGCAGGAGGATGACTTGAGCCTAGGAGTTTGAGATGAGCCTGGGCAACATGGTAAAGGCCCATCTCTAAAAACTTACAAAAAATTAGCCTGGTATGGTGGCTTGCACCCGAAGGCCCAGCTAGTTGGGAGGCTGAGGTGGGAGGATAGATTGAGCCCGGGAGGCGGAGGTTGCAGTGAGCCGTGATCACACCTCTGCACTCCAGCCTGGGCAACAGAGCAAGACTCTGTCTCAAAAAAAGAGACAAAACAAAAACCCTGAAATTTCAAGCTCTTTATGGGAATAAACTTCAGAAAGGAGGAAAACGTTGATATGTCAACACCTGAGGAACAGCATAAAACAGGAGCAACAGAAGGTGACAGTTAAGAGGTGAGGCCCTGGAATTAGACAGACCTAGGCTAGACCACCTGCTCAACACCTGCTCTATGTGGCTGCGGAGGAGTCGTCTAGACCGCCTGCTCTCTGCACTGCGGAGGAGTTGTCTAGACCACCTGCTCCCCACCATCTGAGGAGCAGTGACTCTAGCAGTTCCCACCACGCACAGTCATACAGGACTCTGACCCAATGAGAACAGTGTTAAGCACAACATCGGGTCCTTCTCATGCACTTTCACGAACGTGATGATGACTGGGAATAATCAACAAAGGTCACAGAATAAAAATTACTGCAGCAATTAGAGTGGTCACGTGCTTTTCTTTAAGCAGGTGGATAAAGGAGAAATTAACTCAGCAAGTGCTTACAGAAGGCCTGCTATGCATTGGGGGATGTCGCTGGTGCCAGGAACACAAAGATGGGGAAGAAACAGGCAAAGGCCCTGCCCTCATGGAGCTTAGAACTGAATTTATGGCGGGAAGTGAAAAAACAAATGTCACAAAAGAAAACGTGCTGTGGTCATTGTTTTGGCACTTGAGGGAAGGGGCCTAATCCACGGCGGGAAGAGGGCTGAGTTCTGGAAGGAGGAGGAAAGAGAGAGACAGGCTTTAATGGGTCTGCATCACAAAGGGAGAAAGACTGGGGCTTACTAGAGATGGTGGGTAGAGAAGTAGCTCAGCCTGGGGAGGGGAAGTGGGAGGCCACGATGGAAAACAGCCACGCAGGGGTCCCCGCAAGGGGAACAACCCTGGCAGGTCTGGGAACTGCAACTCCCCAACACTAGATGTTTAGTGGTTTTTAAATGCCCGACGCTAGATGTTTAGTGGTTTTTGACCACGTGTTCGCTGCCACACACAAGCCTCAGCTGCCGTGTCTGCTACTGCTACCCACAGTAACTTTTTTTTTTTTTTTTTGGAGACAGTCTCACTCTTTTGCCCAGGCTGGAGTGCACTGGCACAATCTCGGCTCACTGCAACCTCCACCTCCCAGGTTCAAGCGATTCTCCTGCCTTAGCCTCCCGGGTAGCTGGAATTACAGGTGCCCGCCACCATGCCCAGCTAATTTTTATATTTTTAGTAGAGACGGGGTTTTACCATGTTGGCCAGGCTGGTCTTGAACACCACAGTAACCTCTTAATGCCCAGACAGTTGGCACCACCTGCATACTCAAGACCCTCCCATGCCATCCACCCCACTTGGGACAAAATGGGAACCTCACCGTGGCCTCCAAGGCTGTTTGTATCTGGCCCCCATGGCCTCTCAGACCTGCCGTCTGCTGTGTCCCCTTCACTCACTCTGCTGCCCCACTGGCCTCCCTGTGGCCCCCTCACACACCCAGGGAGCCCACCTCGGGGCTGTACATGCTGCCCCTTCCCACCTGGACACCCCTAGAGCACCCTCCACCCTGTGCACCGTCCCTGGCTGCACTCAGATGGTTGGCCTGTCCCGGCGCCCTTGGTCACCTCTACCCCTTCGCTGCTCCTGCACGGCTGCCTCCATGCCAGCCTTAGCCATTGGTGTTTCCACTGTTTGTCTCCCAGCTAGCATGAGCTCTGAGAGCAGACTCACTTCAGTTCCCTGCTCCACCCCCAGTGTGTGAAACAGCGTGGCCGGGAGTCATGAGGAAGGCCGGGGATGAAGGAAACTTAGCACGGGTGACAGGGACGAAGCGGCCACAGTGTGGACCAGCCAGGGAGACAAAGGTCCCCAGCCCCCGGAAAACCCACAGAAGTTTTAGGAGGAGGGGCCTCCCACTGCACACACCACGGAGGTCCCAGATACTTGGACACATCAGCAAAAGATGCCTTTGAAGACCCAGGCGCTCCTGAGTCACAAATGCACTCGCGGTAACCACAAACATGGAATCACCCCTGCCAACCAGTAGTCACAAAAAACCCATTGATTTTCCCGGCTCGCATTAGTGTCAGGTATAGAAGAGACCTTCCTTGGACACTCAGCTCCCTGGGCCTGACGGTGGACTCATCCTTTACAAGGCGGCTGGAGACAACCTGGTTCTTCCATCCCTTTCCCCTGTGTGCAGGTTTGATTGGGCTGTGTGAACTTGCTGGATGATTCTAGAAAGCTGACAGGGGCAGCAATGTGACAGCGATTTCCACAGCATGATGTGCTGTTATAAAAAGCACTGCTACAAAACAGACACAAGAGAAGCAAACAGAAGAAGGCAGCTTATGCTCATTCGAGTTAATTAATCCAGAGGCTGTGCAGGGACTCATAGGGTTTCTCGGTGGAGAAGGGGCACTGCTCTGGGGAACCCTGGCGCACAGCCAGCATGTGTGCAGCAGGACGGCCTGCATGCGCTGTCACCACGGGATGGGGCCAGAGGGATGCGCCAACCAACTCAGGGGACAGGTGGCGCGAGGCAGGGGCCAGGGTAGAACCAGGGTCAGGAGGGCTGTGGGAGCTGTGAGGAGGGACCCAGATTCCGCCACAGGGCATCCTTCCCCCCAGGGGTCAGAGCTGTCCATGGCAGCTGCGAGTGATGAAGCCTTCTTCCCACAGCCACTGCTGGCTGCAGCCAAGCAGATCCAGTTCAAGTGCCCAGCACCTGCCCCAAAATGTGGTCAGACCACAAAGCAGACATGGCAGCCTTTGAGAAATCAGTGAAGCAACACTGCAGACCCCCTATAGCAATGGCTTCATCACAAAAAAAGGTATATATGTATTTATTCTATGTATCTACACTTATTCTATATTTATTGTATACTTCATATATATTATAAATATTTTTATATTTATATACTGTAAATAACAAAGTAAAAGACTCGGAGCATAGAGATGATGATTGCAAAAATAACTGTTGGATTGCAGTAGGATCAAAAGTCAATATTTTTAAATGTTCTTTATTGTTAGTATGATACTTTTAAAGACAGATAAGTGTTCGCGCATGTGTGTGTGCGACTGTGTGCATGTGAGTGTGTGCGTGGGTGCATGTGGGTGTGCAAGTGTGAGGTGCGTGTGCTTACTGGAGATTTAGATGTGCTCAGAAAATGAGCTGTATAAATATATTAGCGATTCTCTGATCTGGGTCTAATTAGACATCGGTGATGGGTCTGAACAGAGTCTTTGAAGTTCGGAGATGTGACTCTAGGACAGGGCAGGGTGGGCTGACCCCCACCTGGGGGGAGGGCAATGGCTGTGTCTGATCCTCAGTGACAGGGGTAGCCAAGGACGTGGGTGCAGGAGCGGGGCAGGAGTGGGGCAGGAGAGTGCAAGAGGAGAAACGCAGGAAGCAAAGTCAGCATGACACAGCCAAGCTGCCAAACTTCAGGATGTGGGTCATTTTGAAAGCCCTCTGGGCTGATCCAGGCCTGGAGCCTGGCTGTGCACGCAGAAATCCCATCCCCAGCAAGTTCCCCCAACATGCTCCCCTCCAGCTCACTTTCCAGCCTCCACCCACATCCCTGCAGGCACGTATGGAATTCACAAGTGAAGAAGGGAAAGAGTTGCCAATTCTGATGGGAAGGAAAATGGCAAGCAGAGAACTAAGCAGCTGGGTCTGTCTCCCTGAGTGGGTTTTCACGTCGAGGGATTATCACCACGCTAAGGGATGACATGCGGGGAGGTCAAGCTTACTTTCCCCCCTTGAGAGGGATTTAGAGTGAAACATAACTAGCAAACAAGGAAATCTAAATGAGAAAAAATTATCAAACAGATCAAAATAAAACCTTGTCATAAACACTATTTTGTTTCTGGCTGGAGCTAAATAAATGCAAGATGCAGCATTTTGAGAAACAGCAGCAGCTGTCCTGTTGGGGGGGTGGTGGTGGGTGGTGACATCCACAGCCCCCGTGTTCATCACCAAGGGGGACACCCCACATGGTGAGGACCTCCTTCCCTAGGAACCCAGACTCAAGGAGCTCCTATTCCCCAGTCAGCCTAAGAAAACCCCCCACAACAGAGTCAAATTCTCGTCTCATTCTATTGCCAACGACATGAGAGAATTCTGGGGCAAGTTATTTCCTTTTAAAGAAGTCTGTGGTTGCCATCATTTTATCTTTTACATAAAAGCTCCAAGTGTGTGCGAGAGACATGGAGATGCATTGCCGAACCTGGTAGGCCCCAGGCAGCTTCCCCTTTCTGGTCTGAGGTCTCACAAGCTGCAGCATCTGCAGCACATCAAAGTTCAAACTGCTGGGAGCACAGGAAGACTGAACAGCAGTCCCTGGCTTTTCTCAAGGACTCCAGAGAGGGCATCGGAAGCCCTGAGCAGCCCCACCGCCCACCCCAGGGCTCACAACCCCTCTGCTACCACCTCCTTGTACATAAGCTCCTTGACACTGTGGCTGTCACCCACTGCTTGCCAAGCCTGCTTCGCTCTGTCCACTCACAGGGAAGACAGCTTCCTAGACCCCTTCATTAGCTAGGCCCATGCGGCCAGGTCTCACCCATGCGTTATGAGCAGAAGACCTGAGTGCTGATGCCCTGTGCCAAGTCCCGTGCCCACCCTGAGGAACAACAGTGAACAGGAGTTCCTCAGTCCCTGAGGAACAACAGTGAACAGAAGTTCCCACCAACCCAATGGACATGCCGCTGAGGCAAGAAACACACTTGAGAGGTTGGGGGCTGTTTGCTGCTATGGCGTGAGCTAAACTCTCCAGGCAGATACACGAATAGAATTCCTCCCCTCCAACCCTTTTAAGCAATACTCATGCGACATTTCCATCAAAGTAAAGCCAAGTCCCCATCAGTGAACACATCTCTTTTTACTTTTACCAACAATGTTACAGTGTATGTATTCACCCATAATAACTATGTGACCCATTCCTGCCTGCAACTGTCAGGCCCTGTTCTAGGCACTGGGAATCCAAATGTACAGGAAACACACAAAGCTTTGTTCTCCTCGTCGTGCAATGTGCTACTTAGCACATCGATGCAACATGCTAAGTAGTGATAAGCACTGTAAAAACAAAGCACCATGAAGGGGATGGAGGATGGAGACAGGGTGGTCAGCAGAGGCCGCTCGGACGTGGCTGCGCTGGAGCCGCTCACATGGGCTCACAGGAAGATCTCCTCCCAAGTCATGTTTGCTGAAGTCATCTGGTAACTTGAAAATAATCGTGGTGGAAATATTTACACTGTGGGAATGGGCAAACTGCACAGCAAAGTGTTCTGGGCTTTTTCTTTACTTCCCCGGAAAGCTGGTTAACAGGACACACCTGGATATTTGAATTCAGAGCAGAGGAGAATGAGGGAGTGAGCTGCGTGGCTCTTTGCAGTGAGGAGGAGCATCGTGAACAGAAGAACTGCCAGTGCAGAGACATCACAGTGGGAACTGTGTGATCTGCAGGGAGGCCAGTGCGGGGGGACCGATAGGCAAAGGGGCTGCGGACAGGTGAGGGGGAGGAGGGGGCTGCAGATCGTACCTTGTAGGCCACAGTAGGAACCTTACTTTGTATCCTGAGCATGAGAAGATGTCTTTTTGACCTTTCTGTATCTTTTAATGTGTACACCAAAACCACAGGCCCAAAGCAAAAACTACAAACAGGGACAGAAGGAACGGAGAGTTTCATGACCATAGACATGGGCATTTGCTTCCAAGAGCAATGGCCCTGCATGCTTTGAGAATCGCTGTGAGCTGTGCTTCTAGATCCTCAGCAGGTTGGCCCATGACCCTCAGAGCCTTAAACACACTACCCATGGGCAGCCGGCAGGTGGCCAGCAGCATGCCGGCATCCGAGCTGTGTGGGGTAAGTATCTCCTCCCACGGGAAGCAGATGGCCCCTGCATGTGCATTTGCTCATACCCAGGACCAAAGCAATCACCCAGGAAAGAGAATCAAGCCAGACTATTCAGTCCTCCCAGCCAAGTGGCTGGTAAACCCTAGCCTCCCTGGGTCTGGAAAATGGAGAGATGAGGATGAAGCACGAGCTGGCAGGACAGGGAGGACGGCAGGGAGTTCTTAGCACAAGCTGCCAGCAGCAGCGAGGAGGAGCCCCGCCGAGCGCTGAGAGGCATATGTGCACACCACATGCCACAAACACAAGCTCCGAGTCCTAAACGAATCACACCAGGATGGAGATTGCAGGATGGCGTGTTTCCATCGTGTGTCCAGGCGCAGTGCCTGGGAGCAAAGATCTCCATGTAGAAAGAGACTGACAGTGTGGTAGGAGTCACGGGGTGGAACAGGAACTTCTGGACAGAGATGGGGACAAAGAGAAGCGAAGGGGATGGCCCAGACCTTTACAGAGGAGACAAAATGTCCCAGCGCAGCCTGAGGTTTGCAAGGTCACGATGGGCTGGCTGCGTTGAAGGATTTCTCCTTTCTTGTCTGGTAGAATGACCCACCCCTTTCTCCACTGGCACTGTTACTCTGAGCATACACCAGAGGCTCAGGTTCAAATCCAGTCCCCTCTATTCACTGTGTGGTCTTGGACATGTGCCTCAAGCTCTCTGCACCTGTCTTCTCATCTATAAAACAGGGATGGTAAGGGTGCCTGACTTACAGGGCAGCTATGGCGACAGATTTGATTAGAACCACATGTGGCCCACTGGGTGGAAAATGGTGCCTAATAAACGCTAGCTATAATTATAACTGCCACTGTATTCATTCCTTCTCACACTGCTTTAAAGATATTACCTGAGACTGGGTAATTTTTAAAGAAAGGAGGTTTAAGGGACTTACAGTTCCACATGGCTGGGAAGGCCTCAGGAAACTTACAGTCACAGCAGAAGGTCAAGGGGAAGCAAGGCACATCTTACAAGGCAGCAGGAGAGAGCACGAGCACACAGAGGAAACCGCCACGTTTGAAACCACCAGATCTCATGAGAACTCCCTCACTATCACGAGAACAGCATAGGGGAAACTGCCCCATAATCCAGTTGTCTCCCACCAGGTCCCTCCCTTGACTCGTGGAGATTACAATTCAAGATGAGATTTAGGCAGGGACACAAAGCTAAACTATATCAGCCACGTTATTGCTATTATTGTCACTATATTGTTATTGTCAATATTATAATTAAAAATGCCTTTATGGTGCAATAAACGGGAAGCTGACATCCCTCCATCTCATTTGAAATTCAATCCCTCCCCACCCGCCAACCCTCAGAGCTAATGTGAAACATCTCTTTAAACAATGGTAATTATGTGAAACAATAACTATACAGTAACATAACCTTTGTGGCATACAGGTAACTATATGCCGATTAGCTTGATAGTGGTAATCATTTCACAATGTCTACATCATCAAACACCTTGCCCATACATCTTATATAGCTATGGTTTTTACTTGTCAATTATACCTCAACAAAGCTGGGGAAAAAAATACCTTCTCTGAAAGGCAAATGTCAACTGGATGGTTTCACATTAAGCCATTATCACCCAGTAGCACACTGTGGCAAATTATTCACAGGATTCAGAGATTCCAGAAAAGTAAAGGTAGCGCAGGCTTGGGAGCTGATGAGTAGGCCTGGGTCAGGGCCTGAGCTGGGGCAGAAGCTCAGAGGATTCCATGGATCCACTTCTGAACCTTCCTGTTCTCTGCCTCTACTGGCCTCTGGTCTATCCAATGCCTTCTGCCCCGTTTCCAGAATCATCTTTCCCAAGCATCACTCTGGATGGCTGCTGCTCTGCACAAGAATCCAACATGGCTCCCAGCTGCCAGCAGTACAAAGTGCAAACCTGCCTGACATTCAAGACCTTCTGCAGCTTTGCCCCTGTCTCACCTGTCCAACCTCGCCTTGATCTGACTCTCCAGCTGCATCTTCAGCCATGCACAGACCTGTTCTCCTGGCCCCAGTCGTACATGCCTGTGTTCTGTTTCTTGATCATAGCAAACTTGCTCCAGCCTTGGGGCCTCTGCACTGTGGGCCCCTCTGCCCGAACAGGCTTCCCTTGGTTCTTCACGGTAGCTCATTCCTTGACATTCAGCTCTCAGCGTAAATGCCCCCTTCTCAGAGACTTCCCCTCACTACCCAACGACCGAGTCCCTCACCCTGCCCCGTCTCCACACTTAGCTTGTGACTTCCACTGCATGCTCCACTATCTGAAGTCACAGGTCCTCATCTGGAGCCCTAGGGCTGAACATGTGCAGAAATTCAGAAAGGCTTGGATTTATAAGATGCGCACCAACCATAACTAATGCTCCCAGTGGTGTCTGACACTGTCTTTCATTATTAAATATATTCACAGTTCTGCTGTGAAATATGTAAATACAAATCAAGTGGGAATAAAAAAAGATGAGAAGTTGTCTCACATCCATTGGTTCAGATTTCAATGACAAATCAGTTATTTTTCAGGATCTTTTGGTTTTCAGGGCCTTTTGAATATCAGAGTTCTGAGGAAGGGGTGGGGCATCGTAGCCTGTTGCTTCAGTTGTTTGTTCTTGGTCTCCCGGTGCAGAAAAGAGCTCACACAGCAGGTCTGAGCCCCTCTTTTGAGGATGGGCTGATTGCAAGCCCGGCTGGTTGTGCGATCTTGGATCAGGAGGGCTTACCCCATTCCCTGGCTAATAAGAGGGTTCACAGTGCCTGGCCTTTTCTAGAAACAATGTGGTTTGGCCTAGATGCCTGCTTTCCTTATGAGAGCCTGGAATTTTGGTACATGCTGGGCAGAGGGTGCCCACGTGACCAGTCCCCAGTAAAAACCCTGGGCCCTGACTCTCTGATAAGCTTCCCTGGTAGATGACGTTTCAAACCTATTGTCACAACTCATTAGGCACGTCCTGTGTGACCCCACTGGGAGCGGCTCTTGGGAGCGTGTATCTGGTTGCCTCTGGACTTGGCCCCATGCTCTTCTTCCCTTTGCTGGTTTTGCTGGTTTGCTTGAATACTTTTGCCAGAGTAAAACCCTCATAGCTGTGAGTATGACTGTGGGCTGAGTCCTGTGAGTCCTGAGAGAATCAGCAAACCTGGAGGTGGTCTCGGGGACCCCCAGCACACTCCCCCATTAAGCACAAGTTCATTGAGTAAAAGCACCTTATCTGTCCTGTGTACTAAGGCCTCACACTCATGCCTGATCAATAAATACTAGATGAGTGGACCCAGCGATGGTCGTGTTCACCATCAGACCAGAAGTGGTGAAGGGGCCAACAGTTCCCTGACCACAATACAGGAACCAGAGCTCGAGGGAGGCAAGGGAGGCAAAACCATCACTTAATAAAGACCAGATCAGCATGGCTCACAGCCTGGGGCCAAATTCAAAATAAGTAATATTCAGTCTGGGAGGGCGAGGCAGGTGGATCACCTGAGGTCAGGAGTTCAAGACCAGCCTGGCCAACATGGTAAAACACTGTCTCTACCAAAAATACAAAAAAAAAAAAAAAAAATTAGCTGGGCATAGTGGCGGCTGCCTGTAATCCCAGCTACTTGGGAGGCTGAGGCAGGAGAATCGCTTGAACCCGGGAGACAGAGGTTGCAGTAAGCCAAGATCGCACCACTGCACTCCAGCCTGGGTGACAGAGCAAGACCCCGTTTAAAAAAAAAAAAAAGTAATATTCACCCCATATGGTTTGGCTGTGTCCCCATCCAAATCTCACCTTGAATTGTAACAATCCCCACATGTCAAGGGCAGGGCCAGGTGGAGATGATTGAATCATGGGGGTGGTTTCCCCCATGCTGTTCTCGTGGTGGTGAATAAGTCTCACGAGGTCTGATGGTTTTATGAAAGGGCAGTTCCCCTGCACAAGTGCTCTTGGCTGCCGCCATGTAAGATGTGTCTTCCCTCCCCTTCACTTTCCACTATGATTGTGAGGCCTCCACAGCCATGTGGAACTGTGAGTCCATTAAACCTCTTTCCTTTGTAAGTTACCCAGTCCCGGGTATGTCTTTATTAGCAGTGTGAGAACAGACTAATACATCGCCTTTATTGGAGAGTTTGATATTTTGTTCATCAGGGACTGTGCATTAATTTTGATATTTTAAATATTGCATTAAGGCCGGGTGCAGTGGCTCACACCTGTAATCCCAGCACTTTGAGAGGCTGGGGCAGGCAGATCACTTGGGGTCAGAAGTTCGAGACCAGCCTGGCCAATGTGGTGAAACCCCATCTCTACTAAAAATACAAAAATCAGCTGGGTGTGGTGGTGGGCACCTGTAATCCCAGCTACTTGGGAGGCTGAGGCAGGAGAATCACTTGAACCCAGGGGGCGGAGGTTGCAGTGAGCTGAGAGACAGCCCAGGAGACAGAGTAAGATCCAGCGATGGTGTGTGTGTGTGTGTGTGTGTGTGTGTGTGTGTGTGTGTGTGTGTATTTAAATATCTCCTATCTTGGCTCCAGCTTTTTTCACTGCCACCCACACACTGTGCACTGAGGCAGGGGCCTCCTGGCCGCACCCTCATCCTGCCCTTCACCTGCTCATATTCATGGGCCAGGCACTGGGGGTGATGGTTTCCAAGACAGGCAGGTCCTGGACAGAGCAGTGTGTTTGTCACATACAAAAGAGACTAGCTCAAGGGTGGCAGCCTCTGGGTCATAAACTGAAATGTCCCGTGGTCCCAGGTCACACAGGGGTGTGCCGGGAGTCAGGTTCAAACACAACAGGGTGGAGGGCGTGGATCTGGTGAGCTGAAGCCCACGCAGGGGCCCCATCTGCTCCAGCAATGGTTTCCAAGCTTAGATCACTTCTGTCTTAAGAGTTGATTTTACATAAACTCCAAAAGTTCCATCTCCATCGCAGCTCCCTCCTCCAAGGTCCGTGCTCACCCCCACTGCCCACCCAGCCAGTCCCAGTGGAGGTCTCAGAGGCACCATAAGTGCATCCAGAATGAAGCCGGGCTCCCGGCCTTCCTGCCAGTCTCCCCACCCCACAGCCTTCCCGCGCCGGTAGGTGGCAATTCCAGCCTCTCGCTGCTCAGGCCTCAGACCTGTCGCCTTCCTTCCTCTGTTTTCTTTGTCCTGTGGACTCTGACTTCAGGACATATCCAGAACGTAAGTCCTTTCACCACAGCTACTGCTACAAGCCTGGCCTGAGTCATCACCATTCCTCGCCAGGTTATGAGAACGGCCTCTCAATGGGTTTCTCCTGGTCTGTTCTTACTCCCCACTAGTAAGCTGTCAACATGGTGGCCAGAAGTCACAACACCAAAAACTAAGCCACACACTATTATTTTGCATATCACCTTTTACTGACTTCCCATCTCAGAGTTAAACCAAAGGCCCAAAATGCTCTGCATGACCTGGCCTCTCCTCCCTCCCTAGCTCAGTCACTCTCTGACCTCACCGTCGCCACCACCACTGACCTCAGGACCTTTGCACCTGCTGCTGCCTCTGCCTGGCACGCTCTTCATGAATACCCACGTGGCTCACTTCCTCACCCACGTAAGGTCTTTACTCAAATGCCCTCTTCTCAGGGAAGCTTTCCCTAAACATCCAACTAAAATTACAAACCCCTCCACCTCCCTCCCTCCTCCTCTGCTGTCTCCATAGCACTCCCTACCTTTGAATACAGCAGATGCCTTTACTCATTTATTTTGCTGGCTTTTCTGCTCCCACTAGAAGGCAAACTGCACAGGGG
Source organism: Pongo pygmaeus (assembly GCF_028885625.2). Lineage (NCBI taxonomy): Eukaryota > Metazoa > Chordata > Mammalia > Primates > Hominidae > Pongo > Pongo pygmaeus. The sequence continues at coordinate 129,449,970 of NC_072383.2, forward strand.
CAGGGATTTTTTTTTTTTAATCTGTTTTGTTCACTATTGTATTTTCTGTGCTTGGTAAATAGTGGATCCTCAATAAACTAGTATTGCACACCTGAATGAATGAATCTTGTTTCCTTCATTTCAAAGGTGAAGAAGTGGGAGCTCAGAGAAGTCAGGCCGTTTGCCTAAGAACACACAGCCCAGAGGTGGCAGAGGCAGATAGTGTGTGATTCCAGCCCATGCTCTTCCTGCCACGCCCGGCCACCTGCAGTCAGGAAGCACGCATCCCCCTAGAGGGAGGACGCGTGGCACCATGAGTGGCTCCGGTGAGCACAAGAGTTTGCCAGCTACTGGCCAGCTTAGAGATGGCTGTGGGTTTCTTAAGCCATAAAGTCTTATTTGTTACCACACTGCCTTCGCTTGATCTAGACCAGTGGTTCTCAAAGCACCACCAGCATCACCCGGGACCCTGGAAGAAATGAACATTCTCTGCCCAAACCCAGGACCTGCTGAATCCGAAACTGGAGGAGGGTCCCGGCCCTCTGTCTTTCAAGCCTTCCATGTGGTTCTGGTGTAATCTGGGCTCTGACCTAGACTCCGAGTCTCCCGAGAGCAGGGCGTTTGTCTAGTTCATTCATTCCAACGCCCTTAACACTGTCATGCTACAAAGCTGGTGTGGAGAGTGTGTTTGATGAATGAATAACTGAATGCCACCTCCACTGTGACTGACTGTAAAAGCGTGATGTCAACAGGTATTTGTTAACGTCCTCTTCTATACTTAAGAATGTTCAAGGGGCAGATATAAAAGTCATTAGGAGTGACTACTTTTTGTTCAAGAATTTAAAGTACAGCTGGGGGATTAAATAACCAACATGTTAAATATCAAATGCCACCATCAATGAGAGGTGCACAGTTCTGCAATGATTCAGTGCACAGACTGCGTCCCCAGGCTAGCTAGGCAAGCAAAGGCAAGGCCCAACACTCTATGTTGTGTGGCCTTTGGGAAGCAGCATACTGCCTCCGCGCCCCCAGCTTCATCTGTGAAGGAGGGATTTTAGCACCTTCCTTGTGGGATTGTCAGGAAGATTAAATAAGCTAATGAAAGAAAACTGCTTGAAAAGGCCCCTGGCACCTAATAAACACTTTGTAGGTGTTAGTTATTATCATCACTATGACCATCACCACCATCACCTCATCACCATTACATCATCATCATCACCATTACCACCATTACATCATCACCATTACCACCATTACATCATCACTATCACAACCATTACATCATCATCACCATCACCACCATTACATCATCACCATTACCACCATTACATCATCACTATCACAACCATTACATCATCATCACCATGACCGTCACCACCATCACCTTGTCACCATTTCATCACCATTACCTTCATCACTAACATTACATCATCACCTCTCACCCCCATCACCTCATCATCACCACCCCCATCACCTCATCACCATTACCACCATTACATCATCATCACCATGACCATCACCACCATCACCTCATCACATGACATCATCACCTTCATCACTACCATTACATCATCACTATCACAACCATCACCGCATCACCATCACCACCATCACATCATTGTCACCATCACCACCAATACATCATCATCACCATCACCACCATTACACCATCATCACTCCCATCACCTCATCACCACCACCCCATCTCCTCATCACCATTACATCACCACTATCCCTACCATTACATCATCATCACCACCATCACCTCATCACCATTACATCACCACTATCACGACCATTACATCACCATCACCACCATCACCTCATCACCACCATCACCTCATCACCACCATTACATCACCACTATCACGACCATTACATCACCATCACCACCATCACCTCATCACCACCATCACCTCATCACCACCATTACATCACCACTATCACGACCATTACATCATCATTACCACCATCACCTCATCACCATTACATCACCACTATCACGACCATTACATCACCATCACCACCATTATCTCATCACCATTACATCACCACTATCATGACCATTACATCATCACTATCACAACCATTACATCATCATCACCACCATTACCTCATCACCATCACCCCATCACAACCATTACATCATCACTATCACAACCATTACATCATCATCACTATCACAACCACTACATCATCATCACCACCATCACCACCATCACTATCACCATCATCTTTTACTCTTTTCTTTGTAACTATTTTTTGTTTTGTATTAAAATTTCATTTTTTGTAACTATTATATTTTTATTTATTAAAGTTGTTTCATTCTTTTTTTTGAGACAGAGTCTTGCTATGTCACCCAGGCTGGAGTGCAGTGTCATGATCATAGCTCACTGCAGCCTCAATCTCTTGGGCTCAAGCAACACTCCTACCTCCTGAGTAGCTGGGATGACAGATGTACACCACCATGCCTAGCAATTTTTTTAAAAATTGTTTTTGTAGAGATGAGGTCTTGCTCTGTTGCCCAGGCTGATCTCGAACTCCTGGGCTCAAGTGATTCTCTTGACTTGGCCTCCGAAAGTGAGAGGATAACAGGCGTGAGCCACTGAATCCGATGACCACCCCAGCCCCATCATTGCTACCGTTATAAGCCGTGGGTGTAACCATGTCCCCCACGGAGTGAGAAGGGGAGGGCCCTCTGGTTTGTTACTTTCTGCTCATGAGACGGGGCGATGGGAAGATGCCTTTTGGACCTTTGGGGAGTGAAAAGGGGATCAAATACATTCGTCGAAAATTCGGTAGGAAATTCACAGCCCACACACATTTTGTTTGGTCTACTCAGTATTAGCACACATGAAAATGGAAAATGTTGAATTAAATGGCCACTTTTAGGGCAGGTTGTGGTCATATGCGCCTGTAGTCCCAGCTACTCGGGAGGCTGAGGTGGGAGAACTGCTTGAGCCCAGTTGGGGAGGTCCCGGCTGCAATGGGACATGTTTGCGCCACTGCACTCCAGCCTGGGTGACGGTGAGACCCTGTCTCCAAAAAAAAAAAAAAAGGCCAATTTTTAAAACCAGCAGTTTCCACATGAGAATCTGGTTTTCTAACATCTTTTGAAAAATCCAAAGATCTAGCAGCACTGAGCCCAGGAAATTCAGTGGGCGCTGAATCCAGGCTGCCACTGCAGGGAAGTAGGTGACGTGGTCACAGTCTCCACCACTCCCCGCTGCCCTGGACTCTGTGGGTTTCTCTCATGTCTTGCCTGATTCCCACATTTCACTTCTTGGTCTGGCCCCCACAGGCCTTTTGAGTTTGCCAGCCCTGAGACTACAAAAAACAAAGTGTCCCTGAGAAAAGGACGAGAGGAAATGGGCCAAAGTACCCATGTGGGAGCAGCTCATTGTTTTCTTATGACTGATTTCTCTAATATTGCTGGAATGTACTTTAGTAGCTTAAAAGTATTTCAAAAGTAGTTATGAAAGTGACCACAGGCACTTTCTGTGATTAACCAGGAAATATTCACTAATCTGTCTCTGATGAGATAAATGTATTTCATAGCTTTGTCTTCCCTCAGGAGAATTTATAAATTAAGATGAAGAGGCCAGGTGCCGTGGCTCACGCCTATAATCCCAGCACTTTGGGAGACCAAGGTGGGTGGATCACGAGGTCAGAAGTTCAAGACCAGCCTGGCAAACATGGAGAAACCCCATCTCTACTAAAAATACAAAATTAGCCAGGCATGGTGGCGGGCACCTGTAATCCCAGCTACTTGGGAGGCTGAGGCAGGAGAATCACTTGAACCCAGGAGGCGGAAGTTGCAATGACCCAAGATAATGCCACAGCACTCAAGCCTGGGCAATAAAAGGGAAATTCCATCTCAAAAAGAAGAAGAAGAAGAGATGGGTGAGCGGTGTCCTCCAACTTCCCCTCATCCCTGGATGCTGATGCTGCCTAACACACACTGTTCTGCACTTGCCAGCACATATGATGTCCCTGTCCTTCCTCTGTCCCTCCACACAGTCCTGCCAGCACCCTTCATCCAGCAAGCCGGGGTCCTCGCCTCCCTCAGCATCTCAGTCCCGTTCCTGTCCATTCCTGCTTCTGAGCCTTGGAACCTGTTGTTCCCCCATCCCATCTGAACCGTCTCCTTTCCCTTCTGGCCCAACAATCCAACTCCTCTCCAATCTTCAAAACCCAGCCCAAGTCCTGCCTCCTCCAGGAAACCCTTCATTCCCCTCTCTCCAGCCTCCAGCCCCTTCTCATGCTCTGAGCTTCATTTATGAGTATTCCCCAACCCACTGACAAGCAGGTTCCATCCATTCTTGGTGCCATATCCACATCCGGTCTGTTTAGTTCATTTTGTAATATTTTTATTTAAATCAATTCACTTTAACATTTTCTCAAGGAGACTCACCTTCAAGGAGACTTGAGTTCACTACACTGAAATGGAGAACCAGCATCATTCACTACAAACAGTAGCCATTAAAATAAACACAAGAAAAGCCAACCGCAATCAGATCTTGGCTAAATGTGCCACCTTGCCCCGGTCACTACGAGTCACCCAAGACCTATTCTTTCTGCATGAGCTGAAGGGAGACACGCTGTTGGAGAGGTAGTGGACGTGTATCAGCACCCACCAGAGAGGTCCTCATTGTCAGAACCAGAAAGATTTCAGGAGACAAGAGAGTCCAATGCCATATGGTTCAATGGTTCGGAAAGCATTTGGGGACATCTCCGCAGAGCATATTCACTTTGTCACCTACTGTATGTTGTATTATCCTGTCATCTGTTGAACACATGAATATCAGTTCATTCCCAGATGAAACAGGAAGCTCAGTAGCTTCCCTAAGTGTCTGCCAAGGTGACCACATAATAGAGCTCACAGAAGTTATCTGATGTAGACTGTGCTTAAACTGGTGTCCCGAACATGAATCAAATTCTTCTTTGGTAGCTGCAAGCCCCATGGGGAATTTGCAAAGATGGAATCAGGAATTCCTTATGAAATTAATCTCCTCCAGACTTTGGTACATTAAACACTCGGGACATCAGCCTTCTGTTCTAAGCCCTTTCTGTCCTAAGAGAAGTCGGTGACTGTGTGTTGATCAGACTTGCTAACCAGTAATTGAAAAATCAATATTCGGATCTCCAGTGACTCTACCCTCATATCCCAGCTACAGTCAGTAACAACAATGAAATGTAATAATCCTTTTCAGGAAGACCCTGGCAGGGCTGTCAACACAATTAATTCCAGCAAAGTAACGTGGGCTCTTTCATCAAAATTCTTAGACACAAACACACACACCTTCACAAGTGCACATGTGCGCACACATACAACACACGCTTTGTTCTGTTTTGTTTTGCTTTCTGCTAAAATGAATAGAAAGACTTTTTAATAAAAGAAAAAAGAAAAAGAAAATAGCTCTTGGTGAAAAGCATTCATTTATGTACTCAGTGAATCATTTTCTTTTCTGCAAACAAAGCTCCTCATTTCTCCCAGGAGGCTGCTTTGAAACCTTCACTGGAGGATAGGGTCAGCCCCAGGACGAGATGAAGGCTATGGCTTCCAGTCCTGCCACACAGGCAGCTAACTCCTGAAACTCCACCAAATGACTGACGGACGGAGTGCCAGCCACGCCCAGTTTGTTCTCACCACAGAAAAATACTAAATAGGTGAGGTGATGGATGTATTAGCTTGATTTAATCCTTCCGCAATGTATAAATAGATCGAAACATCACAGTGTACCCTTATAGACACTATTATCTCTAAAATTAAAAATTAAGTATTTTTAATTTTTAAAAAATTGACCCAGTTTGAATAGCTCTTCCTGAACCCACCCTGATTCCCAGTGAAAATTAGAGCCTACCTTCAAGCCACGCTTTCCAAACTTATCTTCACATTGAAATTACCAGGGGATTTTTTTAAACTCCCAAAGCCCCGGCCACATCCCAGAGCAGCTAACCCACAGTCCTCGGGGTGAGGCGCCGGCACGGCCCCCTCGGGCTCCCCAGGTGCAGATGTGGTTAGAAACCGCTGTTCTTGAGTGAGTTTCTGGGAGGGATTGGAGTCTTCGACTCTCAGATACAAATCTACTGAGAATTCATTACATATTTACAGGAAACACGTGAAAGCATTCTTCCTGCAGACGCTTCTACACCGGGAAGGCAATCCCCACACCCACAGGGAAAGGCAAGTTTAGAGTCAAATAACACAATGCCAAGTGGTCTCCCCAATGAGGGCTCTCATCACAGCACTGAACATGAAGGAAGCAGAAATCCACCTGGAGGAATGTCATCCCCACACCCTAGGCTGAAGCTCAAGGCCACCTGCCAACTGACAACACACGTAATTGCTCCTAATCAACCTCATCTCCCCAGAGACCAGGAGATAGACTCCCCAGGGCCACAGCACAAAGAAGCCAGCAGTCCCCAAGTAACAAGCTCAAGCTTGCATCCCCACTGTCCCTCAGCTCCACCCATCAGAGTCCCCACCAGAATAAGCAATTCCAGCAACCATCCCCACTATCCCTCAGCTCCGCCCACCAGAGTCCCTGCCAGAATAAGCAATTCCAGCAACCATCCCCACTGTCCCTCAGCTCCGCCCATCAGAGTCCCCGCCAGAATAAGCAATTCCAGCAACACTCCATCAAGTCTTCAATCCACCCAAGGGCTCCCTGCAGCCCTCTCTCATCAGTGGACAGCACGCACTTTTCAGCTGGTAAAAAAGTTGAGGATCTTGCACTAAAGAAGGATGACAGATGAGGTTAGAAAAATAAGAGGGTGTTAGACCTAAAACCATAAAAACCCTAGAAGAAAACCTAGGCATTACCATTCAGGACATAGGCATGGGCAAGGACTTCATGTCTAAAACACCAAAAGCAATGGCAACAAAAGCCAAAATTGACAAATGGGATCTAATTAAACTAAAGAGCTTCTGCACAGCAAAGGAAACTACCATCAGAGTGAACAGGCAACCTACAAAATGGGAGAAAATTTTCGCAACCTACTCATCTGACAAAGGGCTAATATCCAGAATCTACAATGAACTCCAACAAATTTACAAGAAAAAAACAAACGACCCCATCAAAAAGTGGGCGAAGGACATGAACAGACACTTCTCAAAAGAAGACATTTATGCAGCCAAAAAACACATGAAAAAATGCTCACCATCACTGGCCATCAGAGAAATGCAAATCAAAACCACAATGAGATACCATCTCACACCAGTTAGAATGGCGATCATTAAAAAGTCAGGAAACAACAGGTGCTGGAGAGGATGTGGAGAAATAGGAACACTTTTACACTGTTGGTAGGACTGTAAACTAGTTCAACCCTTGTGGAAGTCAGTGTGGCGATTCCTCAGGGATCTAGAACTAGAAATTCCATTCGACCCAGCCATCCCATTACTGGGTATATACCCAAAGGACTATAAATCACGCTGCTATAAAGACACATGCACACGTATGTTTATTGCGGCATTATTCACAATAGCAAAGACTTGGAACCAACCCAAATGTCCAATAATGATAGACTGGATTAAGAAAATGTGGCACATATACACCATGGAATACTATGCAGCCATAAAAAATGATGAGTTCATGTCCTTTGTAGGGGCATGGATGAAATTGGAAATCATCATTCTCAGTAAACTATCGCAAGAACAAAAAACCAAACACCGCATATTCTCACTCATAGGTGGGAATTGAACAATGAGAACACATGGACACAGGAAGGGGAACATCACACTTCGGGGACTGTTGTGGGGTGGGGGGAGGGGGGAGGGATAGCATTGGGAGATATACCTAATGCTAGATGACGAGTTAGTGGGTGCAGCGCACCAGCATGGCACATGTATACATATGTAACTTACCTGCACATTGCGCACATGTACCATAAAACCTAAAGTATTATAATAATAATAATAAATAAATAAATAAATAAATAAATAAATCAATAATTTGTATATATGTTAAAAAAAAAAAAAGAAAAAGAAGAGGGTTTACATCTGCACAAGGTGGCAGGTGGAGCTCCCTGCATTTCTCCTGAACATAAAGTTTGTTTCTTTTGGAGCCCTCCTCTTGCCAGGAGTAGCCAGAGACTTCCCCCCTTCTGAGGCACCTCTCATTTGCTGATAGTTTTGAAGGAATGCGGTTTTTAAAAACTGCCAGGAAAGCCTAGGATGGCAAGGACTCCACCTTCCATTTTTGCCAGCAAAACAATCCTCACCCCCAAGGTGTCGCCCGGACAGCTGGCTGGCTGGCTGGCTAGGTGCAAGTTGCACAAGAACTTCCATGAGGAAGTGGATTGTCGCCCCAGAGCAAGTGCAGCCGGGGGAAAGCGGGGTGCAGACTCTAGCGTTCAACATCATCCAACCAGAGCAACGCACTTGGACTTCAAGAGAAGGATTAACATCTTCTCAGGGTGCATACTCCAGGTCATATCCATCGGGCTAAGCTTGCTGTTACCAAAAAAGTTGATTAAATATCATTTTCCTAGGTCCTGGGTATAGAACCAGAAACTGACTTTAAAAATTAGGAGGTTAATAGGAAGTCAAGACACCACAATCCACAATGGACTTGTTGGTTCTGACACGGACCCAGCACATGGCTGGAACGTCAACTCTCCACACAGAGCCAGAACCACTCTCTGTACAGAGTCGTTATTTTTTTTAGATCTTGCAGGCTAGACTGTCCCTGTCGCAACCACTTTGCCATTGAGAGCAAACGCAGTGATAGAGGATTCATAAATTGATGGGGAGCACGGCTCCTAGGCAGGGAGGGTTGTCTGGGTGTTGAATGCACTGTTCCAGGGAATATCATGCTGTTTCCTAAGACTGCCTCGACACATTCCCACTAACCGAGTGGCTTAGAACAGTGGAAATTTATCCTCTCACAGTTCTGGAGGCCAGAAGTCTGGAATCAAGGTGTCAGCAGGGCTGGGCTCCCTTGAGAGGCTCTGGGGAGAGGTGGGGGGGGGGCTCCTTCCAGCTTCTGGGGGCTGTCGGCAATCCAGCCTCCGCCCTGGCCCTCATGTGGCCTTCCCGTTCGTCTCTTAGAAGGGCTCTTTTCTTTGGGTTTACCACCCACCCAGGTGCTCCAGGATGATCTCACCCAGAGATCTGTAATTGAATTACAACTGCAAAGACCCTTTTTCCAAATAAGGGCGTATTCCCAGGTTCTAGTGATTGGGACACAGACATATTTGGGAAGCCACCACCCAACCCCTGATAGAGACACTAAAAATCACTTGTTCTGAAACTCAAAGTTAACTGTGCAGTCACATCTTATCTGACAACCCGGATGGCTGCCCTGCGCTGCACCACTGCTCCAGCCAAGCCACATCTCAGGCCTGGAGGTAGAGATGCGTGGAGGAGGCCTGCTGGGCGGAAACTTTCAGCGTCTGCAGGGGAGCTCAAAGCTGGGTCAAGGGGCTGTGGGGCTGGGTGTCCACAGCCCTTCTTCCTCCCGAGAGGCAAGAAACGGACAGCCGTTTCATGACAGTCTCACGACTGATTACCAGCACATGCCATAAGCTGGTTATGCTGGTTATAAGTTAACTACGTCCTCTTCCACCTGTGTAACTGAGTCAAGCAAGCTTCTTCACCACAACCTGTTACCATCAGCCCTGGAGGGTGTTTCCTGGAAACTCAAAAATTATCCTAAGTCCCAGTGCCAGGGAGGCTGTGGACACAGGGAAGGGGAACGAAACAGCGGTCTCTTTTCTGTTTTGACAGCCACGCCTTTGCCTGTGGGCACTTGCTTCTCTGTGTAAAAATGGATGCGCTGGCCAGACGCAGTGGCTCACAGCTGTAATCCCAGCACTCTGGGAGGCTGAGGCGGGTGGATCACGAGGTCAGGAGTTCAAGACCAGCCTGGCCAAGATGGTGAAACCCCATCTCTACTAAAAATACAAAAATTAGCTGGGCGCAGTGGCAGCTGCCTGTAATCCCAGCTACTCAGGAGGCTGAGGCAGGAGAACCACTTCAACCCAGACGGCAGAGGTTGCAGTGAGCTGAGATCGCGCCACTGCACTCCAGCCTGGGCAATAGAGTGAGACTCTGTCAAAAAAAAAAAAAAAAAAAGAAAAGAAAAGAAAAGAAAAAAAAAGGATGCGTTGCCCAGCAGGCAGTTACTGAGGGCACAGAGAACCCGGGGGGCCGTGGCTGTGGCGGGCCAATCGGCCTGCATTTGTGAGAAGAGGCTTTCGCCCAGCGCATGGATTTGCTTCCGAGGCAGGGAAATCGGGAGCAGGAGACATGGACAGCGAGCTGGTGAGGATCCGGGCTGCGACGTCGGGAGCGCTGAGAGCGAGCGCGGCTTCCACGCTGACCCTCCTGGCCTCATCTTCCATGCTGTCGCCAGAGGAAACGTCAGACCCACAAACCTGGTCATCTCACTCCGTTGCTGAAAACCCTCCCAGGGCTCTGCTTCCGCTCGGATAGAATCCACATCGCATCATTCAGCCTCGGCTCAGTTCCTCAGACAAACCAGGCTCTTCCCGGGCCCATTCCCTCTACCTGGAGCATCCTTGCCGGCACATTCTTCACCAGCCCATTCCCACCCGCTCCTCAGGGCCTGGCCCCGGTGTGGCTCCCCAAGGAGGCACTCTCCACCCACTGACAGCAGTCTCTAACTGTCGTGGCAGCCGCCCTCGTCATCACAGCCCTGGACACGTTTCCGCAACAGGGCCTCGTTCACGCTGCTCTCCCACCACTGAATGGCTGGGCCCAGGAGGATGGGGTTGGGGGTGCTTTGCCTCCTCCACACACCCAAGGACAGGCACAGTGCCCGGCACAGGGAAGACGCTTGGGAAACACCTGAACCTACAAATTGAGAGACCAAGCTTATTAGTCGTGGGATTATCCGCACTTGCAACTTCGACGGGAAGAAAAGAAAACCTTTCTCAGCAGGAAGCGAAGTTCAGCACTGAAGAAGGTCCCGCACCCTTGGCGGCTGGAGGGAGAGAAGAATCTGGGTGCGCCGTGGGCTGGATGGCGACGTGAGTTGGGCAGCTCTGTCCTTGCAGGAGCCGTTCCACATCATGCATGTCCAGTCTGATTTTATGGGAAATCCTGACTCTGTGAATTCTCTCCATTTTTAAATGTTAGCCAGTATTTTTTTCTAAACACTGCATGCCAAGCTGTGTCTTGACTGTCTGAAGGCAACATTCGCTGATTGACCTTTCATTGAAAATCCCTGGTTTCATGGGTGGTTGAAAAATAATTACTGACTCGTCAAGAATTGCTCTTCTCACATCTCCAGAGGACTTTCCATCTCCTTTCCCAATTGCTACATCTTAGGTTTCTGTTTCAATAACGGTTAATGTTATGAGGTTCTCTTATGGTGGTTTACGTTACAATGTCTTCCAGCTCCACGCCAGCATCTCAGTAATATTGTTATGATTATTTGCAATACCAGAAGGCTGTGTCTTGAGCCATAAGACATTCAACACCAATAATTTCCTTCTACCCTCCTAACATTCCGGAGGAAAGTATAATCTGTCCACTGCAGACACTGAAGAATTTGCTGGCCTTGTCTTCCTTTCCTCACTTCACCAAGTGAAGATGAGTTTCACTTTTGGGAGGAGCCTTCCGTCATGTTGCATAGTCATGTGATGTCAAGACCCCGGCAAAGATCCCCGACCCCCAATTCAGACTGTTCACCATCAGAAAGCTAACTCTGGCTGAGCTCTTGCCAGAGAACTGTCCTTCAAAATGTGAGTCACAATTCATGATCAGGTCAATCTAGTGGATTATGACCAGTATTTTGTAAACAAGACAGAAGATAAGACAGGTAGAGGAGAGCAGAAGACTCTAGATTGCATTGCACATAGAAGAGGGAGGTTTACTTGTATAATACTTATCTTTTAAGGCAGGGGTGTCCAACCTTCTGTCTTCCCTGGGCCACACTGGAAGAAGAATTGTCTTGGGCCACACATAAAATACACTAACAGTAGCTGATAAGCTAAAAGAAAATTGCAAAAAAATCTCATAGTGTTTTAAGAAAGTTTATGAATTTGTGTTGGGCTGTGTTCAAAGCCATCCTGGGCTGCATTGTGGCCCATGGGTAATGAGTTGGACAAGCTTGTTTTAAGTGGGGTGTGTGTGTATGTTTGTGTATATGTAAGTATGTATGTACATGTGACTACTATATCTCCATGTACATATCTATGATTTATGGTCCCAAAACTCTAAAAACCCATTGTTCTAAAGTAAACAACTCCCAGAGATATTTTGGATTTATTTTAACCATAAATCATCTTCCATCTCAATTTGGGGTGGGATGAGAATGTCCTGAGCAAAGAAGGCCAAACTACTCTTGCCAGGGAGTAATACAATGAAACACAGCAATGGTAATTACAGTAATGGTGGCTGTTCACATTTGCTAAACTTCTACGCCCTATCAGGCACTATTTTAAAACACTGCCTTCGTTATTAAGGCCATTACATCTATAAGATTGGCACTAGCAGATATTACCCCTGAGCAAGTAAAAGAACAGCCCAGTTAAATAATGCACTTTAAAGACATACAGTTAGTAGCAGTCAAAGACTGGATTTGAACACAGGAAGTCCAGCTCTGGAGCCTGTACTCACACCCATGAGATTGAACCATCTCTCTCAGCAAACCATGCCCAAAGCCTTATGGGATGCCCTGCAGCTAAACTCAGACTATTAAAACTTCATCTTGGCAGGGCGCGGTGGCTCACGCCTGTAATCCCAGCACTTTGGGAGGCCGAGATGGGCAGATCATGAGGTCAGGAGATCGAGACCATCCTGGCTAACACGGTGAAACCCCGTCTCTACTAAAAATACAAAAAATTAGCCGGGCGTGGTGGCGGGCGCCTGTAGTCCCAGCTACTCGGGAGTCTGAGACAGGAGAATGGCGTGAACCCAGGAGGCGGAGCTTGCAGTGAGCCCAGATTGCGCCACAGCACTCCAGCCTGGGTGACAGCACAAGACTCCATCTCAAAAAATAATAATAATAATAATAAAGTAAAAATAAAAATAAAAAACTTCATCTTTAACAAGCATCTCTCCTTGCCTTGAATAATTAACAGCTGTCATTGCTTCTGCAGTGGCAAAGAGCCTGTGTGAGAAACAGATGTGCATGCACTCACAGCAGAGGGAAGGAAGGGAAGCTCCTCCCGGAGACTTTTGCTCAAAGACAGCACCCCTGGGGCTGAGCAGGGCAAACGCCCTGTGCCAGGGAGCAAGGGAGAGTGCAGCATGATGCCTTCAGCCAGCATTCGGCTAAGGAACCAAGAGCTTGAGTTGCTGAAATCAAGTGTGCAAGGGGCTTAAAGGCAGAAGGACTCAACGTACCCAGTGTGGATATTGATGGCATTTTCCAACACAGACAGAAATCTTGCACTGATACCATGATACCTCTTCATTTGAAAATCTGCTGTGCAGTTTCTGAACATACTGCTTCAGCTCAGAAGTATGCTAGAAAGACATCCCAGTAACCAACACAGATGTTGCAAAGCCATTGTCCCTGAGGTCACACGGTTTACTTTCTAGGAGGCCATTTCAGACCTTCCCTTTGCATCCACTCACCCTCAATGTGCGCACGGTTCCAACTAATCAGCTGATTTTGTTCTTAAACTCACAACTGTCTGGAGGCAGGTAGGCAGGAAGGCAGAAAACAGACATGTGGAAACCCATTCATCAGGAAGCCATGAGTAATAACGCCGACAGCCTGCGTTTACTGAGCACTTACTGAGTGTTAGTCGTTACACCAAGGGCGTTACTTTCATCTCCTCATACGATGCTGACAAAACCCAGAAAGGGGCACTATGACCCACCCCCACCTTCCCATTTCACAGGCATTGAAATCAGGCTCAGACAACCTTGCCCAAGGCCACATAGCCCATCAATTGCAAAACCAGGATGTGAACCCTGCCTACAGGGCTCCGAAACTGAGGCTCATTACCCATAGTTAGTAACACCCACTCACAATGTAGGAAAACCGTAGAGTGAATTCACAAGCACACAAAATGCCGAAGCCTAGAGCCACCGAATACACAGCAAAGAGGATTTTCTGTCTTTTCTGCCGTAGTCACGGCACATAATGCGGTGCATGGGACACAGAAAGCGCTCAGTAACATTTGTTAAATGAAATAAGGACACACATTTTAAGAGCCCCCAACAGCCCCACTGATATTCCTGTGCCATTGGGAAAGGCCATCCAATCACTCTGCTCTCTTCAGTCAGATTTTTCAAAGATAACCAAATCATATATCTGAACTAAGTATTTCTACAAAAATAACTCATACTAAATGGATGGATTTCATGGAAGATACAAATGCCCAGAGTCCATTCAAGAAGAAATAGATAACTTGAGTGGCTCCATGTTTATTAAGGAAACTTAATTTATAGTTAAAGCCTTCATACAAAGAAAACTCCACAGATAGTTTTGCTGGGGATTTCTAACAATTATTTGTGGATAAATTAATACCAATTCTGCACAAACTCTTCCAAAAAACTGAAGGAAAGGAATTCTACCCAATTCATTCTTTGAGGCTAGCATTAGTTACCCTCATACCAAAGTCAAAAACATTACAACAAAATTGTAGGTCACTATGACTCATAAACAAACAAAAAAAATTATAAACACAATTTGGAAAATTAAATCCAACAATATATTCAAAAGAAAGCCCATCTTTTTTATTTTTATGTTTTTTTTTTTTTTTGAGACGGAGTCTTGCTCTGTCACCGAGGCTGGAGTGCAGTGGCGTGATCTCTGCTCACTGCAACCTCTGCCTCCTGGGTTCAAGTGATTCTCCTGCTTCAGCCTCCTGAGTAGCTGAAATTACAGGCACATGCCACCACACCCAGCTAATTTTTGTATTTTTAGTAGAGACAGGGTTTCACCATGTTGGTCAGGCTGGTCTCAAACTCCTGAACTCGTGATCTGCCTGCCTCAGTCTCCCAAAGTGCTGGGATTACAGGCGTGAGCCACGGTGCCTGGCCAAGATAACCCATCTTAACCAAATAGAGTTTATCCTGGGATTGCAAGTTTAGTTTAACATTTGAAAAATCAATCGATGTCATTCATTATACAAAGAATTCTATGATGATCTAACTAGACATGCACACAAAAGTATCTGAGAAATGACAATGCCTATAACTGATAACACCACTCAGCAACATGATAAGAGAAAGAAACTTCCTCCATGAGATAAAGAGCACCTATGAAATACTTGCAATTAACAACCTTATGGTAAAAAATTGACTGCTTTCTCCCTAAGACTGGACACGAGACAAGGATGTCACCCTTACCACTTCTGTTTAAAATTTTACTGGAGGTTTAAGCCAATGCAATATGACAAGAATGAGAAATAGACAGCATTTATAGATTGGAAAAGGAGGAGGAAAACGGTCTTTATTTGTAGACAACAGGATAGGCTAGGTGGAAAATCCAACAGAATTAACAAAAGAGCTACAAAGAACTATTAAATGAATGTGGCAAGGCAGCAGAAAAGGAGATCAACATACAAAAAACAATGTGTCTCTATATACCAGCAACAAACAAAAAATTAAAGTTTAAAAACTATACAGATTAAAATAGCCTTAAAAATATGAAATATCTACAGGCACACTTGACAAAAGATATGAATGACTTGCAAACTGAAAATGACACAATATTGCTGAGAAAAATTAAAGACAACCTAAATAAGCAAAGAGATATCTTGCATTTGTGGATCGGAAGAATCTATGTTGTTAAGAGGTCATTATTTAATGAATTGATCTATAGATTCAACATGACCCTGTCAAAATCCAAGTATGCTTTTTTTGTAGAAATTGACAAGCTAATCCTAAAGATTCACATTAAAATGCAAGGGATGTAAAATAGACCCCACCAAAAAGACAAAATTGGACCAATCGTGGTGGCTCATGCCTGTCATTCCAGCACTTTGGGAGGCCGAGGTGGGTGGATCACAAGGTCAGGAAATCGAGACCATCCTGGCTAACACGGTGAAACCCCGTCTCTACTAAAAATACAAAAAATTAGCCGGGCGTGGTGGCAGGCGCCTGTAGTCCCAGCTACTCGGGAGGCTGAGGCAGCAGAATGGTGTAAACCTGGGAGGTGGAGCTTGCAGTGAGCCAAGATCATGCCACTGCACTCCAGCCTGGGTGACTGAGCAAGACTCCGTCTCAAAAAACAAACAAACAAAAATTGGAGAACATTATTTTAAGGCTTATTATACAGCCACAGTAATCAAGATAGTAAGGTAATAGCATCAGATAGACAAACAGTCTACTGAAAAATAATAGAGATCCCATAAATAGACCCACAAATGTATTAGCAACTGATTTTCTTTTGGAATTTTTTATGGTAACAATGTCACCCAGACTGGCCTCAAACTTCTGAGCTCAAGCGATCCTCCCACTTTGGGCTTCCAAAGCACTGGGATTACAGTTGTGAGCCACCACGCTAAGTTACGACTGATTTTAACAAAGATGCAAAGAGAATTCGATGGAGAAAGAATTATCTTTTCCAAAAATGGTGACGGAAATATTGGAGAGTCATATGCAATAAGTGAACTTCAACCCATCCTTCACATCATAAGCAAAAATTAATGCATAATATATCATCAATTTGTGACTTTAGATTAAACAACTTTTTTTAGATCTGACACCAAAATACATTCTGTCAGAACAAACTGGTAAATTAGATGTCATGAAAAGTACAAGGTTCTGCATTTTGAGTGACATCATTAAGAGAATGACAATAAAAGCAACATACTGGGAGAAGACATTTGCAAATAATATATCTGACAAGAGAGCATATGCAGATTATACTAAGAATTTTCAATATTCAGTAAAAAAACAAGCCATCCAATTAAACAAACGGACAAAATGATTTGAAAAACACTTCACCCAAGAAGACATATGGCAAATAAGCACATGAAAAGATGAGCAATAGCATTAGTCACTGGGGAAATGCAAATAAAACTCAAAATATCATAATATCATGACTTACCCATTAAACTAACCAGAATTAAAAACACTGGGCATGCAAGTGCTAGCAAGGATACAGATGATTGGAACTCTCATATATTGCTAATCAGAGTATATAATGACCCCACCATTTAAATAATTTGGCAATTAACTAGAATGTATTACAGTTGTATATATTGACAGTTTTACAGTTTCTGCAAATGTTAAATGCACACCTACCTATATCCAGCCATTTCATCACTACATTTTCCACCCAAGTGAAACTATTGTGAAAGGAAAATAATTCTTGGGGCCCCCAAATCACTAAGCTAAAGGGAAAAGTCAAGCCAGGAACTGCTGATGGCAAACCTCCCTCATTCTATTCATCATCCCTCTGCCCACTGAGAGAAATGCATATCCGATCGCCTCCTTTGGAGAGGCTCATCAGAAACTGAAAAGAATGTAACCGTCTGTCTCTTACCTACCTGCAACCTGGGAGCCCCCACTCTGCCTCCACCTTTCTAGTCTGGAGTTGTCCCACCTTTCCTGACTGAACCAGTGTACATCTTACACACATTGATTGATATTTCATGTCTCCCTAAAATGCATAAAATCCACCTGTGCCCCGACCACCTTAGGCACATGTTGTCAGGACTGACAGAGCAGCAGCATTGCCATCTTGGACAAGTACAGCCATTTTAAGTTTCACCTTCATCAAAACCCACCAAAATCCAAAGGGCATCAGCCTAATGGCTAAGGTCAGCATGACCATACAACACAAATGACGTCTCCAACCAGAAACATTCCAAACCCCTCCCCGACCAGAGACATGCCAGCCCGGAGATAACCTCTCCTCCTGCCGGAAGGATGTCAGCCCCAACAGAACCTCCCCTCTGGCCAGAAAGATGTCAGCCCCAATGGAACCTCCCTTCTGGCTGGAAGGATGTCAGCCCCAATAGAATCTCCCCTCTGCCCAGAGACATTCCAACACTCCAATAAACTTCTCCCCTACACAAAAACATTCCAAGCTTGTGATAAGCCCCCTCACCCTAAAACCAATATATACTCTTAGTCTGTAAGACAGAATGCTCCTGACCAAAATCGGCCAGAAGCCTGTTATCCGGTAGTTCATCTGAAAACTCATTTAACTGAACGCTCCAAGGGATGACCAAGCTGCTACAACGCTGCTTCTTCCCCTTCAAGTCTAGGGATGGTAGCAGCTCCCTGCTGTTGCTAGACCCTGTATGCATCACTACTTATTGGTTCTCTTAACCTCCCCACACCTCTGTGAGTTGTCCCTTGTAGCCATCTCTAAACCCTAGCTGAGCACACCCTTCATTTCCTGCCAGGGTGCTGACTGCACATTCTCTGCAAGTCCACACTCAACTCATGGTGAGCATTTATACACCTTGTCAGGAGAGCAAGCATGTTTGGGAATCAGGGTTTGGTTAACACTCTTACTGCCAAGGCTAATTCTCTATGTGATTTAACCAACCAGAAGGACAACCAGTAATCAAGATCACAAGCTAAAACTGAGTTAGTCCAGGCTGCTGGAGCTCTCACCTGAGTGAAATCAGACAAACCATATCAACTGCCTAAAAGCCACAGGCTGCTCATCCACCCTGGGGATGGGGTCAAAGTGGGCAGGCAAAAAAAAAAAGCAAACCGGCTGGTGAATGTGATTATCTTTTACTTCTTGTTGGATTGACAACCTCTGGATTGTGGTACATCCATCATGTTGAAAAGCCAGCCACACCCATGGATTAAAAATTAATTTACTGCCCAGCCTGGCTTCCAGCTTGATGCCTTAATTAAGTTTGTTATTACAGTGGTGCTGAGCTGAAGGCAACATTTAGTCCAGTCTAGAGACCTCAGTGTTTGGGGAGAGGTTTATGAGCTCTGTAATGCAATTATCTTCCAGCACACATAGAATGCTTATCTCCAAAGTCACTCTGAATTCATCCCAGGTTCTTTGTGCATATGTAACTAGGAAGAGAGTTATTGATCTACTTCTTCAAAGACACACTCAACAGTCTTGTTGAGCTCAAACGACAGGAGAATTTGATCCTATTGCTGGGAAAGACACTGCTTGGAGGAGCACATTAATTTAATTAAACATTTAATTGAGCAGCTACTATATAATGTTCAGTATGCAAATAGGTGTGACATAATTCCTGTAGAAGCTTTCAGCGAACCTTTTAACTAAATGGAATGTCAATGAGAAGGAATAAAGAGACAGCTCCTTATCACACCCCCTGAAGCCTCTGGCCAAGAAAGGTCTCCAGAGATTTTTCTTTCTTTCTTTAAGAAATATTTGGCCAGGCACAGTGACTCGTGCCTGTAATCCCAATACTTTCAGAGGCCGAGGCAGGTGGATCACCTGAGGTCTGGAGTTCAAAACCAGTCTGGCCAGTATGGCAAAACCTCGTCTCTACTAAAAAATACAAAAAAGGAAAAAAGAAATATTTATACAGTGCTAACTTGTGCCAGGCATATGACAAACATTAACCCATTAACCCTCATAATAATCAGAGAAATCCTAAGGTAGGTACCCACATTGTTCACATTTTGCAGAAGATGACACAGGCATTCTGCCACCCATCTCTCTCAACACCTAACCTACCTTATCCATTTCAGCTCTGAGGCCCCAAAGGAACATTCAGCATCATAGGTGGGGCTGGCTGTGCTCCAGACACACCCTTTGGAGTTAGGAGGATGTGTCCTTCGATGCCCTCTGTCCATTTGGGGGAGGTTTCTTGCATTTCCAAGACAGTTTAGATGATGTGCACATGTCCCAGAAATGGGGCCACCTGTGTTGTGGTAGCGCTGGGAGCTGCTTCCCCAGGGACTCCTGTAAGCATGAGATGGCTCCCACCAAACGTGTACTTTGATCATTGTCTAATGCGTAAGTAACAGTCATTAAAGAACTGAACAAACAGATGTAGACGGTTACATGACAGAAGAATTCGCCAACGGTGGTTCTGTTGCACCATATTGTAATCAACAATGTTAAGAATATGTTTCCATTTTTAATAGGATTTGGTGTTCTTTTAGCACAAATAGAGAAGTGTTATTTTGGCAGCTCAAAAATTGAATTATGACAATGATACTTTTTAGCAATGAGAATTCACCCTGCAAGGGGTCTATCAGGAATAATTTACATATCCCCTCCCGGAAGAGGAGAAGAACATATTTCTCATTTATAGAGATCAGGTTTTCAGTTGCAGCACTAGTCAGTGAAGCAATATAATTTCCACTTGTCGATCTCGTAATTTTAAAACCAAAATTGGCACCATATTTCATATTCAAAATATATCAAGAAACAGTGCTAATAAAAAGACAAGCAAAAGATAAACTCAAGTGGCAAATGAGCACACGAAAATATGGCCATCACTAGCCTTCCAGGATATGCAAATGTCAACAATGGGTTCCCATCAGATGTGCCCATTTTACCAATCTGACTATACCAAGTGTTGACAAGGCAGGGAAGCATGCCCACCTGTACAGAACTGGCAGGATCGTCAGTCAGTTGGCCCAGCTGCTAGAAGCACTGGGAAGTCTCTGTTGAAATAGAAGTGAGCACATCCCATAACCCTACTAACTTCAACGAACTCAACACATGCGCTCGGAAGGCAGGTGTAAGCACCTATATCATGGAAGAGTAGAAAACACCCAATAGAGAAATGGATAAGGAAAATTTGTCAGCCCCAATGCATCTCAAAACACAATGCAGATCAAAAATAAAAGATGCAGAATCATGTGCCCAGTATGACATTTATGAAGAAAATTTACATAAAACCATGTTTTTATGGAGACTGACAGATGGGTAAGTACAGGCATAAGATACACTTGCTGTCATGAGCTGAGGAACAATGTTTCTGTCAAGGAGGGACACACACTTGCCATGGTGGTGCCATAAGATTCTGAGAGGTGAAAGCACCCTGTAGCCCTATATCCCGGTGACTTTGCAGCCAAGGTAACATCATAGCACAGCGCATGACTCATGTGTGTGGTGACACTGCTGTAAACAAACCCACCGCACCACCAGTCCTAGAAAAGCCTAGCACATATGATCATGCGAAGTACATCATACTTGATACGTGGTAATAAGCAACTATGTCACTGGTTTAGATATCTCACTATGCTATACTTTTCTCACTAGAGTGTACTCCTACTTATAAAATAATAACTGTAAAACAGTCTCAGGCAGGCCTTCCAGAAAGTATCCAAAAGAAGGCCTTGTCACCCTAGGAGATGGCCGCTCCATGTGTGCTTTGCCCCTGGAGACCTTCCAGCAGGACAGGACTTGCAGGCGCAAGACGGTGATGTGATGAGCCTGACCCTGGGCAGGCCTAGGCTAATGTGTGCGTTTGTGTCTTCATTTTTAAAACATTTTAAAAAGTGTTAAAATGTTTTAAAATAGAAAAAAAATCTTATAGAATAAGGATATAAAGAAAAGGATTTTTGTGCAGCTGTGCAATGTCTTTGTGTTTCAAGACGTGTTATTACAAGAGTCAAAAAGTTTTTTAAAAAGTAAAAAAAAAAAAAACTCACAGTAAGCTAAGGTTAATTGATCATTGAAGAAAGAAAAACAATTTTTGAAAAATGCCTTTGAATCATGTTTTAGGCTACATAGTGCGGCCTGAGTGTTCAGTGTCCATAAAGCCTACAGTCGTGCACGGGAACATCCTATGCCTTCACATTCACTCACCACTGACTCACTCACTCACCAGAGCAACTTCCAGGCCTGCAAGCTCCATTCATGGTAAGTGCCCTATACAGATGCCCCTTTTCTTTTTTTTTTTTTTGTGAGACAGAGTCTTGCTCTGTCACCCACGCTGGAGTGCAGTGGCACGATCTCGGCTCACTGCAAGCTTCGCCTCCCGGGTTCACGCCATTCTCCTGCCTCGGCCTCCCAAGTAGCTGGGACTACAGGCGCTGCCACAACACCTGGCTAATTTTTTGTATTTTTAGTAGAGACGGGGTTTCACTGTGTTAGCCAGGATGGTCTTGATCTCCTGACCTCGTGATCCGCGCCTCGGCCTCCCAAAGTGCTGGGATTACAGGCGTGAGCCACCACTCCCGGCCTCTTTTTCTTATCTTTTATACTGCATGTTACTATGCCTTTTCTGCAAGGTTTAGATATATTCAGATATACGCATACCTACCATTGTGTTACTGTTGCCTACGATGTCCAGTACAGTCACATCCTGCACAGGTGTGTAGCCCAGGAGCAATGGGCTCCACCACACAGCCTCGGGGTGCAGTAGACTCCCTGGCTAGGTTTGTGCAAGTGCACAGCGGGGTTCACATGACAAGATCGCCAGCATGCCTTTTTCAGAACTCATCCCCATTGCTCAGGACACACGACTGTGAAAGTATACTTTAAAACCTGGAAAGATACATACTATCCTAATAATATAATGGATGTTTCTGGGAATGGAGGGTGGGTAGGTGTTGCAGTAGATTCTATAAATCAAAGAACTGAACTTTACTTGTAATGCCTGATTTATTTTTAAAGGTGGTCTGGTCTCTTCAATAAATCAATCACACAGGGAAACCATGTTTCCAACTAAAAGAGACTAAAAAGACGTGGCTGCCAACATCATACATGAGGTGTGGCTGGATCTGGGTTCAATCAAAATAACAAGGTATAAAAAACGTCCTGGGGATAACTAAAAATTCTGAATATGGGATGAACACCATATGCTATTGGGGAATTACTGTTAATTTTTAGGTATGACAATGGTATTGTGGTTGTGTAGAAAATAATTTTATTTTTAATGATGCATGATAAAATATTTAGTAATAAAGTGACAATATCTACAATTTTGAAATAACTCAGTAAAAAAATAGATGATGATAGACGGACAGACAGCAAATATGATAGTGCTGTTACATGATTGCGTTTGTGCGCTGTGTGGGGGTTCATTGTGCTATTCTTGCCATTTCAAGGTATGCTTTAAATTTTTCATAAGTAAAAGCTAAAAATTGGCCAGGCACAGTGGCTCACACCTGTAATCCCAGCACTTTGGGAGGCTGAGGCGGGAGGATCATTTGAGGTCAGGAGTTTCAAACCAGCCTGATCTACATGGTAAAACCCCATCTCTACTGAAAATTTTTAAAAAAATTAGCCAGGCATGGTGGCAGGAGCCTGTAGTCCCAGCTACTTGAGAGGCTAAGGCAGGAGAATTGCTTGAACCCAGGAGGCAGAGGTTGCAGTAAGCCGAGACCATGCCATTGCACTCCAGCCTGGGAGATAGAGCGAGACTCTGTCTCAAAAAAAAAAAAAAAGCTAAAAATGAAAGGTTAATGTGTAACTTTTTGAAAGTATGAACAATAACAACTGGAAGTAAATATGGTAAAAAATAAAAAATAAAAAAAAGATTGGCCCTGCCTGAGAGTCTATGTGGTGGGAATTACACACAGGTGTTTTCTTGTATGTTTCTAAGAAAAAACGTTCTCCCAAAATAAAAATCACAGTCAGAACATTGCATTCCTGGGATTACCCCCTCTCACTATTATTCTGCCACTAACTGCCTGGGCTAGACCATAAAAAAGGAAGCATGGGGTTTGCGGAGAGGCACAAGCGGGACGCGTGGGCAGGGAGTCGCGCGTCTACACAGCTCCCCAGTTCCACGCAAGGAGGCAGGTCTTTAGGTGGCTGTCACCGCACTAGCGCTGCAGAGGCGGGGAGAAGTGCAGGTTGAAGAGGCGGAAGCTGAGCCAACACATCCCAAAAGGTATTCTGTGGAGTGTCTCTTGGGATTCACCATTTATAGCAAAACTCTTAGTGGCTTCCATGCAAACCTTATCTGAAAGTCTGCACTTCATGAGCTGTAAACTGTTGGAGCAAGTGGTAGAGACCATGAACTGGAGATACTCTCCAGCCTCCTCCTCACCTTCTAAATATGACTTGTGCGAAGAATTGTGCCCTGGTGCTACAGCCTGGCTTTCACTTGAAGGCAAAAATAAAGCAAAATATCTCAAGGCTGCAACAGTCCAAGTCACCACAACAAGCAGTTCCAATTCTTTTTTAAGACGAAGTCTTGCCCTGTCTACCAGGCTAGAGTGCAGTGGCGCGATCTCAGCTCACTGCAACCTCCGCCTCCCGGGTTCAAGCAATTCTCCTGCCTCAGCCTCCCGAGTAGCTGGGATTATAGGCACCTGCCACCACACCCGGCTAATTTTTGTATTTTTAGTAGAGATGGGGTATCACCATCTTGGCCAAGCTGGTCTCGAACTCCTGACCTCGTGATCTACCTGCCTTGGCCTCCCAAAGTGCTGAGATTACAGGCGTGAGCCACCACGCCCGGCCCAGTTCAAATTTTTAAACACAGCTCACCCTACCAGTGAACCTGAGGTGTAGAAAGTATTCCTTCTGGCTGAGCGCAGTGGCTCACGCCTATAATCCCAGCACTTTGGGAGGCCGAGGCGGGCGGATCACAAGGTCAGGAGATCAAGACCATCCTGGCAAACACGGTGAAACCCCCCCTCTACTAAAAATACGAAAAAAAAAAAAATAAGCCGGGTGTGGTGGCAGGTGCCTGTAGTCCCAGATACTTGGGAGGCTGAGGCAGGAGAATGGTGTGAACCTGGGAGGTGGAGCTTGCAGTGAGCCGAGATTGCACCACTGCACACCAGCCTGGGCGACAGAGCAAGACTCCATCTCAAAAAAAAAAAAAAAAAAAAGGAAGAAAGAAAAAAAAGAAAGTATTCCTTCTTCATGTTTCATGTTTAATTTCTCTAAATAGTCCCAGCTTAAATCCTGTAATGCACCTGGGCAGAGCACTCACTCTCCCACAGACCCAGTCATCTGAACCATTCCCACTAAGTGTTTGCTGACGTTTCCACGGGGGGAGAAAGGGCCCTACCCACGACCGCATCTGCTCAGATCACAATTTAACAGGCTGATTAAGATGATGTTTAATAGACGGTGCCTCCAGTTGATAGATTTCCTTGAATTTGCCACACAGTACTCCGGCTAATCGTGGCTACTTGTGCATCCGTAGATTTCTCTCACAGGGTTTCTGCCACGTCTCCACACCCAGGACTATGTTTCCACACGCTCGGCGGGAACACACTGCTTATTCATGGTGCTTTGATCATCTCCTGTGAGTTTCTCGGGGACAGGCATGTAAAACACCGCCTCCTTAAGTCATCCTCACCGGTGACTGTTTCTCCACACTCAGCCCGAGAGCAAGTCAGACACAAATCCGACTCCCCAGCAAGGAGGAGCCTGCATTGGTCAGAAACTGCTCAGAGCACTTAGTAAGGGGAGCCCCAGAAAACTATTCATTCCACCAGATTCAAGTTCCATCTCCTTTTTTTCCACTTTTCTCTCCACGCTGACCAAGCAGAAGCATCCATTTTTACAGCCGCTTGGTTCTGTGTTGGGTGTAAGCATCAGAAATAAAGGCCATGATTCCACCAAAAGGGGAGCTCCCAGCAGGATGTGGGAATGTGCGGGGGTCAGAGGCTTTGAGGGCCAGGCGCAGAAGGTAGGGGTTCCCCTGCAAAAGGACCTGCCAAAAGTTCCTGTCCCCCAACCTGGGAATTTGTCACTGAAGTAAATATGCTCAAAACGTTGATTTTTTTCCTGGATTCACTCAAAGATTCAGCATCCTAGGAGAGCGCTTCCAATCAGTCAACCTTCCATGTCTGACCCCCCCAGCCCCTGCCTGGGAACCAGGGCAGGAAAAGGAAAAATATCCAGTGGAAAGAGCTGCTAGAAAATGCTTTGGTTTCTTTTGTGAATGGGCAAGTTCTCCGAGCTTACAGCTGAATAAAACAACACACAACAGGAAAATGGGAAACCAAGAGACTCTTAGGAATAGAGGATGCTGGGCAGGAAGGCCAACGATACCACCACAGGGGGTTGCAGATAGCATTCCCTATGCACAGCCCACTAACATTGCACGTAGCCTCCTGCCTACACTGGTTTCTCTGGGCCCTTCAGGGAAGTTTCAAGTTCTCAGGGCCAAAGAGACCTTCAGTCCAGGCTACATGTCCCTCTTGCAGGTCTGATCATCCACCCTGGTGTCTCTCTACTGGGGAGGAGGGAAGTCTCAGCTCCCCAGATATGAAGAGGCTTCCCCAGGCCAGGAGCTGTTGGGCTAGGACCCTCCTCCTGGGGGTAGGTGGGCAGTGGGGAAAGCGCCTCCACCGGGGAGGGGAGGGCCCTGTGGGGACAGAGCGCTGCCCAGGCCACTCTGGTTTGTTTTGTAGGATTTTATCATGTATCACGTGGTGTTTTGACATATACGTACCTTGTGGAATGGTTAAATCTAGTTAATTAACAAGTACATTACCTCATAGTTATTTTGTGGTGAGAGCCCTTAATACCCACTCTCTTAACATTTTTAACAAATACATCATCATTAACTATGGTCAGCTTGCAGTGCAGTAGAGCTGAAATGCACCCTCCCGTCTAACTGTAATTACACATCCTTTAACCAGCATCTCCCCATGCCTCCAGCACCCCAGCCTCTGGTAACCACATTCCATTCTCTACTTCTACGAGATCAACTTCTTAGCTGCCACATATGAGTGAGGTCATCAGTATTTGTCTTTCTGTGCCTGGCTGATGACTTAATGGAGCATCCTCCAGGTTCATCCATGTTGTCAGAAAACAGTATGGAGGTTTCTCAAAAAGCAAAAATGGAATGGCCATGAGCCCACTATGCCACTGGCACCGACCCAAAGAAAACGAACTGAGTCTGTCGCAAAGCTGTCTGCATCCCCACATATAAACTGAGTCTGTCGCAAAGCTGTCTGCACCCCCACGTATGAACTGAGTCTGTCGCAAAGCTGTCTGCACCTCCACGTTTATACGGCACCATTCCCACTAGCCAAGGTGTGGAATCAACCTAAGTGTCCATCGATGGATGAATGGATCAAGAAAATGTGTTCTCTACACAACAGAATGCTGTTCAGCCATTTAAAAAAAAAAAATTGAAATCCTGACACTGATGTTGGCAGGGCTCTTGATTAACCCTCCTTGGTGATATGGTCAGAGGGATCACGACCCACCCAAAGGAGAACTGAACCACCTGGGGGACCTCCTCTGATGAGGTCGGGGGTCAGAGGAGAACTGAACCACCTGGGGGACCTTCTCTGGTGAGGTCGGGGGTCAGGAAATGTTAGGCCTGGGTCACTTTCTTCTGTTGGATGGAAGCGGGGTGGTTAGTCAGGGTTCCCTGGAGAAACAGGACAGGATAGATACACATGAAGATACTTATTTGGGGAGTTCCCTCATGTGATTACAGAGGCCAGTAAGTCCCATGATCTGGAGAGCCAGGAAAGCTGATGGTGGGAATTCAGCCTGAGACTGCACGCTTGAGAACTGCAGAAGCCGACGGTATTGCTCCCAGCCCACGGCTGCAGGTCTGGGAAGTGGGGGTGGGGCACTGGAGGGGGACTGGTCGAGGCCCAGAGTCCAGAGGTCTGAGACCCAGGAGCTTCAGCATCTGCGGGCAGGACAGATGAAGTCCCAGCTCCAAAAGGGAGCAAATTCACCTCTCCCCTGCCTTTTTGTTCTGCTTGGGCCCTCGATATATCAGAGGATGCCCTCACACATTTGTGACGATTCCTTAGTCCACTGATCCGAATGCTCACCTTCTCCAGAAACGCCCTCACAGGCACCCCAAAAAATAGTGTGTGACCAGTTTTCTGGGCATCCCTCAACCCAGTCAAGTCGGCACAAAGTCAACCATCACGGGGGGAAAAATGGGAAGCCTGCTCCTCCCGGTCCCTCCTGTTCTGGGGCCTCTGGCAGTTCAGCTTCCAGGGTCCTCTCTTCATCAAGTCTTGCTCCATTTCCAGGGCTTAGAGCTACACTTTGAAGGGAGAGTCTACGCCATCTGTGTGGCCCCAAAAGTCAGGTAATTTTTTTAAAACCTCTCCATGCTTGTATAATACTTAACAGATTTAATAAACACATCATTTTGATAAATAAAAGCAAAAGGGTAAAAACTAAGTAATGTGTCCTAGCAACATACAAGAGACTAACAAACATTTTGTGACTCATACTGCTTTAAATTCACTGTCACCTCCCCCCAATAACACCTGCAATGTCTCAGAAACTCAAATCCATTGGAGGCTGTTGCTGCCCAGCGAGTCCCCGGCCACTCTGCCTTCGAGTTCCCTCATTTCTAAAACTCTAGCAGGGTCCGCTCCCAGGTGACTTCACCCACGGGAGTCTCATCCAACACCTCATTTCACAGAGGAGGCTTCAAAAAGGCCAGGAGAAAGGAGCGTTGTGCCCCTAGCTACGCCGCCCAAAGCGGGCAGAGCCTGAACTCAGCCTCAGGCCACTGACACGGGCTCCGGCCTCCAGGCATCGCTGCCAACACCACAGGGACGCGGAGCCACCGTGGCTCCTGGAACCGCACATTCCCCTCCCATCCCACGAGCTCTGTCCCCACTTCCCCCATACCCCGCAGCGGGAAGCACTCAGTGCCTGCCTCTCCAGAGCCGCCTTCTCCTCCCTGATGATTGACGTCCCTCCCGTAAAGGATCTCTGAGCTGCAGCCTCTATCAGGCAATACGTTGCAGGATATTTGGGGCCCTTTTGTCCTCCACTCCCGCAGAAACCAGAGCACCCGGGGCCGCTTCATTTACCCGCATCGCTGCCCCCGATCCTCGGCTGGAAGACACTGGCTGCCGGCTACCAGCCTTCACTGCAGGTGTAAGCGGCAGATGCCACCATGCTGGCGGGGACACGTCTCCTGCGGAGAGGATTTACCTCCGTAGCCTGGGCTAGGACCTTCAGGAGGCCTGCACGGCCTCGATTTAGGGAGCCCTTTGCCTCCAAATACACTGATGGCTTTCTCCTGCAACAGCTGGCTTCCACCCCGGCACACACGTGCTGCGGAGTCTTGGATTCTGGTCTGCGAGGCTCTCGGTTGTACACCTGACAAACAGCTCAGGCCCGGCAAGCAGGACACGGAACCCATGTCCACCCATGAAACCCATGTAAACTGCCTGTTACACGAAGGCTGTGGTGGAAAAAGTTCTCTGCCATGCAGGGTGCCTGTAAGAGAGGATCCCAGGCCTAAGAAGTTGCTTTGCAAGTAGAAAGTTGGGGGAAACCAATTAGCTGCAGGATTGATACCCGAAGCAGATACAATGCATCCTCTGAGAAGCATGTCCTGGATAGTTAAGGTGCCATGAATCCCTGCCCTGAAGAGCCCATGGGGCCTGCAGGGATCTGGGCAGCAGACCCGAGTCCTCCAGAGACAGCGTGCCAGGGCAGGTGCTCGGACGTCACACAGCACAGCTCAGAGTCACACAAGGTCACCTCTCTGGGCCAGAGAGGTGGCCTCCAAGGAGAGCAGCTGCTTGGATTGACCTGTGTCCGGCCCAGACTGGAGAACAGGCCGCCACCTGTTCACTCCATCAGCCTCACCTTCCACAGTGAAAACAGGCCTTCTGAGGGCTGAGTGCAGCCTCGGGTGTTTCAGTTGGCCAGGGGATCCGGCTTTTGGCTTTTTCTAAAGCATCACCTTCTCTCTCATGTATGAATATTTACTCCGCTTGGACAAGCCCTCAGGCCAGGGGTTGAAAGGTCACCGTGCGTGAGCTGCTCTGCTGTGCGCAAAGCCCAATCCAGACAAAGTTTGGCCTGGCTGCTGGGTTAATGAAAAGCCACCCCAGGTTGGGGGTCCCCAGCCCAGCACCCAGTTGGGGGTATCCTGTACAGCAACCCAAGCTAAGAGAGCACATTATGGAAAAATGGTGTTTTTTAAAATAATTTTTAAAACACCATCTTGACAGGATGGTGACGACCGTGATGGGAAGACTTCAGTGGAAACAGTGTAAATGCAAAACGGGAGAAACCTGGAGGAGCTTGTCAAACACAGCTCTATGTCTTAAACAACTGGCTTCCCCAGTAACCAAACCGTGCGGACATCACCGCAGGCCCCCCTGGATGCAGACACTGGTACCTTATTCTGGGCTTAGACCCCATCTGGGTGAAGCAAGGTACACAGCCTGCAGGGCTGAGCTGGGATCTGTCACTTGCAATAGAGAGAGTCCGGATGGGTAAAACAGCTTCTCCTTTCCCTCCACCCTCCCCCAAGTCCAGAACCTCCCAGGTAACCCCAATGATTACACAGCCTCCACCTAGTCTCCAGACCCCCGTCATCGCCACCTGCACAGGCTACTTAGACCCTGGGTTACCATTCACCAGCTGTTTCTCCCTGGCCTTCCTTGACATACATTTCCCAGTTCCCCAGCCGGCAAGGATGACTAGGTGACATTTTTGTCCTCACGAGTGTCCTTTGGAAAGTCGCATCTGTCAGAATCCAGGACACCAGCCAGAAGGCCATGCCTGGTGAGTAATGAGGGGATGGGACGGAGGGAGAGTTGACAGCAGTGCTGGTGGGTTGCCGGGGCCAACAAGGCGGGGGACGCCGCCCCCAGGTACTCCAATTGTGGGAGCTGCGACCGCCCCGCCAGAGGGCCAGTGGGCAACCCACAGATACCCCTGCCACAATCTCCAGGCTCCTGCTGCGACCTCATCGGCCAGGCCACCTGGAAGCCACGGGGCAAGACAACCTGAGTGAGGAAATCCAGTGCGCCCAGCCCCCCACCCCCCAGGCAGAGGACAGCACAGAAGGAGGTAGAGGGTGGATCTGGGAGGCAAGCAGGGAACGCCCAGCACAGACTTCTTCCTTTCTTCGGTAAGGATTCATTCTCAGCCGGGCACAGTGGCTCACGCCTGTTATCCTAGCAGTTTGGGAGGCAGAGGCAGGTGGATTACATGGTCAGGAGATCGAGACCATCCTGGCCAACGTGGTGAAACCCCATCTCTACTAAAAATACAAAAATTAGCTGGGTGTGGTGGCGGGTGCCTGTGATCCCAGCTACTCAGGAGGCTGAGGCAGGAGAATCACTTGAACCCGGGAGGCGGAGGCTGTAGTGAGCCAAGATCGCACCACTGCACTCCAGCCTGGGTGACAGAGCAAGACTCTCTCAAAAAAAAAAAAACAACTCAGTCTCATTAAGAGACAGCCCTCATCAGCCTTTTCTGTTCTTCCTGCCTGGGATGCAGGCACAATGCCAGAAGATGCAACAGCCACCATAGGACCCCAATAACAGCAGAGAGGGAGGGAGGCGGGTCCTTTCAGCCCTTGTGCCACCCCTGCAATGGTGGCCTCTGACTTTCTGCATGAGAAAAGCCAGCCCGGTCTCTGCAGGGCAGTGTTAGCAGGTTCTATTGTTACTTGCAGCTGAATGCTGTCCCACCTGACGCAACAGGCTGGCCTACGCTTTATGTTTTGGTAGCATTTCAGACTTGGTAACACAGTTGCACGTATACTATGTGACTGGAAGCAGAAGAAATCGATGCCATTGTTCCCATTCCTTAAAGAGCACAATAAAGAAACAGAAGTTACTTATGGCCAAGGACTAACATGAGTTGGGGCAGCACCCACAGGAATCAGCAAAAACCAAGTGATTAATTACCAACTTTGTGCCCAACCTCCCTTATCCTCAGAAGACGTTCAGTGAGCAATGTAAACAAACCGACAACATTCCCTCTGCCCTAACAACACAACACTTCTCACGTTAGATGTGAAAAAACTGAACAGCAGTAACAGCCAGCGCTGGGGTATAAGGAAAAAGGAATAGGCCGCTCCATACAGAACCAGTGGGAATGTTGATTCCTGGAGTCTTTCTGAGAAGCCATCTCTCGGAGACATAATTGAAAAGAATAGACACAAATTCTGACCCAGAGATTCCCAGAAATGCATTCCATAAAATAAAAAACATAAGAATGTGCGCATGAAGATCTTTAGCATAGCACTGACGAGGCAAAAAGGGGAAATCTTGCAGGTCTGCATAGGAACATCTTTTCCTGGTGGTCAGATGAAATTGTGGTGTATCCGTGCCACAGACTACAATGAGGAAATGCAAAATCACAAGTTAGAATTCTATGTGTTGACATGAAAAATGTTCATCACGTACTTTTGAGTAAAACAAGTTATCAAATATATGTCTATAAAATACATACATAAAATATATATGTCTATAAAATACATATATATGTCTATAAAATACATATATAAAATATATATGTCTATAAAATACATATATAATATATGTCTATAAAATACATATATAAAATATATGTCTATAAAATACATATATAAAACATATATGTCTATAAAATACATATATAAAACATATGTCTATAAAATACATATATAAAATATATGTCTATAAAATACATATATAAAATATATGTCTATAAAATACATATATAAAATATATGTCTATAAAATACATGTATTTTATATGTACTTTATAAAATGTTTTATAAACTATTTATATACATATTTTTGATAACTTGTGTGTCTGGTCCTCTTCAGACATGTAGGTATGAAAAGGGACAGCTTGGATAGCTCCCCATTTGTCTGGCAGGAAACGTGCAGATGCTATGTATTTATGTGTGTATGTGTATAAATACACATGTAGATTTCATATACATATATACACATGTATATGTGTGTATATATGTGTATTATATATATATACATAAGTGTATTATGTACATATAATTATGTATATATGTATAATTATGTATATACGTATATTGTATATATTATATACAATATAATGTATATGTTACAATATTAGAACTTCTACAATATAATGTATATCATATATTATATACATATATTATATGTATATATGTACATATAATTGTGTATAATTACGTATACACAATACATATACATATATATACACAAACATATATAGATTTTTTTTTTTTTGAGATGGAGTCTCACTCTGTTGCCCAGGCTGGAGTGCAGTGGCACCATCTTGGCTCAGTGCAGCCTCCACCTCCCGGGTACAAGCAACTCTCCCACCTCAGCCTCCAGAGTAGCTGGGATTACAGGCACCTGCCACCACACCTGGCTAATTTTTGTGTTTTTAGTAGAGATGGGTTTTCACCATGTTGGCCAGGCTGGTCTTCAACTCCTGGCCTCAAGTGATCCGCCTGCCTCAGCCTCCCCAAAGTGCTGGGATTACAGGTGTGAACCACTGGGCCTAGCCTAGATTCTCATTTTAATAAACCAACAACCCCCCCAAGGCCTAGCTGTGGGGATACAGGTGTTTGTCTTTGATTATAGACAGGGAGAAAGGGGTGGAGGGACATGCATTGCTTACCTGGGCTATGGAATGTGACATTGTATAAGAATTAGGAGAGGAGAATTAAGAAAACCAATGCCCACTAAGTTTAAACAGCACCATTTTTCATGAACAGTGACAGGCATTTTCCTGTGGTGATTGGCACAGGTTTCAAACGTCTGTCATCACTCTTGGAAGCCCCCCGAGCCCACCCAAACAAGCTACATGGAGAAGTCCCCGTACGCCTCTTAGATGCCTCCCTGACCCTCCTGCTCTGGGAGGGGACGTGGTCTAGACAACAGCGTTCGTTTTCTCACCTCTGGCAGGCACCAGTCTCCCTGCCTGGCAGGAGAGTGACGCAGTCGGATGCACACACACCCTAGCCTTTTGCATTCTTAAACCTACCTGCTGGGCTCTGTGTCCAAGAAGGGACGTCTGATGTTACAGATCACAACGTTCCGCCTGCACGTTTCCCACCAGACGAATGGGGAGCTGTTCACGGTGTCCCCTTTCATCCCTAGACATCTGAGGAAGACGACTAGACACATGCCACGTTCTGTCTCTGGTTCCCCGCTCTCCTCTCCTTTCTGTACCCCCATCTGTTCTCCCCCCATGTCTCTCTCTCTTCCTCCCCTGTCTTGCTCCCTTCTCCTCCTCTCTCCTTCCTTATTTCTGCCTCCCCTGTTAGTCTCTCCTCCTCTCATCTTCTCTGACTGTTGCCATTTTCAGAAGGGCTCCTGGCTCGGGCCAGTGCAGAATCACCTGAGCAACTACCACAGTTGCAAATCTCTTCTTGAAGGCTTGCTGATTTCTCCTCAAACCTGTCTACAAGGCAGGATTATTTTTAAACCCATTTAAGAGCTAAGGAAACTGAGACATAGAAAAAGTCGCCCAACCCATCGGCCATGTCTACTGGGTGCCCAAATGTGCAGGACACCATCCTAGGAGATAATGAATGAGATAGAGGTTAAGGAATCTTCCCAATCCCGCACCTTCCCAGCTCATCAAGGCAGAGCCCAGGGCTGGCAGGAAGACGTGAATGTCCCAAGATGGGGTCAGCACAGTGCTCTGGAGTCTCTCCCAGTGACAGGAGAGCTCCTTCTACATCGCCATGTGGCAGCCAGCAAAGAGTTTGGCCGGCACAAGCAGGACCACAGGAAGAAGTCAGGGTGAATTTGGTTTCCAGCACAGAGGCCTGAAGAGCTCTGCCAGAGGCCTGAGCAGGAAGGAAAGGTTTTTGGGGACTGCTTGTGTGGGCTGTGGGTCCCCGCAACATGGGCCTTGGCGTCAGCTGCTGACCTGAAGTTGGGGTGCAGGGGCCCCACTCCTCCTCTGCAGAGCCCCCCATGTCCCACTGATGAGAGGTTCCACCCCATCTCTCATTTTTCCAGGACCGCCAGCCTTACATCTCATGTTCTGAGAGCTTCCTGTGGGCCAGGCCTGGTGCTGAGACCCTACAAGTCTCTTCTGTGTTTCATTGTCACCAACAATCCCCCACCCCTGCCCCCCGCCCCGAGTTAGTGCTGCCACCTCCATCCAGCACACAAGGATGCAAAGGCTTAGGGAACTAGAGCCCAGGCCCACGCCCTGCAGCTGGGAGCTGCTGGACGAGGCTTGGAACCCAGGTCCGTCCTCATGCAAATGGCATCATCCCTGCCCTCTGCCTCTCGCTGACATTTCCTTTCCCTCCTCACTGGAAGGAGTGAGTCACCATCTCCCTTCATCAGACTCCATTTTTTTCCTAGCACGCATTGCCCTGGGGCACCAACTGAGAGTTCAATCAATGCTCTGGCCCCACAGGCCTAGGCCAGCTACAGGTCCAGGCAGAAATGACAAGTAGGTTTCACCTGACACCGGCTTTAGACACTGCTAGAGGCTGCTTAGCAGGAGGTATTGAGAAGGGCTTAGAGGAGGCTTTTCCTTTCGCAAAGGTGGGCTGCTGCTTGTTTAACACAGCTGAAGCTTCAGAAAGTAACAGAGAGGGCCTTGGGCTGA
This sequence comes from Pongo pygmaeus, assembly GCF_028885625.2. Classification (NCBI taxonomy): domain Eukaryota; kingdom Metazoa; phylum Chordata; class Mammalia; order Primates; family Hominidae; genus Pongo; species Pongo pygmaeus. The sequence continues at coordinate 129,485,020 of NC_072383.2, forward strand.
GTGTCTATGACCTGACGCTAAGCAGCCCAGCACCTTCAGTCCTTGAAGGTCCACAGATGCACCCCAGTTCTGAATTCACAGAACGCACACAAATTAGATTATTTTGGTAGAACAGGAATCACTCTGATGTCTGGGCTACTTGGAGATGTTGTCCAATCATTGGAAAACTTTGACTGCATCAGCTGATTTTCAGATTGCCAGGTCTCCTTAGAACTCGGAGATTCTTAGAAAAATCTAACTCAGCCAGGTTATTATACGTGGCTCACACCTATAATCCCAGCACCTTGGGAGGCTGAGGCAGGAGGATCACTTGAGCCCAGGAGTTTGAGACCAGCCCGGGCAACACAGCAAGACCTCATCTTTACAAAAAAAAAAAAAAAAAAAAAAAAGTAAAAAAGGGGAAAAAGAAAGAAAATCTAACTCTCATAAGAGTCACGGAACCCCAAAGCAATTTTGCAAATGAAGAGTTAATGATGTTCTCCAGTCCCCTAGATGGCAGGTTGCTTGCCCATAACTGTGCGTCAATGCCAGGCCTAATATTAATGTATTATCTAAATAATCATTCATAGTGCATATGATCAGCACTCAACGCCTTCCTCTCATCACATTCACTCCTGGTTTGATGGAGTCAACACAAAAAGCTCTTTCCAGAGAACATCAGATTAGAAGGTTACACATGTTAATTAACCTTTTTTATAGACAATGTACAGCACTGGATATATCGTAGGATCTTCATCTCGCTCCATGGGCCCTGGTCCTAGGAGCTCCACAACGGGATCCTCCTGGCCCCCTCCTCCTGGTAAAGACAAAAAGATCAGGTTCCCTTCAGTCTTAGGTTTCTCGCCCTCCCTGAAACATCCCGGTATTCAGCAGGTGGGGAAGGATGAGGTTCGCCGCATCCAGGGGCTAGTGTGGCCGCCTTGTTGCCTAGTGCTGTGGGGTCCCAGGAGCTCTGCGGCTCTCCCTGCTCATGGCCACACCTGAACAAGCATCCTGAAGGCAGGTGGGAGGCTCCTCAGGAAGTGATTCAGGCAAAATGCCTTCCATTAAAAGTGCCTAGACGGAAACATCTTTAGAGCTTTGTAATGTAGATAATCTTAAAGTCAAAATTTCAACAACATAAAGCACTGTAAATGGGAGACTGTGCATGAACAGGATGGAGAAGAGATTTTAGCTGCACCCAGTTGTACAAGGATCTGGCTAATAGTGCAAGCCTCAGCCCACCTAGAAAGAGAGGACAGAAGGAAAGAAGGGATGGAGGGAGGAAGAGAGGATGAATATCTGGACCTCTACCCAGACTTTCATCACAAATGGATCTTTATCTAAAAGCCAGAAGTTAGTTAACAGCTTTATTGCCAATGGACTTTCTATGTTAAACATACACACACACACACACACACACACACCCCTTACTTTGTAGCAAGCAACCTTCAAATTGTGGCACCAAATAGGCAAAACTGAAGAAATATGTTTTCCCATTATGTTAGTATTCATTAATCCACTTCTTCCTTCAATCATCCAATTATTTATTCCACAAACTTCTGCACTATTTTCAGAGCAGCTTTCCAGGTACTGGGAATACTACGCGAGCAAAGGTGAAATCCCTTCCTCAACGAAGTCCACATCAGGTCACAGAGACCACAAATGCCATGATTTCAGGCAGTGGAGGGTGCTGTGCAACAGTCACTGCTTTACAAAACCAACCTCTGGAGCTCAGTCAGAGCTTTCATACCCTCACCTCTTCCAGGACTGAAATCATTATGCTCTTTACTGATCATGTTATTGATTTTTTTACTCCTTGGGAAACTGGCCCTTCAAATTCAAAGATATCTAAAACTTTCCAGCATACAGAGTGGAGATGATGCATGCGAGTTACCCATGCTAAATCAAGTGGCGATTTTGGAAAGTTCCAGTTCTGTATTAAGGGGTCTGGGAGATGTTCACACAAAACAGGAAATGCATACGCATGTGTTATTCTTTCCACGGCGACTGATCAGTGTGGATCTCTAATCTAGCCACGGCGTGTCGTCAAGGGGACCGCACAAACGCCATGGCCCCAGGTTAAAGAGTAAGCTCTAGCTGTGCTCACGGTCCCTTATCAACCTCCTCTCCTAATCCGAAACCCTTTTGTTTGCACCGGGGAGCTGGCTGCTCTCTGTGGATGTCTATCAGTGGCAAATGCTTCCGTTGCCTGGTTACTCTTGGAGACTGCACAGGCCTGGGGTGGACAGCCGGTCAAAGCACGTAAAGGGACAGTAACTGTGTCGGCAAAGAGGTGGCCCTGCAGACACATGCTGTCCTTGGTGCTCTGCGCCAGGAAGACAGAGGGCTAACATGGAGCAGGTGTGCGGCGCTGTGCTGAAATCTGCCCCCCGACACGTGGTGTGCCGACTGGACTTGATGTAGAGAAAGAGGCTCCTGGACCCCTTTGGCAACTGGTTGAAAAGGGCCTCTGAGGCAGTGGCTCACTCTTCTGGCCAGAGCTTCTGGACTCTGCTTCGGAAGTGGTCTGCTGAGGACAATCATGGTGCCTCACCCTCTCCAGCCAAGGGATGGGCACAAGACCCAATTGGTGGCAATTAAACAATCAGTCCCCTGAATTTAAATCTTGAGCAGAGGGACCCAAGGACAAAAAAAAGAACCAGCGGCCAGAGCATGTCCCCCCCTCCCTCCCACCCCAGGCGGGTCATCCTGCAGCTCTCCTCCTCCCTGAGGCCTGCTCCCAATCCCTGATGCTTCACTGGCCCTTGCCATTGGTCCTTCTAGCAAATCCCCTTCCCCTTTAGGTGGCCAGCACCAGGTTCTGCTGCTTGCAACCAGAGACCTCACGTTAGTTTCCTCCAGCCGCCGTGACAAAGTACGACAAGCCAGGAGGCTTGAAGAACAGGCATGCACGGCCCCACAGTCCCAGGGTCCAGACGCCCAAGCTCGGGGTGTCGGCAGCGCTGCTCCTCAGGCTCACAGGCAGGCTCTGCCCATGCCTCTCCCCGGCTTCTGTGGTGGCTGGCATTCTTGGTATTTCGTGGCTCCTAGAAGCATCACCCCAATCCCTGCCAGGTTCTCTGCATCCAAATCCCCCTCTCTGTAAGGACACCAGTCATAGTAGATTAAGGCCTAATCTAATGACCTTGCTTTAAGTTGGTCACCTCTATAAAGACCTCATCTCCAAGTAAGATCACATTTTGAGGGGCTGGGCCTCCAACATTCTTTTTGCAGGGAACACCACTCACCCCATAACAGACCTACCTCTGTGACCCGCAGTCGACCACCCCACCCAGCAGTGGTGAGCACCTGGAACCTGCAGACCTGGACTCTGGGCCTGGGGCACCTGTGTGGCTTGAGCCCTGTGAGCCCTGTGAGCCTTCCCTGGCATGGTTACATTAGCCACGGGCGGGCAAGCAACCTGCCTTGAGATCCGGCTGAATGAGGAGGCCTGAAAACATGCACACACCTCTGTTAGGAGATGGAGTCACCCCTTAGTGAGGGTGGGTTCATTTTTCATACCAGCCCCCTGGGAGCTGGTCATTCCTATGTGGAAAGTGACCTTAGGTGAGGTGGAAACCCTTGAGTTCAGTCGCCAGGCTCTGGAGATGGGTCTTCTGAAAGGTGAGGGTTAGGGTGATGGACCCCAGGTGGATTCTCCCCATGAGAGAAAAGCAGGGGGCCCATGCCATGGTCGTACACAGCCCTGCTGGCTTTTTGGGCCTAACTGTAGATATGATAATACAATGTGGGAACAGCGCCAGGCCTGTGAACTCCAAGTGCACGATTAAGAGACTCCGATTCAAGAGTGACACCAACACAGAGGAAAAGGATGGAGATTCCCAAAACATCGGCAGAGTTCCTGGACGCAGCCATTCCTGAAGCTAGAATCTCCTCTCTTCAATTACACCCGTCAAGAACTCCTGTTTTTGCTGAGGCTAGTTTGAGCTGGTTCTCTGTCATCTGAAATCTGAAGACCGCAACACACATAATGTAATACCATGGGGCATAGCAAGCCCCAGGGCCTCTCTGAGCACACAGCTATATCAGCAGCCTCATTTATCTGTCCTGCCAAACAAAAGGAGCAAGTAAATGATATCCCAGGGCCCAAGTTTACCAAGAGACAGGAGTGAAATGGATGATACCAAGACCTGGGTACCATAGCTGGAAGTGTGCCTATTTCCTCAACATTTCCAAAGCTCTTGCCAAACACATTTGTACTCCACCCTTTTACTGCCCTTGAAGGTAAACCTGGAGCCATCACTGAACCCAGCCTGGTACTGAGGCCAGCAGGCCAGCATCACACACACTTCCCGACACGCCCAGGACAGCACTAATGACTCGTTTGGCTATAACTGGCACTGAGACTTCAATATCAACAGAGCCCATTCCATGTTGACTTGTCTACTCTAAAAAATAATAACAGAACAAAATGAAACCAACAAAATGGCATTTAAAATGCATAATTGCTTTAGTCATGAAGAGTAATGACATTAAGAGCCATTTTAACTAGACATTTCCGCACAAATAAAATTAGGCCGAGACAGTTAGTCTTGGGGTCCTGACCAAAAATGAGCCCTGAGAACTTGCAGGCCTGTTTGTTTCAGGTTGGATCCTGGGTAACAGGCACGGCCTGCGGCTCACTGGAGCAGACGTGAAGCCCCCACAAGGCTGCATGGGAGGTTCCAGGGAACTGAGATTTCCCCAAACATCACAAGTTTTGCCATCTCTGTGCCAACTATTAACTGACCCTCTTTCTTTAAATGAGCTTGTGTTTTACATACATAATTATATTGAAAAAGGAAACTATATATAACACAAAACTGTTGGTTAATTCACTAGTTATTTTGTATATAAATTCACTATTCACTAATTGTACATGTAATTCTCTAGTATTTTTATATATTTATATATAATATATATTTGATAATAGAGATGGAGTCTCACTTTGTTGCCAGGCTGGTCCCAAACTCCTGGACTCAAGCGATCCTCCCACCTCTGCCTCCCACACTACTGGGAATACAGAAATGAGCCACTGCACATGGCCTACTAGTTATATTTTTCCTAATAACTGTATTTTTTCCAATAAATACATGACCATAGCTAGCTAGGGTTTGTTGATTGTTTTTGTCTATTTTATTGCCTGTACAACACTCTTGGAAATATTGGGCTAGTTGGCAGATTTAGGCAATGCTTCCACTAGGCTGATAGTCGCAAAATTCTCCACAAAAGGCACAGAAGACAAAATTTCTCTCTCTGACCCTGCTCAACGGCTTAGATGTAACCTCTGTTCCCAGAGCTCATGGCATCGAGTAAACAGTTCTTGCCTACGAAGCCCTGCAGGTAGGAACAACAAGACTCATCTAACAGGGAAAATGAAAGAACAGATGGCATGGACTAAGGTCTGGGGATACTGGTGGGGCCATTTCCTTCTAGTATCAGTGGTTTCTTATCTCAACAAATATTTGCCAAGCATCTGTAGTGTACAAAATCAGGTTGCTGGGCTACTTACACAAATACATACAAAACTAAGGTCAACTGAATACTATTAAAGACTGAGGTAATTCCATACTGCATTATTGAATTTAAAAAGCATATTAATGATGAACACACACATGTATTCCCCTTTAGCTTTTTCTATATATTTCAACACTTACACAAATAGAAGCACTTTTATTTTAAGTTCTTGGCTACATGTGCAGAACGTGCAGGTTTGTTACACAGGTATACATGTGCCATGGTGGTTTGCTGCACCTATCAGCCTGTCATCTAGGTTTTAAGCCCCACATGTATTACATATTTGCCCTAATGCTCTCCCTCCCCTTGTCCCCACCCCCTGAAGTAGAAGCACATTTGCACAGATTCTAGAGTAATGTACACAGGTAGCATAGACAAATATGTTCCCTGCAGTAGTACTGATAATAATTAGGCATGGTTAGGGGACAGTGAATTAACTGTTGTCATCTATGTGTGCATATACATATAGCACAATTGTTCATCAACAGCAGCAAGTGCCTTCAGTGGGCATAAGCTGCCTCCCATAACCTCTTAGGGCTCAACTCCATGCACACCAAGCTGATTACCACCAACACCTGCACTTCTGTGCCTGGGGACTCCGTCTAGCTGAGACCCAAGCCTGGCCTACATGCAGGGCAAGCAAGACATGCTGGAGCCTCCATGCCCCTGCAAGACCACCTCAGCCAAATGAAGAGTGCTGGTGGATAAATATCCCAGCTCCCTCATCCCTCAAGCAGATAATTCCACGGCTTACACCAGTCTCCCAGAGGTTCCACAGCAGGACTGAGCCCCCATCACCCACAGTGGCAACTGACTGGATAACACACACCCATTACTGACTTCTGCCCTACCCTGTCTCACTTCCACACTCCCCTCCCAAAATTTCCTGGGGTCACCTCCCCATGAAACCACTTTTGCTGGAATCCTTACCTTGGGCTTGCTCTAGGAGAGCCCAGGCTGAGACACTCAGTATAGCTACACTGCTGGGTGATACACAGCGATTTACAAGGCTGAGGTTGGGTGCCAATGTACTCATGGGAAATAACAGGCAAAGGTCTCTAAGAAATATTCTGGAAATGGAAAATACTAATCTGCAGAAAAATAGTTTTCTTTAAAGCACATACAAAATTATAGGACAGAGTTTCACATATGTTTGGAAGGTCCAAACTGATGACAGTGGTTAGCTTGGTAGAAGAGTCAAGATACATGAGATTTTACAAACTAAATATACAAATTTAGTATGTAAGTAATGAAAACTAAAAGTTGCAGAGCACATTATGTGTGTACTTGGACATGCACACATAGAGTTGTGTGTCCACATCCACTTCTGTCTATACACCTGCCTCTATTTTACATCAAGACATTGTGTGTGTGTGTGTGTATATTTGTGTATGCGTGGGGAAAGGTCTGAGAATTCTGAAAAGAAACACCAGACTCACAATGATTGCCAATGGGAATTAGGAATGGGAAATATTTATCAGGGGACTTTAACGTTTTACTTTGTACATCTCTGTGAGATGTGACTTTTTCAGTGAGCAGCTGCTGCCCTTCAAATCTGACAAGGTAAAATAATTTTGTTTTTTCTTTTACTGTACTGATTTAATTCACTTTAACTAGGATTATATTTGGATTTCTTTGAGATGGAGTCTTGCTCTGTTGCCCAGAATGGAGTGCCATGGCGCTATCTCAGCTTACTGCAACCTCTGCTTCCTGGGTTCAAGCAATTCTCCTGCCTCAGCCTCCCAAGTAGTTGGGATTACAGGCGCACGGCCCCATGCCCAGCTAATTTTTGTATTTTTAGTAGAGCCGGGGTTTCACCATGTTGGCCAGGCTGATCTCAAACTCCTGACCTCGTGATCTGCCCACGTCGGTCTCCCAAAGTGCTGAGATTACAGGCATGAGCCACCACGCCAGCCGATGTATCTGGGTTTCTTAAATTGATAAATAATAGATGGACATATTATTGGGGTGCATGTAATATTTTGATACACCCATATAATGTGTGAAAGTCAAATTAGGGTAATTAGGATATTTATTACATTAAACATTAATCTTTTTATGCTAAGCACATTCAAATTATTCTCTTGCGGTGATTTTGAAATGAGCATAACTTTAAAGCTGCTCACACATACTCACAACCCCTGTGAAAGTTGTTGATAACTTTTCCAACTCAGATCTGTGAATAAGCATCTTAATATGTTTTATTGACATAGAGGGGCGCCGAGACCTGTCTGGATGGAGGGAAACAACAGAGCCGTTGAGAATGGTCATTGTGGATTTAGACAGGAAATGGTGCCTTTGGTGAGATTAAAATTTAGCAGCCACTGAGGTGTGCTTCAGGCAGCTCTAACTTCCTCCAGACTGGAGCTACTCTCAGAGAGCCTCCTCTTCCAAGTCAAATGTGCAGCCCATCTCAGAATCACGAACTAGGCCCACTCTTTCAAACAGTCATGAGGACCTATTTTCTAATTGCTCTCCCTTCATGGTGAAATAATTCAAACATTCCATTCCCTTCTAGAGTGAGAACAAGAGCTAAATTTAAATGCAATAGCTTAATGATGCATCTGCAATTCCAAGCAGCCAACAATCTATCAAAAAAAGACCAGCTCATTCCAAATATAGGAAAGACTCATACACACATACATCACTCCACTCTAGCTTCCAACCCCAGAATGACCAAAATTTAAAAATATCAAAAAAGTAATAAGCCCTCAAAATAATCTGCTTGTGATCCCTAGGAGGACAGATTGGCTTCTGTATCCCATAGGCCAAGTATAATAAATGCACTGGAAAAAAATTACAACTAATAACCCACACCACTCAGTTGAAACACACTCTTTGAAAGTGTTCTTAATGACACAATTTGTCTTTTTAGGGCATACAGATAAACATATTGTCATAAATTATACTCATTGAAGAAACTGATACCGTTATATTCATAATGAAAACAAAAGGGTTTTGAAATATTTTTCAGGAATCTTACCCACCTCCAAGGATGCTGCCTTTACTCATTAAGTGATGATTAGTGGCTCTATTGTAATGAGAAACAAATGATTACCAAGCGTATATCCTACATTGGAAACAGTTAAGTTTCACATCAGACCTTTTCTGCCTTCTTCTATGGAAAATGAACGCATAAAATAGGAATCAGAGGACTGGGTGTGGATTTAGGTCTACTGAACACATACTGGCTGGATGCATCACCACCATTATCACTACGACTACCGCCAGCATCACCATCAGCTCCTCTGTCACCGACTACTGCCGACATCATCATCATCTCCTGTTGCCATGACTACCTACCACCAAAATCATCACCATCTCCTCCACCACCACGACTACCGCCAGCATCACCACCATCTCCTCCATCACCATGACTACCAGTCATCACCATCTCCTCCATCACAACTACTGCATCATCACACCTCCTCCAACACCACGACTACCGCTGGCATCATCACCATCTCCTCCATCACCATGACTACTGCCGGCATCACCATCATCTTCTCCATCACCACGACTACCGCCGGCATCACCATCTTCTCCATCATGACTACCACCAGCATCACCATCTCCTCGATCACATCTACTGCCAACATCACCACCATCTCCTCCACCACCACCATGCTTACTGGAATCTGAGACTCAGACTCATTTGCCAAGCCCAAGCAGGGGCACCAAAGGTCCAACTGATTCATCTTCTGCTGCGCGATCAAATGCAGGTGGAAGAGTCAGTGCCACCAGTGCCTAGCCAGCCATTTCCAGGTTGAAAACCTTTAGTAACAGAAAGCAGCTGTTATTCTTACTACCCAAGATTGTCTCATGATCACACAGGGTGAACTATTGCCCTGAGTTCAGATCACACCTCTGCACAGGAAACCTCAAACCAAACATTTCACAAGGAATGAAGAAACCAGCCTAGAGTTCTCTCCCGAACCCTGAACCTAACCATCGAACTGTGGATTTTTCCCTGTATTTAGGTGTCAGTCGGGTAACTCAAACTCAAAACTGGGCTTCAGCACAAACCTGAATGTGAATCTCCCCACACTTCTACTGCTCTCTCAGTCTTTCTCATCCTAGGAAATGGTCCTCCCCTTCCACCATTCAGCCCACGCCAAAAATATGAAGGCCATTCTTGTGTCCTCCTTGCACTCCGTCTCAGCCCAGTCTATCACAATGGCTAGCAGGTCCTACTGCCCCAATATATCTGGGATCTCGCCAATGACCCTCACGTCCGCTACCATCCTGGTGCAGGCCGCCCTTGCCGGTCATGTGGACTACACGGTCGCCGCCTAATCCTCTTTGCTCCCACGCTTACCTCCACCTCCATTCAGAACTGGGAGTGATCTTATTAAAATAAAAATTGGATCATGTCACTCTCCACCTAAAATCAATCACTCTCTTTGGCCATTGTTCTTAAGATTTAGAATCAATACCCTAGCACAGCCAGCCCTAAGGTCCTGAATGAACTGCCCTGTCCATCTGTCCCCATCTGTGTTCCAGACACCCAGGTTTTCAGGCATCAAGTTCTTTCTTGCCTCAGGGCCTTTGCACGGCTGTTCCCCATGACGTTCCTCTCTCTGTGAGGGTAAGGACCACATCTGCTCTGTTTACTACTTAGTCCTCTTAACTAGGGGACATACAGTTGGCACTCGATAAATATGCCTCAAATAAATCAACAAACCATGAAAGAACAGACACAGCCCCTAACTGACACAGAGGAATACTGCTTCTGAGAAAAGAAAGGACAACTTACCACAAAGTTTCTCTGCTGAGTTCCTGGTCTCAGGACAGGAAGTGGGAAATTTCCCCAGGGGTCTCCCAAAGCTTGGGTCTGATCGAATATGGCCTCAGCACCTGCAGGCTTCAGGTGTAGCGGGTCATTTCCAAGCTGCGGGAAGAAGCAGACACAATCTTCTGTCACCAAAGAATGACTTGCAATTTTGCTTGTCTGCCTCCTTCACCTTCCTTGATGCTTAAGAGCCAGGGAGAAGCAGGAATTCTGCTACCATTTTCCAGTTCAGAACACGGAGGGCTGAGTGAGGGACAGATTTGAAACTGAACTCATGGTCCTCCCAGCCTGAGATTTTTCTTTCCCTTCAACCAAATTTCCTGGTATGGAACAATGCAACAATACAACACAGCCATTGACATGAAGCTTTCGTGACCGTCAAGTTCCTGAATTTGCCAAGAGAAATGCACTTAGGGCTAATCATCCAGGATAGACAGATGATAGCAAGGGACAGAATCGAGGGCACAAGTCAATATCTGGGCATGCACTGCAGATATCCTTAATTATCAAGATGTGACTGATGCCCAGCCGATGACAGAAAGAGTTATTATAGGTCAAATTAATTAATAAAAATAAACATAAAAACCAACAAGCATGCTACACATAGTAAACTCTTAAAGAATTCCCACCTTGGCCATCAAATATTCAAAAACAAAAATTCCTGTATATCAGTAGACCTTCATGTTGACATGCACAATCAAAATATCAGAAATTTCTTTACTTCTGTTTTGTTAAAAAGAGTTATTAAACTGCTCAGAACCACAGAATAAGATGATAAGTTGAATTAACTTAGGTTTCATCAAAAAGCTTGCTAATATCCTGCATCCATATGAACCAGCAGGAGTGAGAGGAAGGATAAAAAGCAAGTGAGGCTTTATCCTAGAACTTGGAGCTGAAAAACCATCTGTATGGCCAAAATTCAATTTATTTCAATTTAGCAAACATGTTCTGAGCACCTGCAAAGTTCCTGACAGCTGTTAGGCCCAAGTATCAGTAAGATCAAGGCCTTCCAGGACTCTCCGTCTGACAGGGAATACCAGAACAGGCATGCATAATGTTAGTTCAAGCTGGAATCTAATAAAATTTAGAATTTTGTGCAAGCGATCTGTGAGGGAAAGACATTTAGGCAGGAGACTGAAGTTTATTTTCTAGAGATACTTAATGAGGGAGCTCAGGACTCACATGCAGCAGGTAGAGGTCATAACAGCCAAGTGCTATTATATTGAAAACAGAAATTAGACAGTCCGCCTGCGGATATCCCTCCCCAGATCCAATGCATTAAGCAGGTAGGCGGATGCTACCCCACACCACTCTCAAACTAGGTAAGAGACTGGAAATATTTTGGTAGAAAACTACAATCCAAGAGCAAAGACCGTGTTTGACATGAGGAGCTTCTACAACAAAATGTGTTCAGCTCCCTCACAGCTACCTTGGAGTGAGCTCACCATTGACCTCCCCCAACCTGTCAAGACTATGCTCCAAAAGCAGTCTTGGAGTACCAAGGAGTACAGCTTCATCTAAAAACCTCTAATATGGAAGAGTAAAAGAACATAACAATAAAACCCAGAAGAGAGAGCGATCATCCAGCCAACCAAACAAGCTTAAAAAAAAAAAAAAAAAAGCAACAAGTCTAACAAGTGTCTCCAGAAAGCACGTAAAAGTCAAGAACAAGATGCTAAAAAGATCAATGAAGGACAAAAAGAACTCTTGTGAATGAAAAAGATAGTTGCTAAAATAAAAATTTTAATGGCAGATTTGGATGATAAAAGACATCTCCCAAAGTGCTAGAAAATATTAAAGAAAAAAGAGACTATCAATCCAGGAGTTCTAACTTTTACCAATAAGGTTTCTAGAAAGGGAAAATAATAATAACAATCAGCTGACTGATGCCCAGCCAACTACAGAAAGAGTTATTATCAGTCAAGTTAATTAATAAAAATTAATATAAAAACCAACAAGCATGCTACACATAAACTCTTGGGGAATTCTCATCTGGGCCACCAAATATTTAAAAACAAAAATTCATATATATATATGAATTATATATATGATATATATGTGATATATACATATGTATTATATATCATATATACATATGTATCTATGATATATATATATATCAGTAGACCTTCATGTTGACATAAACAACCAAAATATCAGAAATTCCTTTACTTCTATTTTGTTAGAGTTTTTAAACTGCCGAGAATCATGATAAATTGAAAATTGTCAGAAAAACATAAGAACATGTTCTGGATTAAAGAATCTCTGAGTGCTCTGCAACACAGATGAGAATAGACCTAAGCAAAGAGTACCATGAGATTCGAGAAGGTGAATGATAAAGAGAAGGCCCTAAATACTTCCCATAACCATTAGAAAGAAGAGGAGGAATTTTAAAAAGGAAAAAAATGGGTTAGGGCATTAGACTTCTCAGCAGCAATCTTGGAAGCCAACAGAATGTCTTTAAAATTCTGATTGACTATTATTTCCAACTTAAGGTTCTATACCCAAAACAAGCTGTCAGTCAAGTGTGAGGATAGAGAAGAGAGATTACCATACATGCAAAGACTCATAAAATGTACCTCCGCAGTGTGTTCTTTCTTAGGAAATGACTGGAAGATGTGCTGCAGCAAAACAAGTGGGGGAAAAAAAAGATAAAAGGGAAAGCCACAGAATCCAGCAAACAACAAATCCTACCCTAAACAGGGATGGAGAAAAATCCCAAGGTGACAGCTGAGCCTTAGCTCTCAAGAGCAATAGGTTTGAAACAAGATGACAAAGGGCTTTAGAAATAAAGAATCTAGAGAAAAGAGAGACTCAGGAAAAGCTTTTGATATCAAAAAGAACTGGAGAAGAGTTAATACGTGGATTGCAAATGGCACAATTGAAAATCAGGCTATTAATAACTCCAGGAAAACTAAAAAGCCATACAATGAAAGGAATGTAACCACAGTCACTAATTGGTGCTACCATTAACAATATACACACAATAACAACATAACAACTAAGTATTCACTTAAATAAAGTAGCAATTTAACTATGTGTAGAGACTGGGGGAGGGAAACTAAGATAACTAAATCTCCATTTACCACAGAGCTTCTCAACCTCAGCAGTGTGGCATTTGGGGCCAGATAATTCTTCCTTGTGCAGGCTGTCCTGTGCACTATGGGGTGTTTAGCAGCATCCCTGCCAGTAGCAACCAGAGGCCAGTAGCACACACGTTTCCCTGAATCATGACAAACAGAAGTGCCTCCCAACACCAACCCTGAAGGGCAAAACTGCCCACTCAAAGCCCTTTGAGAACCACTTATCTACCACCCCAGAAAGTGCTGTTAATATTTTTTACTTTGGAAAACTGGTAAGTCAAAAAAAAAAGTTACAATATTGGCAATTTTTACTATTATTTAAGAGCTTCAAGAAGAAACCACTAGAAGTATTGAAAGTGGGCTCAAGGGACTGGGTATGGAAAGAAGAGACAGCACGAGATTTTTTTCATATACCTTTATACACTTAATTTATCAAATTACATGTGTGCACTTTCAAGTTAAAAACTACTGTTGCAGCACAAAAGAAAGCATGCTTGTGTCTAGTTTGGGAACTCACTGAAGTCTTCCTCCACAAATCTTTCTCAAAGGAAACCTTATACTATCACATTAACTTACTTGATATGCCCATGTCTTTTCTTTAAACTACATGAAACAAATAGCTATCACAAAAAACATTTTTAAAAACCTATACATCTCCTAAAATCAACTGATGTAACAGCACTGGTCCACCTACTTCATCGTGGGACGATTTCAGCAAACAATAAAACAGAGACATTTCTAACCATGATCAGATGGGCTGGATGCAAACGAATCAAGGCAGACACCTCCAGTGAGATCCCTGCAGGAGGAGGCACATCATCATCATTGCTGACTACCTGCTTTTAATGCAAACCACCAAGTCCTTACCTCCACCAACACACATCCTATTCTGCTCCTCTAAGGAATCATGTTCTCTCAGAGAAATCATTAAGAATAACATGAAAAAACGAGATTACAGGAAGTCACGATAATCTGCAAGTGATGTACTTTTTTTTTTTCTAGTTCTATTAAAGAAGAAAAAATTTTAGGTGGGGCAATGATTCCTGGCTTCTCAATGCATTTAGTGCATGTCGGTGCCCTCGGTATAGAATAAGTAAATCTACTGCTTTCTCCCCTCATCTTCCTGGGCTCCCGGGATGTGCTTTTTCAACCACCCTGTTCTCTTTGCTCTGGGGCCCCTCCTGCCCTCGGCTCGGCCTGCTCAATCGTTAAAGAGGCTAAGGGGCTCTAATATCTCATCAGGCTGACTGGAGAGCTTGTTAATGATTATAGGGCATAAAAAACTACTCTGTATGGTTACATGTGAAGTATGTTAATTATTAATTCAAAAGTGGTCCAGCAAGATAAAGGATTTGTGGGGCTGTGCATAACCAACCCTAATGAGCCCATGTAAAATTGAGTACAGAGCTCGAAGACCACTTTACACAAAGTTTTAATTAACAGAGCCATTTAGGCAGAGAGGAAAACAAAAACAATGATTCATTGATGTACGTTTTACTGCTGCCATCGAACGCCAGGACACATAAAACACCGGCCACCTGCTCTGCCCCATAAACATCTTCCTCACGAAGCACAGGATCATGCCTTCTGCCAGGAGGGAGGAGCTAGTTCTTGCTATTTAATGTTAGGCATAGACGCAGTTCATTTCATCTGTTTACTACAAGGTCCTCGCTGCATAGAATAAAAAAAGAACCCCCAGGTCTTAAGCCAGAGTCAGCACCCTCACGTTTTTGCTGTATATTTCAACTAACAGCAGACCTACATGAAATTAAAATGCTACAATTATATCCATTGTCTGAGTATATTCATTATCTAAAGGGTGTTCAACTTTGTCCCATCATTTGAGCTCAAAGAATTGAAAATGCTGCACAAAAATCGAATACAGAGGAGGAATTTCCACTTGAGATTTCACAACTTTGAATAGATGCTGTTTCTAATGCCAGTTCTGTGATGCTTAAACTAGCAAAACCAAACTGTTTCCACCAGAACGGTGAATTCCTGAGGGAGGAAAGTTGGAGGGACAAATAACGGAACACCCAGCCCTTGCCTTTCCTCCTGAGCCACACCCTATCCCGAGTGTCCTGCCCACAGCCTACCCAAACTCACCCTCGAGACCAAAGGTCTTTTCTAGCCTGATACGGGGCCTGAGGACAGATTTGGAACAGAATACCCACAGGGTAGTAACAGTCATTTGAGCCGCAATTAAGACCCAAAGGTTTAGAAACCAGGGGTTAGCACAACCCCCCGAGGCTGGAAATGCCTCTTCCCACCTCTCAGCCCAGAAAGCAGCCCTTGCTCTACAGCCCACAGCCTAGAAAGAGATCAATTTCCCATCTGTGTCTAACCTGTATCTCATTAACCCACGGGGCTCTTTCCCCAGCCCCAAAAGCAGGTACTTACAAGGCACCGGAGATCAGTGGTCTAGTGGACCAGACAGACTGGTCCAGGCCTCCCCGCCAGCCCCCCTTCCCGTCCCCGTGGACGCCAGCCTCTCTGAGCCTTGGATGTTTGTGCTCGGCACCAGGCTGGAAGGCTATTTACTTATTCATGGGCTGCCCAAGCCGGCCAGGAACTGCTTTGTGTCAGCTGAATAGGATGGTAATTCAATCTGCGAATGGGAACCGTTGGCACACAGCACGCCTGTCATAATGAGTCACGGGGGGACAAGCACCCAGCGTTCAGAGCCACTGGGAACCTGTCCTTCGACAACGAGCTGTGTCACAAGACACCACCTTCCTTTCCTCAGTCGCTCTCTTCCCCCCGAATCTCCCCACCCCAGATCAACTCTCCTGGAGATGATGACACAGAATTACATATCCTTGGGAGCGGAGACGGGGAGGCGGGTAATGCCACCTGTTCTCTTGAGCTGTACACATGGAAAGAGAGGAGACAGAAGTGTTGGGAAGGAATCTGAAGCAAGAAACGCGGAGTGAGGAAGCGGGAGGAAAAGCTCACCTGCACCAGGAGTGCTCAGGTTTAATGTTTTCTAAGCCCTATCTCACGTACTCCTCATCAAAGCCCTTGGAGCAAATGAACAATTAGCCTCAGGTAGGTTAACAATCACACCCAAAGTCTCTGACTGGGGGTCTTTGAGCCCTGGTCCATCTCACATCACAAGTCATGTGTTGCCTTTGGTGCAGCAGGTCACATCATCCAATCCAAAGAAACCTGCCTCTCTTTAAAGATGACTTTTTTTTTTTTTCAGACAAGGTCTCATTCTGTCACCTAGGCTGAAATGCAGTGGTGCGATCTCAGCTCACTGCAGCCTCGACCTCCCAGCTTCAAGCTATCCTCCCACCTCAGCCTCCCAAGTAGCTGAGGCTACCGGTGCTCACCACCATGCCTGGCTAATTAAAAAAAAAAAAAAAAAAATTTTTTTGTAGAGATGGGATCTCACTATGTCACCCAGGCTCATCTCAAACACCTGAGCTCAAGTAATCCACCCGCTTCAGCTTCCCAAAGTGCTGGGATTACAGGCCTGAGCCACTACACCCGGCTGACTCTACCTGTAAACAAATCATTTTGTTTCCAATAACAACAGAATCTCCAGCACATTAATTAAAGTCACCGAATCCAGAGCACACAAAAAAAACAGAGCTGAGATTCAGAGATGAGAAGACCCTAGCCAGGTGACAAAGCCCAGCTCCCCCTGCCCCAGGGGACCAGGCAGGACACAGCCCATCCCCTCTCCGTTCTCCTTCCGGGTTTCTTGAGAGTTAAGGACATGCCTTTCATCAGATTGCTTTGTTCCAGCCTCAGGAAGCTCAGCAGTTCATTTTCTCCACATCCACTGCATGGGCTGCTGGTTACTGCTGTAGAAAAACCACAAGCCAGGCAGGCCAGTGCCTGGACCTACCTCTGTCCCCATTAGACAGTCAGCTCCAGGAGGGGAGGGACCCTGCTTATCGTATTCTAAGCACCCAGGGAAGCATCCGGCCAAAGGAGCTACTGAAACGCTTGTTGAGATGCCAAGTGAATGAAGTCTTCAACCTCTCTGTTGCCTTCCCACATGTAGCAGTGAGGATAGGCTGGACTCTGCTGTGGTTACAAATAATTCTGATTACAGTGGCTTAAGATCACCTGGGTGCATTGGTGGCCCCTGCCCTGTGTCTGCAGCTCTGCTCCAAATCATCCCCACCTGGGACCCACGCTGACAGAATGGCCACCACCCAGGTCACTGCACATCAGCGGGAAGGAGAAGCTCGAGGGGATACTGCTGGCATTGAGTGCTGCACCCCAAGACATTGGCGATTTCTGTGCTCTGGACACCAATTCGTGACTCACAAGTTATTCATCCAATGCTATCTCATTGTGGCAACTGCTACTGTTTCCATGCATCATGCACAGGCCCAGATGGAAAGATGGGGCCCAGGTGTGCAGTCCCACCTAACATCTGAAAGGGACCTGATGAATGCCCACACATCTTAGCGTCCTTCCAAACCTTCCCAGCTCTACATTCCAGCTTCTGACTTCACTCCCCTGCACTCTCCTACCAGGGCCCCCCCTACATCCACTCCACCACCCCCTACTGTCTTCTCCACACAGCCAACTTGCAAAACGGAAATCTATGTCCCTCCCCTGCTAAAGCCCCTCTGCCTTCCAGCCTCTGAGTGAAGGTTACCATGCCACTGGTGACCTGGTTACACTAAGCCCTGAAGGTTCATCTCTTGCCACCACCCTCCCTTTCCACGCTTTATGATGAACTACTCCTTCCAAGATCTCAAACGGAGTCTTTGGCCTCTCTCGGTCAGACCTTACACTTGCTATCCCCCAGCGAGGCTGGTCTACACTCCTTGTCCCGACACGGCTGGCTCTATTGTCTTTCAGGCAGATGTCACTTCACCCAGGAAGCCCTCCAAGACCTTTCATCTGTGTTCTCACATCATCTTCCCTCCCTACCGGCGCTCTTGAGCACCACACAGATGCCTAATTTCCTAACTACCTATTGGTGGTCCTCACAAAACTAGAACCAAGTGGAGATTGGCGGTTGTATGTATCTTATTTACCAGCTAGTTCTGTGAAGGTGCAAGGACCCCAGCTTTGCTTTTTACCAGCTGAATCACCTTGAACGCTCATTAGACCTCACTGAACCTCAATTGACTCAGCTGTGAAGTAGGTATAACAGTATCCGCTAATCCAAGGGCTTCTCGAATGGACTAGATGAGGTAATAACCACATAGCTCTTAGCCCAGAGTTGGGTATGTGCCAGATACTCACACACTATTGAAGAAATGAACAGATGGGAAAATGAGTGAACACTAAACCATCAGCCAGCCCCATGACATGAGCCCAGCAAGGTAGGAATGTCAGCCTGGCGTTACAGAGAGTTTGGGTGTGGAGTCAGCACTGCAGAGAACAGCGCTGAGCTATAAGGAGAAACCAAGTCCTGACAGCATTACTGGAGCCCCTGGATCAAGCTGTAACTGAAGATGGATACCTACAGCTGGGTTTTTCAGGTGTGTTTCAACACATTCCCTTTTAGGACTAAGTCAGTGTAATTAGGTTTTCTGCCACTTTTAGTAAAAACCAAACCCAAACCAATACACACCTAGTAATGTCTTGGGGATGGTGTCTTGTCGCCTTGTTCTGGGTACAGAACAGCAGAGAATCATGAAGGTGTGTACGCCATGCCTATTCAGTACCATCTCTTTGGCTCCAGGTTGCATTTGAATGTTAAAATGGGAAAGTGTTCATAGCAGTATATACAGAAAATTCCACACTCCATAGCCATCGAATCTTTGCACTGAGTTGTTCTGCGGAGCTGCATCCTGTTTTCCTGCCTCTGCTGCCTCATCCTGTCCTCAGATCACCTCTCAGCAGACGCTAAAGCCCCACCGCATCCCCCCATCCCATCACCATTTAAAATGCTTATCACCAGTTGCCCTGGTAGAACGGGACGCCCCTGGGAGTAGAGCCCTTGTTGGTCTCACAGCCCACGGGGCCCCTCCCAGCCTAGAGCAGTGCCTGGGACGCAGGAAACACTGGATCCACACAAGTCGAGTGAATGAATGAATGCTTGCCTGAGACAGCACATTGGACTGGAGGATCCACAATGCTTTAGTGTAATTAGTCATGCAATTAGTGAGTTCAAGAAGCAGCCCCCATTAAAATGAAAGTAATGTAAACCAACTCTGGGAACATATAATAAGAGTAACGTGATTAGAACCAAAGTTTGGGCCACAGTTAAGGAATCTTAAAATTAATGAAAATAAAGAATTGATCGATGTATCTCCTGCACTGTCTGCCAGGAGCAAAGGGATTTGTGGGACTTGGTTAGAACCAACCCTGATGCCTAACAGAATGAGGTGGAGCTGCGATGTCCTGGTGTCAATGTCCTTCTGGCAACAATGTCCTCTTTCCCATTTGTTGTTTATCCAGAAACCTTCAGGCCTGGCTTGGGGTACCTTCCTGTACAGCTCATGGGAAAGGACAGGAGGGCTGAGCAAATTCCCTGGGTCCTGCCAGCTTTACTGACTTTGGTTATTAAGAAGATAATATTCTGGTTGGTAAATAAGTTATTTGGGGACTTTGGCATCGACCGTGTAGACAGTTGAGAAAATCAGGCTTCTTGGAATGCAGACTTAATGACCATGGGTTCTAATGTCCTCTGAACCCGGCCCCAGCTGCTTTGGTGTAGTGACTTCACCAACATCTAGTTGCTAGAATGAGACAGCATTGGATGAATAACTTGTGAGTCATGAAATTGGTGCCCAGAGCACAGAAATCACCAATGTCTTGCCTTCTTGATTTTTCCAGGGTCTCCCCAGATGGACACACATTAAAGCCACCCTGTCTGGGAATAGACACCGATTAGGTTCAGCTTAGAATTACTCCCATAAGCAACCAAGATGTCTTTCATAGGCGAATGAATGATATATCCAGATACTGGAATAACTCAACGCTTTAAAAAATAAGTTATCAAGCCACAAAGAGACGTAGAGGAGCCTTCATTGCACATCACTAAGTGAAAGAAGCCAGTCTGAAAAGGCTATAAACTGTAGGATTCCAACTCTATCGAGGTCCCGAAGCCCTGAGCTGCGGGCTGGTAAAGGTGGCCTGTTAGGAACCGGGCCACACAGCAGGAGGTGAATGGTGGGTGAACAAGTGACTGCCTGAGCTCCGCCTCCTGTCAGATCAACAGGCATTAGATTCTCATAGGAACGTGAACCCTACTGTGAACTATGCATGCGAGGGATCTGGGCTGCGTGCTCCTTATGAGTATCTAATGCCTGATGATCTGAGGTTTCATCCTGAAACCTTTCCCCCTCCCCATCCATTGTCTTCTATGAAACTGATCCCTGGTGCCAAAAAGGGTTGGAGACCACTGAACTATAGTACATTGCGGAAAAGGCAAAACTATGGAGATAGTTAAAAAAAAAAAATCAGTGGTTGCCAGGGGTGAGCGGCAGGAAGGGAAAAACAGGTAGAACAGGAGGGATTTTTAGGGTGGTGGAACTGCAGTGTCTGATGCTCTGACAGAGACACATCTGTCAAAAGCAATAGAATGCACAAGACAAGGAGTAAACCCTAATGTAAACTATGGACTCTAGTTAATAATACAATATCAATACTGGGTCATCAACTGAAACAAAGGTACCATACTAATAATAGGGGAAACTGTGGGGTCAGGAAGAGGGGGTGCTTGGGAACTCCCTGTACTCTTTGATCAGTTTTTCTGTAAACCTAAAACTGCTCTTTTAATAAAAGCCTGGCCAGGCACGGTGGCTCACGCCTGTAATCCCAGCACTTTGGGAGGCCGAGGCAGGCGGATCACCTGAGGTCAGGAGTTCAAGACCAGCCTGGCCAACATAGTAAAACCCCGACTCTACTAAAAATACAAAAATTAGCTGGGCGTGGTGGCAGGCACCTGTAAGCCCAGCTCCTCAGGAGGCTGAGGCAGGAGAATCGTTTGAACCCGGGAGGCAGAAGTTGCATTGAGCCAAGATCACGCCATTGCATTCCAGCCTGGGCAACAAGAGCAAAAAAAAAAAAAAAAAAAATCTATTGGCCAGGTGCAGTGGCTCACACCTGTAATCCCAGCACTCTGGGAGGCCAAGGTACTCCAGCCTAATAGAACAAGACCCTGCCTCAAAAAAAAAAAAAAAAAAACAACCAACTAAGTATTAAATTTTTTTCGAAACTGACCAAAAAAGTACCTCACTCCTTTAATTGCTGTTCTTTTGTACACAGCAAGCATCTACACCATTCCGGGTCAGTGGATTTCCTCCTGGTCAGCAGGCTGGGCTCATTCAGATGAGTCCAGGCAGCTTGGGGGCTGGGACCACCATGTCCCCTGCTATACTCCCAGTCCCCGAATGGCACCTGGCTCATGGGACCCGCACCCTAACTATTTTGTTGAATGAAGTATTTTATTTCTTATGTCTCCACTTAGCTACAAATGACAGAACATTAACAAGTGAAAATTGAAAGCCGAGATGAAAACCTCCCCCAGGAAACGTAGTCAGGCTGCTCCATTCTCCAGTGATGTAAATCAGTAAAATAATTCCAGAGAGCTTAAGACGCTTGGATTACTCCATAAATTCCTGATGTGTGAGGGAGCCCTCAACTTCCTGGCGTTTCTGTTACAGGAAGTCTAACCCGGTGGGGACCTGGCTAGCTTTCTAGTCAGTTCTAGTTGGTTTGAATTATTGCAGCCTGTGCTGCACAGGTCATGCCTGTACACTCCGCCCCAGAACAATGGGCATCTCACGATGTTATTCTCGATCATAGACATTTCCGCCACCGAGGAAGATGGGGAACAAACACACCGCCTAGAACCACCCTTGCTGCTCAAGGAAACAGCTCAGAGAACAGGACACTCCCTGGGGACAATGTGTACCTGAGCTCAGTGATGCCTTGCATTTAATTAAACACACTTACCGCTCAAGAGCAATTTCATCAGCTTAATCATCTTACACGAAAATTAATTTTGCTCCCACTAAAAGCCCTGGAACAATTATGTATGGAACCTTCCATCACAGATTAAGCTTATCTTCAGCCCAATTATTTCTTTATTTTCAAACCAAAGTTCAGTGTATCGTGCTATTTTCTAAAATAAAGTTATGTCCAGAATTTCATTTTCCATTTTAATGTTAATTATTAACACTATTTGTGTCCGTAACCGCAGCCGACCTTTTGAGAGCTTACTCTGTACTAAGCAAGGTTCAAAGAATCTTATTCAAAGTGTTCACTGAAGCTTCGGAAGAGCCCGTGAGGTAGGCACTGTGATGACCTGCGTGTTATGAGGGAGACACCACGGCCCAGAGGGCTTCAGGCGCCTCCTGGCCCTACAGCTCGAAAGATGAGGCCTGAGGATTTGGATGTGGGCATCTGGCCCCAGGGACCACACACAGCCACTGGGCTTCACCTCTGCTCCCTCCTGTGCCACCCCCTAAGTTAGAGGATCAACACAGACCAAGGGGAGAGAGGCAGCTGCTCTGGGCCACCAAGGTTTTCAAAGGAAAAATTACTCTCTTTTCAGATATGAAAGAAAAGCCTAAGTGGGCCTTTGGAAATATTAAATTGATAACTTTAATATTAGGAAACTACTGGGAACGCTATCAACCAAAGAAAGGGCAGGCATGGCCCTATTAAAGCTAACTAATGTCGGCGTCACAGCCGTCCCGGCACTCAGCGCTGTTTCTGTGGACGGGCAGGAGAAACCGCTGTCTTGCCATCATTTTAACCGATTCTAACGCGTGCCTTGGAATGCCAGTGCAGTGCCCTACTCGCAGCCACTGGCAGGCATGCCGCCATAATTACGAGATCACAGAAGGGTCAGATGATCCCAAGTCCTCTTCTGTTTGCCATTCCAAGGACAGAAAGCTAAATCATGAGCCCTGACCGCACCGCGAGGGCCAAGTCTCCCAAGGCTGGAGGAAGCCTTCATTTCAGGGTGACTGCCAGACACTCAGCCCAGCATCACGGGCTGGATTTAGGATGGTGACTGCCGGACACTCAGCCCAGCATCACAGGCTGGATTTAGGACGGTGACTGCCAGACACTCAGCCCAGCATCACAGGCTGGATTTAGGATGGTGACTGCCAGACACTCAGCCCAGCATCACGGGCTGGATTTAGGACGGTGACTGCCAGACACTCAGCCCAGCATCACAGGCTGGATTTAGGATGGTGACTGCCAGACACTCAGCCCAGCATCACGGGCTGGATTTAGGACGGTGACTGCCGGACACTCAGCCCGGCATCACGGGCTGGATTTAGGACGGTGACTGCCGGACACTCAGCCCGGCATCACGGGCTGGATTTAGGACGGTGACCGCCGGACACTCAGCCCGGCATCACGGGCTGGATTTAGGATGGTGACCGCCGGACACTCAGCCCGGCATCACGGGCTGGATTTAGGATCGTGACTGCAGCGCCTTGCCTTTCTTCTGCATCATAATTGCCGCCCTCAATTCTTCTCTGCTAATCAGCCTCATGGGCAGAGAGCCCCTCATTAGTGCCTGGGAATTAACTGCCGTGCAAAACAGAAAAACAAACTGTGCCTATGTTGTTCCTGGAGTCCTGGGGAAGGAAGAGGCGGCCGTGCTGAGAGCACTCCGGGAAAATGAGTCAGCCTCAGGGCACCTCTCGCCCCTTATGCATGGCTGGAGAGTAAACCAGGAGGACAGAGTGCTCAACACAGCAAGGGGTGCCAAGCGTGGCTGCACCAGGCTGGGCCCCTCAAAGCCATAGGTGACAATGACAGCTCGCCAGGGCCATCCGAGGATGGGGTCATACCTCAGTGCTGTACATCATTAATCCCCACCCTGACTGTATAGATAAGCCACTATCCCCATTGTACAGATGAGAAAACTGAGGCAACCAGAGGTCAAATGCTGTGTCTAAGGTCACACAGTTTGTAAATAGCAAAGCCCAGAGTCAAATCCACGTCTCTGGTGCTAAAGCCACGTTTCTAACCTCTGTATCCCCAGCTTCCTGCCCCAAGAGCCTGAAAAATCATTGCATTGGTATTCGGGGCTCAGGGGACGGGGTGTGGGAATCAAAGGCAGACCAGAAAGAGAAGATGGCTTCCCCTCCAGGACACCCCAGATGATGCCCCACACTCCAGGGAGAGGCCCTGGCTCTGGCTGGGACTCTGGGTTTGGTTTAGTTTAGTTTAGTTTAGTTTAGTTTACTTTTGTTTGAGATGGAGTTTTGCTCCCATCACCCAGGCTAGAGTGCAATGGCGCGATCTCAGCTCACTGCAACCTCCACCTCCCAGGTTCAAGGGATTCTCCTGCCTTAGCC
The DNA here is from genome assembly GCF_028885625.2 of Pongo pygmaeus. NCBI lineage: Eukaryota > Metazoa > Chordata > Mammalia > Primates > Hominidae > Pongo > Pongo pygmaeus. Next base: position 129,509,643 of record NC_072383.2, read on the forward strand.
TCCTGAGTAGCTGGGATTACAGGCACATGCCACCACGCCCAGCAAATTTTTGTATTTTTAGTGGAGACGGGGTTTCGCCATGTTGGCCAGGCTGGTCTTGAACTCCTGACCTCAGGTGATCTGCCTGCCTTGGCCTCCTAAAGTGTTTGGATTACAGGCATGAGCCACCGTGCCCAGCCTGGGTTTAGTCTTATAAGTCAGACCATCTGACTAGGAATAATAACCTTTATTACGTCGACAACCCACATCAACTAACATGCATCTATCCTCTTCTAAGCACCAGGCACTGTCCACGATGTTTTGCTTAAATTCACTCATTTAATCCCGATAGTAACAACCTTATAAGTCAAGTCCCATCATTATCTCCACTTTGGGGATAAGAAAACTAGGCTACGCATTGAAGCTCACACCAGCAGGTCACAGGCACCTTAATCTGAACCAGGCTGCCTCTGAACGGGACACGTGCCCTCTCGGCCAGGCCACACTGCCACTCACTGAGAAAGGGGTAGAAGGAAGGAACCTGCTTCCCTCCGTAGAGCGCCATCAATTCTTTCCCCAGAATGGCACGAATTTATATCCCCACCTGCTCTTGAGTTTGAGTCTTGGACTGGACACATTCCAAATACCTGCCTCTCTAAACGGTAATGGTTCTCTAACAGCTGCCTCAGGGGTCCTGGCTCAGCTGGCTGTCCTTAAACGAAGCCCCAGCAACAGCCACTTGCCAACCTGTGCCAACCTTTCATTTTAAGAGGAGAGCTAAGCCCCGGCGAGAGTTCCCCCCTGCACAGAGACGTGTAGGCCTCGTGGCTGTGGAACACGGGGAGCTCACACTCGCTCTGGCCCTGGGTGCACGGGCCACAGCAGCAGCTCCCAGCTCCCATTGGCAGGTCCTGTCATGTGTGTGGAGCGTATGTCTCCTGTGTCAGGGAGAGGTGACCCCGACAAGCGACCAGCAGGAGAGGATGAAGGGCAGGAAGGCGGAGCCCAAACCTCCTGGGGACCAGGACCATGGAAGCACAGAGATGAAAGCCGGTGCCTAAAGAAATCACTGGGCCAGGGACAGGCCCCCTATGGGACCGGGGACAGGAGAGCTGGTGCCTACAGAAATCACTAGGTCAGGGGCAGGTGCCCCATGGAACTGGGGAGAAGAAAGAAATCACTAGGTCAGGGACAGGTCCCCCACTTTACAGATAAGAGAACAAATTCTATACATGTGGAGGGAAAGAAAGCCCACCCAGGCTGCACTCTGCGGAGGTGGGGACCACTGCTCCACATCCCTCCACTCACATTTATTGAACACCTGCGTGGGACATGCGTCAGTGAATAACACAGGGGCAAGGGTAAGGTCCCACCCCAGAGGAGCGGACATGCCCACAGAGCAACGGAGGCAAGAAACACGCAAACAAACAACAGCCAGTTTCAGCTCATGATAGCGAAACAGAACAAGGAAACCGGAGAGCAAGCAGTGGGGTCTGCGAGGGGCAGCGGTTTTAGAGAGTGTGGTCAAGGTGGGTCCCCCTGAGAAGGTGTCCTCTGAGCAAAGCCTAGAGCAGTGAAGAGGCGGCGGCCATGCTGAGATAGAGACAGAGAGAGAGAGATCCCAGGCAGCTGGCACAGCACATGCAAAGGCCCTGAGGCAGGAGCTGGAGCCCAGGCAGCCACCCTCCCAAAACAGTGCTCACCAACAGTCCTGATGGACATGAAGGATTCCGCTCTCACTGGCAGAAAAGCTAGACTGTGGATTCAGGGGCCTGTAGCCTCTCCCACTGAGATGAAGGAAAGGAAGTGGAGAGGCAGACTCCCTATGAAGGCCTCGAACTCACTCAGAAAGACTGTATAACAAGGCCTCGAACTCACACACACACACACACACACACACACACACACACACACACACACTTGCTACAAGACTGGAAGGCAGCAAGGGTGCTGTGAGGAAACACACCATGTCCTGCCCCGTGGTTTTAGACAAATTAGCTTTCACGGGCCGCTCAGCTTTTAATCCATTAGGGCAGACACATGTCACCTTGGTTAAGAGCACGGTAAGATCCAGCCCTGAGACGCATGCTGCATTTAAAATACAATCGCACATCGATCTGGACTCTACCTGTGGCCGAATTCATTATCCAGTCTAGGAAGATTAACCATTACAAAGAATCTATATAAATGGGATGGGAAGATTAAAAGTATGCTTACTTCAAGGAGCTTTATCATCAAGTGCAAATTAATTTGTGCAAGGTAGCACACCTGTATCTAAGCCCAGTGTCTGCGTATAAAGCCCAGGAATTATGGGAGACATTTTAAAACCAAGTGATCCTAATCACCGTCAGACTTCAGGGGCAGCAAGGCTAGCAAGTGACATCAGAAAAGCCACAGGACAGAGACCCTGATCCCTCGGAGTGTATGGCCACAACCACTGCGTTACTTCGGTGTGTCTGAAATCATCCTCCGGGCTGAGAACGTGGCAGAGACACTGGGCGAAGCACCCAACAGCTCGGGCTGACTTCACATGCTGACTGACTTCGAGGGCTGTGGCCCACTGGGTTTCCCCACACAGCCTCCTTAACCAGCACCTGCCAGCAGCAATGACTGAGGACATTCTCCCAGTTGTGTCCAGGAGCCAGCGCCTAGTCTCTCAAACTGTGAAATACTCAGGAACACTGTGAACCCGTTGTTAAGTCACAGGCAATTTGAAATCAGTTGTGGTTGGAGGGTTTACACCACAGAAATAGGCAAACACTACAAATCGGAACTTTTTTTTTTTTTTTTTTTTTGAGACAGTCTCACTCTGTTGCCCAGACTGGAGTGCAGTGGCACAATCTTGGCTCACTGCAGCCTCCGTCCACTTCCCAAGTTCAAGAGAGTCTCCTGCCTCAGCCCCCCAAGTAGCTGGGACTACAGTGTGTCCACCACACCTGGCAAATTTTTGTATTTTTAATAGAGACGGGTTTCACCATGCTGGCCAGGCTGCTCTCTACAAATCACAGCTTTTACCAGCACACCACTCCCTCAAAACCAAAGTCTATTATCCAGAGGAGAAAATAAACCAGAATTGAATTTTGTATGCTACAGACATTGGAGTCACTCCCTCCAGGCCCCTGGAGTTCACTGCTCTTCCCCAGCACTGGCTGGATGTGATGTCGGGTTAACCAGCCAGCACCTTCCACCCCTACAGTCAGGACACGAGATGGGCAGAGAACTCAAGCCAGTCCAAAGGGAACTTTAGGATTGGAGAAAGTCATGCCCTCTCCCACTGGAGAAAGCACATAGCCTGGGGGACAAGGTCAAAGCCATTTTGTGGCTACAAGAGGAGTTGGCGTTAGCCCAGAGAGCAGAGAGAAGGATGAGAAGAAACAAAGTCCTCGCTGATGGCATTAAGTCTCTGGATCAAACCGTGCCTGATCTCTTCCTTATCGCTGGACTTTCAGGTTATTCAAACCTACACAGCCTTTTTATATTTAAGCCACTTGGAGATGCACTTTCTTTGAACAGAAAGATTTCTTACCAACAGAAATCTGAAACCAAGTCTTTATAGTTTAGTCTTCCTTGCCTAACTAAATGGATTCATTAAAGCTCTTTTCAGTTACTAAATCACTGAATAGCTTTGTTTGCACTCCCAAGCTTTTAAAGAAAGAAAGAAAAAACCCAGGGAACAACACCTTGCGTTTCACCCAAGCATTGAAATCTGTGGTGCGGCAGCTGGTTCCCTCTCCACCTCCCTCTCCACCTCCCTCACCACCTCCCTCTCCACCTCCCTCACCACCTCCCTCTCCACCTCCCTTCGCCACCTCCCTCTCCACCTCCCTCACGACCTCCCTCTCCACCTCCCTCACCACCTCCGTCTCCACCTCCGTCTCCACCTCCCTCGCCACCTCCCTCTCCACCTCCCTCGCCACCTCCCTCGCCACCTCCCTCTCCACCTCCCTCACCACCTCCGTCTCCACCTCCCTCTCCACCTCCCTCACCACCTCCCACTCCACCTCCCTCGCCACCTCCCTCGCCACCTCCCTCTGCCACCTCCCTCGCCACCTCCCTCGCCACCTCCCTCGCCACCTCCCTCGCCACCTCCCTCACTACCTCCCTCACTACTGCAGAAGGGATTGTTTCCTCCAGCTCCTAATGACCCTCTGCTCCCATTTCCTCCTCGAGGTCCTGTTTTCAGATGCTTTCTTGCCCCAATCCAAGGTCACAAGCACACGCATCTCCACAAGAAGAATGACAACCAATCTTAGAGGTATAGGGAGCTTTAAATTTACCCCATTGTCAGGAAAAGAGAAGCCCTATCTAAAACTTAAAATTGTACAGAGGTAGAGTTGGGAAAAATCTTTGATGTCACCTCCTAGAGGGCAAGAGAAAGCCGTCTCCAGGGTTGAATGATTTGTGCAGGTCGCACAATTCACACACACAGTCCCTGAACCAGGGCTGAGAACCCAGCAGTTCAGACTCTGCAGCCACAACCCACAGGCGCCATGGGCATGACAGTGGGTGAGGACGCCCAGTAGCCCAGGAGCCACATCGGTGTTTGCCAGCTGCACCTGCTCCCCATCTCCCAGCCTAGAGGCCCAGCCTTAGCCTACGCGATTCTCACAGGACAGACATGTACATGTGAGGCAGAGTGGGGACCCATCTTAAGGGGCCTGTGGGCCCCCTCCCCTCAGCATGGAAATAAAGGAAAATCTTGGGTTCCTTCATGGGGAATTTCAGGCACCTAACTGGCCCTGGGAAGTAAATAAGCAACTTGAGAAGCAAAAAGGTAATAGTATTCAAGACCAGCTTAGCCAACATGGTGAAACCCTGCCTCTAATAAAAATACAAAAATTAGTGAGGCGTGGTGGTGCACACCTGTAATCCTAGCTACTCAGGAGGCTGAGGCAGGAGACTCTCTTGAACCCGGGGGGTGGAGGTTGCAGTGAGCTGAGATCGCACCAATGCACTCCAGCCTAGCTGACAAAGTGAGACTCCATCTCAAAAAAACCAACAAGAAACAAGAAGGTAATAGCAGCTTAAAACAACAGCCAAGGGAGTTAGAGTCAGGAGATGTTTGCTTCCCTATAGAAGCTAAAGCATCATCACGTCTGTCCCTGAGTTGTTTTTCAGAAACCCAGACCCCCACCAAAATGGATTCACCTGCACCTAGACCTCAGATACAGGAGACCCGACGACTGAGCTCTGAGCACCAGTCTTTGTTCTAAATTTCTTCCTGAGGGGCCTGGAGGAGGTCACACCCATGAGCCAGAGCTAACATTCTTTTCTGCTGACCCTAAATTTTTACACAAAGTTTCTCCTTCTAACCAACTACGAATCAGAAAATCTTTGCATATACCTACAACTTGTAAGCCCCTGCATCCAGAGATCCCACCCTTTAGGTCAAACCAATGCATAACCTGCATGTATTGGTGTGTGACTTTGCCGGTAACCTCTACGTCCCTGCCTTTAAAGACCCTCCCCTTTAAGCCATCCGGCAGTCCAGGTCTTCCACATAAGGTTCTCCCCGCTAGACGCCCTGCACTAAATGCCTCTCTTTCTCATGCTGCAAACCTCGGTGTGGCTGTTTGGCCTGACTGCAGTGGGTGAGTTGGACCCCAGCTCCGTTGGATAACACATGCACACACGTGTGCACACACGTGAACACACGTGTGCACACACATGCCTCACATGGTACAGAAAGCCAAAGGGCATGACAGGAGTCACGCGCTGATCACCACCGAGTAGATACATCCCTAGATTATGAGTTCCTAAACTTTTACACATCTTTCTTTTCTAAATTTTCAACAGTAAATACTAAAGATGAAAAAAATGTTTCTCACGGCTGTCAAGGGAAAAGGGGAAATCCCATTTCGTGCACCACTAATGGAAGAGGAAACAGACACAAACTCTCACTTCTCAAATGCCCTAAAAACATGGCTTTTTGACCCAGAAGTTCCACCTTCATAAAGTTATTTAAAGGATCATAATGGACAGGACTGAATCATCTTATCTTTTAGAATTACACACAGAAGGTATTCATTGTAAAAAAAATTGAAAAGCATAAAGGAGAAAATAAAAACTTCATAATATCCCCTTAAAATACATTCCATCTATATGCGTTTTCTAAATCCCCCAGCAAAATCAAATTCAAGCTATAAACATCTGATGTTATCCATGATGATTTTAATGAGGTATGTGTTTTTGTAAATTATTTTCTGTGCTTTAAAATTTTTTCTACAATAAATATATATTACTCCATTAATCATAATCAAGTTAAAAACTATCTAAAATTAGTTTTTTGTTTTTTTTTTTTTTTGAGACGTAGTTTCGCTCTTGTTGCCCAGGCTGGAGTGCAGTGGCGCGATCTCGGCTCACCGCGACCTCCGCCTCCCGGGTTCAAGCGATTCTCGCTCCTCAGCCTCCCGAGTAGCTGGGATTACAGGCCTGCGCCACCACGCCCAGCTAATTTTGTATTTTTAGTAGAGACAGGATTTCTCCATGTTGGTCAGGCTGGTCTCGAACTCCTGACCTCAGGTGATCCGCCCGCCTCGGCCTCCCAAAGTGCTGGGATTCCAGGCGTGAGCCGCCGAGAAATGGATCGCACACGGTAATTTTTGCAGCAGCACCATGGGTTAAATACTGTGGGCCCTGAACGCCATTTTCATGCGGATTCCATGATCTTGAACGGCCTCCTGACTCAGAGGCACGGGAGCAGATCTCCCGGCTTTTCCTGCCCTTCGTGGCGGCCGATAGGCTCAGTGGGAGGTGGGTAGGGGGTGGCAGGAGGAAGCTACGGATAAGAGAGCAGCCGGGGGGACAGAACCGTGCCAAGTGTGTGTGTGTGACTGCAAAGCCAGCCTCTAGACCAAGAAAGGCGCTGGAACGTGGGGCTTGCCGCAACGCACATTTCTCTCTTCCTCAGAGGAGAGATGAGTGCTCCTGGCCGCAGGCCGCTCCCCTCCATGCAGTGACTAGAGACCCAGGCCCCTTCCCTCCGTGGCTCCCCAACCCCTGGGGCCTCATGGCCTCAGCGTCCAGCCAGTGGGGTGCCGGGAAGGGCGGGGCCTTCGCCCGACTCAGGGCTCCACTCTCCCATTGGCCAGAACAAGCCACGTGGCCACCCAGACCCAAGGGCTGCTGGGAAACGCGCCCCTCCGCCGAGGAGTGGCTTCCCACAGCCACTCTGTGCAATGGGGAAAAATCTGGGGTGAACGGCTAGCAGACTCTTCCTTGGAGAGATAGCGCGGGCCACATAGGAGACCCCCAAACAATGGATACCCCATGCTGGGAGGACCAACTCACTCACCCTGATAGGCCTGGATTTTCCCAGTTTCAGCCCTGGAGATCCTCTCAGTCCTGAGAAAATCAGAGATGTGGTCTCCCTACCCCCTGCTCACGGTTTCACCAAGACAGCACCCGAACAGGGTGGGGTGCCCAGCTACCCCAGCCCCGGAAGAGGACGTGCGGGTGCTGGGAGTACTCTACTCAGTGACTTCACACTCTGCGGGCCCTGGAGAAGGTGCCCCACCTCCCTTCAACGCGTAGGCTCAGGAGAGTCTAAAGTCAAGCCTTGTCTGCAGGTCGGAGATTCAACAGGAACAAGCAGTATGAGACTCAGAGATGAGGGATGTGTAGAGTATATTGTTGAAGCTGAAAAAAAACAAACCTGAGGACCTGTCCCTCAAGTGTGGGGTGAACCCTCGGGGAGACGCAGTGGGGGCTCGCAGGCAACCAAGGAGGCACTCTACACAGGAAATTGCGACTGCTGCCTTGCCCCCACCACCAAGGGGGCTTGGTGGGCAGCTTGCAAGCTGTCCAAAGGGTACATTTCTGCCCTTCATGTGCAGCGTGGTCCCTGGGGGCTGACTCGTGCCCACCTTCCCCAGCAGCCAGCTGCCGGGTCCATTCTTAAAAACCTCCAGGGGACATCTGGGCACCTTTCCGAAACATGCTGCCAGCTCCCAGCCTGGGGCTCTAAATAGAACTGCTCTTAACACCACATCTGTGCTCTTCCTACTCCAGCCAGCCTTCTGCTCGCTGCTACCACTTTGCTAAATGCAAGCATCTCACAACACTTGTTTTCTTTATCTGTGGATTCAGCAGGGAAGCCCTGCCATAGGGCGTGACCCAGTCACAGGGGCCTGCCCACCTGGGGGCTCCGTGTCCCCTCCAGCAGCACATGTGAGCAGATGGGTCCCCAGAGCATGCTCCTGTCTTGGTATTTGAAATCCGCCGTGGAAGCCTTCTGAAATGTGCTTTCAAATACAAATGCTGACCTCAGTCCAAGCCCAGATTTACTCTAATTGTCTGAAGACCCCTTTCCACCAACTCAGTAAACAAGGGAGACTCTGAGTTGTTTTCTTAACTGATCATTGTTTTCTGGGGGCAAAGTGGAGCATCGGGGGAGAGATTTTTCCCCTCAAAACAAGCAATTGCTTTTATAATTTAAATTAGGCCTGTGCCCTAAAAGAAAATCACTGGTAATAAATGCAAGCCTGCTGACCTTGGAGGAAAATATCAGATTTCAAGCAGCGTTTTCTTGAACAAAAATTTACACAGCCTTGTTTTTTTTTAAAAAAAAAGAAGAAGAAACTGCTTTGTAAATGTCACAGGAAGGATGCTTGGCAGAGGCTGAGAAAGCTTCCGAGCCACTTATTTCTGTTGAGAATGAAGAACTACAGCCTGGGTCAGGACTGAGGCTCCACTCCTGGCTTCTTAAAGCATCTCCACCTCCAAGCAAAGCTTCTCAGGGATGCTTTCTGAAAAAGACCAACATCTGGGGTCCCACAAAGCTCAGCACTGTTCAATTTTATTCTGCAGGGTACTCAGCATTGCCCAAGGGCACGTGCACTGGAGGCAGGGGGGAGAGAGATCAGCGGGCCCTGCTGGCGGCCTAAGGAGACCTCGGGGGCTCTGAAAGACAGGTTCCAAAGCATCCATTGTTAGAGGGGAATGTAAGGACTATGATTACATAGATGGCAGGGCGATGGTGTTGAGGAGGCTGTCAACACCTCGGAGTTCTTCCCATGTGCAAGGCAGGGTGCTGAGCCTGTGATGCCTACGTACGAAGCCATGTCAAGCTCACCACTCCCCTATTGTGCAGGTGAGATGGTCATTCCCACTTTATAGAGGAGAAAACCACGGGCAGCCCTGGAGCCTGCCCACGGCACAGCCGTCCTGGCACGGTGGTCCCCAGGCTAATGGAAAACGCAGCGACGAACCCAGAAGAGACCAAAACTTCACCTGGGCGGGATCTGGAAACACCCTTCGAGCTGAATCTTTTCATTTCTGTGTGTCTTTTCAAAGAACCAGCCCTTTGTGAGACTCTTAAGGATTTCTAGGGATGCACATTCATGAATTTAACACATTTCACATTATGAATTTGTGCTTGGAATTTAATTATCTGCAGGATTATGTACCAGCTCTACTCTTCGTTGAGAGACTGAACAAGTCCTGTGTCTTAGCAGTTATCATAGCTTTTGGAAAGCTTTTTGATGTTAAAAAAATGTTTAGGAATTAAAAGCATTTTATTTCATAGAAGTTTTAAAAAGCACTAGGCTTTGAGGTTGTTTGCTGGTTCTGCTGTTGTCTGCTAAATCATTGTGTTCTGCTTTTCTCTTTATTCACTCTTTCCTCCTGCCTCAGCTTTATCTTGTTAGTCTTCTAGTTTCTGGCATTGAATGTTTTGGTTAATTTGGGTTTTTTAAATACTCTTATTCATATAAGAGGATCTGAAGCTATGTATTTTCCTTGGAGTGTAGCTTTGGCATAACCTTATGTATTGGTATATAGCAGGACCCAGGAAACTATGTAGCCTTTAGGTTAAATCTGGGCCACCACCTGTTTTTGCAAATAAAGTTTTGTTGGAACACAGCCACACCACTTGTTTACATAGTATCTATGGCTGCCTTAGTATATGGCAGCAAAGTTTAGTTGTTGCCACAAAGACTGTCTAGCCTGCAAAGCTGAACATGTTTACCATCTGACTTTTTTCCAAAAAAGTTTGCCAACCCTTAGAATGTAAGATCCTTGTCCTTAACTTCTAAATGGCTTGTAGTTTTGTTTCCCTCTTTGGTGCCCTAACTTTTTAATCTGTTACACTCATTTTTGTTAATATTGTCCAGTGGTTAGATTTGCAGAGTGGGGGGTTTCTATTATCAACTTCTTAATGGATTGTATTGGGCTGTATCTGCATTCCCTTGAGGATATTGAGCATCTCAGTGGTCTTGCAAGGCTCTTAGGTTTTGCCATATGTATTAGATTGTTTTTCATTGCTATAAAGAAACACCTGAACCTGGGTGATTTATAAAGAAAAGAGTTTTAATTGGCTCATGGTTCTGCAGGGTATATAGGCAGCATGGTGCCGGCACCTGCTTCTGGTGAGACCTCACAGAATTTACAATTATGGTGGAATACAAAGGGAAGCCATCAAATCATATGGCAAGAATGGGAGCAAGGGAGCAAGGGGAGAGGTGCCACCCTTTTAAACAATCAGATCTCATGTGAACTAACCAAGTGAGGACTCACAATGGTGCTAAGCCATTGATGAGGGATCCACCCCCATGATCCAATCACCTCCCACAAGGCCCCTTCTCAACACTGAGGATCACATTTTGACATGAGATTTGGAGGGGCCAACATCCCAACTGTATCATTCTGCCCCTGGTCCCCCAAATCTCATGTCCTTCTCATATTGCAAAATACAATCATGCCTTCCCAACAGTCCCGCAAAGTCTTAACTCATTCCAGCATTTACTCAGAAGTCCCACGTCTCAAGTCCCAAGCTCTAAGCCTTATTTGGAGATAAGTTCTTTCTACCTACGAGCCTGTAAAATCAAGTCATTTACTTCCAAGATACAGTGGTGGTCTAGGCATTGGGTAAAGATTCCCATTCCAAATGTGACAAATTGGCCAAAGAAAGGGGCAACAAGGCCCATACCACTCTGAAACATAGCAGGGCAGTCATTAAATCTTAAATCTCCAAAATAATCCTTGACTCCATGCCCCACATCAGGGCACACTGGTGCAAGGGGTAGGCTCCTGTGGCTTTGCAGGGTGCAGCTCCTGCGGCTGCTCTCACAGGTTAGAGTTAAGTGCCTGTGGCTTTTCCAGGCTCAGAATGCAAGCTGTTGGTGGATCTACCATTCTGGGGCCTGGAGGGTGACCCTCTTCTCACCAACTCCACTAGGCACTGCCCCAGTGGGGACTCTGTGTGGGAGCTGCAACCCCACAGTTCCCCTCAGCCTGTCCTAGCGGACCTTCTCTGTGGGGGCTCCACCCCTGTGGCAGGCTTCTAGCTGGGAACCCAGACTTTCCCATAAATCTTCTGAAATCTAGGTGGAAGCCACCAAGCCTCCTTCATGCTTGCATTCTGTGCACCCACAGGTTTAACAACATGTGGAAGCCCCAAAGGCTAATGGCTTGCACCCTCAGAACTGTGGCCCAAGCTATACCCAGGGCCCTTTGAGCTGACGCTGGAGTCAGAGTGCCCAGGATGCAGGAAGCAGTGTCCTGAAGCTGTGCAGGGCAGCGGGGTCCTGGACCTGGCCCCTGAAACTATTCTTTCCTCCTAGGCCTCTGGGCTGTGATGGGAGGGGCTGCCTAAAAGATCTCTGAAATGCATTTGAGGCCTGTTTCCTGTTGTCTTGGATATTAGCACTTGGGTCCAACTTTAAGTCATTTCTTTGCTTCTGTATCTGAGCATAGGTTATTAGAAGCAGCCAGGTCACATCTTGAATGCTTTGCTTTGCTTCTTAGAAATTTCTTCCACCAGATACCCTAGGTTATCACTCTTAAGTTCAAACTTCCATAAAGCCCTAGGACACAGATACAATGCAGCCAAGTTCTTTGCTTAGGCATAATATGGGTGACCTTTACTCCAGTTCCCTTAACTTTCTCATTTCCAGCTGAGACCACATCAACCTGGACTTCACTGTCCAAATCACTATTGGCATTTTGGTCACAACCATTTAACCAGTCTCCAAGAAGTTCCAAACAATTCCTCACCTTCCTGTCTTCTTCTGAGCTCTCCAAACTTTTCCACCCTCTGCCTATTACCCAGTTCCAAAGCTGCTTCCACACTTTCAGGTATCTTTATAGCAATGCCCCACTCCTTTGTACCAATGTTCCATGTTAGGCCATTTTTGCATTGCTATAAAGAAATACCTGAGGCTGGGTAATTTAGAAGGAAAACAGACTTGATTGGCTCATGGTTCTGCAAGCTGTACAGAAAACAGGGTGCAGGCATCTGCTCAGCTTCTAGTGAGCAGGAAGCTTCCAATCGTGGAGGAAGACAAAGAGGAGCCAGCATGCCACACAGTGAGAGCAACAGCAAGAAAGCCAGGGAGGAGGTGCCACACTTTTCAACAACCAGATTTCACATGAACTAACTGAGCAAGAACTCACTTATCACCCAGGGGATAGAGCCCAGCTATTCATGAGGGATCTGCTCCCATGACCCAAACACGTCCCACCAGGTCCTACCTCAACACTGGGATCACATTTCAACATGAGATTTGGGGGGACACACATCCAAACCACATCAACATAACCCAGCAATCTGGATGCCGAAAACACACAAATGACACGCTAGAAGGTCTCTACAGGGAGAGAATGGGGTGCTGGACAGAGGACAAAGAGGAGTGTGCCCTACGCAGGGCAGCAAAGGCCTCTCCAGTGAAGGAGAATCTGCGTGTAACATCACCCCGCCCCACCAGCCAGCATTACTTCCCTGTTTTATTTTCTTCATTGCCCTTGCTGCTGTCTGAAATTACCTCGTTATTTACCAACTGTCTGCCACTCTGTGAGAATGCAAACTCTGTAAGGACCTTATTTATCTTGCCTGATGCATTGTAACTATTCAAATATCTGTGGGAGCGAGGAAAAGACCAAGGAGGGGTGGGCAGGACGGAGAGTCAGAGAAACGCCATCAGTGGAGGGAGGCTCTGGGCCCATAGAATAGGCCCCAAACCATTGATTTCCACTTTAGGAAATTTATTGAGATTTTCTTTCTGAACTAAAAATATGATCTATGTTTGTAAATGTTGCATAGACACAGAAAAAATGTGTGGTTACTACACAGAGCGAACAGAGTTCAATTATTCAAACATTCACACACAGGCACACATATGTATATACAGGCAAACACAGACACATATGTGCACACACACACACCATCAACTTCAGCTCTCCCTCAGCTCCTCAAATTTGCCCTTGTTTGGACACCATCTTGAAGCCGGCCAGAATGAAAAGGGAGGGATGCTGGCTTCAGACAGAGCAGCTCAGGTCAAGGCACAGGCGACGGGAATGTGGGCAGAGGCACCACGCAGTCCATGGCAGAGGGGACAAGAGGGAAGATGCTGGGAGAGCCAGAAGTGAAAAGAGGATGCTGGTGGGAGCGCTGTCCTGGAATCCAGCCCTTCTAGGGGATGGAGGGAGCTCCCTCATGTCCATCTTAGAGCATGGGTTCCAGCAAGGCCGGCCTGCAGGCTTGGGGCTGGGGACACCGTGGAGGATGGGGAGAGGGGACATGGCCAGCTGCTCTGCCAGCAGAATAAAGAGAGGTTTTGTATGGGCCCCGGGAGGGCCAGGAGTGAGAGAGTGGGCCTCGGTTTGGCTAATGTTCTGTGGAAGACGGTTCCTAAAGGGGTGGGGGGACCCTGGCAAGAATCACAAGGGAGCCATCTGAGAGGCACCTTCCCTCCCATAAGGGGAAGGGAGAGAAGAGGAGGAGGAAGTAGGATCTCCAGGGAACCCTGGCAGGCAGGGGCTAGAATTCTGCCCATCCCGGTGGGGCTGGGCCAGCTCCTGACAGCATCATACAGAGAGAAGCTTTCCCTTTCATGTCCCCTCTCCTGGGACTAAGCCAGTGCATTTGTGTCCTGAGGCAAACAAAATGCCACAAACCAAGTGGCTTAAACAACAGAAATTTCCTCTCTCAGCTCTGGAGGCTGGAAGTCTGAGATCAAGCAGCCCCAGCAGGCCTGTTTCTTTCTGAGGCTGTCGGGAGAATCTGCCCCGGGCTCCCCCTGACTCCTGGAAGCCTCAGGCACTCCTCGGCTTGTGAGCGACCTCCCCGCGTCTTCACGCCGTCTTCCCTCCACGTTTGTCTATCTCTGTGCCTAAACTTCCCCTTTCTAAAATTTTTATGTTATTAACTTTCTAAAATTTATGTACTGAAAAAAAAAAAGCAAGGTCTCATTAGCTGGGTGTGGTGGTGCACGCCTGTGGTCCCAGCTACTTGGGAGGCTGAGGTGGGAGGATGGTTTGAGCCTGGGAGGAGGAGGTTGCAGTGAGCCAAGATTGCACCACGGCACTCCAGCCTGGGCAACAGAATGATACCCTGTCAAAAAAAATTAAAACGGTCTCACTCTCTCACCCAGGCAGGAGTGCATTGGTGTAATCATAGCTCACTGCATTGAACTCCCAGGCTCAAGTGATCCTCCTGCCTCAGTCTCCTACAGACGTGGGACTATAGGTGTGTACCACCACGCCTACTATTTTTTTACATTTTTATTTCTAGAGATGGGGTCTTGCTATGTTGTTCAGGTTGATCTCAAACTCCTGGGCTGAAACAATCCTCCCAGCTTGGCCTTTCAAAGCTGGGATTACAGGTGTGTGTCACCACACGTGGCCAAATTTCCCTCTCTTAAAGAACACTAGTTATATGGGATGAGGGCACATCCTCATGTCCTCATCTTAACTTTGCCCATCTGCAAAGACCCTATTTGCAAATAAGGTCACATTCACAGGTACTGGGAGTTAGGACTTCCACACCTTTGTTGGGTGGGAGGGCCACAATTCAGCTCATAACAGCCAGAAAATAAAACAGAGATCACCCCCCCTACACACACTGCAGGCTCTCAGCCGGAAGCAGGCCCTGGGAGGAGAAAGAAAAAGCTCTAAGTTCAGACGAGGTCAGATGTGGTTTGGATATTCACGTAACTAAACTGATAGAGCTTGGGGGATGGAAGACAGAGAGAAAGATCCATCGTCAAAGCAATGCAGCAGCATCCACCGGCACCTCCGTCCAGGGCACAGGGGAGAACTGACCCACAGAAGGGCTGCGCGGGGGCAGTGAGGGCGGAGGATGGAGCCCCAGCGCGCTAGGCTCCAGGTCCCGCCTTCCACTCGAACATTTTCTCTCGTTTCAGTGTGCGATCCCCAGCCTCTGATGTTACACGGAACAAGCTACCCAACGAGTTGTGTTTTACATTTCCCTTTTGGTGTTTTATTTATCTGGCTTTAAATAGGCCTGGCTGAGAATATTTAAAATCAGAGGAAGTACGGCTGGACACAAGGCAAACCGTATTCCACACGCGCATTTGTGCAGGAGCAGAGTTCAGCAACGTGACGCTGCCTCCCAAGTGCTTGGGTTTTTCCCCCATCCTCTCTCCAGGACTCCGTCCCACCTTCCCAGTACTTAAAAGACGACGGCACTAACCAGCAATGAATGCCCCAGCTCGGGAGAGCAGCTTTGTGACTGGAAGGCCACGGCTTCCAGGAGCCTGAGGCGGGAGGTCAGCTCAGAGGAGGGAACAGCACAAGCCAGGCTCCCATGTTGACATGAAGCGTTCTCTGAGCCCAGCCTGAGCAAATACTAACACACACCACCTGTGCTGGCTACTGTCTAGCGGCCACTGGTCCCGAAACTCCACAGTCAGGCCATCTCTGAAGCAGCCAACACGCACCTACCTCCTGGGCAAGAACACGGATCTGTCATTTGCACTCGTGTATTTGCAATCGATGCGAACATTCACAGTCTCTATACTGCATTTGGGGAACACGCAGCCATTTCAACTATGAAAAAAAAGAGACGGCAGACAACAATTTGAAAAAAGGAGACCAGGAGCA
Source organism: Pongo pygmaeus (assembly GCF_028885625.2). NCBI lineage: Eukaryota > Metazoa > Chordata > Mammalia > Primates > Hominidae > Pongo > Pongo pygmaeus. The sequence continues at coordinate 129,525,462 of NC_072383.2, forward strand.
TCATATTTCACTGAGTAAATTGACAAAAGGTCAAAAAGCTTGATCTTGGCCACTGATGTGCTTGGTCTGAAAGCTAAACTGCCACTTAAATATTCATAGGCAAGCGCGGTAGCTGCAGCCTCCGGTTGCCCTGAGTCCACAGAGGAGCAAGGCTGGGGCCATTTTACGAGGAAAAAACAAGCTCCCTCCCAAGCAGGGTTCTGGGCAGGAGAGGACTCTGCTCTTGCAATCAGCCCGCACCCACTGAGCCTTCGTTGCTGTGTCCTGAATCCTGGAAGAATGTGAGTGATGGTGTTGCACAGGGAGGCGGGTGGCAATAGACCAGGCGGAGATGCAAGTGCACAAGTGAGAAAAAATGCTGAAACTCTCGGCTCTATACCATGCTCCTGGCATCCTCACCTCACTCAACCTCCCTCCCTCCACCATGCCAGCCTCCCTCCCTCCACCACGCCAGCCTTCCTTCCTCCACCATGCCAGCCTCCCTCCCTCCACCACGCCAGCCTTCCTTCCTCCACCACGCCAGCCTTCCTTCCTCCACCATGCCAGCACAGGGACTCCCCATAAATCATCTTCATCCCCCTTTGTGGAAAAGACTGAAGATCTGGCAAGGTCAGGAGTGGGCTCACCCAGTGCCATCCAAGAGAAACAGTGTCAGCCACCTGCATAACTTTACACTGTCCAGTGGCCACCTTAAAAAAAGTGGAAGTAACAGATAAAACTAATTTTCATATTTTATTTCACTCCATATATCCAAAATATTACCATTTCAACATGGAATGAATTAATAATTAAAATTATTAATGTCGGCTGGGCGCGGTGGCTCACGCCTGTAATCCCAGCACTCTGGGAGGCTGAGGTGGGCGGATCACGAGGTCAGGAGATCGAGACCATCCTGGCTAACACAGGGAAACCCCGTCTCTACTAAAAATATAAAAAATTAGCCAGGCGTGGTGGTGGCACCTGTAGTCCCAGCTACTCAGGAGGCTGAGGCAGGAGAATGGCGTGAACCCGGGAGGTGGAGGTTGCAGTGAGCCGAGATCGCACCACTGCACTCCAGCCTGGGTGACAGAGTGAGACTCCGTCTCAAAAAAAAAAGTGGAAGTAACAGATAAAACTAATTTTCATATTTTATTTCACTCAGTATATCCAAAATATTACCATTTCAACATGGAATGAATTAATAATTAAAATGATTAATGCCAGCGGGGCGCGGTGGCTCATGCCTATAATCCCAGCACTTTGGGAGGCCAAGGTGGGTGGATCACCTGAGGTCAGGAGTTAGAGACCAGCCTGGCCAACATAGTGAAACCCCATCTCTACCAAAAAATACAAAAATTAGCCAGGCGTGGTGGCACGTTCCTGTAATTCCAGCTACTTGGGAGGCCAAGACAGGAGAATTTCTTGAACCCATGAGGAAGAGGTTGCAGTGAGCTGAGATCTTGTCACTGCACTCCAGCCTAGGTGACACAGCAAGGCTCCATCTCAAAAAAAAAAAGAGTTATTAATACTATTTTACATTCTCTTTTTTTTCCCGCACAGGGTCTCACTCTGTCACCATGGCTGGAGTACGGTGGCACAATCTCGGCTCATTGCAACCTCCACCTCTTAGGCTCAAGCAATCCACCTGCCTTAGCCTCCCAAAGTGCTGCGATTATAGGCATGAGCCACCACGCCCAGCCCATTCTTTTACTACGTCCTCAAGAATCTTAACACGACACATTTCTGTTCAGTCAAGCCACAGTTCCAGAGCTCGATGGCCACAAGTGGCTCCTGTGTCTACGAGACAGGCAGAGGGCCGGGATAGCGCTGCATCATGTATTCAGGAAGGGAGCAGGTGCTGACATAAAACATCTGGGAGACCTCCAGGAAGCACGAACACCGCCCACAGCTCTTGGCTTTGGTAACTGGGATGTAAATATGCCGGAAGGCTGGGCTCAGTGGCTCATGCCTGTAATCCCAACACTTCGGGAGGCCAAGGCCAGTGAATCACTGGAGGCCAGGAGTTTGAGACCAGCCTGGGCAACATGGTGAAACCTCATCACTACAAAAAATACAAAAATTAGCTGGGCGGTCCATGCCTGTAGTCCCAGCTACTCAGGGGGCTCAGGTGGGAGGATCACCTGAGCCTGGGAGGCATCATCACATCGCTGCACTCCAGCCTGGGCAACAGGGCGACCTTGTCTCAAAAAAAAATAAAATTAATAAATAAACAAGCCCAAAGATTTGCCAGGAACCTCCTCTCTTCATTCTCTACCCTTCTCTCTGGAATCTCATGGGTATCTCCTCTCGGTGACTGTTCTTATTGCCACGTGAATGGGCCAAGGAGGACGGAGGTCTCTAAGGAGGGGCAGGATTCTGGTGGGAACCGTATAAGGGGAAGCCAGGAGACAGGCATGGCCTGAAATTGGGACGTGAATATGGAGAAATCTGGATGACGCTGGAGCCTCAGGGTTGGAAGAGTTGCGGTCTCTGGGCTGGTGAGCACAGACTCCAGCTGCCTCAAACTCTGGGGCAGTGACAGAAACTGCTCTCCTGCCACAGGCTGGAGGCTGCAGGAGTGGGCCCACCCTGCCTGCGCCCCCACCCCAGGTTCAGCTCTTTGGTGGGTGAGGTGGGGCACTTCCCTGGACCCTGCTTCTCCGATTGAGCATTTGAGGTAAAGACGCCAGAGCCCCTTGAACCCGTGTGCAATTTCACATGGCGGCGTGCACCAGGGCTCTGAAGTGTCACAGCTGGCATTGTCACACAGTCCACCTGCATCATGGCCAGGCAGACTTGTACTCAGACACACCACCCGCCTGCCCTCTACAAGCCCCATGATGTTGAAAGTGACATAATTGGCCCAGCACGGTGGCTCACGCCTGTAATCCCAGCACTTTGGGAGGCCAAGGCAGGAGGATCACTTGAGCCCAAGAGTTCAAGACCAGCCTGGCCAACATGGCAAGACCCTGTCTCAAAAAAAGTTACATAATATCTCGGATTCTCAATTTTCTTACCTTAAAACCAGAATAACTGCCATGGTGGACAGCTGCCATTCGCAGTCTGTATTCCAGCAGCCATGCCTCCTCTTGGTGGCAAGGACACCTGGCTTTCCTTGTGGACTAATCTGTTGTTCCTGAACTGAGTCCAGGTGATCCGGGTGCCCCTGGTGCTTAGGGTCAGTCATGTGACCACACCTTAGCCAATCGGAGGGTATCATTCTCCTGGGCACAGTGATTGGCTCAGGGCTACGCAGGTGAGCTGAGCTGGTAATTAACTAGCCTCAGCATTGTTGTGGGAGTTATACAAAGAGGCTCCTTTCCATGGCCCTCTAGCCCAGAAGCATGTGAGCCATTGGCTGAGAAGTACAGAGAGACCAAGGATCTACACAAAGTATATGAGCTCCTAAACCATTACTGGTCATATGACCCCTTTGCACAAACTAAAAAGAGGTGCTAACTGCTGACAACTGTCTAGCGAGGTGAGCAAATCTGCAGTGCTGTGGTGTGTGTAGCAGGCGTTAGCATCCAATGTGGCATAAAGCTTACATAACTACACGCAATGACCCTATCAGTGCCCAGCCTCTGACAGATCAGTCTCACCAATAAATTCCCCTCTCTGCTTAAGCACAGTTTGGGTTAGAGTTTTGGTAACTGATGAGTCAGAGCTGATGCAATAACTACTGTCAGTGAAGATAAAATGAAGCCACCTAGATAAAAACCCGAGCCTCGCACCTGCAGAGTAGCCCCTTCATGAGTATGCATCTCTGTTCCTGGTCACAATTGTAGAAATGAAAGTTCCAGAACTCTGAAAGTCTGGACTGTGTTCCCTCTTCTCTGCACTATTTCTGTAAGTGTCACATGAGCAAGACCCTTAGGAGCTCTGAGTCTCACCTGTGTAGGACTGAAATCACCTGGGCTTACCTACTTGGAGGGAATGGGGCTGCACCAGGTGCTTCTGCAGGCTGCAGCCGGCCCCAAGCCCCAGCAGGGGTCACACGGACTCCACTGCCCTGAGCACTCCCTCCCAGGTGCATTCACTCCCGCTCATCACACAAGACCTGGATTATCTTCTCGGCTCCTCCAACAAATTCCCTAAATTTCACCCTCAATCCAGCCAGTAGCTGACCTGTCAAGCTCTGGGGAGAGGTCAGTCTGGGGCAATTCTCAGCAATGTGAAGGGTGCATGGGGGCTTGCACAGTCTGAGTCTCGTGTCTCCTCCTAGGCCAGCCAGTTTCAGCACCGAGCCACCTGGGAAGCTTTTAAGAATCTGGAGGCCGGGCGCAGTGGCTCACACCTGTAATCCCAGCACTTTTGGAGGCCGAGGTGTGTGGATCACGAGGTCAAGAGATCGAGACCATCCTGGCCAACATGGTGAAACCCCATCTCTACTAAAAATACAAAAATTAGCTGGGCATGGTGGTGTGTGCCTGTAATCCCAGCTACTCGGGAGGCTGAGACAGGAGAATCACTGGAACCCAGAAGGTGGAGGTTGCAGTGAGCTGAGATCGCGCCATTGGACCACAGCCTGGTGATAGAGCAAGACTCTGTCTCAAAAAAAAAAAAATCTGGATAGGCTGGGCACAGTAGCTCCCACCTGTAATCCCAGCACTTTAAGAGGCCAAGGCAGGAGGACTGTTTGAGCCCAGGAGTTTGAGACCAGCCTGGGCAACACAGCAAGACCCCATCTCTACCCCACAAAGAAAAAATAGCTGGGTGTGGCAGTGCACTCCTATGGTCCCAGCTACCTGGGAAGCTGAGTTGGGAGGACTGCTTGAGCCCAGAAGGTTGAAGCTTCAGTGAGCTGTGATCGTGCCACGACACTCCAGCCTGGGTGACAGAGTAAGACCCTGTCTAAAAAAAAGAATCTGGATGTCCCAGCTGTTCCATAGGATAATTAACCAGAATCTCTGTGGGTGGGAAAGAAGGCACCTGGATATTTTTAAACCATCCCAGGTGGTTCCCACATGCGGCCAAGTTTGGCTCTAACACCTTCAACCAGCAGGTTCTGCAGGCAGGAGGGGCCGGCTGGATTATTTTGCCAAGTGTCAAGAGGATGACAGTCAGGGTGGAGGGAGGGCTGGGATGACTGATGGTCAGAGGTCAAGTATCTGCCACCTTCCTCTCCTCCTGCTCCACCCCCTCAGAAGTTGCCGTCGACCATCCTAAAGACAGAGAGGAGACAGCCCTCTCCATGCGCCCTGGGACAGCCTGGGACGGGGCCAGGCACCTGTTGACAGAATTTCTGGCCTTTCATGGATTCAAATCCACATGCCCGGCCAAAGAATAAAATAATGATTTCAACTAGGGAAGTTCAGCAGCAGACAGAAAGCTTTTTTTTCTTAAAATTGCCTTTTTTTCCATTGAAAAGAGGAAGAAACGCAACTAAGAGTAAAAATTAGATTTATAAAAGTACAAAGTGCCAGAAACATAAATAGATGATTCACCAAAAAGACATTAAAATGCCACTCAAAAAATGAAAAGATGTTCAACTTCACCTGTAACAAGAGAAATGCAAATGAAAACTACACTGAGATACTCTCAAACTGGCAAGTTACCCAGCCTAGCAACACTGTGTGACATGGGTGCCCCCAGACGCCTCTGGGTGGGATAGGAGTCAGAACGGACCTTCCTGCTGGGTCCTTTAACGAAGCTTTGGGTTCACTGGCTTCCTGACTGGCAACCCTGCTTCTAGGAATTTACCCTCAAGGCAACATAAAAATGTCCTTTAATGATGTGCAAATACATATGCACAGGTTATTCCATGCCACTTTGTTAATAATTGTGAAATACCAGAAACAGCCTAAATGCTCACACATAGGCAGGTTGAATAAGCGCTGCCTTCCTTCACACAGCGAAGAACTGTGCAGGACCTGAGGAGGGGAGATCTCTGTGAAGCATTGTGGAGCAATTTCCAGGCTATGTTGTGGGTTTTTAAAAAAATCTATTGTTTTAACTGACAAAAAAAATTGTGTATATACGTATTGTATATCTATAGTAACCCCTAGGCTCAAAAAAAAAAAAAAAAAAAAAGAAGTGTCAACAAATACTGAACCCTACTTGGTAAAGTCTTTTCCCCTAGGATTAAGCAGATAAATATGTATGTTGCCTAAAATAGAATCCAGGTTTCTCAGTCTCAGAGGAGGGAGTTGAAATACAGAAAGAGGAGAGGCTGGAATAAAACATGTGGGGTTAAATTGGATTTGAAAGCATCAAATAGAGATAAGTTGGAAATAGACACAGAAATACACACATATGCACGTGCACACATGCACACGCATGCATGCATGCACACACACATGCACACACGTGCACACACATGCACACACATGCACACACGCACACATGCACACACATACACACATGCACACGCATGCACACATGCACACACATGCGCACACACACGCGCACACACACATGCACACACACACACGCACACATGCACACACACACACACGCACACATGCACACACTCCCCATCCTGGCTCTGTCGACTGCAGGACCTGGAGGTTGTGATACCCCGGTTGTCATCAGCACTCCTCGCACCCAGATCTTGATTTCTAAATATCACTCGCCACCTAGAGAAGCACGGGCTCCTTCGGGAAGGGGGTAACTCTACAGCTGTGCCAGAGAAAGTATAGGTTGATCCTACAGCATCTCATTTCGTAGAAAGTAAGGAGGGACTCAGAAATGACAGCCACGTGTCCAAAAGACATGGGAACCAGCTTTGAAGGAGCTCCCACTGGCCTTTCAATTTCAGCTTTAAAATAATGGCAATAAATTTAACCTTGGAATAAAATAAGAATCCATCAGTCCATACTGATATAAATGAACATAAATAAAGGGGGGCAGGGCAGGGAAGGCTTTCCTGCCGAGGATGGGCCCGTTCACAGAGGCTGGAGGGACAGCAGGAAAACTGCCCCTTGTACTAATCAATCAACCAGAACAGCGAGCAGTCTGGACCAGAGCCGCCCTCAGCAGGTGTGAGCAGCATGCCAGAGTCCGATGAGGAACCGGAGTCTCCACTCACTCACCAGACCCTACCACAACTCCTGGCTACGTGAAGAGGGGGCCCTGGGAATTTCACAGGAGAGCAATTCAACCATGTGATCAAGTTAACATCCCCAGTAACATGACATCCTGAAATCACGTGTTTCCTGATACCATGCTCGGAGATGGAGGCAAATTCCTGAAAAAAACACAACACCCCGGCTCGCGCCTGTAATCCCAGCACTTTGGGAGGCCGAGGTGGGTGGATCACCTGAGGTCAGGAGTTCAAGACCAGCCTGGGCAACATGGTGAAATCCCATCCCTACTAAAAATACAAAATTTAGCCAGGCACAGTGGAGTGCACCTGTAGTCACAGCTACTTGGGAGGCTGAGGCAGGAGAATCACTCGAACCCGGGAGGCAGAGGTTGAATTGAGCTGAGATCGTACCACAGCGAGCCGAGATCACGCCACAGCACTCCAGCCTGGGTGACAGGGCGAGACCCTGCCTCAAAACAAACAAAAACACCCGAATCTAATTGTAAGGAAACATCAGACAAACCCTCCGTGAGGAACCTTCTGTAAAACTCGTGTCCTGCACTCTTCAAAAATGGTCCAAGGGAAGAAAGACAAGGAAACATTACAGGTTAAAAGGGATTAACTGGACACCACCAGTAAAAGTAGTACATGGTATAGGATTGGATCCTGGACAAGAAACACACACACACACACACACACACACAGCTCTAAAGGACCTTATGGGGCAACTCAGACCATCTGACTGCAGACTCATCACGATACTGCAGCCATGTTACACTTCCCCCTCTTGATTATTTCCTATGGTTTTGTAAGGAATGGTGCTGCTCTTCAGAAATGCATGCTGGGCACATATGGGGTGAAGGGAGTATCACATCTGGAACTCACTCTCAAATACCATTTGCCTCATCCTCTCTCCCTCTTTTTCTGAATCATCTGACAGCAACTTGTAGAAAAGAGAGAAAGACAAAGCTAACAGGACCCAAGGCTGGCAGTGAGTGGATCCTCAGGGGAGGTGTATGGGTTCTATCTCTGCACATTTTTTCGGTAAGTGTGAAATTATAGCAAAATTAAAAGCTACCAAAAAAGATCCCCCTTCTTTCTAAAATTAATACTAAGGGGCCTAAAACAAATGAACACAGAAGCACACCTGGAAAGTTGTTATTTTACCGGAACTTTGCAAGGGATATGGAAGCAGCAAGTGTGCAAAAAGAGAGAGTCTAAAACGTGGCACACCCCTCGCTTCTAAGGGGCTTGGCACAGGTCACCAAACCCTGGAGGACTCTCTATTTACCCACCAATGCCACTCATGAGCCACTCTGCAATACAATGACACCAAGCAGTATTGTCTTCCTTTATCCTAATGCTCAAAAAACTGCATATATTGCTAAAGGCAGGACCGCCTTTGCAAGACAAAGTTTCAGTCCAAGATACCAAATTGTGAATCACACTCAGTGCACCCCAGTTTCACTATCACCTGCTGTGAGTTCAATCCTGTGTCCTATAGAGGAGAGGTGGTAACTGTCCCCCATACCCAACACAGATCCTGGCATATGGAAATCAGTCAATAATGTTTACCAAAGGAAGGCAGGGAGGGGAGGGATGGAGGAAAGAGGGAAGGACAAGGGAATGAGGAGGAAGGGAGAAGGGAAGGAGGGGGAAGGAGGGAAGGAGAGAGGGAGGGAAGGAAAGAGGGAAGAAGAGGGGGATGGAGGGAGGAAGGGAGGGAGGAAGAGATGGAAGAAGGGAGGGAGGGAGAGAATGGAGGGAGGAAAGGAGGGACGGAGAGAAGGAAGAAAGGAAGGAGGGAGAGAACAAAAGGGAGGAAAGAAGAGAGGGAGGGAAAGAAGGAAAAAAGGGAGAGAGGAAAGGAGAGAGAGAGGGAAGGACGAAGGGAGGGACAGAGGGAGGAAGGGAAGGAGGAAGGGAGGGAGGGAGAGGAAGAAGAGGAGGGAGGGAGTGAAAGAAGGATGGGAAGGAGGGAGGAAGAGAGGGAGGGAGAAAAGGAGGAAGGGAGGGAGGGAGGAAAAAATGAGGGAGGGAGGATGGGAGAAAAAAAGGAGTGAGGGAAGGAAGGAAGGAGAGAGGGAGGGAAAGGAGGAAGGGAGGGAAGAAGGGACGGAGGGAGGAAGGGAGGAGGCAAGGAGTGAGGGAGGGAAGGAAGGAGAGAGGAAGGAAGGAAGGCAGGAAGGAGGGAGGGAGAAGAGGGAGACAACATCCCTGTCTTTCAGGGGAGAAAAGAGACTTGACAGTTTCCTGCCCCAGCTAGAAACAGATGGCTCACTTAAACTGGATAATTTGAAGAGCACTGAATAGAGGAATTGTTTACAGAGTTGTCACAGGATACAGGAATCAAAAAGACAGTGATGTTTCCACAGTCTGGCAAAATCTGGAAGCCCACCTTTGTGAGAAGAGAGAAGGTATGAAGCGGCATGGGAGGAGAGCAATGTGGGGCAGGCACTGTGGGTTCGGGGAAAGGGATGAAGCTTCCAGCAGGGAGGAAACAGCCACCACCCTGCTTCCTTCCAGCCAGGACCCCTGGTGAAGGGATCATGCTGAGCCCCTACACAGCTGCAGGCAGAGGACTGGTCATGAAGGAAAGGTGGACCTTGTGATTAGAGGTCTGGGGCTTGGAGCCAGGTGATATCAGCCTGACCCCCAGGGAGGGCGGGGGCTGGAGCTGGAGTTTGATCACCTGGCAATGACTCCCATCAGTCACACCCATGGAATGAAGCCCCAGTAAGAACTCTGGCCACCGAGGCTCAAGGAGCTTCCTTGCCAGTGATAGATGGGGGTGGTGCCGTGTCCTGAGGATATGGAAGCTTTGAATTTGGGACCCTCCCTCAGACCTGGCCTTGTGTGTCTCTTGACTTGTGTCCTTTATGACAAATCTGTAATAAGTATAGGACTTTCCTGAGTTCCCTGAGCCGTTCTAGGGAATTTTCAAACCTGAGGGGGTCATGGGAATTCCTCAGGTTTGCAGCCAGTTGTTCAGAAGTACAAGTGGCCTGAAACCCCTGCAATCCCTGAAACCACCTTCCTGGAGCTTGTAACTGGTGTCTGCAGTGTGGGGGCCTCAGGTGGACCATGCCCTTAACCTGTGAAACCTGACCTAATGCTGAGGAATGAGTGTCAGAATTGCATTGAGACCAAGTTCAAAGCGAAGGTGACGGTAAGAACACTCGATAACATTTTAGTGCTTCCAACATACAGGGTCCTGACCCCGGGCCCTACTCAGCCCCCACAAACAGCCTGTATGGCAGGGCAGCCTTAATGTCCTAATTTTACAAATACAGGGCCCGTGGCTCAGAGAGACACGGATTTGGGACGGGAGGCTGCACAGAATGGCTGCAGAGGGCACAGAAGAAACAGCGGGCAGCCTGCACACCTCCTGCACCCGAGGAGCTGCAAAGGCAAAGGAGGCAGCATGTGTGGGATGAGATGGTCAGATGGTCAGATGGTCAGATCCCAGGGTCCAGGTCCAGCCCATGCTGAGGTCCGAGGGGAGTGGGTGGATGAGCAGAAAGAACACTCGGAGGGGGAGGGGGGCCATAGGCAAGTGAAATGGTTTTATTCAGCAGCAGCTCTCATCAACAGCTTTCTCACACTGGCTCTTTACACCATCCACCCAGTCTCGGCTGCTTGAGCCGGTGGTTCCCACAAGCAGCTGCATGGCCGGCTCTCCCCTGCCCTCAGGGTTAGCAGCTTAACTCTTTCTCTCTCTGGGCACAAGCACAAGCTGTGCCATGCCATGCCACGCCATGCCGAGCTATGCCCTGGGCTCCCCAGATGGACAGCTCTGGTTCTCTCTCTCTCTCTTTCACTGGGTGTCAGCGCACCCACCATGTTAAGCCAAGTTGAGCCAAGCCAAGCCCCAAGAGCCCCTGTACAGCGTTAGAGGGGCAATTATATCTTTTGCAGACAACAGTGGCTCAGAGCCAAGTATGAACTTAAACAAACAGGTTATATAACACGTGGAGGTGTGTGCGTGCATGCCAAACTCACTGAGTCACTGTGGCTGGACATCTGCCTCAGCCTATCCTTAACCAAAGCACATCCATGTATCTTACAGAGACCAGCGGGAAGAGAATTCTGCACAGGGAACAGCCCATACCAGGGCACAGGGGTGAGAGAGCACACAAGAATGTGATGAGACAGACATGGCTGAAGCAACAGGACTCATGCCTGGGCTGGTGGGGCAGTGTTCACAGCACAGCATGCAAATAGCACATGCTTGATAATTATGTAATAAATAGGCTAAAAACTGGAATAGTAGCTTGTAGTAACACAATAAGACCCAAGGGAAGACATATCAGATGATATGATTGGGCTCTGTGTCTCCACCCAAATCTCATCTTGTATTGTAATCCCCGTAATCCCCACGTGTCCAGGGAGGGACCAGGTGGAAGGTGATTGGATCATGGGGCGGTTTCCCCCCGTGCTGTTCTCACAAGAGTGAGGAAGTTCTCACGAGATCTGGTGGTTTTATAAGGGGCTCTTCCCCTTTCACTCCTCATTCTTCTCTCTCTGCCGCTCTGTGAGAAGGTCAAGCTTGCTTCCCCTTCACCTTCCGCCACGGTTGTGAGTTTCCTGAGGCCTCCCCAGCCATGTGGAACTGTGAGCAATTCAACTTTTTCCTTTATAAATTACCTGGTCTTGGGTATGTCTTCATTGCAGTGTGAGAACGGACGAACACACTAGGAATGCAGGAGGTCCTTCCTAGTGCCTGTGGTCAGAATACCCTTTCCCAGTTTGCCAGGATTCTTCTCTCTAAGCAGTGTAGCCACTGATGGTAAAAACCACCCAAGAAGTAGCAAGTACCCGTACTTGGGATTTGTGGTGGGTTGAAGGCTCGGGCTCAGTAAGACACGTTTAGGCCTTTTTCCACAGAACCTATAAATGTCGCCTTATTTGGAAAAGAAGCTTTGCAGATATAATTAAATTAGGGATCTTGAGATGAGGAGAGCATCCTGGATTATGCAGGTGGGCCCTGAATCCAATGACTGCTGTTTTTATAAAAGACTCACAGAGGAGCACACAGACACACAGAAGAGAGGGTAACGTGACCCCGGGGGCAGACAGTGGAGTGACGCTGCCAGGAGCCCAGGAATGCCTACGGTTGGGAGAGACAAGGAAGGGGCCCTCCCTTGAGCTCTGGGAGGGAGCACAGCCCCGCCGACACCGTGATCTCGGCCCCAGGACCTCAGACTTCCGATCTCCAGAACTGAAGTTTCAGGACTCTATATTTATGGTGATTTCTTACTCATCGACGTTCTAGGGAGGCTTCGAGAAGCGGATCTTCCCGGCAGCCACCAGCGTGTGAGCATCTTGCCTCAGGAAACTAGAGGGCAGTGGTCATGTGGGTTCTCATGAACACGCCAGCCCTGCTCTCTCTCCTAGTTCTGGGCCCAAGGCCTTGGTATGTGCAGCTCCCTCCAACTGCGGCATCGTTTCCCCAGGTGTTCCATGGTCAGCTCCTTAGCCGACTTTATATACATTGAGGTCTCAACATAAAGTTTACACTTGTTCAGCACCGTGAAGCCGCCAGTCCGACACCCATTCCCAGCACCCTTCTCTCACACCCGCCTCCACTAGAGAGGCTGGAAAGGAGAAACGCTCACTGTCCCACACTCCCTTGCAGCTACGGTTGTCCATGGGGCATAGATCCACCCACCAGCTCATGAGAAGTCTGTTAAAGAAGCTTTAGGAAGACTTTCCTTTCCATTTATTTATTTATTTATTTATGAGATGGAGTCCCTCTCTGTTGCCCAGGCTGGAGTGCAGTGACGCAATCTCAGCTCACTGCAACCTCTGCCTCCCAGGTTCCAGCCATTCTCCTACCTCAGCCTCCTGAGTGGCTGGGATTACAGGTGCCCACCAGTATATCTCTTTTAGTAGAGACAGGATCTCACCATGTTGGCCAGGCTGGTCTCAAACTCGTGACCTCAGGTGATCTGCCTGCCTTGGCATCCCAGAGTGCTGGGATGACAGACGTGGGCCACCACACAGGCTGGGAGGGCTTCTGCTTTTCTGATATGACAGGAAAGTGGAAGGGGCTAGATGGGGCTGGTACCATGTTTCCTACCATGAGCACAGATGCGGTGCCTGGAGCTACAACAACCATTTTGTGACCTTGAGGGTGCAAAAAATAAAATAAAACAAGAGACCCCGGCCCTGATCCAGTATCACAGCTGCCCACTTCCAGACTTCTGATCAAGTGAGAAATGAAGCCCCCCTTATTTACGCCACCTCACTGTCAGATGCCGTCATTCCTGACTGCTGTTTCCTCACCCAAGAGGACGTCCCTAACAACTCTGACTTGCATCTTTCCCTCCATCATCTCTATCACGTTTCTCTGATCAATTTCCCTTATTGCACAAACTAAAATTATCTCATTATTGACTGTTGCCTCCTCTATGCTGCCACTGGGATTTAACCCACGTGAGAACAGGACCTTCTCCTAGACACCAGCCTATCCCCAGTGCCTAGATGGGTGCCTAAGAACACGAACCTCCCCACCCCAAAGATTTGTTCAAGCCAGGGTTGCTCAGTCTCAACACTATCGAAACTGTGGGCTGCCTCATGTGTTGCACAGGGCTTTCCTGGGCATCAAAGGATGTTTTACAGCACCGCTGGCTTCTACCAACCAGAGGCCAGCAGCACGTCCCCACCCCCACCCCAGCTGTGATAACCAATAACTTCTCCAGACATTACCAGTGTCCCTGGGGGCAAAATCATCCGGTTGAGAACTGCTGGTTTAATGAATGGATTTACTGATTGCCTGAAATGGCCTCCTCCAAGTGCATGTGAAAATGATACAATATTGAAATATACTGGTAGATAAGAAAGGCACCAAAAAAAAATTATTTTCATGCCACTTAAAAGAAAATTATTTATTGTCACATGAATCACATGATGCTATGGTCAATGGGCCAGCATATTTGTGTACATGTTCCTGGGCATAATTTGAGATGATATGGTATGGTTTCAGAGTGGAAAAGGGCCACATTCTTACATTTCCCACCTCCAGTGGAAGCTGAAAACTCCACAGATTCGTGTCGGTTGGATGTCTCAGAACATGCCTCCAAGTCTCATCAATGCTTGGAGAATTCTAAGATAATTCCCTTTTAAACCCTCAAATCTCTCACTAAAAATGCTCTGCTCTAATTCTAAGGAAATTTCCACAGATGGAGACAAAGATAAATATGTGCTCTTGGCCAGGTCTGCATCTCACAATACGACTCATTAAATCAATTAAATCACTCGCTTGGCAGGATTATTTATGGAAATAAGAAATCGTTTTCCATCAGCAAGTTTGAGGGTGGCTAAACACCACTTCACGTCGGTAGGGTGGATTGAGCTCATGCTCACATAATTATGAACCAAACCTTCCATTTTGTGAGGCCTCTTTTCACTCTCCCAAGTGCTTCCAAATCCACTTAGGACCTTGTATCTCCCAGAGCAGTATCTCCTCTTGCAGAGGGGAACAGCCTCACAGCATCTCTATTTGCAGACGCAAACTTGAAGCAGCACATGGGCAAGTTGCCAGCTAAGCCAGAACCAGAACTCAAGATTACAACAGGAAAACCTCCACGGGGGGTTGCAGAGGCCAGCCTGGCGGGCAGGGAGTTAGGAGCTTTGGGGAACTGAAGAACAACTGCTCCCCTATGCAAGCTGATTGCAGCCGCTCAGAAACAGAGTGGGTGTCACCGGAGCCTCTCATTTCTTTTTTCAAGACAACTGTCAGAAGTTCAGGTTATGATAGGAAAGTTTTGCGCTTTGGGTTGTTAACATTAGCCACTGATTCAAAATTGAAAACACAGCGTTTACAGGCCTTATCCTAGTATTTAGATCCACACTTCATCACCTTCACACTTTCCTCTGCCCAAATTCCTTCATTCTTCGGGAAGCTACCTCAAGTCGTTTCCTTCTCAGAGATTTGTGCTGCTCCCAGGAAACAAAGGAAACCCCCAAGAAAGAACAGTCTGCCTCAGAAAAAGGGCAGAGATTTCTCAGAGGAAGAGTTCCCACTCGAGGATGGAAGAATCACCAGTGCCTGCTCCCGCCCTTCCTAGAGGACCATGACTTGGGCTAAGTTGTTAGAGCATCCACACATCACTCCCCGTTTAGGTTCCTAGTAAATGGCAGGAGCTGCTCAGGCAGAGGAGGTGGGTCCCTCACCTGACAACTCAACTCATGGGCTGGCTCATCTGCCAACCTGATCCTGGATCTGGGACTGGCTGTCAGATTTCCCAGGGGCTGCCACCCCATCAACCTGTTGCCGGCACAGAGGCTAAAAGCCTATTTGGCAAAACCCTAAACAAATGGTTGGTACCCCCAAAACCAAACTTCGAGCTGCAGTGAGGGATGCTGAGGCGTGAAGAACCTTGTGATGACTCAGCTATGCCAGAATAAATCCCCGTGGCTCACCAGCTACTGACCTCCAGAGGCTGGGGAAGTCCCACAGCCCAGAGGCCCACAGAGCTTTGGGAAGAAGGCCAGGTGGGCGTGTTACTCGTGGGCCAAGGCCTGCCAGAAATCCTGCTTCCAGCCTGGATGAAAGGTTGTTGCAGTAGAACTGGAACTGCATTCATGGAACCTCAGAGGGTTTGGGTCTGTGTTCCCGCCCAAATCTGATGTCAAATTATATTCCCCAGTGTTGGAAGTGGGGCCTGGCGGGAGGTGCCTGGATCATGGGGATGGATTTCCCTTTTGGTGCTCTTCTCACGATAGTGACTTACTGTGAGAGCTGGTTGTGTAACAGTGTGTAGCACTGGGCCAGGCACGGTGGCTTACACCTGTAATCCCAGCACTTTGGAAGGCCAAGGCAGGTGGATCACCTGAGGTCAGGAGTTTGAGACCAGCCTGGCAAACACGGTGAAACCCCATCTCTATTAAAAATACAAAAAAAAAAAAAAATTAGCCAGGTGTGGTGGCACGCACCTGTAATCCCAGCTACTCAGGAGGCTGAGGCAGGAGAATCGCTTGAACCTATGAGTTGGAGGCTGCAGTGAGCCAAGATCGTGCCACTGCACTCCAGCCTGGGCGACAGAGTGAGACTCTGTCTAAAATTTACAAAATAAAAAAAATGTGTGGCACCTCCTCCTTTCCTCCTTCACTTTTTCTCTAAGTGTTTGGTGCCTCCTCCTTCACTTTTCTTTCTCCTGCTCCAGCCATGTAAAACATGCCTGCATCCCCTTTGCCTTCCGCCATGATAAAAAGTTTCCTGAGGCCTCCCCAGCCATGCGTCCCATACAGCTGGTGGAACCATGAGCCAATTAAACCTCTTTTCTTTAGGAATTACCCAGTCTCAGGTAGTTCTTTACAGCAGTGTGAGAATGAACTCACACAGAACCAGAGGGGATGAGGACGTAGTTGTGCAGAGCAGGGCTGCTTCCTGGGGGACAGAGCAGGATGGCAGTGTGGTGACACCTGTGTGCACCTGGGCACCTGGGCAGTTCTGCATAGTTGGGCAAGCCAGGGACACAGCGGCACGCACCAACACCCCTGTACCATCCGTAACATGATCCATTACCCCTCACGTGGGTTATTTTAGAATTAGGGTGAAATGCACACAGCCTGAAATTTACTATTTTTATACAATATGGTGGCATGGAGTGGCTTCACAATGTTATGTGACCATCACCATTGCCCAGTTCCAAAACCTTCTTATCACCCCAAACCGAAACCCCATATCCGTGACCAGCCACTCCCCATGCCCCACCGCCACCCCCGCACCCATCAGCCTGCTTTCCCTCTGTGTGGGTTTCGCCTGCTTGGGACGGGTCGTGTACGTGGGATCCTGCAACACGTGACCTTCTGGGTCCGGCCTCTTCCACACAGCGTGTCCGCAAGGTTCATCCGTGTGGTGGCATGTGTCAGGCTTCATTCCTTTCCGTGGCTGAATCAGATTCCATCGTGTGGATGGAACACATTCATGTTTCGTTTATCTGCTCATCTGTAGAGGGGCGTGCAGTGAGCTTTTTACAGATGTTCCCACCCATTCGTGTCACAGAGAGCATCATTGATCCAGAGACACAAATTACAAAAGGGCAGAGCCGGGGCTAGGACCCAAGTTGTCCTGAAGCACCACCTGTTGGCCGCCAAACAGTGGTTGAAGGAAGGGACGCAAGCCCTGGTTGACGGAGCCGCGGCCTCTGCTGAGACAGGCGGGTTTGTCCGCAGGCCTTCGGGAACCACGGGTGTCTCACGCTTCTACCTAAGGCCAACCACCAGGCCTCCTTCTCTCCTCCTCCTGCTCCACACAGCGCCCCATGGAGCAGACCTCCCCATCCAGCACTTGTCCTCATTTGCGTCTGTGCCCACAGGCTCCACTGCCCTAGCTCTGCCTGACCCACCACCCGCCCGCCTGCTCCGCACAGAGGCAAAATCTGTCCCTGCTGCGTTCCTGCCTCCCCTTCTCCAACAGAGCCCCTGCTCCTGCAATGCCCAGGCCTCCTTCCTGTCCCCACTCCCTTTTGTCCAGCCCCATGCCTCCAGGCCGTCCACCCTAAGCTCTGGGTGTCTAAAGAGAATCCTAGGTTTCCCCCAAAACTGCTCTTTGAGAGCCACACCAATCAGATCGGTTTCAGTTTTATACAAAGAAAAAATCTACGTGACTTTGATACAATTACAGCACTCCGATATAAAGTCTGGAGGTTCATGGTACAGCCAGTTTATTAAACAGCTGGGTGGTTTCTTATGACATTACTGTGCTTATGACCCAGAAATCCTACTCGGGTATTTACCCAAAATACATGGAAATGCACTGCCGTGGTCTGAATGTGGGACCCCCGGCTAAACTTCACGTGCTGCAATTCTGAGCCCCTAAAGTGGTGGTATCAGCAGGTGGGGAGCTGTAAGACACGATGAGAGCTCGAGTGTGGGGCTCTCATGATGGCATTAGTGCACCGTAAGGGGCTGAAGTCGGCATAAGTCAGCAGAGCTCCCGACTGCCACCGTGTGAGGACACAGCCTTGAAGGCTCCATCTGTGAAGCAGGAAGTGGCCCTCATCAGACACCGGACCTGCTGATGTCTTGATTCTGGACTTTCTGGTCACCAGCGCTGTGGGCAATCAATGCCTGCTGTTTATCAGCCACCCCGTCTATGGTGTTTTGCCACAGCAGCCTTGATGAACTGGGACACGCATGTGTTCACACAAAAACCTGTAGGTGAATTTTTTTTAGGGGCATTATTCTTAACTGCCCAAAATTGGAAAAAAAAAATCCAAATGTCCCTCAGTGGAGGATGGATTAAAAAAAAAAAACAGTGGGCCAGGCACAGTTGCTTACGCCTGTAATACCAGCACTTTCGGAGGCCAAGGCAGGCGGATCACAAGGTCCGGAGATGGAGACCATCCTGGCCAACATGGTGAAACCCCATCTCTACTAAAAATACAAAAATCAGCTGGGTGTGGTGGTATGTGTCTGTAGTCCCAGCTACTCAGGAGGCTGAGGCAGGAGAATCGCTTGAACCCAGGAGGTGGAGGTTGCAGTGAGCCAAGATCAAGCCACTGCACTCCAGCCTGGGTGACAGAGCGAGAGTCCATCTCAAAAAAAAAAAGAAAAAGAAAACACACACACACACACAGTGGCACATCCATACAGTGGAATATTACTCAGCCATGAAAAGGAGCAAACCACCACACAGCCCAAATCATGGATGAGTCTCAAATGTACCATGAGAAGAGAGGGTTTCAGACCCAGAAGCTTCCTGGCGATCCCACGCGTGTGGCCTACAGGGAGAGGCAGAACTCCAGCAGGGACAGGTAAGGGGCTGCTGGGATCAGGGTGAGGGGAGGGAAATGCCTGCCAGGGGACAGGAGGGAACTCTTAGGGGTGACGGGAAAAAGCCTATGGCTTGATGATGTGGGTTACACAGCTGCATGCATTTGTCAGCACTCACTGCAGTGTGCACCTAGAAAGGCACCTGTGTAAACCCTACCTCCACAAATGTGAGTTTCAGAACATAGTCTAGATTAGGGGTTTTCAATCAGGAGGTGATTGTGGCTCCCAGGGGACAGCAGGTGATGCCTGGAGACATTTTTGGTTGTTACGACTAGGGTGGGGGTGCTATTGGCATCTGGTGGGTAGAGGCCAGGGACACTGCTCAGCCTCCTACGAGGAGCATGGCAGCCCCCCACAAATGGGCCAAGCATATGATGATTATGTCAACCACAAAGGCACACGGAGAGGCACTGGGAGTGCACACAAGTGACAAGTCACGTGAGCATGCTGGGATGATGAGTGAGCGTCTTCCATTAAGGTTATCTTTAGGGCCGGATGCAGTGGCTCATGGCTGTAATCCCAGCACTTTGGAAGGCCAAGGTGGGCGGATCACCTGAGGTCAGGAGTTCAAGACCAGCCTGGTCAACATGGTGAAACCCCATCTCTACTAAAAATACAAAAATTAGCTGGGCGTGGTGGCGGGCACTTGTAGTCCCAGCTACTCAGGAGACTGAGGCAGGAGAATCGCTTGAACCCAGGAGGCGGAAGCTACAGTGAGCCAAGATCGCACCACTGAACTCCACCCTGGGAGACAGCGAAACACTGTCTCAAAACAAACAAACAAAAAAAGATTACCTTTAGCACAGGTGTTAACTGTTAATACAAAACCAATCTGGGGTGGAATCAAGCCTTTATGAACTGTCCATCAGGGCCTCACTAGGACTGTGTGTTTCCCTGAGCCAAACCAGACCACTGCAGCAATTTCCCCCAAAATCTTTCTGCAGCATTCAGAGCGATGTTCATTTTAAAGCATAAATCAGATCACGTTACACCTCATTACCATTTCTCCATCGCACCCAGATGAACCCTTGCCTTGGCCTGAAGGCCCCGCAGAAGGCACCCCTCCTCCACCTCGCTCCCTCTCCCCTCCTCTCTGCACCCACCGTGCTCAGCACCTAAAGCAGGCACCTTCTTTCTTTCTCTCCTCTTCTTGGAAGAACAAAGGACCATTCTGGATTGCCTGAGGGTGACTGGATGGGGAAGAGCCCAGTTCTTTCCTTATCGAAGTCCCTCCCACAAACAAACCTGGGTGCAGCTTCTATGACCCTAGACGACTCTTCCCTCTGCCTGGATTAGAGCCAGACACAGGCCTCCTGAGAGCAGAGGGTCTGGTGCCACCCACACTCTCTAAGAAGGCTGGGGGAGCAGCGAAAACGCCAACAGGAAACACGATAGGAGAACGAGCGTGGCACATGTGTTCACAGCAACATCGTCCCCAGGAGCCCGAGGTTGATAGAACTGAAGCATCCATCAGCGGATGGGTGGACGAGTGGAGTGTGGTGCTGCTGCACCACGGAATATTCTGCAGCCACCAAAGGGGCGAAGTGCCCACTCAGGGTACAGCATGAGTGAACCTTGGAAACACGACACCCAGTCAAAGGAGCCAG
Source organism: Pongo pygmaeus (assembly GCF_028885625.2). Taxonomy (NCBI): domain Eukaryota; kingdom Metazoa; phylum Chordata; class Mammalia; order Primates; family Hominidae; genus Pongo; species Pongo pygmaeus. Next base: position 129,545,859 of record NC_072383.2, read on the forward strand.
GCACGAAGGCCACATGCTGCAGGACTGTATTTTTTTTTTTTCTTTTTGAGATAGAGTCTCACTCTGTCACCCAGGCTGGAGTTCAGTGGCACTATCTCGGCTCACTGCAGCCTCCACCTCCCAGATTCAAGTGATTCTCCTGCCTCAGCCTCCAGAGTAGCTGGGATTACAGGCACGCGCCACCATGCCCAGCTAATTTTTGTATTTTTAGTAGAGACGGGGTTTCACCACCTTGGCCGGGCTGGTCTCGAACTCCTGACCTCAGGTGATCCAGCCATCCTCAGCCTCCCAAGGTGCTGGGATTACAGGCGTAAGTCACCATGCCCAGCCTAGGCTTGCATTTCTATAAAATGTCCAGAATGTGCAGGAAAATCCACAGAGGCAGAACGTAGACCCATAGTCAGCAGGGGCTTGGAGGGGGGATGGGGTGCGGCGGCCAGAGAGGACAGGGTTTGCTTTGGAAGTGATGAAAATATCTTGTAACTAGACTCTGGTGATGTTTGCACAACACTGTGAGTGCACTAAAGGCCACTGAATTGGATATTTTAAAATACCTAATTTTATGTTATATGAATTTTACTTCAATATAAATAAAAAAAAGACTAACCTGATCATTTCCCAACAACAACCAAAAAAAAGAAGGGTTATAGAATCTAGAAGAATGATAAATTGTGAGTGTGGACTTTTTTAGGTAATGCAAACTAATGAACACCTGCCTCTCCTGTACAATTAGGAAACACTTGCATTTATCATCAGGAAGGCTGGGATTCCAGTTCACTGGATTTGACTAACTCCCCTTTATCCAGTACTGAGCCTGGCATAACCGAAGGTCACTGGCCCTGTGCATTTGTGTCTAGAGAACCATTTGTCCACGGGGCAGGACATAACCCACAACTCATTAATTACTAAGAAACAACCTCTTTTCTCTTGGAGAAACCATTAATCTCACAATCGCTTTTTTAAACATTCACGTTTGCACAAGAAAGTTAATGCTTGGTGTCAGAGATCAAGGCGGTGACTTCTCTCACTGGGGAGGTGATGGACGGGGCATGAGAGCTCCCAAGGTCCTGAGGTGTCCTGTCTCTGTCTGATGGTGCGGGTGCAGGTGCAGGCGCATTCGCCTGGTGAGAATCTAGCAGCTCAGATGGCTGTGATGTGTACCCTTTTCTCTATGGATACTGGGCTTAAAAAATAAACACTCTGTACAAAAATACTTTACCCTCCCCTCAAATCCATGTTTTCTGAAAAAGTACCATAAGTGGCTTTTAAATATGAGAAAGACAAGCCAAACTTCTCTCAAAGAAATAAAAAATATAAAGATGAATGTCCCCGTGTTCACCCACCGCGGGAAGGATCCATGAGTGTGATCATGCAGGGAGTGTGTTCGCCCCCCGTGGGAAGGATCCCCGAGTGTGATCACGCAGGTAGTGTGTTCACCCACCCTGGGAAGGATCCCCGAGTGTGATCACGCACGCAGTGTGTTCACCCACCCTGGGAAGGATCTGTGAGTGTGATCACGCAGGTAGTGTGCTCACCCACCATGGGAAGGATCTGTGAGTGTGATCACGCAGGTAGTGTGTTCACCCACCACGGAAAGGATCTGTGAGTGTGATCACGCAGGTAGTGTGTTCACCCAACGCGGGAAGGACCCATGAGTGTGATCATGCAGGTAGTGTGTTCACCCATCCTGGGAAGGATCTGTGAGTGTGATCACGCACGCAGTGTGTTCGCCCACCCTGGGAAGGATCCCCGAGTGTGATCACGCAGGTAGTGTGTTCACCCACCCTGGGAAGGATCCCCGAGTGTGATCACGCAGGTAGTGTGTTCACCCACCACGGGAAGGATCTGTGTGATCACGCAGGTAGTGTGTTCACCCACCATGGGAAGGATCTGTGAGTGTGATCACACAGGTAGTGTGTTCACCCACCATGGGAAGGATCCCTGAGTGTGATCACGGAGGTAGTGTGTTCACCCACCACGGGAAGGATCTGTGAGTGTGATCACACAGGCAGCGTGTTCACCCACCACGGGAAGGACCGGCAAGTGAGACCATGCAGGCAATACGCTTTGTATGCAAACAGGAGCTCTCATGCATTATTGGTGGGAGAGAAAACTAGTCCAACTTCTTTGGAAAGTTCTCAGTAAAAATCTCCCAAAACTAAAAATGCACATACCCCGTGACCCTACAGATTCTCTTCCAGGAACTTTTTCTACAAGGATTCTAATAAGCATGAAATGGCGTTGAGGATGACTTGGCCTGTAAGAGCAAGGTTGAGAAAGCTCCTGTGTGCCAGTCCATAGTACACGGTGCCACAGGTGCTTACGAACGGAGGGGGCCAGAGCTGTGAGCACATGGATGGTGTCATGTTGTTCAGTGAGAAAAAGCAGGGCAGTGGGCACAGTCAAGCAGCACTTGTGGGTTTTGGCCATGTGGGAACACACACTCAGATACACACATAAACACGCACACTTGGACATGCAAAGGCTCTTGCGCAAATAACACAAGACACCGACATCACTGCCTGCTTCTAGGACCGTGGCTCTCCTGGAGAGGCAGTTTTGCCCCCACCACCCATACACAGAGGAAGCATTTGGCAATGTCTGGGGGCATTTTGGTTATTGCAACTGGGGAGTGGCCAGGGCTGTTCCCAGCATCCGATGGGTAGGGGCCAGGGACAGGGGCCAGGCTGAATGTCCTACAGTGCACGGAACAGCTCCATGACAAGGGCAGCCCGGCCCCGTGGCAGCACAGCTGAGGCTGAGAGGCCCTGGGCTCAGAGGAGATCGGAATGGGAGGAGGACAGTTCCTGCCACACTTCGTTTCGTGCTGTATGGATTTTGCTGTGTGATAGATTAACTTTTGAAGTATGTTTTTAAATCTGTCTCCATAGCTGAACCCTGGAGAAATCTCAGCTTATGCAGAGGAATACTCATCTCTGTAGCATCTACAGGGCATTCTCTGTGCAGGCTTTCCTGATAATTAATAATTGGTATCAGGACACCAGAGCTAAGAGAGAAATCTCAAGCCCCAAAGCTGAATATTTCAAAAGAGGAACAATAATTGCAAATTCTGTAACGGTAGCTTCCCATACTTACCAACTTTTATTCACAAGGACTATGATTAGTAGTGGCTCCTGCCTGTAACCCTAGTACTTTGGGAGGTCAAGGCGGGAGGATCACTTGAGGTCAGGAGTTCAAGAACAGCCCAGGCAATACAGTGAGGCCCTATCTCTAAAAAAATAAAAATAAAAAAATAAAAAAATGCGTGTACTTTTTACAAATTTTTTGTAATAAAATACAACATAAGTACACTCACAATCCATGTATCCATCACCTGTCTCTAGTTCCAGAATTTTTTATCACTCTAAACAGAATTTCTAAGCCTATTAAGCAATAACTCCCCCTTCCTCCCTCCCCTATTCCCTAGTAACCTCTATTCTACTTTTTGTTGATTTTTTTTAAAAAAATCAATCTCATATTTCACGTTAATAAGCCTAGTTTAAGCAACACTTTAAGATGAACTAAGGTCATGTAAATTAATTGCCAGCCTTGGTAATTAAGATGTGATAACTCTTTATCCATCCCTCACATGACAACCTCACGCGAGTATTTCTTTTTCTTTTTCTTTTTTTGAGATGAGTCTCTGTAGCCCAGGCTGGAATGCAGTGGCATAATCTCAGCTCACTACAACCTCCACCTTCTGGGTTCAAGTGATTCTCCTGCCGCAGCCTCCCAAACAGCTGGGATTACAGGGGCTCACCACCATGCCTGGCTAATTTTTGTATTTTTAGTAGGTACAGGTTATCACCATGTTGGCCAGACTAGTCTCGAACTCCTGACCTCAAGTGATCCACCCGCCTCAGCCTCCCAAAATGCTGGGATTACAGGAGTGAACCACCGTGCCCAGCCATGCAAGTATTTCTTATGCATACATGTGGCAAAGACAGATCTCACTATCCCTCGTAAACGTGGGGCCCCATTTCCATAGCGTGGCATTGCTGCTGGATGGTGGCTCACCCAGGGACACCTTCCCAGCCCTCGTCCCCTATCCTGGTGAGGGGATGTGACCCAAGCCAAGGGATGCATCTCCTTTCCCAGCTAGACAGCCTCTTCCGCTCTCCCTTCCCCCACTGCCAGCTGGATGCTGGGGCCTCTGGGGCCCTGGAGCACTGCCAGCCCCAAGATGGAAGAAACCTGGGTTCCTGAGTGACCACGTGGAGGAAGCCACTCGCCGACCTTTGTACCTCCCTGCAAGGGGGAAATAAATGGGCTGTGCTGAGCCCCCGGAGTTCCTGGATTTTTGCTGCAGCTGACACTAACCTGACTAACACCAGCACCGCTTATGGATGTGAGCAACTTAAATTCACATCATGCACAGCACACCAGGGGCGTTTAATAAAAGTTGCCACTGCTGAATGCTAAAAAGCTAAATTTTAAAAAATAGCTGTATGCTGTAAAACTTGATCTTCCAAAGTATTCGAAACATATTAGACACAGAGTGCGTGCAGTGGTGGGCAGACGATCAATTTCCTTGTGTCACTTTGTGACACTAAGCTGTGGGGTCCAGTCACTCAGGCATTAGGAGGCAGCGCCCAGTCTGCTTCCGAGACTTCTGCTCCTGGTGATAATTGATGAAGAAGAGACCCATTGGCCAAAGCCATGCTCACGAGGGAAGAAGCCTTCCACAGGAGTCTGAAATTTCGAATAAGATTGTTCACATCCAAGTATTTCTTTCAGATATAAGCACCCCGAGCTATGAGCAAAACATTTGTCCCAAAAGCATTTATAAGTAAATCATGTTTCTAGAAGCTGATGGGCTTATTTTATTGTCTAATTATGTCAGAGGTGCACTATGTCTCGTTCTTTTATCTTTAAGGTGAGGTTGTAGTAGTTGAATAGTGCCTTCCCCAAAAAACCCACACGACCCCATTTGGAAACAGTGTCTGTGCAGATATAATTAAGGTAAGGGTAGAGATGAGATCCGGTGGGGTTGGGGTGGACCCTCCATCTGATGAGAGTGTCCACATAAGAGGTAGAAAAGGACACACACAGACACGGGAAAGCTCACATGGATGGAAGTGGAACCAGAGGTCGGAGTGACGTGGCCATGAGCCCAAGGATGCCAAGGACAGCCAGGGAACGCAGGGAGCCAGACTCCCCACAGAGCCTCCAGGGGGAAGGCAGCTCTGCGGACACCCTGACCTCAGGCTTCCAGCCTCCAGAGCTGCAAGAGGATGCATTCTGGTTGTAAAGGCCCCCAGCTCTGATCACTGGCAATGAATGAACTAGGAAATAAATTCTCTGGTGGTATCGTCAGAGGCATGTGAACCACAGCGACTCCATCTTGAATAGGGGCTGGGTAAGATGAGGCTGAGACCCACTGGGCTGCATTCCCAGACGGTGAAGGCATTCTAAGTCACAGGATGAGATAGGAGGTCGACACAAGACACAGGTCACAAAGACCCTGCTGATAAAACAGTTGCAGTAAAGAAGCCGGCCAAATCCCACCAAATCTAAGATGGCCACAAGAGTGATCTCTGGTCATCCTCACTGCTACACTCCCACCAGCACTACAACAATTTACAAATGCCACGGCAACGTCAGGAAGTTCCCCTATATGGTCTAGAAAGGGGAGGTAAGAATAATCCACCCCTTGTTTAGCATATAATCAAGAAATAACCATAAAAATAGGCAACCAGCATCCCTCGGGGTGGTCCTGCCTATGGAATAGCCATTCTTTATTCCTTTACTTTCCTAATACATTTGCTTTCACCTTACAGACTCACCCTGAATTCTTCCTGTGGAGAATCCCCTTCCCTCTCCAGGACTTTTTCCAGATCCAGGAGAGAATCAGCTAAGAGTTTGGCACCTTTATAAGTCTGATAAGAAACATTTACAATCTATTCTCTCTGAAGCCTGCTGCCTGGAGGCTGCATCTGCATCATAAGAACCTCGGCCTCCACAACCCCTTATCTGAACCCAGACACTCCTTTCTATTGATTCCAGGTCTTCAGATGAACTCTTTCAACCAACTGCCAATCAGAAAATTTTTAAATCTACCTATCACCTGGAAGTCCCCACCCCTACCCCCACCCACACTTTGAGTTGCACCAAATCAACGTATATCTTAAATGCATTGGATTGATGTCCCACGTCTCCCAAAAATGTATAAAACCAAGCTGTGCCCCGACCACCTTGGGCACGTGTTCTCAGGACCTCCTGAGGGCTGTGTCACGGGCCAGAGGCACTCATATTTGGCTCAGAATAAATCTCTTCAAATATTTTACAGAGTTTCACTCTTTTTGTCAAAGGCGTTCGAACCATAGTGACTCCATCTTGAGTGAGAGCTGGGAAAAATGAGGCTGGGGCTTGCTGAGCTGCATTTTTAGGAGGTGAGGTGTTCCCAGCCTCTAGATGTTTATGGTTAAGGTAACAGTTTGATAACATTTACTAAAAAGACCCAGACTTAGGAGTGTCCTGATATCCCAATATCTTGAGAACAGAAACATTCCTAATTTTGCTTTAAAGATAATAATATCGATTCTTGCAAAATGCAGTAATTAAGAAAATTAATCCTTTATCACAAACCCTTACAGCAGAACACATCTCCCCGTGATCTTTTTCTATCCCATATATAAACGAGTATTACCCTTAGGGTAGACGCCTTCCTCCTCTTACTTGCAGGACTGCCCTGCTCTGTCTATGGTGTCGCTGTTCTTTTACCACTTCTTCATAAACTTGCTTTCACTCTGTACTGCAGACTCACCCTGAATTCTTTCTTGCAGGAGATCCAAGAACCCTCTCTGGGGGTCTGGATTGGGACCCCTTTCTAGTAACATGTTTGTCAACATGAGTTCATCACCCACGTTTAAAACTTACAAGATAAATCCAGAAACCAAACTTTTTGGTTTCTCTTGAAAAATAAGGAGCTCCTGCAAGCTTCCTAAATGGCAGCCACCCTCTCTTATCTCCCCCACACCGGGGACAATGTCTGCTGCCGTCTCTCTCTAGCCCCACTCTGCTTCATTAATAATAATACGGAGTTACAGTAATGAAAGGATTAAGAAGAAAGTGCATTTTTACCTCTCGGTCTCCAGATGGTGGAGACGTTCCTTTGTTTTACTATAGCAACCCCTTTATATACGGATCTCATAACATCACGTTGTATATCTTAAATATACACAATAAAAGCTATTAAATAAATAATAAAATTGAAAAACAGATGTTAAAAATGGAACCAGGAAGGCTGCACGATTCCAGAACAATCGGAGACAGTATGTCCCTTTGGAGAAGTGAAGAAGACAACCGGCCAGGCGCCTTTGCCCTGTGACATCATCCGCCTGGCCCTGTGAGCATCTGGATTCAAAATCTTTGCCCCTGGAAGACTGAGTGGCCCGGCAGCCACTGAAAAGCCTCATTTCCAAAGAGCCCAGGCAGGAAAGGAGCCCCGTGGCCGCCGTGGCTCATGACAATGCTGGAGTCACTGGGCCTCGTGCTTCTGAGCCCTTGAACGGCTCAGGTTAAAGAGATCCTACAACTCTTTATGTTCTAAAAGCAGATCACTCCAAACAGCCCGCTTCGCCTCAGGCCTGGGATGAGATTCACAGATGCCCTGCTCTGTTTACCTCTAACAAGGCCAGACACAGCCCCTCCAAAATCTCAGCCTTTGCCTTCTCAGAGATGAGCTGAACTGCGTGTCCGCTGGCAGACCAGAACAAAATGCATATCAGCCAAACTTTCTTTAAGCTCCTCTCCTTCCCCCAGGTCCGCCCAGGCCCGCCCCCAAAGCATGAGCCCCAGAAGGCCCCCAGCATCCCCCCCGGGAGCAGATGCACCCCAAGGCAGGACTTTCTCCCATCTGCTGTCCGGTCCTTGCCACCGTGGCCCCAGCGCCTCGCACCGCACACCACCCCGCACCTGCTCTTCCTAGCTGGTTTTCTCCTCCCTTGAAAGGGAAAACCCAGGCTGTCCGGCCGTGGAGACTGGCAGTCACGGCCAGAGCCCTCCCCACGTTCCCGTTGCCCCTTCCTGCCGCCATAGGGATCGGTTAGAATAAAGCTCCTCCTTCTGGAGTCCAGGATTGCTTCTGTGGCCTCATCATGGAGCTATGGTCACTCAGGAGGACAATGGGTTAAGAAACGCCTCTGCCACGCTTCACTCCCCTCTGCGAGGTGCGGCAGCACAGACCCCGCGCCCCCAGGCTGTCAGATTGCTCAAACCCTCCCAGGAAAGCGCAGCAGCACTGAGAAGCGCGGCCCAGACAGAAACCCGGGCACCTCGTCCCCTTTGTCCCACACGAGACATTCAAACACGGGCCAGGCACACCGGAGTCACGTTGTGCTGCTGGCCCCAGTGGCTGAAAGTAGAGGCTGATAAATTTAAATCACTGCTGAGATTACAGCCCATCGCTGTGCCAGGAGAGGAGCCAAGTCTGCCAAGATCAGGACTTGATGGTGAAGCAAACGCTGGCACAGCCGTGCTGGCCCCGGGCCACGCGCACACGGCCAGGGCGTTTAGCACTCGGGCCTCCGCACCAGCGGGAGCGAGGCCGTGTCTTCCAACTCCCTCGACAGGCGTGAGCGGCACCTGCCAGCGCCGTCGGGGGCCTGGGGCAGCAGATGGCTGCGAGCCGGAGGAGGAAGGGGTGTGAACTGGAAAAGGTGTCGAGGCAAGAAGGGGACGCTCTGCGGGGAGGAAGAGGCCGCTACGAGCCCAGAAGGAAGTGGGGAGAGAACAGCGCAAGGCACAGGCGGCTATTTGCACCAACCCGTTCGCCGGCAGATACCTCGCGCTCGCTGGGAAGCATTTGCACAGGCTGCAAAGCGCAGTGATTACAGACCTGCTTCCAAATAAAATCACCGTGGAGAGACTACATTTTCTTTTCAGCTATTCCTTTCATTATCTTACCTTGTTAAAGTGAAAATGTCATTATAGCTTTTTTCAGGTCAGCGCCCAGATCCTGCTGCTAAAACCTCGTCTAGTTCCTGATACTTTATGAATCAGAGACCCATCCGCCAAAGCCTTGTTCAAAGGGCAGGATCGGGAGTGGCAAGTATGACTGGTCACATCCAAGCGCCTCTTTCAGATATGAGTATCGCTATCTATAAGCAGAATATTTGTCCTTGAAAGATTTATAAGTAAATCATGTTTAAGAGATCGATGGCCCTATTGTATTGCATAACTATTTCAGAGATGCCTCGCATTTTAATCCACCTGTAAGATGTGGTATAGAAGGTTAACCAGTCGCCCACACCCCCCAACACATCTGGGTGGTGGTCTCTGCACATTTCACTGTATAATTCTTTTTATAAACTAAACGAAAACTAAACAAAGAAGATGTGTGAAAGGTGAACTTCGTGCCTTTGCTCTGCATGGTTCTGTGATGTGTATTTTCCTAGATGTTTGTTTCTTTGGGTAAAGCTTCTAGGTGACAGGGCATTGAACAAAGTAGATGAATAAGTACAAGTTGTGCTTTCAGAATGGAAAATCATTTAGGCAATACAGAAAGGTAAGGAAGAAAATGCTTAAAAATTAAGAAACTCCCATCATCTGGAACATACAGACTTTCAGACATCTTTCTACCCATATTCACATATGGAAGAATATATGGGCTTTTACTAAGAAAGTATAATAATGGCTTATTTTTAATTCATTGATTTGCAAACGTTCATTGAACGTAGAGTGTGCTTCGGACACGTGCCTCAGGAAATGAGCTTGCAGCAGCATGATAAATGCTGGCAATTACTTCCCAACATGTATCCACAGATGAATTAAAATAGCGCTCAAAGCAATCTGTGATTTTAGAAAATTATTACCACGAGAGCCAGTGAAATGAGCCCAAAGACCTGACAATCTTGGCCAACAGCTCAGATCAACTATTGTTAAAATTCGTACTGTGGGAAAGAGAGGCACATCATAGAAGTCACCGGAGAGCTTACAAAATGACGCACTCGGTGACCAGGCTCTGATGCCATTCCAAGCACAGCCCCACAGCTCCCAGACCAGCCTGCACCGTTCATGCCGCTTGGCTTTGTGAACAGTCGCGTGGTGGCTTCTCAGTGGCCTTGGTGGCGTGGGCAACACATGCCCAGCTCTGCACCATGGGCACCCGGCAGGCCCTCCTGCTGTTTCTGAACTCCTCACCTTCAGCCTTTCCAGCCTCACTGGCCTCCCAAGCTTGCTCCCGGTCTCAGGGAGCCACAGGAACACTCTAGAACACTCTGGAACACTCTGGGGCCATTGGCTAACACATACGTTTGCTTATGCATCAGATCTAATGAAAGAGAAAGAGAAGTAATTCACATTGAGTGAACAGACACACCACTGTCCCTCCGTGGGGGTGGCCATGTGACCAAAAGCTCCCCCAAGCATGAGTCGTCTTCACCCCCCCATCGGTTACACCCCGTCGGTTACCCCGGGTGACCCTTAGGACTCTGAGCATGGCCAGCGGGCATTCTCCCAGCCCTGCAGCAGGAGGGTGTGCTGGCCTTTCTTGGTGCCCAAGGGCAGGTGACAGGTACAGGCAGGGGGACACTAAAACCCTACATTCTAAAGACCCCAAAACAGAGGCCACATGGCCCCCTCAGGGCTCATACAGAGACACAGAACCACCTCCACCACCACCATCTCCTCTGGCCCCCAATTCCAACTGCTCACCTGAAATGTTTCGAACCAAGTCTAAACTCTGCAAAACGCTGGCTGAAACGTGGGCCACACGTTGCCTGAGGCAGCCCACCCCGCTCTTGCCCCGCAGAACCAGAGAGAAAGTCGGTCGCAGGCAGCAGATAACTGCCCAGCGTGCGCTGATATCCTCTGTCCCTTTTCATTTTTGAAACGCGCCAATTACAGCCCACAAAATTGATTTCATGGCTCCCTAATGGGCTATGACCTGCACTTACAGAAACACTGATTGATACACCAGAAAGATCCTCGAGACCAATTTTCTCTCACCCACACCCCTCCATGCCAACACAGCCACACCAAACATGAGGGGCTCCCGCATCCTGGGCCGGGCACAGTGGCTCACGCCTGTAATTCCAAGGTGGGTGGATCACCTGAGGTCAGGAGTTCAAGACCAGCCTGGCCAACATGGTGAAACTCCCGTCTCTACCAAAAATACAAAAATTAGCTGGGTGTGGTGGTGCATGCCTGTAATTCCAGCTACTTGGGAGGCTGAGGCAGGAGAATTGCTTGAACCCGGGAGGCGGAGGTTACAGTGAGCCAAGATCGCTCCATTGCACTCCAGCTTGGGCAGCAAGTGTGAAATTCCATCTCAAAAATTAAGTAATTAATTTAAATAAGTAACGACATCCCCTTCTCTTTCATTAGACCTGACACATAAGCAAACTGCAGGCCTGAGAAAAAGGATGATCCAGGATCAGTAGCAGCTCAGCTGGGCCCCAGGCTGTCTCCTGTGCAGTACGATTCTCCCCTGGACGTTAGAACAGGTGGAGAAGCCGCCTCTGATCCCAGGGCTTAGCTGGGGAGGGGGACGGGCCCATCAACACTTCGAGACTGCATCCCAAGTGCTGATGGACACAGAGATACACAGAACCAGTGGAGCCAATCACTGTAAACCCTGCCCGCGAGTGGAGGACCCAGTAGAGAGGCTGTGTTCGTTTTCTACGCATCGTACCAAATGATCACAGACGGCGGCTTAAACAGCCCCATGTGTTAGCTCACAGCTCTGTGGGTCAGGCATCTGGGCAGGCTCAGCCAGGCGCTCTGCTCACTCTTGTGAGGCCGAATTCAAGATGCTGGCCAGGCAGGCTCTTGTCCGCAGGCTCAGGAGTAAGGGGAGAACCTACTCTCAGTGCACTCAGGCTGTGGGAGTTAAGTGCCTCACAATTGCAGAGCTGAGGCCCCATGTCCCGCTGGTGCTGCCAGGGCCTCTCAGCAACCGGCAGTGCCTTCGGGTCCTCACCTCTGTCTCCAAAGTCAGCAAGAGCGGGTCAAGTCCTCCTGCTGCCTCCGCTCCCTCTACCTCTCCCTTCTGCCACCTGACAGAGAAAGCTCTCGGTTTCTGCAGGCTCTAGGGATTAGGTTGGGTTCTCCCAGGTGGCCTCCGTTTCTCAGGGCCCACCATGCCCTGGGGGTGGGGGCCATGGACGCAGAGAGAGACCTCGTCCCATCCACAGGCTCCAGAGGTTGGGGCATGGAATCTTGCTGGGCACTGCTAGGGATCTGCCCGCCACGGAAACTGGTGCTCTTTCCTGCTGCCCGAGAACCTGAGAGAATGCGGCTCTAATAGCTTGGACAGTGGTTTTGCCACCATGAGGCAGGGGCCCATTTCAGAATGCAGAAAGAAGAAGAAACACAGACTCTTTGGCAACATGATTTGAGCCCTGAATTGAGCCACACCTGATGTCTGCTGTATCCTAGATTTTTCACTTACTCCGGCCCATGCATCCCCTTTTGGCTAATTCCAGTGGGAGAGGGATTTTCTGTTGCTTGCAATCAATGGTCCTGATTGCAATAACTGTACTATTTTAGCACAATCTTTAGGGCTAGCAGTGAGTCCACCAACTGTAGCAGGCCACACGCTTCCACTGGAAGCTCCAAACACCGAGGAAAATGACAAAAGGTCTGAGATTTTTCTCTGGGTGGAATATGATTTCACACATCAGGAGCTTGAAGCCTGGAACTCAAATATCACTTCTGAGGTGCAGAGAGAACCCAACGGCCCTCAGAGAAGCCTGGTGAGGGACGTCTTCCTCTCTCTCCCCAGTGAGATACCCTGTAATTCACACCAACCCACAGGGAAAAATGTTAAACAGTGTGTTTCTTGTTGGGGGAGGAGGGAGAGGAGCAAATGGGTTTCTCTTTCCTCAGAGGTCAGTTCCTCAAAGGAGCTGCCAGCCCCGTCTCGACAGGGTGGGATGAGATGTAAAGGGAGAAATCTCAAACGCCTCCAGGAGCAGAGGCTCAAGCCTCTCCAGTGCCCTTGTTTTCCCACAGTAACTCCACACCAGACCTAAAGGAAGCCTATGACTCCACCACCTGCAACGCTGACCATAGCAACGGCTTCCTGGGAGTCGGTGAAGGCCCAGCGGAACCAACCCGAGGAACGTGTGCTCACAGACAGGCCAGGAACAGGCAGGTGGCTGTAGCCCCTTCTACCCAGGAATGCCCCTTTCACTTCAGAAGTAGGTTCACAGGCTCCATGTGGTGGCTCACACCTGTCATCACAGCACTTTGGGAGGCTGAGGTAAGCAGATCACTTGAGCCCAAAAGTTTGAGACCAGCCTGGGCAACACAGTGAGGCCCCATCTCTCCAAAAAAAATACAAAAATTAGCCAAATGCGATGGCACACACCTGGAATCTCAGCTACTCGGGAGGCTCAGATGGGAAGATCACCTGATCCCAGGAGGTGAAGGTTGCAGTGAGCAGAGATGGCACCACCGCACTCCAGCCTGGATAAAAGAGCAAGATCCTGTCTCAAAACAAAGAAGAAGCAGGTACCATAGGGAGCCCCACCCAGCTCTTGGGGGAGAAAAACAGCCCAGAAGGGAAGGCGCTCATGCAGACGGTGCAGCACATGGTGGGGGTGACAGCACCCCCAGTTCAGATGATGTGCAAAATTATAATCTTCAAGTAGAAATTAGCAGGAGAACAGAGGCTTCCTGAGGGTGTGGACTGTGCTTTCCTTGTGGAGGCCCCGGGTGGTTAGAGCTGGGTCTGAAACATGGCAGGCGGATGGGTTTCTAGAACGAGGAGAAGTGGATACAGTCTAAGATGTGGTCCATGGGTGCTGCGACGGGTCTAAGGAAAACTGCCCTGGATGCTGCCACGATGAAATAGGAGATCTTATTTGTTGTAATCACACGACTAGAAAGGGAATTGGAGAGGGCGTCTGCAGAGCTGGTGTGCAGCTGAACTTGCTGGGAAGGGATGAACTCACTATACTGGGAGATGAGAGGCCTGGGTTTGACTCCTGACTCTGGAATGATACCTCAGCATTCTCAGGACAGAGGTGGGACAGAAGGAGAGTCCCCCTGAGATGGCACCTTCACCTGCACGTGGGGGGCCCCACAGGGCTTTGTGGTCAGGGCAGGTCTGCTGCAGAAGCCTATTCATGCCTCATTGACTCCATCCTCTCCCCTATGCCTTCCCTCTTCTCCCACTGCTTGTTTATAACAAAGCATCTTAATTGCCTGGTGTTGAGCAACCAAGAATGAAGAATGATTTGATGAGTCTTTTGTTCTCCTTTTTAGTTATTAAATTTTAATTAAAAACCATTAAAGGCATCCTGCCCCAATTCACAATAATAAATCTCACTGAGACCCTCACGGTCTCCCTCCAGCCAAGACTGAGGCAGCCTCCTCTCCTCTCTCCTGACTCCTAGACCACCCCAAACCCTCTTTCCCCAGGAATGCCAAAGGTGCGTTCTTAAAAAGAGTTACCCAAGCTGCAGGTCCTGCTGTATTGGATTGTGGAATCAATTTAGCAGGGCATAGCATGATCTTTAAAAACAAAACATGGAATGGGATGGGGTGCAGTGGAATGGGTGGAATGGGGTAGAATAGAATAGAATAGAGACATGGAATGGGTGGAATGGAATCAAATAGAATGGAGAGGTGGGATGGGATGGGTGGAATGGGATGGAATGGGATGGAATGGGATGGGATGGGATGGGATGGGATGGGATAGGGTAGGGTAGGGTAGGGTAGGGTAGGGTAGGGTAGGTTAGAGAGATGGGATTGAATGGCTGGAATGGGGTGGAAAGGAACAGGTCAGAGTTAGGGAATAGAATGGCACACACACTTAGAAGTGAGGAACTTGCATCAGCTCCATTTTACAGACAAGAAAACTGAGAGTGAAGATTGCTCCATGACCAAGTACCTAAGACACGATTTGAACACAGAAGTTTCTCCCTGGCCCTCCAGCTGCCCCCATACTCCTATGGGAGCATTTCCCAGGAAACACTCGTCTGTCTCCCCACCGTGCCCATGAGGTCCCTGTGATATGACTCCATGCTCCATGCCATCCGTGGTCATGTAATGATTCAATTGATTGAAAGAAAGAATGAATGAATGAATGAATGAAATGTGAAGAAAAGGCACAGGGTCATCTCTCACTCCATTTTTAAAGATAATTTAGGCAATTGGGGAAAGTCTGGGTATACACACACTTGCAGTCGATCCCGTGCTAGCCTAATGATGCCTGTGATGGGCGGGTCGCCTTGAGGATTGTTAGGGCAAGCACACAAAGGATGGCTACTTCTCAGACCACTTCCATTAAGAACTGGTGACCCCCAAAGCCAGTGATGCCCAGCAATTGTGTGCAGAATCCAGTTCTACACCCACTGTGAGAAAGGCTCTCAGGCCAGAAAGTAAATGTCCACTGGGAGAGGACAGCAGATGCTTTGAAGATCACCAGGGCCCACCCCACATGCATTTTGGCCTTCTCCTTTCTAATAGAACCCAAGTCTCTGGAGGTGGTCATGGAAATAGCTAAATGGCTACATTTCCCAGATTCTGGTGCAGACCAGGGTGGCACGTGACAGCTCCAACCAGTGGGTGTAAGCAGAAGTCACTGAATAGTGTCGTTCCCAAGAAGGCCCTTTAACTGCGGATGATTCAGCTGTCACTTACTTTCTCTTGCCCCTCGTCCATTACCGCTGCCCTGCTTCCTGCCTGGAATGCAGGTGTGCTGGCTGGAGCTCCGCCAGCTGTCTTGAGAGTTATTAAGACAGGATTGTTGTCATCAAGATGGCAGAGCAGCAAGCCAGAGGGAGCCCGGGTCCCTAAGGATGCAGTGGAGCCCACATACCAGGAAGCTCTGGGATTCCTGCAACCGAACTTCCATGCCATAAGAATATAAACCCTTCTCTTGTTTGAGGCACTGCGTTACTGATCATAATCCTGAATGAGATGTCCAGGACATTTATCCCAGGCATGTGGACCAGAAGGGGGTGGTGAATGCCAGCTGTGCGCAGGCCCACCCCTGCCAAGAGGCTGCATGAACCAGAACCCTCAAGCAAAACCCTCCTTGGAGAAGGAGTCACTGCAAGGCCACTGCCCTCAACCAGGGGAACGAGCCAAAAACCTTGGCTTTAACATCAACTCAGCACTTTGCCCTTCATTCAGTCATTCACCAGTAGTCATGGCCTCTGTAGTTCTCTCCCTACCTAGGAGGCAGAAAAATCATCGAAAGTGGATATTCAACCATGTCATTCTACGTAAAGGACCTTAGAGGCTACCCATGACCTTCAGGATAAAGTCCAGAGTCCTCACTGCTGCTCGTGATCTCACCCCGCCTCATCACCAACCTCACTGTGTGCTTCTCTCCTTCCCACCACGCTCCAGCATGCCGGCCTCTCTGAGCTCCTGCCCAAGGCCTTCTCGGGACTGCTCCCCTGCCTGGAAGGCTCCTTCCCACAGCCCTCCCATGGAGAATTCCGCTAATCCTTCTTCTCTGCATGGATGGTGCTCCCCTGGACTGGCTTCGTCCCCACTGCGGCAACGTTCCTTGCAATTGTCATGGCTTGCCACACAGGAGGTAGCAGACATTGAGAAAAGTGATTACAAAGATGACAGTGTGGGCTGGCTGTTCAGGACAGCCCTGGAGAGGGCACACAAAGAAAGGGAAGAAGCCACATTGAACATGCGGACAGCCGTGTTCTTAGCCCTTGTTCTTAACGCAGGGCCTAGCACATAGTACGTGATCATCAAACACTAACCAAATGAGTACACAAACAGAACCCAGCGCCTGAGCCGTAAAGTTTATTCCAGGCCAGACTGAGGATAAGCAAGATCCCACAACAGATCAGTTTCCCGTCAGTGTCACTCCCATTATGAAGGTGAAAGTCCACTGTCATGAACACAATACCAGCTCTTCCACTAGGCTCTGGAGCATTTGTTCACTACAGAAATAGGGAGCATTTCATCTCCACTTAGTTGTCTGAGGTTTTCTTTTTTATAATCCAAGTGCCACCAGGTCGGGCCTACGTGCTACATCCTGCCTGGAGCCTTCCCTGGTTATGACAAGACCGCAGAGCCCCTCTTCCTCCGAGCCTGAGTTCCCGTTTACTCTGTTAGCTTCCAGCCGCATCTGCTCCCAAGCGAGCCAGGAGGACCACGTGGCCTCAATCTCCCATCGCCCCAAACCTACACTCAGACTTCAACTTGATCTCCAAGTAAGTGACACACTGTCTCAGAGCTATGTTGACGGGACGGAAAGGTGCTGCTCTCCATACAACCTCGACATTTAAATAAACTATTGAAAGCCAGGCATGCCAGCTCCCACCTGTAATCCCACCACTCTCGGAGGCCGAAGTGGGAGGTTCGCTCGAGTCCAGGAGTTGAAGACCAACCTGGGAGGGAGGGTGGTACACGGTGAGAGTGGGGGATCCAGGCAGGAACCTCATTCCAAGTGGGCAGGAAAACCACTGGAAGGTTTTAAGCAACAGAGTGATGTGACCTAATTTATGTTTCAAAAAGATCAACCCCTGTTTCTGAGTGGCAACCGACCATTGATCAATAAGACTAGAGGCCGGGGGACGAGGCAGAGGCTAGGATGGCTGTCTAGGTGACGGGCAGGCTGGTCTGGACTAAGGAGCTAGCAGGGGAGGTGGGAAGAAGAGGTTAGATATGTTGAAAGTTTAGAGACATCCAGATGTGCTATGGTTTGGATACGGGCTTGAAGAGGAGTCATGGTTGATCCTAAGGCTTTATACTCCAGCAACTAGATGAAATAAGTTGCCATTTACAAAAATGAAGAACCCTGGAGGAGGAGTACATTTATGGGAGTAAGAAATTGCAAGTATATGATTTTGGACAGATGCATTTCAGATGTGCATTGGGTCACCAAAGGGAGATGCTACATGGGCAATCACCTGCTAAATTCCAGGAGCTGTAGAAGGTACCAACGATGCATGGACACAACCCTGCCCTCCATGCTCATGTCCCAGCCAGCAGGCTGACGTGTCCACAAGGACAGGCACATGATAAGGGCTTTAATATGAGTACATGCAAAACCTTACTGGGAGTGCAGAAGACGCCTGCAAAATGCAGCTGCCTGGGGAGGGCAGAGACAGACTCAGTTCCTGAAAGGAAGAGGCCGCAGATGGGAGTCTGGGGGATGTGTGTGGTGATCTGGTTTTTCTATACATCAGTCATTCAGAGGCTACCTTCAATATGTGTCATCTGCATCCCTCAAGTTGGATCTAATAATTTTCTTTAAATTACTGACATTAAACCTGAGTAAGGTTTAAATTTATAGATCACCACCACAAAATGAAAGCCAACATCATCAGCCTTAAATATAAAGTAACAATTAATATAGATTGTTTTAAAAAGCAGAAGGATATGAATTTCTAGCTAGATAGCTGAGCTGACTCAGCATTTTGAGCCAGAGGTTCACAAAGCGATCATTGTGAACATTGATCGTTTAACAAATGAGGTTTAACAAAGGTGATTAGCAAGAATTAGAAATATAAAGTCCAACTAACACCAAACTGAGACTTTGTCCTTGATTTAATCAGAAGGAGTAAGGGGAATTAAAAGGAAATAAATGTGCTATTCTGTAAGGCCACATTGTTCAGCAACGTTTGAGAAGCCGCTTAAACCTCTCTTTGGAGTCCCAGTTTGGAAAGCACTATATATGGTCAGAGAAAAGGCAGTATTCAGGGCAGTGGGAACAGCTTCTACAAAAGCACAGAGGCAGGAAGCAGCCCAGCATGTTTTGAAAGCTACAAATCGTCTCACGTGGCTAAAGGGAGAGGTGAATGTGGGCTGTAAGGTGGGCAGGCGTCAGATTGGGAAGTGCCTCACCTGCCAGGCTGAAAACAGGGGATTTTATTTGTAAGCAATAAAGAAGCACCTCTGAAGGGCGTCAAATAAGAAGATGATGTGATCAGGTTCATATTTATAATGAACACACAGGATGGAATGAATGAAGAGTGCCAGATTGGAGGTACGTCAGGAGACACAAAACCGGGCGAAAGCCATCCTGAACTAAGACCGCAGAAATAATAGAGAATTCCAGACTCAAGAAGTATTCATGTGGCCAGGTGCAGAGGCTCACACCTGTAATCCCAGTGCTCTGGGAGGTGAAGGTGGGAGAACTGGTTGAGGCCAGGAGCTCAGGACCAGCCTGAGCAACATAGCAAGACCCCCTCTCTACAAAATATCTCTACAAAATAGCCGGGTATGGTGGTGGACGCCTGTGGTCCCAGCTATTCGGGAGGCTGAGGCGAGAGGATTGCTTGAGCCCAGGAGTTCAAGGCTGCAGTGAGCTATGATTGCACCACTGCTCTCCAGCCTGGGTGCAGAGGGAGACCTGGCCTCTTTAAAAAAAATCATAATAATTGTGGTAGATTTGGCGGGCCTTGGCAACTGATTGGAGATAGAAGTTCGGGGAGGAATATTCTGCGATTGTTCTTGTCCTTCCTAAATTGGATGTGGTGCCATGAACCTTCATCAAGAACACGGAAGGGAAATTAGCCAGGCACGGTAGTGCCCACCTGTGGTCCCAGCTACTCCAGAGGCTGAGGCTGGAGGATCGCCTGAGCCCAGGAAGTCAAGGCAGCAATGAGCTATGATTGCACTGCTGCACTCCAGCCTGGGACACAAAGCAAGACCCCATCTCTTTAAAAAAACAAAAATAAAAGTGGAAAGAAGGGCGAGTGTTGGTGAAGAGACAGTGAGCTCCATTTGGGATGCGCTGAACTTGCAGGAAATGCAAGAATCAAGAAAAGCTGTCTAGGAAGCAGCTGGAACCATGTTTAATATTTAGGGGGACATTTGGGGCAGGGATTCGAGCCATCTTCAACAGCTAACTGCGGTCAGGGGCGTGGAGAGGGACAGCCTGGAGAAAAGGAGAAAGTAGAGAGCTGTGCTGTGAGGCCCTTCTACATAGGAAGGGCCATTAAGGAGACAGAAAAGGGCAGGGAAGGTGGGAGGGGAACCAGGAGACAGCAGAGTAATAGACCCCAGAGATAAAGACCTTCAAGGGAGAAGGTGTGGGCCACAGAGCCAGAGGGGGTGCAACCGTGACTTAGTGAAGCCCCTTCCTTTGGGTCTCGTTCCTGCCACAGAACCCGCCTCCATACTGACTCAAACACTGTCCTTAACTTGCCCACTTCAGAATGCCGTCCGTCCCTGCCACTGCTCCTAACGTCCTGGTCTCTGCGTCTCCTCCTGCTCCATCACATGACCCGTCAGAAAGGGACAAGCATGACTCAGCCCCACAAAATTCCAGTGTGTGCAGTTTACAAAAGATGCTAGAAATACAAGTTTTAGACTGGACACAGTGGCTCACACCTGTAATCCCAGCACTTTGGGAGGCTGAGGTGGGTGGATCTCTTGAGGTCAGCAGTTCAAGACCAGCCTGGCCAATATGGTGAAACCCCATCTCTACTAAAAATTCAAAAATTCCTAAAACCATAAAAACCCTAGAAGAAAACCTAGGCAATACCATTCAGGAAATAGGCATGGGCAAGGACTTCATGTCTAAAACACCAAAAGCAATGGCAACAAAAGCCAAAATTAACAAATGGGATCTAATTAAACTAAAGAGCTTCTGCACAGCAAAAGAAACTACCATCAGAGCGAACAGGCAATCTACAGAATGGGAGAAAATTTTTGCAACCTACTCATCTGACAAAGGGCTAATATCCAGAATCTACAATGAACTCAAACAAATTTACAAGGAAAAAAAAAACAACCCCATCAAAAAGTGGCTGAAGGATATGAACAGACACTTCTCAAAAGAAGACATTTATGCAGTCAAAAAACACATGAAAAAATGCTCATCATCACTGGCCATCAGAGAAATGCAAATCAAAACCACAATGAGATACCATCTCACACCAGTTAGAATGGCGATCATTAAAAAGTCAGGAAACAACAGGTGCTGGAGAGGATGTGGAGAAATAGGAACACTTTTATACTGTTGGTGGGACTATAAACTAGTTCAACCATTGTGGAAGTCAGTGTGGCGATTCCTCAGGGATCTAGAACTAGAAATACCATTCGACCCAGCCATCCCATTACTGGGTATATACCCAAAGGACTATAAATCATGCTGCTATAAAGACACATGCACACGTATGTTTATTGCGGCACTATTCACAATAGCAAAGACTTGGAACCAACCCAAATGTCCAACAACGATAGACTGGATTAAGAAAATGTGGCACATATACACCATGGAATACTATGCAGCCATAAAAAAAATGGTGAGTTCATGTCCTTTGTAGGGACATGGATAAAACTGGAAATCATCATTCTCAGCAAACTATCGCAAGGACAAAAAACCAAACACCGCATGTTCTCACTCATAGGTGGGAATTGAACAATGAGAACACATGGACACAGGAAGGAGAACATCACACACCGGGGATTGTTGTGGGGTGGGGGGTGGGGGGAGGGATAGCATTAGGAGATATACCTAATGCTAAATGATGAGTTAATGGGTGCAGCACACCAACATGGCACATGTATACATATGCAACAAACCTGCACGTTGTGCACATGTACCCTAAAACTTAAAGTATAATAATAATAAAATTTTTTTAAAAAATACAAAAATTAGTCAGCCATGGTGGCGGGTGCCTGTAATCCCAGCTACTCGGAAGGCTGAGGCAGGAGAATCACTTGAACTGGGAGGCAGAAGTTGCAGTGAGCTGAGATCACGCCTCTGCACTCCAGCCTGGGTGATGGTGTGAGACTCTGTCTTAAAAAAAAAAAAAGAAATACAGGTTTTATATTAAAATATCCCAATTTTTAAAATGCTAGCAACCAATTTTAACCATTTTTTCCCTAATTCTATGTAGGCCAAATAGAAGGCGTGTGTGGGTGGCTCTCAGCCCACAGATGCCATCTGCTACCCCTAAGGGGCAGCCATGGTCCCTTCCCAGCCACCCAACTGAGGAAAATACTTCCTGAACTCTTACCAGCCAGAAAACATTTGATGGTCTTCCAGTTGGTGTGGTTTTTAGTTCATTTTCTCTCAATCTCAAATTGGCAGGCCATTTCTACAAAGACCCACACAGCCCCAGGCCTGCATCAGCCAAGGTCCTTTTCTCCCTTCACCCGTTCCCTGGAAAGATGCCTGGAGTTGAGGAATCTCTAAGACACCAGCCACACCCTGCAAGGCTCTGCAAGATGGTCAACCATGGCAGTGGGCTGAGGAATGTCCCCCGAGAATCACATTCACTCGAGACCTGAGAATGGGACCTCACTTGGAAGTAGGGTTTTTGCAGATGCAATTCTTAAGGTAGGAATTCAGATGGGATCATGCTGGGTCAGGGGCCCTCAATCCAATGAGAATGTCCTTCTGGAGACGCAGAAGGCCACATAGAGCCACGGGAGAAGTCCATGTGGAGACAGAGGCAGAGGTGGGGGCGGGGGGTGGCCACAGCCAAGGAACACCTGGAGCCACTGGAAACTGGAAGAGGCAGGAAAGATCCCACCCTGGAACCTTTGGAAGGAGCACAGCCTGGATCTCAGACTTTCGCATTCAGAACTGGGAGGGAAGAGATTTCTGTTGTTTTAAGTCCCCTAGTTCATCCTAAGTTATTATGGCAGCTGCAGGAAACTGATCCAACCACCCAACAAATTCCAAATGTTCCATCACACAACAAGCACCTTGTGAGCACCTCCTGTGCATACCTTGTGAGCGCCCACTGCATACACTTTGTGAATGCTCACAGTGCACACTTTGTGAGCACCCACTGTATACTTTGTAAACACCACTGTGTACAAGCACTTCCTGTACTGAGTATGGTGTGTGCCACATGTAACATGGCCCTGCCTTTTAGCAAGTAGTTTTCTAGGACAGACAAGAAGAGTGCACAGGTCTCTAGAACACCAGGTAAACACTGAGAAGGGCTAAAACACAAATACAAAGTTTCCGTGTGATTTCGAAGGGTGGGCAGCATGTCACTGCAGCTGGAGGCCACTGGGTTCAGCTGTAAACAGGGAGCCACTCTGAGCCATGCCCATGGGGTAAGAAGGGAAGCAGCAGAGCCCCCCAGCAGGTGGGAGCTGAGCCGGGGCCCTCACGCTGTAAGCCCCCCTAACACAGTGGGGTGGACACCTTTGCCAAGCTGCCTGGGAAGGCCTTGGAGTGTTCTATAAATATAGAACCAGCAGGTGCTGTGGTTGGAAGACATAAAAGCTACATGGCACTTTCTGCCTTACATTCAGCTTACATCACACATGGAACTGCTTGTATTAGAGTTTACAACCCCTGAAGACACAAGGGTTCCAAAGAACAAAGAATGCCGATAGCCAGTAGGCCACCATATCACTCAGGGACGGAGAGCAGCCCAGGGGAGCCGGGCACAGGAAACCTTCACAGTCAGGCCCACGTCTGAACATGGGGTGAAAAGTGCCTTGCTGGGCACGTTGCCGGGGGAAGGTTTCTGAGCAAGGAAGGGGTGAGACTGTGAGACCGACTATAGCACCTGATGCTGATTGAGCCTCCTCAAAGCCATGGGACACAAATCACTCCTGCTTGACAGTGTGGGAAGCTGCAAAATTCATTGTTTTTCTTCAAGATCTTTGGGCCAAATAATAGCACGTCTTTTAATAACGCATCCTTCAACTCAGTGGGCAAAACAGGTTACACCTGACAACCTGCCTTAAAACCAAGGAGCCGGGATCAGGGTTGCCATGGCCCACCCCTTCCCATAATGCTTCCTTCACCCCGCTGGAGGCACATGCAGCCCACACATATGCATGTTCTAGAAGGAACAGATGCTCTAGGGAAGGGACTGCAGGCACGAGGCCCCCCAAAACATAATGCGGCACGAAAGAGGCCCCCATGTGGCTGTTGCTCCCTGTGGCTAGTCAATTTCAGTCAATAATCCAGTACAAGGATGATTCCAGCCCACAAGACATATGCTCTTCCTAACTAAACAACAAGGGTCCCAGCTGTTTTTATTACAGTGGGGGAGGAAAATCTAAGCTTCTCTCTAGGTGAACCCTTAGCAATGATTTTGGGTAAATTTCCAAATTGCCTCCACCACCAACAGCAATGAAATAACCACATGTGGGGCCAGGCACAGTGGCTCATGCCTATAATCCCAGCACTATGGGAGGCCGAGGTGGGTGGATCACCTGAGGTCGGGAGTTCGAGACCAGCCTGATCAATATGGAGAAACCCCATCTTTACTAAAAATACAAAATTAGCTGAGCGTGTTGGCACATGCCTGTAATCCCAGCTACTTGGGAGGCTGAAGCAGAAGAATCACTTGAACCCTGGAGGCAGAGGTTGCAGTGAGCTGAGATCATGCCATTGCACTCCAGCCTGGGCCACAGAGCGAGACTCCGTCTTAAAAAAAAAAAAAAAAAAAAAAAAAAAGAAAGAAAGAAGGAAGGAAGGAAGGGACCACATGTAAGATGAAGGAGAAGAAAATAGGAATGGTGTGTGTGAGAGCAAGACAGGCTGTGTGCAAGCCCTTCCTGTTTTGTTAGTATTAATTTCTTCCAGTAAGAACCACGGCCTGGCGGTGAGGACAGAGGCCCTGGAATCAGATGATCCCGATCAGAATCTTGGGCCCCTTCCCCAAACCCAGTTACAAATTGTGCGCCTTTGGACAGGTTGCTTAATTTCTTGGGGCCTCTCTTTTCTCATCCATAAAACTGGAGTTAATCATAGGGCTGTATGGAAATTCCATGAAATCAACCATCCCGGGTGCTCAGCCGGGACCTGCCTCGGCAGGGGTTGAGAGCATCTACTTCTTTCCTCCTGGGCCGAGACAATGAGACTGTGATTTCCAACAATTTATTCATTTCATAAAAATGCTGCTGCTCCTCAGATGCCCGGAGAAGTTCATTAGAACAGGATTTTCCTGTAATGCCTCCAGGTCACTGGGTCACTGCAGCGGGCCAGGGGTGGGATTCTTTGCCTGGCAGCCGGAGATAATTGCAGTTGCCAAAGTAGTCCGGCCTCCTAGCATGGGGGCAGCCAATTAACCAGGAAATTCACCCTCCTGGTTGACAGTTGACGCCTGGTGTTGGCCTTGTGCACCCCGATTAACCTTCAGGCGGGCTCCCCCTCCACCCCGGACATTTTCAGGTTCCTGCACTTATTATGAAGCCTGCCCGAGAATCCCTAATTCACTAATAAGAAAATCACCACCTAACATCAGTGTTTGAAAATGACCTTGTGTTAGAACTGTGGTGGGAAGAGTGCTGCATTCTCAAACGATCACTGTTTTTTAAAAGCGTGGCACGGGCGCTACCTCAGCCACCCGCCTGCCCTCCCCAATCCCTCACCCGCTGCTGGGACCACCTGGTGCTCAGCTCAGGGCTGAGCCGCAGTCTGAGGGCCGGGCCCTGGCGTGGGCTCCATCAGATCCCGTAATCGGATCCGGGCGCTTTAGCCCTCACGTGACTGGGGGCCACCGCCTAACCCTGATTAGCACTCTGCATCACCGGCCGCACAGCCTCCCCTGGGTCGGGTGGCTTCTCCAAGTCTTAAATAAGATTCAGCAATTGTCATGTGTGGTATATTGGGGGTGTGTTTGAAACGGTGTTTCCTAGGGGAGAAGAAAGAAAAACAGCACCCACAATTGAACAGCTTAGGAAATACAGAGAGAGAGAGAGAGGGAGAAAGAGAGATCTAGAAGCACGGAGGGAACCCTGAGCCTGAGCCTGAGCCTGAACCTGAACACAGCGCGGAGGTCTGGGGCCCGACCACCCCAGGAGGTAGTGCCCCGGCTGTGCTCGCTGGTGAGGGGAACACACCACCTTCTTGCTACTTTAGGGACATCAGCAAAGTTTTCCTTAAATATCTCCCTTTTTGTACCAAGAAAGCTATAAATCGGAGCCCCATCCTTCCAGCTGAAGCAGCATTTTAAAACCTCAGTTTCCTCTGGAAAGCAGCTGGGGAAGCACCCCATGGCCAGGTCGACTTCCCTCCAGGCACCAGAACACAGGCAGGGAGGACGGAGGAGGTGCAGGAGGAGGGACGAGGACCCAGGAGGCAGAGGGAGGGTGCTCTGTGGACCCTGGCAACTCAACCCACGTCCCAAAGCAGCTCTCATTAGGGCTGGGCTCCTGATCTCTTGTTTAAAAAATAAACAAAAAGCCAGGGGTGGTGGTTCATGCCTGTAATCCCAGCACTTTGGGAGGCCAAAGCAGGTGGATCACCTGAGGTCAGGAGTTTGAGACCAACTGGCCAAAATGGCGAAACCCCATCTCCACTAAAAATACAAAAATTAGCCGGGCGTGGTGGTGGGCACCTGTAATCCCAGCTACTTTGGAGGCTGAGGCAGGAAAATCACTTGAACCCGGGAAGCGGAGGTAGCAGTGAGCCAAGATCATGCCACTGCACTCCAGCCTGGGTGACAGAGCCAGACTCCATCTCAATAATAATAATAATAATAAACAAAAGTAAATGGCTTCTAAAGGGAAGTTTTTAAATCTCAAATTAATTAAGTGGCACTCTGCATTTTCTAACCCACTTTCCAAAGGTGTTCCCTCTGTGGACTCATAACCCCTCACCCTGCCACCACCACCTCCACAGGTCCGTTTCCCAAAGTGTAGACTGCCGGCCAGCGAGCACCTGCAAGACAGGCCGAGGCTCTGGGGCTCCGCCACTGGGGTCACCGGTTCAGGTCCTGGCATTGCTGCTCTCTAGCTGTGAGATCTTGGGCTAGCTGCTTCACCTGTCTGTACGTCCAAGTCTCTGTCTCCACGATGGTGGGGACAGTGATACCCTCCTGTGCTCGCTTCCTGGGCTGCCATGACAAACAACAACAAACTGGGAGGCTCAGAAAAACACGCATCTATTCTCTCATAGATCTAGAGGCCAGAAGCCCAGAAGCCGGGGTGGCAAGACCAGCCCCCTCCAAAGCTGCATGAGGATCCCTGCCTCGGCCAGCACCGGCTGCCTCCGGGGGCTCCTCTCCGCGGCCACATTGCTCTGGTTCCGCCTTCAGAGTCACACAGATGCCTGAAACTGAGTTTTTCACAAATCAATGACACTGGAGGATGCATGAGTTAGGAAGAAGATGCCTGCATGACCGAAGCCCAGGAGAACCGATGAGATGTTAATATTCCCACTGGTGAAAAGCAGAGACCAAGACTAGACAGGCTCATGAAGCCGCCCGGAGCCTCCCGGCCAGTCACCACGCAACAAAGACCGGGGCCCTGGCGGCCGCACCACCACCCTGTGCTTCCTAACACATCTTTCACCTCTGAGGAAAAGGAGGTTCAGTTTCCCCATTTGTCATGCCCATGACTGTGGGCCACAGAAGCCTCCTGGGGGAGAGGCTGGCAGGGAAGGGACGCAGCTGTCCCAGGCCCACACAGGAGCCCACATGGTTCCCTGTAAGACGCTCTTCCTGACCAGCTCCTCACTAATGAAAAACTCAGCACAGGCGTTTGCTGGGTTTCTCTGCGGTTCTCGCGCCTGTCCCGCTGCACACCGCTTTCCTGCTCTTTCTCGCCTTCTGTGACGCTGGAGCACGCTGGGTACGGCAGGAGCGAACAGCTGCAGGGCCACAGGCGCCCAGCCTGCAAAAACGTCCCAACACAGACGGGGCAGGCCCAGTGCCCCAAGGCAAACGCCCACCAACGGGGCAGCCACGTGTGGCTGGGACCAACGGAGGCAGGAGCTGTTCTCTTCCCAGCCTACCCATCCCCGCAAGGTCACAAAAATGCTGATGGTCACTTTGTGCAAAAGTCTCTCCCTCGTACCGTGACCAGCTCACTTTGCACACACTTTAGGCAGCTCTGCTCATGAGAAAGGAAAAATAAATACACTGCAGAAGCATCTACAAGAAATCTGGGCTGCACAACCTTCAGAGGACCCGTTTCTGGGACTATCGGTATTAATCTACTGATTCCATTCACATGCTAATGATTTGTCTGTTTGGAGTTTAATGATAATAGCAGGAATCATAATAGCTAATGTTTGTTGAACCCTCACACTATACCAGGCCCTGTTCTAAATGCTGTATGCCATTGAAGTCATTTAATCATCAAAACACCCCTTCGGCCGTCCCCATCTGAATGAAAATAAAAGCAATTGCTAATCATTATGGAGTCTTGCAAGATACTAAGCACTCTTCCCTGGTGAATGCCTTCAATAACAATCCCTGGAGGAGAAGATGGATGCTATTGTTACCTGCATTTTATGGATAAGACAATGAAAGCCCGGAGAGGTTCAGAAGAGAGCCTGTGGTCACACAGCCGGAAGTAGCAGAGCAGAGATCAGAGCCGGCCAGCCTGGCTCCAGACTCTGCCCTGTCACTGTGGCTAATTCCACCAGTGAAGGCTGCTTCCGAGGGACATGTTCACGGAGCAGCTCCCCATGCAGATGCTGTGGGGCACAGGCAGGTCCGCGCTCCCCATGGCAGCGTGGCGTAGTAGCCAGGGACAGGCGCTCTGGCCAAAGTGCCCAGTGAATGTTGGCTGCTCCACTCAGGAGCCATAAGGATTTGGGCAAGTGACTTCACCTTTCTGGGTGTTGGTGCATTTTGAAAATTAAATGAGCTAGCTGGTGGGAAGCGTGCAGAACAGGCCCGGGGTACAGTGAGGATTCAGTGAGGGCGGCTCTTGTTTTCATGGCTCGTGCTATTGCTCTCCAAACAGACTCCTCACCAAAATTATCATGGAGTGATTCGGCAGCTGCCAGTGGTCCCAAATGCTGCAGGCTCATTCTGCAGATTAATGGAGAATGGGCATTTCCCACAAGCTCCGCCAGGTCTAGCTTGTGCCTCTGCTGAGAGACCGACCTGCCCAGCCCTACCCCATGGAAGAGAGAAAAATCCTAAATTAACGATGTGAAATCCTGAAATGACCAAGAAAACATCAAGTAACTGAACATGTCCTCAAGCAACAAGATTCTCTTTCCTGTTCTTGAGCAGGGCCCGGGCGTGAGAGCTGAAGCAAGCTGGGGTATAGACAGGACAGTGGCCCAGGGGACACCCAGGCCTGAAAGCGGGAACGGCGGTGGGGTCACAGAACAACCCAGGAAGACACAGACACACTCAGAACTTCCAACTGCCAGCCATACCCAGCCGCAGATGCGGGCGTAGGTACCCGGAGGATTCGTGCCCTCACGGAATGGAACGGTGCCCACCTGAAGGGAGGCAGCCGGGAGGAGCAGGGAACAAGGTCCCACCCACGCCCAGGAGTCCTCCCATGGGGAAGGAGGGAGGCACAGCGAGAAACAGAACAGGTGATAGGACAGGAGGAGCAGACGGCTGCTGTCATGGCAGGTGGTTAGGGAAGGCTTCTCAGAGGCGGTGACCTTTGAGCAGAGCCCTGAACAACATGATGAGTGAGTAGCTGGGAGAAGAGCCTTCCAGACAAAGACATGAAGGAGGAAGAGCCGGCAGGCCTGTGGCTGTCAGGAGGCCCTTGCGCTTGCTGTAAGTGAGAATAAATGCAATCAGAAGCTTCCAAGAGTGTGCGTGGTTTGAGCCGTTTCCAACAGGAGCCCTATGGCTGCTGTGTGAGAGTGCTCTGCAGGCAGAGGTGGACACAGGAGGCCTGGGGGGGCTGAGGCAGTGTGGCCCAGGGACAAGACCAGGGGTCTCCGGCCAAGGGGACCGAGGCGGCCAGAGCAAGAAGAGCTCAGATTCAGGATGTGAAGGGAAAGTGGTGGATATTAGTGGATCAAATGTAGGGAACAGCTAGCTAGAGGCTGGGAAGAGGACATGCTTGGCAAAGAAAATGCTTAGCCAAGAAAGGAGGGGTTGAGAGAGAGGAAGAGAGAGAGAGACTATACGCATTACACATGATTTTATTTGCAATAATCTCAGGCCTTTTAGAAAGCACTGATGCCTGTGGGTAAACATGTGGTCCAGCCATATAGCGGAATATTATTCAGCCATAAAAAGGGATGACGCTCTGACACACGCCACAACACGGGTGAACCTTGAGGATGCTGTGCTGAGGGAAAGAAGCCGGGCACAGAGGACCATGTGTAGTATGATTCTGTTCACGTAAGAGGTCCACAGCAGGACGTCTATAGAGACAGCAGATTCGCAGTTGCCAGGGCTAGGAGGAGGGGAGAGAGGAGACTGGCTGCTTAATGGCCTGTGGTTTCTTTTTGAGGTGATGAAAATGTTCTAACATTGACGACAGTGATGGTTGCACAACTCTGAATATACTGACAACCCCTGACTTGTACTTTAGATGGATGAATGGGATGGTCGGTAAGTTATATCTCAGTAAAGCTGTCTTAAAGCTGGGCATGGTGGCTCATGCCTATAATTCCAGCACTTCGGGAGGCTGAGGCAAGAGGATAGCTTGAGTCCAGGAGTTTGAGACCAGCCTGGGCAACATAGCAAGACCCTGTCTCTACAAAATATAAAAAAATTAGCCAGGCACACACCTGCAGTCCCAGATACTCAGGAGGCTGAGGTGGGAGGATCACCTGAGGCTGTAGGTCGAGGCTGCAGTGAACCGGGATTATGCCACTGCACTCCAGCCTGGGCGACAGAGTGAGACCCTGTCTCAAAAAAACAAATCAGTCTCAAAAAACAAATCAGTGAAATAAAGCTGCTTTGAAAATATTGTCATACCTGCGCCCCAGCTCATTGCACCTTCTCTAAGAGGCTCGCGTGGGCCCTGGACACAAGCATGTTTCAGAGCTCCCTGGGACTGCATCTGGCCCAGAACCGGCTCCACCCCAGCTTCTCTGGGATCTCGCAGGCCGCACAGCGCTGTAGTCCCAACCCAGCTTCGCAGTCAGGCAGACCGGGTTTGAAACTGGGCCCATCCCTCCCCAGCTGTGTGATGTTCAGAGAGCCCCTCCATCTCTCAAAGACTATTGTCTCATCTGTAAAATGGGTCTACATGAGCAACAGGGCCTGCAGCGGAAGGGCTGTGTCATGCATGTAACCGAGGAAGGCACCCAGCAACGTGCCAGCAACAGCAGTTCAATGCATTGCTGCATTTGAGCTGGAAAAGCTGTTTACACAAGTTCCCATCTTTAATTTTCACAATCCAGAAGCCACGATGTGGGAGGCAGTCGCCAGGGCTGGTGGGCTTGGGGACAAGCAGGAAGGAAGCTGGGGAACTGTCTGGACAGAGGCACTGGCCCTCCCAGGGCCCCACCTGCCATTTGCTGCATCCACCCTTCCTTCAGAGACATTTATTGAGCCCCAGCCGGGTCTCAGCCGCTCGCTGGGCACTGGGGACTCAGCCACAGGCTGAAGATGTAGAACCCACACCACAGCTGGGGCTGGGGCAAGTCTCTGGGTGTGATGCCTGACAGCAGAGCTCTGGCACCCACAGCCTGCAGGGCAGCTCCAGGCTAAGGAGTCAACACGTAGCTCGAGCCCTTGGCCCCTGAACACGGAGCCCTTGACAGACCTGGAGCTGAGTCAAGGCATCGTTTCCCAAGGTTATGGGCTCCCCTCTCAGGGAGAGGGAAGGAAGAGTCAGAAACAAAGCGGCCTGTTGCCCCCGTCGCAATATCTCCGTCCAAGGAGGTACAGGGGCAGCATGACGGGGCGTGTTTCTGGTCTTGGAAACCACATCGATAATAAGCATGAAGAATGCCTTGAGGAAAACCCCCGCTTCCCACCCAACCCAGTGGCCGGTTCCTGACATTCCCATCGTGGGCACACACTGGGTGTGGCACCAGGAGCGTTTAATCAGAGGAACCCGTGCCAACGCACCCCCTGGCCCCCTCAGGAGGCCCCTGCTGCCAAAATGGCCAAATGGGCTTTCTTTTTGGTAGCACTGGGCAGGAGGCAGGCAGGGGAAGGAGCGCGGTAAGAGGCATAGCAGGGGCAACGAGGACCTTCCACCCAAAGGGACACCATGACCAACTCCCCATGGATGGAAATGACAAAAAGTACACCACTGGCCCCCTGGTTTCCAGGTATCCCTGGGAGCTCACAGGTGGACACCGAGGGTCTCCAGGAGAGGGGTTGGCTCTGCAGGCCCTGTGGTCCCAGCCGCTCCAAAAACACCCAAGGAGCAATTTCTGCACGCACTTATGAGAATCAAAGCCACCGAGCAGCTCGCAGATCCGTTCCTCCCTCTGCCCTCGGGGCCTGAACCTGTCTCCCAGGTGTCTGCACCTCTGGCTCCTTCTCAGAGTCCTGTCTCAGCTTCAACGCCACCTCCTCCCTGAGACCCTCCCAGATCATCCAGGTGCGGCCCCTGACATCAGCCATTGGAACCCTCTGCTGGGCACTCCATCAGGTCAGCTGTCTCTGGTGTAATGATTATTCATTCACTTGCCCGTTGTCTTACACATGCACACACACACATACACACACACACATACACACACACACACACACGTGCTCCCCATGAGGGCAGCACCCTCCTCTAGCTTGTTCACTGCTCACCTAAAATGTGAGTCAGTATTTAGCAGGTGCTTAAAGGTTTGCTGAATGAATAGGTCATGCCCTGCCTTCCTGGGGCCCACACAGATACAGAAGTGGCAGGTGCTGCACCTCCCACGCCCCAGGCTCAGCACCAACAGGAAGGACCTGTCCACACAGCCAGGCCAAGGAGAGAGCCCCCCATTTCCCACACTGGGTCTTTCCAGCAAGTGCTTATCTAGCACCTACTAACAACAGACCACAAAACACCAACAAATGAGAATATCCCAGATGGACGTCTTCAGGCCTCTCCCTGCTCTACCTGCTCCTCCACAAGCCCCACTGCTCCCAATCCTCCCAGGCCCTGCACATCACACGTGGGGTCCCATGGAGCCCTGACAGCCACCTCCCTTTCTCGTGTAGGTGAGCATTAAGAAGAGGCTATCTGACCAGGCACAGTGGCTCATGCCTGTAATCCTAGCATTTTGGGAGGCCAAGGTGGGCAAATCATCTGAGGTCAGGAGTTCGAGACCAGCCTGGTCAACATGGTGTAACCCCATCTCTATTAAAAATACAAAACTTAGCCGGCCGTGGTAGCCCACGCCTGTAATCCCAGCTACTCAGGAGGCTGAGGCAGGAGAATCGCTTGAGCCCAGGAGGCGGAGGCTGCAGTGAGCTGAGATAATGACACTGCATTCCAGCCTGGGTGACAGAGCAAGACTCTGTCTCAAAAGAAAAAAAAAGAAGCTATCCAGCCTCTCACAAATCCAGAGAAGCCCCAATTTCCTCCATTTTCTGAGGTTCCTTGTCCAGGGAAAAATTAAGAAATGTCTATTACCCTTTTCATGTTTTGCTGGATTCCATTTTCTAATTTGCTAATACTTGACTTAGAATGTGGTATCTGTGACCTTGAGGGTTTGGCCAGTACACGTTCTTCCTTCTGATGCCCTCACTAGCGTTTTGTATCAAGATTACTCTGGGCTTTAAAACGAGTGTGCTTTGTCTTTTTTCTCCATTTTTTGAAGATGCTATTTGGAGTGATTTACTTAGGACGTCATTTGGACTTAAAGTTTATATTGTGTGAAGGTTTCTCATTACAGATGCATTTGCTTCTCATACATATGAAAATAACCACAAAAAAGTTAAAATAGATTTAGATTAAGTGTTACTTTTCAGGGACCCACCTCATAAATGAATGCTTTTAACCCCACAAACCCTAGTACAGTATGACTGGCTTGTTCAAAGATAAATGCAGTCACACCTTGCTTAACAACAAGGATGCATCCAGAGACATGCCTCATTAGGTGATTTCGTCAGTGAGCGCACCTCACACACAGTGTACCTGCACACACACACGGGCCGCACAGCCTCCTCCACACCCTGGCTCGATGGGCAAGCCCATCGCTTCTGGTTTCACAGCTGTGCAGCCCGTGACTGTACTGAGTACTGCAGACCACTGCCACACAATGGTGAGTCCTTGTGCATCTCATCATAGAAGAGAGGCAGCAGAAGATCTAAAAGATAAAGCATGGTGCACCTGTGTAGGGCGCTTAGCATGAATGGAGCTTGCGGGACTGGAAGTGGCTTTGGGTGGGTGAGTGAGTGAGTGAGGACTGGATGTGAGGGCCCAGGCATTCCAGTACATGTCTGTAGACCCTACAGAGGCTGCACACTTAGACTATGCTAAATTTATACAAAAATATTATTCTTTCTTCCACAACTGCCCTCAGCTTACTTCGTTGCCTTATACATTTCTTAATTTTTTACCTTTTGGACTCTTTTGTAATAATACTTAGCTTAAAACACACATTGTACAGCTGTACAAAAATAATTTCTTTCTTTATATCCTCATCTATTCACTTTTCCCTATTTGATTTGTTTGTTTGTTTGTTTGCTTTTTAAACTTTGCTGTTAAAAGCTAAGACACAAACATACATGTTCACCTAGGCCTCCCCGGGGCCAGCATCATCACATCACCACCTTCCACCTGCACATCCTGTCCCGCTGGGAGGTCTCCAGGGGAATAACGCACGGGGTGCTGTCGCCTCCCACGATGGCCATGCCCGCTTCCGGATCCCTCCTGAAGGACCTGCCGGAGGCTGTTGCACAGCTCACTTTTGTTTAATAAGTAGAAACAATACACTCTAAAATCATGATAAAAGTTACAGTAAATCCATAAGCCAGTAACATAGTCATTTATTATCATTGAGCATCATGTCCATGCATGACCGTATGTGCTGGACGTTCACACTCCAGGCAGCATGGTGGGGTCCCCCACACTATCGTCACTAAACACATGAGAGTAAAGCTTCAAGCTGAGCAGCTACAACAGCCACACTGGGATGGGGATCTTTCAGGTCTGTTCTAATCGCACACAGCCACCACAGTGTGCGCGGTCTTCACTGACTGAGATGTCATTATGCAGGGCATGACCTGGGAGATTTTCTTCAAGGAAAGACGGATCCACACAGGAGCGTGGCCCAGTGGTAGACACAAGGAGGGGTGAGTCAGAGAGAGAGACTGAGAGAGGGAGAGGAGGAGTGAGGGAGGGAGGGAGGGAGACTGAAAGAAAAGGAAAAAAAAAACAAAGAGGGAGAGAAAAGGAGAGAAAGAGAGGGAAGAAGGGGACAGAGAGACTGAAAGAAAAGGAACAAAAAAGAGAGAGAGAAGGAAAGAAGGAAGGAAAGAAGATAAGGAAGGAAGGAAGGAAGGGAGGGAGGAAGGAAGGAAGGAAAGAAGGAAGGAAGGAAGGACAGACTGAGGAGTATGGCTCAGCGAAACCTTTGCACACAAGGGTGGTGGCACCAGCATCACCAACAAGAGACGCAGGTGTCCTCAGCTGGTCGAAAGCCTCCTCCCACACCATAGGGGATCAGACAGCTTTTCAAATGGGTGAAAGTCAAAAGAGAAACTGAGGACATAAGCCATGCACTACCACTATCTACACGAGATGAGGCGAGTGAAGGACAGAGTTTTCTGGAATCAGCAGCTCTGGTTGATCAACAAGAGACCAGCACAGCCGATCCCGTTCTCCCCCAGGTTCCCAGCACCACGCGGATTCCAAACCTTCAGGCAGAGGTGAGAAACGCTGAGACGTTCAGCCGGCGAGTCTCCGCCCACCTGGAACAGATGCTCATTGCCGTGCCTAGGGAGACTCCCGGACACAAAGTAAGTTCCCGGGTCAGACCCTCTGGTCCCTGCGGTTTGGCACTTGCGGATCTAGACCAACCTATGAGGCGTGCACTCAGCTTCATGTATGACCTCAGCCAAAGGCCAACAGAGACCTGGCGACATGCCCCAGAGATGCGTAAAGCGCCTCCTGGTCACGCTGTATTCAAGGATTCTCAAAGTGGGGTCCCTGGATGCCTCCACCTCCCCTGGGACTGCATGGGAATGCGGATTCCCGGCCCCTCCCCAGACCTGCTGGATCAGAGTTTCTGAGATTTGTAGTCCCTTAACCCACCTGCCAGGATGCCAGCGCTCACCAACGTGTGAGAATCGCTGCTCCAATTAAAACTTCAACCGGACTCCAAAAATACAAACGTGGCAGGGGGTGGATTTGAAATGGAAAGCGAAGCAAGCTCAGGAAAGAGCCAGCTCCTGCCTCTCCTCCCGCCCCCTGAGCACATGCTGGTCTCTTCCAGGCGCCAACAGTGCATGGGGCCAAAGAGATGAAACTGAAAGCGACAGTGTAGGGCCCACCGCTTGTCTTTTCATCTTCATGGCCAGGAGCTCTCAGCCCGGCTGCATGCTGGCCTCACCTGGGAGGCTTCTCCACCACCCACGCCCACCCCCGGACTCTGCAGTCTTGGGGTTCTCTGCGGGGCTTGCAGCATCGGGGAGGCCGGCTGCTATGCCCAGGGGAGGGCTGCGTGGTGCCTGCCTCCTGCGTGGGGGGCGGCCCCCACAGCACCAGCATCTTCCTGTCTCCCGGGCACGTGGGCAGTGCCCCCCTCTCCCTGACCCAGTTTGCCATCCTCTCGGAAGGGGCACGGGGGAATAGCCGCCGCCAGCGCCTTCCCTGAAATAACCTGGAAGGGCTCCACTCTGGGCCCCAGGCGGCTGCCATAATGGCCACGGCACAGCCCCCGACCCCAGGCACACCCCACCAGCCCCCACTGCAGAAGAGGTGCCCGCCTGCCTTCCCCTCACACCACACCCCCGGGGAACCTCCGGAGCCGGTCAGACCCTGCCCATCCCACTGGGAGCTTGGGATCACGTCTCACACAACAAGCCAAGACCCCACAGCCCAGCGGGGGCTGAGTCTGAAGCTAATTCCAGGACAGCCCAGCAAGGCTGGGAGGGAGCCGGGGAGGGGCTGTGTGCGTGGGGAGGTGGTGATTTTTTAGAGCCTTCCCCCACTGTTCCCCTTAGAAACCGGGTGAGTGAGCCTGCACGCCAGCTCCCCTCCCCTGCTCACTCCTGCTTGGAGCCCGAGGCGGCTGCCGCCTGCCAGCAGCCCGGCCTGCCACAGGGCCCAGGAGCCCGGACACCTCCTCTTCCCACTGATCTTCCATTTTCAGAGGGAGCCGCTCTCTCTCCTCTCAGGCCTGCTCCATCTGTGACATTTCCCTTCCCTGGATGAAGTGGGGTTTTCACCCTTGTGAGCAGAGTCTCCTTCAGGGCTCCTCCCTGAGAGAAATATGGGGCTGGACAGGGTCCCCTTCCCTCCCTCCTCACTCACCCTAAGAACCTCCAGGGACCCAGAGGCCACGCAGGCACGGAGCCAGCACCCCCGCCTCCCCTGGGGCCAGTGACCAGGCCCGGAGGTGAAGCAGTCCTCCCTCCCTCCCTCCAGCCAGCCGTCACCCCGACCTCAGCCAGCGTGCGCTCCCCGGGGACAAGAGGGAGGCTGCTTCCACCAAGGCCTCTGCTGACAGATGTCCGGACCCCCACCTGGACCTACCCAGACCTAAGCTCCTGGGCGGGTGGTTCCGTACACGCTGCCTTTCCCGGTGAAATACGGTTTCCACTGGGAGAGTCTGCCTCCGGCCAGCAGCCCGCGCACACTGCTCACACAGGCACACGCATGCACGCACACACTCTGCCGGGGAACATCTGTTTTGACAAACACATTATTCAAGTCAGTCCACGGGACGTGAATTGACAGATTCCTGGGCGCAGCCTGCTGGCTTTGTGCATTTGCACCTGAGCCGAGCTGGGGACTCTGATGTGTTTGTCCCACGTCCCCTTCCCCACTCCACCCCGCCCCCAAGAAGACAAGTCCAGGCCCTGAGCCACTGCCGTCTGAGAAGCCTGGGGCGCACTCCCCAGGCGAGCGGGGCCGTGTCCATCGGGTGCCAAACTTCGCCTGGAGGGGCCTTTCTGAAAAGCCTGGGGTGGGGGCCATGACAGAGCCACAGCATCCCTGCAGCTGACACCCGGCACCCAGGAAGAAGCCGGTCAGCCCTTCCCTTCCGAGACGATCCCGAATTCCAAGCAGCACCGACATGCCAGCAGGGCGAGCCGCTGCTCCCCGCACCCAGCGCCCCCGGACCCCACGCTGAAGGGCATTCTCCATCCGCTGCAAAATAAACTTTGTCTGGGTAAAGAGTTTCCGGCTAACCCCCTGTGATCAACGCCGCTGCAGCTCGGGTGCAGAAAGGCAAGGGGAGACGGGAAGCTATTTTTAGGAGAAAAAAATGAATCTCAGCCTACCTTTAGAAGCGAGCTGTGCCAAGGCTCCGGAGTTTCACCGCGGAGACAACTGCAGTGTACTGTGTCAGATTACAAACTGGGGGCGAGAGGGAGGGAGGGAGGGAGGAGGGGGAGAGGGAGAGAGAGACAGGGAGGGAGGGAGGACGGGGAGAGGGAGAGAGGGAGGGAGGGAGCAGCAGGGGGAGAGACAGGGAGCGAGAGGCAGGCAGAGGCGGCGCCCAGTCAACATTGCAGGGCATTGGTGTGTCTGCACTGCTTGCATTCAGCTAGACATGATTCATTAGTTTTCTGCAGGCAGGCAAGCAGGTCGAGGTGGGGGGGAGGGGGGGAGAGAGAGAGGATCATCCGCCATGCAGCAGTAACCAGAGCCTATGAAACGTCAGTGTTTGAACGCGCACACACATGCACACAAATACACATGCACACACACGTGCGCGCGCGCGCAAACACACACACACACCAAGATGGCTATACCCCTCACTGCCAGTTTCTCTTTCACAGAGCTGTGGTGAAAAGCTCGGACAGAGATGGAGGTAAACAGCTCTCAGCCACATAGGGCTTGGGGTTGATGCTTTTCCCTCCATCCCTGGGAAAACAGCACAATATCTTCCCTGCAGGAGGCCGGGGGTCTCCTGCAACCGACAGGCAACAGATCAGCACATCAAGGTAAAAGCTGCCCTGGGCTCTATCCAGGAAGCTCAGAAACTCAAGCGCTGTCAGAATTAAGTGATGAAGAAGAGCGACCCAAGCTGCCTGGGTCTGTGCTCTCTTGTCCGGCTCCCCTCCCCACCCCAAGACTCCAGTGGCCCCGCGGGTTCCCCCTTCCCACAGAACTTCAGGTGGTGGCACAGATATACCCGCTACCTAGCAACCGGGTGGTGCAGGAGGGAAAAAACCCTGGGAAACATGCACGGACTTCACACACGCGCTTCCTTCCCCAGGATAAAAATCCCATGGCTTGTTACTGAAAGGTGCTAAATAAGATAGCTCATGCAAAGGAAAGCCCCTTTGGTATTTTGGGCTCCACATACCCTAATTGAGGCTCTGAGGGCTCCTACTAATGATGGCCCTGTGCAGGGACAAGACTCGAGTGTTGGACACAAGAATTCCAAGGAAGGGCTCACCACGGGTCCTTTGTACAAAAAGGAAGGACTTGTCCTGAGGTGTTTTCTGCTGCTTCTCCAATTAGACTCACTTTACAAGTTTTAAAAAAATGGGCTCCTTAGTAAAACCAACGCATCTTTCCATCACCGTGGTTTTGCTTGTGATCTTAAAGGAACCGCCAAGGTCTCAAACCTAGACAGCCAGACGAAACCTCTTCCCAAGACAACTTTTTCAACACTGTGGCAGACGGGTCCGGCGAGTTTTCCCAGTCAAGACTCATTTTGGCCTCCCGGATAGGCTTCTGAATTATATGCCTCTGAATCTGCCTGCAAGACTGGAGGCTTCTTTCAAGTCCTGTGTAGCGTGGCCCCAGCCTCTGTGCATGGAACAAAGAGATACGTGCTGTATCCAGGAGTAGGTGGCAAACCACAGACGATTCCTTTCCACCCTGCAGCAGAGTTATCAGGTCACAGAAACTACAAGACTGCAGAAAATCGTGGAAGGGACTGGTTACCAGATACTTGTACACACATGTTCACAGCTGCACTGCTCTCAACAGCCAAAGGGTGGAAATGACACAAGTGCCCATCAATGGATGAATGGGGAAATAAAATATGGCATATCCATACAATGGAATATTATTCAGCCAGGAAAAGGGAATGGAGTATGTGATTCGTGCTACCACATGGATGGACCTTGACAGTACCACGCCGGGGAAAGAAGCCAGACACAAAGCCCATCTATCATATGAGCCCATTTTTATGAAATATCCGAAATAGGAGAATTCAGAGAGACAGAAAGGAGGCTGGTGGTTGCTGAGGGCTAGGAGGAGAGGAGATGAAGAGTGACTCATTAATGAAGTGGGGTTTCCTTTTGGGGTGGTGAGAACACTTTGGAACAAGAGAGAGCTGGCAGTTGCACAAGATTGTGAATGTATTAAATGCCGCTGAATTGTTCACTTTAAAACGGTTAATTTTATGTGATGTAAACTTTACCTCCATAAAAACATATGAAAAGACCGTAGAAAGCGCCTGTGAATTGGGCCCCACTGACCCAGTCTGCCCCCTCCTCACTCCATCTGTGTGGCCTAGAGCAGGTCAGTCTTTTCCTACATCAGTAAAACGATCGTGTCTACTTCTCATATAATGTCTACTTCACGGGGCTCTTCCAGGGGACAAATGAAATATTTGACAGAAGGAAATAAAGCTATTCCCCCTTAGAAAGGGCTCACTCTTTCAAAAGGTCATTCAGTGGCATGAAAATGACTCTCCACCTCTATTTTCTCAGCAGAGAGGAAATTAATTTTTAAGGAATGCCATGGATCATATAGGCCGAAAAGCAAAGGTTCTAAAACAAATAAGCTGCAAAAAATGTTTCCATTCAAAGATGCTGGGTGCTCCCCATACAGGGCCACTGCTGTCTGCACCAGCCCCACTGAGTCTCTGTCATGGCTGCACTGTCGTCTGCAGTATCCCGTGTGTGGGGGGCTGCACGTCATGGGTCTCGGCATGAGGAGCCCACTTTGTCAGCTGGACAACTTGAGACCAAATTGTTGACTGTAGCTGCCAAGAGACACATGGTCAAATCAGAAAAAGAATGCAGGGCCAGGCGCAGTGGCTCATGCCTGTAATCCCAGCACTTTGGGAGGCCAGAGTGGGAGGATCACTTGAGCCTCGGAGTTCAAGACCAGCCTGGACAACATAGTGAGATCCCATCTCTACAAAAAATACAAAACTTAGCTGGGCATGGTAGTGCATGGCTGTGGTCCCGGCTACACAGGAGGCTGAGGTGGGAGGATGGCTTGAGCCCAGAGGGGTCAAGGCTGCAATGAGCTGTGATTACTCCACTGCACTCCAGCCTGGGGGACAGAGTGAGACGCTGCCTCAAAAAAAAAAAAAAAAAAAAAAGAAAAGAGAAAAGAAAAAAGGAAAGAAAAGAAAAATAATGCAGGATTCCATTTCTTGATGTCATGTTCTAACTTCACAAAAATTAAGTAAATTTTGTGCATAAAATACTGAAAAAAAATGTAACAAACCAGAGACTTTCATAGGTAACTAACAATCCAGATGAAGCCATTCTGGGCCTGTGAAGAATGAGGACGTGTTCAACCCAGCAGGAAGAAGCTAGCCAGTTCTGAAAAATGAGCTGCTGTGGTGGGAACCAGTTTCGGTGATGGAATCAAAAGTGCTGACCTCCTCCAGCGCTTGTTATAGGCAACCTGCTAGCTCTGGACTGGACACAGGCCACACAAAGGCATTGCTACTCATCGGGTCTATTAGGCTGTTAAAGACTCCTGTGAATAAGGCACCATTTGTTTTATCTGGTCCTGGATGGAACGAGTGTTTGCCAGATGTCAGGAAGTGTCAGATGCAAAGCTGCATAATTGCCATTCACAGTTTTCCAGCCCTCCGTACAGAGACAGCACAACTAGACAGTTTCCACTTGGAACTGCTGTCTGAGAAAATGCCAGTCATTTTGTTTGCAACGTAGTTCTGAAGGTTCAGCATTAAAGTGGAATCTCCTGTCGCTGGACAGCTAATAATAGGTCTGTGCTG
Organism: Pongo pygmaeus; assembly: GCF_028885625.2. Taxonomy (NCBI): domain Eukaryota; kingdom Metazoa; phylum Chordata; class Mammalia; order Primates; family Hominidae; genus Pongo; species Pongo pygmaeus. The sequence continues at coordinate 129,587,428 of NC_072383.2, forward strand.
GCACTGAGCATCAGCGCCTCTGCAGGCCCGAGCTTTCACAAAGCACAGCAAGTTTTCTATGAGGCCAATTCCAAGGCCAGCGGGTAAGTGCAGCCCCCTAAATCCTTTCAAGTAGCCTTTGAAGCTGGGTATTCACCATAAGTGCAGCACTCAGCTAGGAACATCTCTAGGAAAAACCTGCCCTGTTTACAAGTAGTGGGGTAGTCAGAAAGGTCTAAAAACGAGGCAGTATTGGAGATGACATGATGATCTACTTGGAAACCCAGATGAACCAATCACAGAAAAACTGTTACAAATAAGAATTGAATAGGAGAGGATAGAATAGGTCTGGCGTGGTGGCTTATACCTGTAATCCCAACACTTTGGGAGGCTGAGGCGGGAGGACCACTTGAGCTTGGGAGTTTGAGACCAGCCTGGGCAACATGGTAAAAGCCTGTCTCTATGAAAAATACAAAAAATTAGCCAGGTGTGATGGCTCATGTCTGTAATCCCAGCTACTCGGGGGCTGAGGTGGGAGGATCACCTGAGCCCAGGAGGTGAAGTTCGCAGTGAGCCATGATCACACCACTGCACTCCAGCCTGGGCGAGAGAGAAAGACCCTCAAAAAAAAAAAAAAAGGAGAGTTCTAGATATATTCCATAATTGAATAGAATAGTATATTATTTTAGGTTGCCAGCAAATATATATTTGTATATTATTGCATATTATTTTGGAGGAACAAAAATAATATACAAAAATCAATAGGTTTCCTATATTAAAGCAATAATCAGTTAGGAAGTATAATGGAAGGGAAAAAAATTCCATCTATAATAGCATACAAAAAGAAAGGCATGCCTAGAAATGTGTAAGATATATATGCAGAAAACTGAGGAAAAAATAAAAGAAAACATCGAGCAAAAAGAAAAGCCAACCCCACACTTGGAGAGTGTCCTTAAATTTTATAAAATTCTCCTGAAATCAACCTTAACATTTAATATGATTATAATCAACATAAAGCCAAGATTTTTTCCAGACCTCTGGAAGCTAATTCTAAACTTAGTATGGAAATATAAGCACAAAAGTATAACCCAGACATTTTGTTGAAGGCAAGAAAAAGTAATGAAAGAAAACTAGTTTTACCAGACATTAAAATATATTATAAATATATAAATAAAATTGTTTTGTCATGGTACATGAACAGACAGTCCCATAGAACAAACTGGGTGGTCCATAAACAAATCCAATTACATATGAGAATTTAATATATGATAAAATAGTACTTCTAATCAATAAGAAAATATAGAATACTCAATAAATAAAGGTCAGAATACAGGATAATTAAGGGAAAAATTTCTTATACATAAGTTAATTCCAGATCAATCAAGTATTCAAACATAGAAAAATTAGACATTCTAGAAAAATTATGAATTTTTTCATTATTGTCAAATGAAGAAGGACTTTCTAAGAAAACTCAGGAACAATAAAAGGAAATGCTGATTAAATTTGATTACATGGAAATGTAAACTTCTGCACAGTGGGAAAATGCCACAAATAAAACCAAAAGATTGGCTACAACTGAGATAACATATTGGCAACACATATTTCAGATTCACTTGTGGGTCCAATTTTGTGGGGCCTGGAGTTTATATAATGTGGGGAGCCCTAGTTAAGAAAAATAAAACACAAAGAACACCAATACGAAATATACAAATGATCATTTATCGAGAATAAGAAAATAAATCACAACAAATTCCAGATTTTAAAATGCTGACAAATCCCACAAATATCACAAAATCCAGAAAAATAGCATATATTTATTGTAATTAACTGCGTAAGACTCTACTATAATATTATTTTTATTGATATATGATAAATGTACATAATTTAGGGGTACATGTGCTAATTTGATGCATTCACGTAAGTATAAAAATAAAATCAGTGTAATTGGGCTACCTATCACCTTATAATATTTGTATAATATTTGTTTTTAACACTATTTGTGTAATCTTTGATTACTTCTCCAGATGACAGTAATTTTATAATTTTGTTTTCTTTTGAGAGAACAGAAAGAAAGCTCTTTCCTCTAGCATGATGATCAAAATTGGCTTTTTAAAATTATTATTCAAGGCTTAAATGTCCTTTTTAGGCAGCTAGAGAGAAAGGGCAGGTCACCCACAAAGGGAACCCCATCAGGCTAACAATGGAACTCTCAGCTGAAGCCCTACAAGCCAGAAGAGATTGAGGGCCTATATTTAACATGCTTAAAGAAAAAAAATTCTTCAACCAAGATTTTCATATGCAGTCACACTAAGCTTCATAAGCAAAAGGAGAAATAAGATCCTCTTCAGATAAGCAGATGTTGAGGGAATTTACCACCAGACCTGCCTTACAAGAGACCTTGAAAGGAGCACTAAATATAGAAAGGAAAGACCACTACCAGCTGATACAAAAACACACTTAAACACACAGACCAGTGTTGCTATAAAGCAACCACACACAAGCCAGCATAAGTAGCTAACAACACAATGACAGGATTGAATCCACACATATCAATACTAATCTTGAACATAAATGGGCTACATGTCCCACCTAAAAGGCACAGGATGGCAAGTTGTATAAAAAAGCAAGACCCAATGGTATGCTGTCTTCAAGAGACCCATCTTACACATAATGACACCCATAGGCTCAAAATAAAGGGATGGAGGAAAATCTACCAAGCAAATTAAAAACAGAAAAAAAGCAATGGTTGCAATCCTAATTTCAGAAAAACCTACTTCAAACCAACAAAGATCAAAAAAGGCAACAGTACATAATGGTAAAGTGTTTAATTCAACAAGAAGATCTAACCTAAGAACATATGCACCCAACACAGGAGCACCCAGATCCATAAAGCAAGTTCTTAGAGACCTATAGAGAGACATAGACTGCCATACAATAATAGTAGAAGACTTCAACAGTCTACTGACAGTATTAGACAGATCATCAAGGCAGAAAATTAACAAAGATATTCAGGACCTGAACTCAACATTGGACCAAATGGATCTGATAGACCTCTACAGAACTCTCCACCCCAAAACAACAGAATATACATTATTCTCATTGTCACATGGCATATATCGATGACATAACTGGACATAAAATAATCTTCAACAAATTCAAAAGAACTGAAGTCACACCAAACACACTCTCAAGCCACATCACAATAAAAATAGGAGTCAAGACTAAAAGAATTGCTCAAAACCATGCAATTACATGGAAATTTTAAAAACGTGCTCCTGAATGACTTTTGGGTAAATAATAAAATTAGGGCAGAAATCAAGAAGTTATTTGAAACTAATGCAAACAAACATACAACATACCAGAATGTTGGGGATACAGCTAATGCAGTGTTAAGAGGGAAATTCATAGCACTAAAAGTATTCATAACATCAAAAATTTAGAAAAATCTCAAATTAACAACCTAACATCACAACTGAAAGAATTAGAGAAACAAGAACAAATCAACCCCAAAGCTAGCAGAAGATAAGCAATAACAAAAATCAGAGCTGAACTGAAGGAAATCGAGACACACACACACACACACACAAATTCAAAAGATCAGCTAATCCAGGAGTTGGTTTTTTGAAAAAATAAGTAAGGTAGATAGGCCACTAGCTAGACTAATAAAAAAGAAGAGAGAAGGTCCAATAAATACAATTATAAATGACAAAGGAAATATTACCACTGACCCCACAGAAATAAAAATAACCATTAGAAACTACTATGAACATCTCTATGCACACAAACGAGAAAACTGAGAAGAGACAGATAAATTCCTGGACACATACACCCTCCCAAGACTCAACCAGGAAGAAATGGATTCTCTGAACAGACCAATAATGAGCTCTGATTTATTAAATCAGTAATAAATAGCCTACCAACCAAAAAAAGCCCAGGACCTGATGGATTTACAGCCAAATTCTACTAGATGTACAAAGAAGAGCTGCTACTATTCCTACAGAAACTATTCCAAAAAATTGAGCAGGAGGGACTCTTCCCCAACTCATTCTATGAGGACAGCATCATCATGATACCAAAACCTGGCAGAAACAGAAACAAAAAAAGAAAACTTCAGGCCAATATCCTTGATGAACATTAATGCAAAAATCCTCAGCAAAATACTTGCAAACCAAATCCAGCAGCACATCAAAAAGCTAATCCACCATGATCAAGTAGGCTTCATCGCTGGGATGCAAGGTTGTTTCAACATACACAAATCAGTAAATATGATTCATCACATAAACAGAACTAAAGACAAAAACCATGTGATATCTCAATAGACACAGAAAAGGCTTTCAATAAAATTCAACATTCATTTATGTTAAAAACTCTCAATAAACTAGGTATTGAAGAAACATACCTCAAAATAATAAGAGCCATCTATGACAAGCTCACAGCCAACATCAAACTGAATGGGCAAAATCTGGAAGTATTCCCCTTGAAAACCAGCACAAGACAAACCAGCACAAGGACACAAGGATACCCTCTCTCACTACTCCTATCCAACATAGTACTGGAATTCCTAGCCAAAGCAATCAGGCAAGAGAAAGAAATAAAGGGCATCCAAATAGGAAGAGAGGAAGTCAAACTATCTCTGATTGCAGATGACATAACTTTTTTTTTTTTGAGACAGTCTCGCTCTGTCACCCAGGCTGGAGTGCAGTGGCACGATCTTGGCTCACTGCAACCTCTACCTCCCAGGTTCAAGCGATTCTCCTGCCTCAGCCTCTCAGGTATCTGGGACTACAGGCATGTGCCACTACACCTGGCTAATTTTTTGTATTTTTAGAAGAGATGGGGTTTCACCATGTAAGCCAGGCTGGTCTCGATATCCTGACCTCATGATCTGCCCACCTTGGCCTCCCAAAGTACTGGGATTACAGGCATGAGCCACCACCCCTGGCCTAGATAACACAATTCTATATCTAGAACACCCCATAGTCTCAGCTCAAAAGCTCCTTCAGCTAATAAAAATCTTCGGCAAAGTTTCAGGATACAAAAGCAATGTACAGAAATCACTAGCATTCCTGTACACCAACAACAGTCAAACCGAGAACCAAATCAGAAAGGCAATCCCATTCACAATTGCCACAAAAAGAACGAAATACCTAGGAATACAACTAATCAGGAAGGTCAAAGTGCTCTACAATGAAAATTACAAAACACTACTCAAGTAAATCAGAGAAAATACAAACAAATGGAAAAACATCCCATGCTTATGGATAGGAAGAATCAATATCATTAAAATGACCATACTGCCCAAAGCAATTTACAGAGTCAATGCAATTCCTATCAAACCACCAATGACATTCTTCACAGAACTAGAATAAGCTATTTTAAAATTTATATGGAATAAAAAAAAAGAGCCTGAGTAGCCGAGGCAATCCTAAGCAGAAAAAACAAAGCTGGAGGCATCTTGTTACCTGACTTCAAACTATGCTACATAGCTACAGTAACCAAAACAGCATAGTACTGTTTTGGTATAAAAACAGGTACATAGACCAACGGAACAGAATAGAGAGCCCAGAAATAAGGCCATACACCTATAACCATCTGATCTTTGACAAAGCTGACAAAAACAATGGGGGAAAAGACTCCCTATTCAATCAATGATCCTAGGAGAACTGGCTAGCCATATGCAGAAGATTGAAGCTGGACCCCTTCCTTACACCATATACAAAAATCAACTCGGGATGGATTAAAGACTTAAATGTAAAACCCAAAACCATAAAAACCCTAGAGGACAACCTTGGCAATACCAACCTGAGCGTAGGGCAAAGATTTCATAACAAAGATACAAAAAGCAATCACAACAAAGGCAAAATTTGACAAGTGGGATCTAAATAAACTTAAGAGCTTCTACACAACAAAAGAAACTATCAACAGAGTAAGGAGACAACCTACAGAATGGGAGAAAATGTTTGCAAACTGTGCATCTGACAAAGGTCTAATATCCAGCATCTATAAGGAACTTAAAAACAAATTTACAAGAGAAAAAACAACCCCATTAAAAAATGGGCAAAGGATATGAACAGACACTTTTCAAAAGAAGACAAACATGTGGCCAACAAGCACATGAAAAAAAATCTCAATATCACTGATCATTAGAGAAATGGAAATAAAAACCACAATGAGATACCATCTCACACAAGTCAGAATGGCTTTTATTTAAAAGTCAAAAAATAACAGATTCTGGTGAGATTGCAAGAAAAGGGAACACTTACACACTGTTGGGAGCGTAAATTAGTTCAACCATTGTGGAACGCAGTATGGTGATTTCCCGAAGAGCTAAAAGCAGAACTACCATTCGACCTAGCATTCCCATTACTGGTTACATACCCAGAGGAATGTAAATCATTCTACCATAAAGACACATACATGTGTATGTTCATTGCAGCACTATTCACAATAGCAAAGACAAGGAATCAACCTAAATGCCCATCAATGACAGACTGGAGAAAGAAAATGTGGTACATATACACCATGGAATACTATGCAGTCATAAAAAAGAATGAGATCATGTCTTTTGCGGGAACATGAATGGAGCTGGAGACCATTATTCTTAGCAAGCTAACATGGGAACAGAAAACCAAATACTACATGCTCTCACTTATAAGTGGGAGCTAAATGATGAGAACTTATGAACACAAAGAAGGAAACAACAGACACTACCGTCTACCTGAGGGTGGAGGGTGGGAGGAGGGAGAGGAGCAGAAAAGATCACTATTGGATACTGGATTTAATACTTGGGTGATGAAATAATCTGTACAACAAACCCACCATGACACAAGTTTATGTATGTAACAAACCTTCACTTGTACCCTCAAACCTAAAATGAAAGTTAAAAAAAAGTTTTTTTAATGAATTTATTTCAAGTAGAGTTGTAGTAAAAATGGGCTTGCTGTTTAAGCTACTATTATAGAGTGTGTACTTTAAGCATAGGAATTCTGATAAGTCTTTTTTATTTGAATACCATTAAGAAACAAAATAAATTTAAGATGGTTCATACTTGTGTTTTCTGCATTATTGAGAATATTCTGGACAGGAGAACTTCTCTTCTCACCGTGCACTGGTGAGAGCCACATCCCCCATTTGCAGTTTATATCTGAAGACTGAAAGAATTAGCCACAGACTGGCTTTGGTCTCCACCCATTTCAAACCTCCTTTCTCACCCGCTACTCATATGTTTGTGGTGCCAAATACCATACATGTTATATGAGGATGTGAGCTTTGGTCACACAGGGTCATGAAGAATAACTCAGTACAGAGAGTGGGGGAAGCATGACAGGAAGTGGTACCGTGATGGCTGCTGATAATACAGACCCAGAAGTGACACTTCCCACTAAATTCAAATTCAAGGTAACTGTAACTTAGATTTATCTTAGCCTAGTCCCCAAAAATGCCCACAGCCTCTCTGACATCACTCACACCGGGGAAAACCTCGGTGGAAAGATACAATCATTTTAAACACTTGCAGTTAAAATAAACCTGAGTCAACTTTGTGAACCCATTGCTCGGTCCTCTCCGGGGTCTCATGAGAGCTTATGCAAGGGAGGTCTCTGAAATTTAAGCGTCATTGTTTTCATAAGTCTGTCTCTTGACAAGCTGAGGACTACCTTGCTTAATATAAAAGAGCTCTTACAAATCAATAAGAAAAAGACCAACAATCCAAGAGAAAAAAATTGGCAAAGGCTATAGACACACAGTTCAGCAGCCCCCAATGAGGTGGTGCTACAATACGATCTCCAAAACATACTGAGTGGGGAAAAAAGAATGGTATTATGTAGTCTCACATTTGCATATTAGACAAGGATGCCTGTATGTGTACTGACTGTTACAGGATGCCCACCATGGGAATGGTGGTTACCTCCATAGGGAGAGGGGCTGGGGACTGAGTCTGGGAGTGAAAGATCCCTTTTACACCACTATCTCTCTTTTACTCAAAGCTCTATTATTTAGTAAAAATCATTGAACTTAAGCCTAAAAAGGGTAAATTTACTGTATTTACGATAAAATCTTACAGGTATTTTTAAAAGCTATTATTAAATATCACTAAATTTATACTATACACATGTTAGATATTACACACATTCACACACATGCACATATATCCACATAGGACGCAAGCATTGAAGATAAAATCGGCCCTTGATAATCCACCAAAATAAGACTGCACCGTGTGAGATGGAAGGTTGGTATCTCAGGTCCCCTGACTCCTGGGTTCTGGGACTGTGGGAAGAGCTCTCCTCTCATCCAGAGCCTTGTGCCTAGGGGGAAGGTGGAGCGTCCACACTCGCACTCGCACTCGCACTCACACTCGCACTAGCACTCACACTCGCACTCACACACTCATACTCGCACTCACACTCTCACTTGCACTGACACTCGCACTCACACTCACACTCGCACTAGCACTCACACTCGCACTCACATACTCATACTCACACCCACTTGCACTCACACTCGCACTCACACTCACACGCACTCACACACACTCGCACTCTCACTCACACGCACTCACACACTCGCACTAGCACTCACACTAGCACTCGCACTAGCACTCACACTAGCACTCACACTCACACTCACATTCGCACTCACACTCACACTCACTCGCACTCACACACTCACACCCTCACTTGCACTCACACTCACACACTCGCACTCTCACACTCACACGCACTCACACTCGCACTCACACTCTCACTTGCACTCACACACACTCGAACTCGTACTTTCACACTCGCACTAGCACTCACACTCACTCGCACTCACACTCGCACACACACACACACACACTCTCACTTGCGCTCAGTCACACACATGCACTTGCATGCGCACACACACACTCGCACTCACACTTGCACTCGCACTCACACTCTCACACATTCACTCTCACACACACTCGCACTCACACTCCCTGTGGAGACACCTGTCCCAGCAGCCACAGCAGCTCCCGCTGAGGCTGTTTGAGCAATGGCTCCACATCCCGGGGCTGCCGCTGAGCAGCTCTTCCTGTGCTAGAAAATCACAGTCCCACGTCCCGCCGTATACTGCTGTGTGGCTGTGGGTGACTCCGCTCTTGCTTCTTGTGTTTTTCAGTTTCCTATAACACATACATTAACTTTTTAAAAATAAAGGTTACTTTCAAAACCTAAGAAAAACAGAAAATCACAGTCCTTCAGGGCACAGTAAGAAAGCCTGAACCACTGGGCCCAGCTACCGGGGAAACTTACCCCCGAGTTCAGGCAATGCTAAGGGGGCATGCGTCCCGTCACAGCACACACCCTCTGCAGGTGAGACAGGCCTTCCTCCACCTCCAGCAGGGGTGGGTGTGACGGGGGTGGGGAGGGGGAGGAGGAGGAGGAGAAAGAGGAGCAGAAGAAGAAAGAAAGAGAGGAAGAAAGGGGGAGAGACAGGCCGACCACTGTGGCTGGAGTAGAGAAGGTTCTCCTGCTGTGGACTCTGTGGCTGGAGTAGAGAAGCTTCCCTTGCTCCCCCGCCCCCCCGCTCCCCCCGCTCCCCAACCCCCGCCACCCCCCACCCCCCACCCCCACTCCTGCTGAAACTGCCTCCGGGCATTCTTCCCACCCAGGCTGGTCAGCTTGCAGAGTGGATGCAGGACAGCAGGCCTTCCTGTGCCTCAGGGCTGATTTGAGGATCTGCCTGGCCTCTCTACTTAAAGGACGGGGTCATTCCATCAGGACATCTTTCCAAGTATTGACTCTGTGCCATGCACTGCCCGCCGTGCTCAGAGTTCAGCAGAGACGCTTATAGGGCCCCTACTTTCACCGAGCCTCTGTGCTCAGGATGGAAAGGCAAACAGTAAACAAATACCAATCAATACTAGCAAGGCAGTTACAATCAGTGCTAAGAAACCAGGGACTAGGGAGAGATGGGCCTGGGGTGGCCCGGGAGGGCCTGGGAAGATGGCCGTGGAGGGAGTGATCTGGGGAATGAGGGAGCCAGTGTGCATAAGGAATGTGTGCCTGGTGGAGGGAACGGTGAGGACACAGGCCCCAGGAGGAGATGTACAGCATGTTTGAGGAACTGCAGAGGCCAGCATGGCTGGGTTACAAGGAAGGAAGAAGGGAGGGAGGAAGGGAGGGAGGGAGGGAAGGGACCCAGAAGCCAGATGGTGTGGCTTTTAGATGCCGCAAGAACTCCTGCTTCATTGTGAGCAAGACAAGAGTCATTGGAGGGATCTGGGCAGAGCAACGTGGCCTGGTGTCTGCTGTTTTTAAAAGCTGGTTCTAACAGTCATCCCAGTGGAGCGCAAAGTCAAACATCACAATTCTCCGTTGGCTCAGGGATGAAATCGTTTGGTAACAGCCAATAAGAAGGCAGCTGCCCTGCAGAGAAGGAACCTGGAAGGGGCAGGGGCACACGCTGGCCACTGGCTGTTTCCACGCATCACTCTTAATACATTTCCCCAGAGGAGCAAAAAGCCGCTTAGAACCCACGTGCCTGGCGCTTCATCAGGCTCAGCCCCTGTGTTCACATCTACAAAGACATCATGTTCAAGCCCAGAAGTCCCAGAGATGCAGTTTCTCTTATTTTATCTTCCTTCTGCTTAGAGTGTGTGTGTTTTTCTTCAGTCCCTTTAAGAACAAGTTAAGAGCTGTTTACAGACTCTGGAATTTCTCCAAAAACTTATAAAAAGAATGACTTGAAGCCCAACATAGCGAAGCACAGATAAACCCTGAAAGAGATTGGTTGGAGACATTTCTGATGGCTTTAGACAGCTCTAAATTGTTTCATCTCCTTGATTACATGAAAAAAAAAAAAAAATTGAGAATATTTCACCTAAAAGCAGAGGAGACCCATGTTCATGAACAAGGAGCAGTAGAGACGTTTTGGACTTTTTTTTCCCGTCGGTACAGAAATTTCAAAACTGTGTGTGTCCCACCAATTACAGAGAAGGCCTCAGCGATGAAACCAGCATCAGTTTATCCAGCTCATCAGGAAACCCAATAAACTCAAATAAAAAGCACTCATCTTTCTTGATACTGCTTTAGCAGAACAGTTGAAAGCTTAAATCAGGGTTTGCAAAGTCAGATGCTGACCAGGGACCAAGCAGGTCACATGGAAGAGTCCACACCGAGCGAGAGACACGTGTTCCCCTGGGGTCTCGTATCTTCCGGCTTTTGATAGACACATAGGATTAAAGATATGTCACTTTCCTCTTACTTCTACTATAATAAAAGTGATAAGAAAACACTAGGTAGTTTAATAGGAGGAAGTTGATATCCATTGCCAAACAGAGGATGGTGAGTATATGAGCTTGTCCAGGCTTCCATAACAAAATACAGCAGACGTGTGGCTTAAACAATAGAGGCATATTATCTCACAGCTCTGGAGTCTGGAAGTCCCGGATCAAGGTGTTAACAGGGCTGGTTCCTCCAGAGGCCTCTCTCCTCAGCTTACAGATGGCATCTTCTCCCTTTGTCCTCCTCCCTGCATGCGTGTCTGTGTCCTAATCTCCTCCTTATAAGAACACTGGTCCTATTGGGTCAGAGCCAGCCCTCATGACCTTATTTTAATTTAATCACCGCTTTAAAAACCCTGTCTCCAAATACAGCCACATGCTAAGGTGCTAGGAATTAGGGCTTCAATGTATAGATTTGGGGAGACACAACTCAGCCATGATAGAGAGGCACCCCAGAGACCACAGCAGGAAGCCAACACCGTAGGCTGCGTAGGGAGGGAGAGCCCAGAACGGGGCTGCTCCCCAGAAGCTGAAGCCACAGAGAAGGTGCTGTCCAGGGAAAGCTGGGGCCACAAGAGATCCACGGGCATAGGTGGTGCTCTGAGCAGAGACCGCAGGACAAATGCCCTGGCCCTTCTCTGCCCCACTCGCCAATCTCTGGAGATCCATAGCTTCCTGCATGGATCCTCCCTGCGGCCACCCAGCAAGTGAGCCCTGGGGGTGTCATTTCAGGGGCCATGGAGCAGAGCAGGAAGGGAAGGGGGTGGACCCAAGAGCACACGGTCACTGACCTGCTCAGGGCCACCATGTGGGTCGCCACCTAAGAAAAGAACCTTCTGAGTCTTTAAGACAAATTGGAGATCTGTGTGTTTATGTGGCATCTTCCAATCATTTCTCTTGTGTGTAGGTCTCTGGTATGCAATGTGCGGTTTAAAGTGATAAAGATGATGGATGGAGGTTTCTTCAGACTGAATACAGGGAACACACAGGACCCTGTCCCAAGAGCCATGGGCACGCAGAGCCCCTCCCAAAGGGCCTAGATAAAGCAGGAAGCAGGAGGGCTTCCTGGAGAAAGCACCCTCACCACACCATGGATAAGGCCATCCCGAGAGCTAATCTAGAATGTTCCTAAACCAGGATCTTTACCAATTAATCATTCTGAGCTCAGAAAACTGTGAGGGGACAAGATGGCACCGTGTGGAATGAGCAGCAGTCTATCTTGAACAACGTAAGAGGAAAACAGACCAGGCCAGGGGGTTTGGTGTCCAGCCTGTGGTGAGGGTATTGGCCAATCCCTTCATAGGGACTCATGGCAGAATCCCCCCAGTGACATCTGTAGTCAATGTCTGAGTTATTTGTCGAACTATCCAGTCTTTCCTGAGCAAGCTTTTGTTGTTTGCACAGTACCCTGGGCTAAGGACGCCGCTGGCTTCGTGATCAATAGCTATCGGCCAGGTAGGGGCCACCTGGCTGTTACAAGAGGCTGGGCTGTTGCAAATGCCTCACACAATGTCCTCTTCCCAGTGCATCTCTCAGCCCAGGTGCGCTGCTCACAATGACCACCTTTCTGCGCACGCTTCCCACCACTGCCCTCTTCCCCACCCTGCAAGACTTCCGTAGACAGAATGTGGACTTCACGCAGCGCCGTTTGCAATAGCCAAGGTGTGGAAACAACTGACACGTCCATCAACAGATGAATGGATACACCAGACATGGTCCACTATCCACACCGTGGAATACTACGCAGCCTTTCAAAAGACGTCAGTTCTGCAACACGCAACAAGACGGGTGGACCTTAACATTGCACCAAGTGGAATAAGCCAGTCTCAGAAAGACAAGTCTTGTATGATTCCACTTAGATGAGGTCTCTGAAACTGTCAAACGCCTCACAGAAGCAGAAAGGAGAGTGGTGGCTGCCAGGGGCTGGGGAGGGAGCGCGGAGAGCTGTGGATCAATGGTGTAAAGTCTCAGCCACGCTGGGTGAGTGTGCACTAGAGATCTGGCACACTACATCGGGCCTGCAGTCAGCAATACTGTACTTTGTGCTTAAAAATTTCTTGAGGCCAGGTGTTGTGGCTCACACCTGTAATCCCGCACTTTGGGAGGTCAAGGCAGGCAGATCACTTAAGGTCAGGAGTTCGAGACCAGCCTGGGCAACATGGTAAAACGCTGTCTCTACTAAAAAAAAAAAAATACAAAAATTAGCCAGATGTGGTGGCACACACCTGTAGTACCAGCTACTGGACAGGCTGAGGCAGGAGAATCACTCGAACCCAGGAGACGGAGATTGCAGTGAGCCACGATCACACCACTACACTCCAGCCTGGACGACAGAGCAAGACTTCATCTCAAAAAAATAAATGAATAAAAATAAAAACAGTTTCATTCCTTCCGTCTCAATCTGTACGACTTCTACTTCCTTTTCTCACCTTACTGCACTACCCGGGACTTGCAGTATACAAAGTTGAACAGGTAAGAGGGGACATCCCTGCCCTGTCCCCAATCTTAGAGGGAAAGTGTCCAGTTTCTCACCACTAACCATGACGTTGGCTGCAGCCACCTGGGCCGTGCTTGTTTTGCACGCTTAGGAAGTGTTCACTGTGTTTCTTTAATAGATATTGGACTATCTAGATCACCTGTTTCTCCTGAGTGAGTTTTAGTAGATTGGGTCTATCAAAGAATTGATCCATTTCATTTAAATTCTCATATTTGGCCGAGCGCAGTGGCTCAGGCCTGTAATCCCAGCACTTTGGGAGGCTGAGGCAAGTAGATCACGAGGTCAAGAGATCAAGACCATCCTGGCCATGGTGAAACCCCGTCTCTACTAAAAATATAACAATTAGCCAGGCGTGGTGGCGCGCACCTGTAGTCCCGGAAGGCTGAGGCAGGAGAATCACTTGAACCTGGGAGGTGGAGGTTGCAGTGAGCCGAGATTGTGCCACTGCACTCCAGCCCAGCGACAGAGAAAGACTCCGTCTCAAAAAAAAAAAAAAAAAAAAAAAAATTGTTACATTTGTGGACATAGTGTTGTTCATACTTTTTTCTTAGTATCCTTTTTTCTGCCCTTATTGGTTTTGGGTGAGTGTTTGACATGATTTCCCTCTTAGACCTTCACTTATATACATTTTTGAAATCTTTCAAGTGCCTGTGCTGGAGCTCTCAATAGACGTTCACCTGAACTAAGTCCACCTTGGAATAACACTGCTCCAGCCCAAGTGAGTGCAGACTCTTTGTGGTGGGGCGTCCTGGTTTCTGTCTCCCGTTCCTTGTGACATGGCTGTTTACTTCAATTAACCAGAATCTATAATCATCCAACGCGTTATTACTGTTATGATGCTAAGCAAGACATTGTATTTTAGATCAATTAAGAGTAAGAAAAATAAAAGACCTAACCACCTCGTATTCCTTCCCCAATACTCTTGTTTCTATAGATCTGAGTTTCTGACATATTGTTTTTCTTTTCCCGCAAGAACTTCTTTTAATGTTTCTTGCAGGGCAGGTCTGGTGGTGGTGACTTCTCTCTGTTTTTATACATTTTTTTTTATTTCTATAGCTTTCAAGGTACAAGTGGTCTGGGGTTACATGGATGAATTGTATAGCGGTGAAGTCGGAGATTGTAGCACACCTGTCATCCAAGTAGTGTACATTATACCCAATGAGTAGTTTTTCCTCCCTCCCTGCAAAGCCTCCCCTTCCTGAGTCGCCAGTGTCCACTCTATCACTCTGTCAACCTTTGCATACCCAGAGCTTAGCACCCACTTATAAGGGAGAACATGTGCTCCTTGTTTTCTATTCCTGAGTTATTAAACTTAGAAGAATGGCCTCCCGCTCCATCCAAGCTGCTGTGAAAGAAATTCTGTCATTCTTTTCTACAGCTGAGTTTGCGAAGTATTCCGTGGTATATACATACCACATTCTCTCCATCCACTCATCAGCTGACGGGCACTTGGGTTGGCTCCATATCTTTGCAGTTGTGAACTGGGCTGCAATAAACATACAGCTGTGTGTCTTTTTCATACAATGACTTCCTTTGTGCACCCGGTAGTGGGACTGCCGGATCCAATGATGGGACTGCCTTTTAGTTCTTTAAGGAATCTGCATGCTGTTTTCCATAGAGTGGAACTAATGTACATTCCCACCCGCAGTGGACACACGCTCCTTTTTCAACACATCTATGCCAACATCTATTGTTTTTTGGCTTTTTAATAATGGCCATCAGGTGATATCTCACTGTGGTTTTAATTTTCATTTCCCTGGTTCCCTCTGTTTTTGTTTTTGTCAGAGAAAATCTTTGTTTCTCCTTCATTTTTGAAGGATAATTTTGGTGGATATAGAATTCTAGTTGGGGTGTGTGTGTGTGTGTGTGTGTGTGTCCCTGACACTTTAAATGTTTCACTCCTCTCTCTTCTTGCGTATGTGGTTTCTGGTGAAAATTCCCCTGGAATTCTTATCCCTGTTCCTGCACAAGTCATGTGATTTCCCCCGGCTTCTCCCAAGGCTGTCTCTCTGTTGGTTTTCCGCAGTGTGACTGCGCCACGTTCAGCCATGTCCGTTGGTGTATTTCCCGCTTGGTGTTCTCTGAGCTTCCAGGATCTTTGGTTTGGTTCTGACATTAATTTCAGAAATTTCTCAGCCCTTATTATCCTCGAAATATTTATTCTGCTCTAATCTCTTTTCCTTCTAATATTCCAGCTATACGTATATGACACGTTTTGATATTGTCCCGCAGTTGTTGACTGCTGTTTCGATCTGACTTGTTTTGCTGTTTGTTTTCCCATTGTGTTTTTCTCATGTGAGCTTGGGAAGTTTCTACCGACCCACTTTGAAGTTCACTGACTCGCCTGGGCCGTGCCCGATCTACCGATGAGTCCGGGAAAGGCTTTCACCATTTTTGTTTCAGTGATTTTCATTTCTAGCATTTTATTTGATTCTTTTTTAGCATTTTCATTTCTCTACCTACCCATCTGTTCTTTTCCCCAAGTTTACTGAGGTATAATTGACAAATAAAAATCATATCTATTTAAGATATACAACGTGATGTTTTGCTCTACCTACACGCTGTGAAATGATTACCACTATCAAGCTAACATAGCCAGCAACACACAGTTACCTTTTGGTATTTGTGTGTGATGAGAACATTTCAGATCTGCTCTCTTAGCAGGTTTTAAGTCTGCAATACAGTATTATTAAACATAATCATCATGCCGCTCATTCAATCTCCAGAACGTATTCATCCTGCACACATGAAACTCTGTACCTGCAGCCACATTTACCCATCTGTTCTTACATGTTGTCCACTTTTTCCATTACAGCCTTTAACACATTAATCGTAGTTATTTTAAATCCTTGTATGGTAATTCCAACATCTGTGTCATCTTTAAGTCTGGCTCTGATGGTTACTTTGTCTATATTTTTCTCTTCCCTTTTTACAGGCTTTGCAATTTTTTGTTGAGACCAGACATGCTGTGCCAGGTTACAGGACCGAGGTGAGCAGGGCTGCAGCCTGAGGACGTACACAGCTGGGCCTGGGCTATGCTGACTTGTTGCTGCAGCTGCGGGTGCCAGAGGCTTCCGGCTCCAACATCCCTGCTGGTGTCTCCCCTGTTGACCTGGGGCTTCCCTAAGTCCTCCTTCTCAGGGAGGGTCCACATCTTGCAGCCCTTTCAGCTGGAACCCAGGGTTCTGCACCAGAGCCGTGTATGTGTGGCGGTGAGGAGTGGAGGAAGGAAAGCATCCAGTCATCCCACGATGGAGTCTCCGTTTTTAGGGGCTATGACCTTTGCAAGCATTCCTCCAGTGACGTAGATTTTCTGTTCCCCTTGGGTGAGACAGGGAGGCTAAAGGGGGCTGGGGTGGAAGAAGTGCCTCCCCAGCCTGGGCAGGCCTCAGAGGAAGCCTGTGTTGGGGAGAACACTCTGGGCAGATTCCACAAGGGTGACTCTTCTGCTCCCCTTTCCAGAGCCAACGGGGATCTTTCTTGGATCTTCACTTGTGAGAACCTGTGGGCTTCCTGGAGGTTTGAACCACAAGAGTGTGAGGGACCCCTAGGAGGGTGGCCCCAGGGTTTCTCATTCTCAAGCTTCCACACTCAACCTCCAGCAGCTCAGCAAAGTCACCACCGGGGTGTTCCCATCCTCCCCCAGTCATTCGAGGTTTCCACAGCTTCTGCCCCAGGCCTGCATTCACCCATCCTTCAAGATTTCGGGGTAGTGGCTCATCCACAACCTGTTCTCTGAGGGGGCCGGGACATCCTCGGGTTCTGAGCTTGTTCAGCTGTTTCTTGCTGGAAGTAAATGATGGCTTCCAGGCTTTCTACACGTCAGAGCTGGAGCCAGCTCTCTACTGCCCCTGTTTTATTTTATTTCCTCCTTTTGTTCTCCCCCTACTGATTCCCACCTTTAGCTTTCCTTATCTTAAAAGAAGATGCCTTGATATCTAGCTCTTGAGCTATTAAATTTTTCTACTTACATGATTTTAGCTCTCTTAGTTCTCTGTTTTTTTTTTTTTATTTTGCTTATCATCTGGTCTTATAGTTCCCTTTATTTTTATATCGGGTCCTGTGGTAACTCATTCATTCAGCAATTCTTTGTTGCGTGGCCCCTACGTGCTGGCTCCTGCGCTGGGACACACAATGGTGAATGGAATGGGCTCAGGCCTGCCCTTGGGGAGGGACTGGCATCAGCACTCTAGTCGCAGAAGCTGTCATTGCAAACTGCAGCAAGGTGCATGAAGGAAAAGTGCTGAGAGCTGTGGGAACACAGAACGGGGGTCCCAAGCCACTCCAGGGATGCAGGAAGTCACCCTGGGTAGGAGGCATCTGCACTGAGACCTAGGGAGAAGCGGGAGATGGCAGACAGAGGCTGCAGGTAAGTCCCACGCCATCACCATCGTCATTTTTCTCGGTCTGCTTGTTGTTTTTAGAATTCCTTATGACCCGGGAGGAAGGGTGGCCACTGCAGGAAAGTTCAGACCCGAGGCAGGAGAGAGTCATGCTCTGTCCCCTCAAACTGGTCCAGTGCCTCCCTCCGACCTCCCCCATGAGATCACCTAAGTGAAGAATTACTTTTTTAAAAATAAAAGTTAGATGCTACATAATATTTACCTTTAAAATTCTTATTATACTTTAAGTTCTGGGATACATGTGCAGAACGTGCAGGTTTGTTAAATAGGTATACATGTGCCATGGCGGTTTGCTGCATCCCATCAACCTGTCATCTACATTAGGTATTTCTCCTAATGCTATCCCTCCCCCAGCCCTCCACCCTCAACAGGCCTCGGTGTGTGATGTTCCCCTGTGTCCATGTGTTCACATTGTTCAACTCCCACTTATAAGTAAGAACATGTGGTGTTTGGTTGTCTGTTCTTGTGTTAGTTTGCTGAGAATGATGGTTTCCACCTTCATCAATGTCCCTGCAAAGGACATGAACTCATCCTTTTTTATGGCTGCATAGTATTCCATGGTGTATGTGTGCCACATTTTCTTTATCCACATAATATTTACCCTTATAATCATCTCCAGTAATAGAACCTTGATTTTTATCTGGCCACATCGCTGTCCAGAATAAAAATTAAGTTCCTTAATTAAGTTCCTGCACATCTAAGTCCAGCCAATGAGTATAAGAGGAAATTGTGTGTCAAACTGCAGGAAAGGCTGCTTAAAGGTAGGCCACTCTGGGAGGGGCATTCTTGTTCCATTTCCCCTTCTTCTGGTCTACCACCTGGAATGTGGATGTGATGGCTGGAGCTTCAGCCACCATACTGGCCTATGAGGTCACCTTAAGAATGGAGTCTTCACATGAGGATGATAAAGCAAAAAGATAAAAGCTCAGTCCCTGATTCTCTTGGATTTGCCAAACTAGCTTCTGGAATTTTTTTTTTTTTTTTTTTTTTTTTTGAGACAAGGTTTTACTCTGGTTGCCCAGGCCAGAGTGCAACGACATGATCTTGGTTCACTGCAGCCTCCGCCTCCTGGGCTCAAGCGATTCTCCTGTCTCAGCCTCCCAAGTAGCTGGGATTACAAGTGTGTACCACTACGCCCAGCTAACGTTTGTATTTTTTGTAGAGACAGGGTTTCACCATGTGGCCCAGGCTGGTCTTGAACTCCTCAGCTCAAATGATCTGCCCACCTCAGCCCTGGACTTCTGTTACATGAGAAAGGAGTAAATGTCTATGTCTAAGCCACTATTATTTTTGCCTGTTGAAGCAGCTGTGCCCAGTCCTAACTGGCACATCTGGATTATTCAGCAAACCCAGAGACTAACACATCCTCCAGGATAACTATGACCTTACAGTGCCCTTGAACTGATTCCACAAGTCAACCTGCAGCCTGAGGTGGAACTGAGCCTGCATACATTTGGTCCACCCAATTTTTAAACTGAATTTGATGGCAAGATTTAAAAACCTGGGGGTTGCACATGCAATTCTAGATTTCTGACTTCTCTTGAAAAACCAGATTTAGGGACACCGGCCCTCTGCCCTCAGGCCAGCAGTTGGCAGCCTCTGGGCAGGGGGTGCCCACTGTCCTCGGGCCCTCCGCTCCCCTGCCCACCCCAGCATCCTCTGTCTGGCTTCACCTGCTTGTTCGTCCCTCCCACCCTGGAAGGGTGTGAGTGTGTGAGCCCCAAGTCGCACAACCTAAAGTTGGTGACACCTGCCAGGCATAAGGACAGACCACAGATACAGCATGAGAGGGAAAGCAGGGTGTGAGGGACGGCCAGTGACCCCATCCCCGCAGAGGGGCCCCCGCAGGAGGAAGCCCAGGAGAGGGCCCTTTGGGGACACTTGGTTCCACCTGACACCGAGCGGCTTCAGCTCAGTGACTCCAGTTTGGCCTTTCCCCCTAAAAGGGTCCCCTCCACGGTCTGGGTGCTCCCAGCGCTCTGAAGAGAAGGTTCTCTTGCGATGATATAGTCTGTATTTGGATTTTTTAATGGAATCAGGCAAACTTTTGCTGGACTATTTCCAAAACCCCAAAATCAGGGCTGCAAAACATGAGCATGAAACATCCACTTCAACTTTTTAAAATAAGTATCGATCCTCCTTGCAAAGGAAAAAAAAACAGAATACACAGAGATGGCTTGAGATGTGGGTCTCCAGCACCCCCACATCCTTCCCCGATAGACAGATTCCAAGGGAGTCCACGTACTACGTCTCCCCATATACGTTCTTAAGTGTACTCACGCTGCATGTTTCCACCAGTCCCAGACATCTTCACGTTGCATGTTTCACTGGCTGACACCCCTGCCTCCTTGGCTGGAAATCCAGGAGCAAGAACCCCACTGTTGGTCGAGCCTGTGTGGCGGCTGTCACATAGAAGGTCGACTATCTCAATCTAGGCCCACTGTGGGAATTTCCCACAAACCTCCCTCTCTGAGAAAACAAACTAACAGATTGTCTCCAACCAACCCCCAAGCCTAGAACACTCATTCCCCTCAGCTGCTGACTTGCTGGTGCCCACCCGAAACACCCTGGAATTAGAAGCCTGGGCTCTTGCGCCACCAAGAACCAGCTGTGGGTGCAATACTTTGATCCAGAATTGTCCTGATCGATCCAGGTTATGTTGCCCAATCTGTACAACCAGACAGAGCTAAATAAATTGAGTGAAGAGCCACATCCTTCTGAAGCGTTGGGTTCCCTGGAGTGTGCCTTACAATGATGAAGATTCTCTTCTTGGAGAAGAATCTGCATCAATTGTGGCTAATTGAGGCACTAAATATAAACATCCTGATTTGGTGAATTTTCCTTCTGGGATTTAGCATCCTATGGCTGTGAGAGATAGGAATTCTAGAAAATGATTCCCTAACTGTCAAGACCTCACAAAGGGGTGGAAAAGAAACGTCATCTCACAGTCAAGCGGAACCCATAAAAGTGGGGAGGCGGGAGGCAAAAGCAGAGAGTGGGGCTCATGGGAACTGGAGGAGCCCACGCCCACCAAAAATAATTCAGATTAATTTAAAACTGTACAAGACAAACAAAACCCATGTGTGTCAGCTCTTGGTTGAGGTCCTTCTTTATAATAATTTTGATATAGTTTGGCTGTTCCCCACCCAAATCTCATCTTGAATTATAGCTCCCACAATTCCCACATGTTGTGGGAGGGACCCAGTGGGAGATGACGGAATCATTTGGGCAGTTTCCCCCATACTGTTCTTGTGGGAGTGAACGAGTCTCATGAGAGCTGATCTTTCTCTCTTGCCTGCTGCCATGTAAGACATGCCTCTGCTTCTCCTGGCCTTCTGCAATGATTGTGAGGCCTCCCCAGCCAGGTGGAACTATGAGTCCATTAAACCTCTTTCCTTTGTAAATTACCCAGTCTTGAATATGTCTTTATTAGCAGCATGAGAAAAGACTAATACAAGTTTCTAGAGGAAAACCTCTTGACACAGGCAAAGGGGACTTGGCCGTTCTAAGCCCCGTTGATGTCAGCACCCTTGAGATCATACAACGGGCTGCTGCACAATTTAATTCCTTCATTCAAATTTATGTGCCAGTAATTAAGACCCTAAAGCTTCTAGGTCAGATGCTAGAGAGTAGAAATATCACCCCTAAGGGGGAATTCTGAGTTTTCAGGGCCAAACAAGTTGACTGTGCCATAAGGTGCAGATCAGCAGACTATGGCCCATGAACCAATTCTGGCCCACCACTTGTTTTTATAAATAAAGTTTTAATGGAACACTGCCACACCTAATTGCTTACATATTCTCCATGGCAGCTTCTGCACTATCATGGCAAAGTTAACCAGTTGTGACAGAGACTATAAGGCCAGCTGAGACTAAAATATTTACTGTCTCATTCTTTACAGAGAACATTTGCTGTTCCCTGGCCAAATGTTTTGTTTGTTTTTGGTCAAAGTTTTTCCAAACTTTTTGATCATGTACATATATTTAGCATACCTCTACTGGCAGGAATGATCAAAGATTTCTAAACTTTAGATATCCCTACTGGTAAAAAAAGTTATGGGGGCTGCACCTCTAATATATGGGTGAGATACCATATATTTACACAGCTTCAAAGCATCTCCCCACGAACTATTTATTAATTACAAAGGGGAAACCAGTAGCCTCAGAGTGGGAAATTTATAACAGACACTACCTGAACCAGGCGACCAAAGTCAACATCACCAGCAGCGGGACTGACCAAAGTCCTGCGTGTCCTGATAGGGATACTGAGGCCAGGACGTCACTTCCACAGTAACTTATCTACATACCATGGGCCTGCCAAGAACGCACAACTAAACCAAATCATGACAAAACACCAAGCAAACCCAAACCCAGGGACAGCCTGCAGAGTAACTGGCTGCACTCTTCAATCATGTCAAAGAGACAGGGACTGCTCCAGACGGAAGGAGACTGGAACACGTGGCCAACACATGCAGCATGAGATCCTGGGTTGGCCTCTGGACTGGGAAACAAAGTGGCCAACAGGAAGTTATTGGGGCAATTGATCAAATGAGAATAGGGACTGCAGATTAGATCATAGTATTGTATCAGTATTAGATTTTCAGATTTTGAACTCTGTATTGTGGTGGTATAAGAGAATCTCTTTGTTCTTAGAAAAAACACACTGAAATATTAAGGAAAAAGGTAAGATATCTGAATTTACTTTCAAATAGATAATTCTGGGGGAAAATCTCTTTCCTCTATTTCCCTCTCTTCTCCCTCTCTCTGTATATATAGCAGATGATAGAGAGATGATAGATAGAAGATGGATGGACAGATGATAGATAGATAGATAGATAGATAGATAGATAATTGATAGGTAATAAGGTAATAGGTGATAGGTAGACAGATGATAGATAATAGCCAGATGATAGATAATAGATGATCAATAGATTGATAGATGATTAATATAGATATAGATAGATATCAAGCAACCAATGATAAAAAAAATTGGGGCAAAATATAAACAGTTTAATGATTCTGGATAAAGTTTTGAAGGAGTTATTTACACTATTCTTGCTGCTTTTCTGCATTAAATTGTATCAAAACAATAAAAGTTTTTTAATACAGTAGAAAAATCTCTAAATCATCCCAAAGACAGAGAAAGCTCTTTTCTCTGTGTCATTCCTGGGGGCCATGCTCTCCAGGCTCATTTATCTACGGGCCAATAATGCAAAGGGCATTTACTCTGAGCTGCCTGAACACCGACCCCACCCCGGGCCCTCACTGTTCACCTCCAGTGGACTGATTTCTGGGTGTCTGTCCAGCCTGGCATCCCTGGGCACCTGCTGGAGGGGCTGGGATTCTCTGTGGCACTGATGACCTTTGGATTTGGTGGACAGAACCCTTGCGGAGGGCATCGCCCTCTCCCTGGTGAGTTACAGGGTGAACAGTTCTCCTAAACAGGAGAGGAGAAAGTCATTAGGCAAAACTCAGTACCCCTAATGGGACAGATACTGCTAATGCTTTCTGATATCCATTCACCCCCTTTCCTATATAAACAGAAATATACTGATTAATTCAGGGTGGCAGTGAACCCTGATTCTGCTGGAGCAACAGGTAGCTGTGTTACACTCTTCTGGCCAATGAGCTCTAAGCAGAAATCTCACGGGCATAGAGAAGAGAGAGTTCTGGGAAAGTGTTGGCTTTCCTTATAAGAGGAAACAGATGAAATTAGTGTTATCCCTCATTCCTCATTCTCCTGCTTCCTGTTCTGAATTCAGATGTGATGGCCAGAGCTGTGGCAGCCATCCTTCAACCATGAGGCAAAAGCCCAGAGAATCATAAAAATGACAGCTGGGCATCCTTGATGCATTGAATTATTGCTCTCAGTTGACCATATTCAAACTCCTCCTCATGTGAGAAAAACAAAGCCCTATTTGTTAAGCCACTGTTAGCTGTGTATTCTATTGCTTTGCTCAAATCCATTTTAAACAAATGTAACAATTTTCTTCCTTTTCATTTTAAGCTCCAGATATAGTTGTGGTAAAGCAGACTGCATTATATTTTCTTAGGGTTTCTTCCTGTCCTTCTCCCCACAAGGTAATTTTCAGTTAAAATATGAGCAGCTCTTAGGCCCTAATTCAGGTGACATTGCCATTGGGGGAAGGTTCTGCATGAGGCTGACCACTCCTCCTCTCCTTCCCAGAGTCAGCGTCCTCCACATCTACTTCGCTACTGAGATGCTGCTGATGTGTTTAAGAGGTGAGCCCAGCAGGAAGGATGTTTAAAACACCAGTGAGGGTCTCCATGAGACCGGTGGCTAAGCACCAAGCTACTCCAGCCCACCTTCCCTGAGCCACCCAGCAGCTCGTGTACGCGCTTCTGGCTTTGCGAGTGGCTCTTCCGCCAGGTCTGTTTGTCCAGTCGGCTGATAGATCATAGGGTTCATGCCCAGAAAAGCTATGAACCCTGGACTCCATGGGGAATAGCAAATGCTGATGCCAGCAGAGAAGCTGTGTGTGAGATTCGTTTGTCAACAGATCCAGAAAGGAAATCTAGTTCCAGGAACAGATCCTCTCCAGCCCACCTCAGGAAGGGACACAGAAAACTGTCAATATCATGCTTACTGCTTAATGCATGATCCAGAAACAACAGCAACTAAAATACACAACACTGGAATGAGAGAGGCCGATAAGACTCTTGGGGCAGAAGCAGCTAAGGAAAGAATGGTGCCAGTCAAGGGCCAGGATGAAATCTTGGTGTAAATACATCTCATGCAACAACCTATTGCTCAAAGATCGAATATTCTACCACTGAAAGATAATCATTTAGGTTAAGAAATGATGACTCCAAAAAGTCCAGTATAATTAGAAAGAAGAAAAATCATTATATGGTAATGCTGGGGGTTTTATGCTTCACACAGATTTCCCCAGAGTCTTCCGTAGACTAAATATCCGATGCGTCGCCGACGTGTCTACAAGTGTGAATTAACATAGCAATGTGCTGTTCACAGGTTTATTACCACAGCATGCATAACAGAGTCTCTTAGGCCACCCGTAACCCCTGTCTCGGTTATTTCTTAGAGTCCCTGGAGGATATTTTGATTAGTCCTTATTTTTTAAGTTCAGACGGACAGCCTCCATCTGAACATAAGCATATGTGCACACACATGCATCCCTGTGCACACACAGACCGGTGCGTAGGTCTTATTTCCTATTCTATGTCTTGATGTCGGGGACTCAATAATTTGTAGTATTTTTCAACTGTACCATATACTTGATTCCACTATTCATTTTTCATTTAATATCTCAACAATCTCTTCCCAAATATAGGAATTTCTTTGTGAAAGTCCTCTCCAGAATCCTAGTTTCTTTCTATTACTAAGCTATTACGTGCTACACATAAGCCCGAACTTGCCACCCAATTTCCTAAAACATAACTGAAAACCAGTACACGGCCTAAACATACACAACGCGTTGTCGTGTTGGTAGGTAGAAATCTCAGAACATCACTCCCTGGCCGTCAAGCAATTCATATGATTGTTACAAACCGTCGTTTTGAATGTGGTAGCTCCAGGATTTCTCCCTTAGTGCCAGCACGTCTGAGATGCCCAGTGAGATGCCCGGTCCTTTTGCTGACACTGGGCGACCTTTTCAAAATATCTACACGAGATTTCGAGGCTCTATCCATTGCATGTTGAGTGTGATTTGAGATTTTGTCCACTTATCGTTTTGTTTAAAATATTGCCTTGAACTTAGGGACCCAAAATTTACATTTTCTCTTTAAATACATTCCTGAGAAGTGATCTATGTATATCATATATATATTATATTCAATATTGTATATGTTATATGCATATATAACAGATATGCATCTGTGTTATATGCATATATGTGTATATGCATATATGTTCATGCTTATGCACATATACACATATATGCATATATAACATATATATCATGTGCAATATTTAAATACAATATTTAAATAATGGAACAATATATACACAAAGATTTAAATGCAATTTTTAAATTGTATTTAAATATATATATTTAAATGTAATGTTTAAATTGTATTTAAATATATATATTTAAATGTAATGTTTAAATTGTATTTAAATATATACAAACATTTAAATGCAATATTTAAATACCAAATATTTAATACCAAATCTTATTTTATAAACCAAGAAGGGTACTCTTCCTGGAATGTATTTACTGAGACCCCCTCCCCGCCGTGGGATATAACTGTTTTTGAAGAGCTGGGGTTTGAGACTGGAACAGAGCTAAGGTTGAATCATACACGCTCTACTTAGTAGCTGTGTGAGCTAGGGTATGCTACAGAAACTCTGGTTTCTCTTGCATAAAACAAAAATAATAATAGTGCCTAACATAGTGTGTTGTAAAATCAAATAAAATAATGTACATTTTCCAAACAAATGCACATTAATAGGAGCCATAGAGCAGCGGTCCCCAAACTTTTGGCACCAGAGACCGGTTTTGTGGAAGACAATTTTTCCCGCAGACCGAGGTGGGGAGGGGTTCCACCTCAGATCATCAGGCAATGGATTCTCATAAGGAGCAGGCAACCTAGATCCCTCACATGCACAGTTCACAACAGGGTTTGAGCTCCTATGAGAATCTAATGCTGCTGCTGACCCGACAGGAGGCGGAGCTCAGGTGGTCATGCTCGACCACCACTCACCTCCTGCCATGTGGTGTGGTTCCTAATGGCACCACTCTGTGGCCAGAGTGGGGTACCCTGCTATGGAGAATAAGGAAACCAAATACTTGGTTCCTTTTCTTGCAAAAGGAACATATTCATGCCCATCCCCCTCTACTGACTGAAGCAGGGCCATGGGACCTGCTCCGGCCAACGCACTGTGAGCAGTCATTGGTGTGCGTGTCACTTCAGGTGAGGCGCTCTAGGAGTCCGTGTGTGGTTTACCAAGATCTCTTCTCCTTGTCTCTACCAACATGGAAAAATGCTTTCAGATGGAGCTTCCTTCCACCCAGACCCCGAGGAACTACAAGCAGAGCCCTCTTGATGACATATAATGGACATATAACATGATTGAGAAATAAACATATTTTTCAACCACTGAGGTTTTCAATGTGTTTGTTACAGCAGCATAACCTGCCCTATCCTGACTAACTCTCCTTGGCTCCTATTAAGTGTGCAATAAGACCTAGCCACGGGTGACATTGGAAAAGTTGTTTCACCTCTTTAAGCTTCAGTGCCCTCATGTGCAATTCAGGGATGATAGCAGTCATATCCACCTGCTGGACCATGGTGGGGCTTAAATGCAATAACCCATGTTAAGTACTTAACACAGTAAGGGTTTGATAAATGTTGGTGGCAATTGTAATTACTATTATCATCACTATGATCATTTCCAAGGTAGTCAATAAACACTTTTGGAATTTAGCTGAGCTGGCCGGGCACAGTGGCTCACACCTGTAATCCCAGCACTTTGGGAGGCTGAGGCAGGCAGATCATGAGGTCAGGAGATGGAGACCATTCTGGCCAACAGGGTGAAACACTGTCTCTACTAAAATACAAAAATTAGTGGGGTGTGGTGCCACGTGCCTGTAATCCCAGCTACTCGGGGGGCTGAGGCAGGGGAATTGCTTGAACCTGGGAGGCAGAGGTTGCAGTGAGCTGAGATCGTGCCACTGCACTCCAGCCTGGCAACAGAAAAAAAAAAAAAAAAAAGAATTTAGCTGAGCTGGGTTTATCTATTCTCATTAATGGAGGGAGAAAGTGACTCCATTTTTTCTGAGAGCCTGAACCCATACATCTCTGGCTTCTATGTCCAGGTCAAGGTCTCTCAACTACTACACTGACCTAGAGTATCCGTGTCCTCAGGGTTGCTATTTTCACTCCTGCTGCCTCCATAGGAAAGGGTCTAGACCAACAGGGTCAGCTCTCCACTCTCCCAGCCTCTCTGTCCCTTCAGAGGAAAAAGCTGCATAAGATTCTTGGCAGAACTCTCCACTGTTTCTCTCTCCATCGACAGCTTCTCCGCCCCTTGCATTTTCCTGTTTTCATTTTGCTTCACACCCGCCTGAGATTATCTGATTTTTAAGGGCAGCATCTTGGCTCTGGCTGTGCTTTATAGAGCCCAAGGTGTGCTTAGGTGCCCTTGATGGTAGTAATTTGTCACTATCTAGCTTGGCATGCCCCCTGCTCCATGCAGGCCTCCAGCCACAGGGGAGCCAGGCCCCACACAGATGCAGAAATTGCAAAATCACCAGTTGCACATGGGAT
The DNA here is from genome assembly GCF_028885625.2 of Pongo pygmaeus. NCBI lineage: Eukaryota > Metazoa > Chordata > Mammalia > Primates > Hominidae > Pongo > Pongo pygmaeus. The sequence goes on from NC_072383.2 coordinate 129,615,805, forward strand.
GGCAGAGAACCAGGGGCTTCTCTTTAGGGCCAGGCTGGCTCGCACCTGCCCTGACGCGGCCTGAGACAACCGCCACCCTCTGGCGCCACCTACTGACAGCTTTCCGTCTCCCTCGAAGCCTCTGCACCCGGAATAAAAAAGGGAAGCGTTTGAGCTGACTGCAGTATCTTCTATAACTACGACTATGAGAATGGAAGGATAGCATTCAGATTCCTAAGGTAATACAGTAATGCATGCCCCTTGCAGAAGACACAAAAAAGCCCAAAGCAAAATCTCAAGTCCACCCCAAAAAGCCCTTCTTTGAAATAACCGTTGCTGGTATTTTTGGTACCTACCTTTCCAACGTATTTTATGTTATTATTTTATGGACTATACATACATTATACTTATTATATGTATTTGTATACACATATAACAGTAGGCAAAGATGATTGTCATTTTATTTTGTTTTCCTAAATTCTGTTTTGTAACCTGATGTGTTTTACAGAGTAAACACTTTCTCATCATATACATTTTTCTTTAAATCGTGACCTGTGAACATTACTATTACAGGAGCATTTCATAACGTATATGATACACGTCTTCTGCTGCTTGGTGCTTCACTCGTCAAATTCTCCGGCAAATACCCCTGGATAGGACATTGGCTCCAGCTCTTGCATTGTTTCATGACAATTTATTCCTGGGAACAAAATGCCTGGATCAATCGGCACACACATTTCACGGCTCTTGAGTCCCGTTTTGCCAAAGAGCCTTCCAGGATGCACCGATTTACGCTCCCGTGGGCAGGCCTCTCGCTGCATCCCCGCCAACAGGAAGCATCAGCCTTTTTTAACAGATCACGGCTAACATGGAGGGTTTAGAATGGCACCTCTGCTTTGTCTGGGAGGCAGCACGGTGTGCTGACAGGCGCCAGAGATCTGGACTCTGGTGAAATCCCAGCATGGCCCCTGACCAGCTGTGGGACCCGGGGCAGGTGACCTAAACTCTCTGGGCCTCAGTTTCTTCATCCACAAAACGCAGTGATGAGAGTGCTGATGCCCCACAGGTATCAACGAAGAGTCGGACTCTGTAAAATATTCGAAGTTTATTCTGAGCCAAATACGAATGATCATGACCCATGACACAGCCCTCAGGGGGTGCTGAGAACCTGTGCCCCAGGTGGTGGGGGCACAGCCTACTTTTATGCATATTAAGGGAGACATGAGACCTCCACCAAATACATGTAAGATTTACATTGGCTCCATCTGCAAGGGTGGGACAACTCAAAGCAGGAGTGGGGCTTCCAGGTCAAATGTAAATTTAAAATTTTCTGATTAGCAGTTGGTTTGTGACAGGAAAACATCTTGGGCCTCCAAAATCACTAAAGAAAACTCAAGCCAGGAACTGCTGAGGGCAAACCTGTCTCCCATTCTATTCAAAGTCATCCCTCTGCTCACTGAGATAGATGCATATCTGATGGCCTCCGTTGACAAAGCTCATCAGAAACTCAAAAGAATGCAACCATTTGTGTCTCACCTACCAGTGACCTGGAAAACCCCTCCCTACTTTGAGTCTTCCTGCCTTTGCTTCCAGTTGTCCCGCCTTTCCAGACCAAACCAGTGTACTTCCTACATGTATTGATTGATGTCTTATGTCTCCCTAAAGTGTGTAAAACCAACCTGTGCCCCCCGACCACCTTGGGCACGTGTCATCAGGACATCCTGAGGCTGGATCATGGGTGCATCCTCAACCTTGGCAAAATAAACTTTCTAAATTAACTGAAACCTGTCTCACATATTCTAGGTTCACAGGTTGAAAGCATTACTATCAATAGAAATAAATGTCTGGGTTACAGTAAGGGGTTGTGGAGAGCAAGGTTTCATGATGCTAATGAGGCCTCCAGGTAGCAGACTTCAGAGAGAATAGACTGTAAATGTTTCTTTTCAGACTTAGGGTCTGCGTTGATGTTAAATGCTGGTCAGCTCTTCCTGAGTTCCAAAGGGAAGGAGAGGAAGGCCAGGCACAGTGGCTCACGCCTGTAATCCCATCACTTTAGGAGGCTGAGGCAGGAGGATCACTTGAGGTCAGGAGTTCGAGACCAGCCTGGCCAACATGGTGAAACCCCATCTCTACTAAAAATACAAATTTAGCTGGGCGTGGTGGTGCACACCTGTAATCCCAGCTACCTGGGAGGCTGAGGCCACGTGAATCACTTGAACCCAGGAGGCAGAGGTTGCAGTGAGTCTAGATTGCACCAGCCTGGGTGACAGAGCAAGACTCCATCTCAAAAAAAAAAAAAAAAGTTAGTATAGGAAATGAGGCATGACCGACCTGCGCTTTCCATCATGCCCTGAACTAGTTTTTCAGGTTCAATTTGGAATGCACTTAGCCAAGAGGAAGGGCCCATTCAGATGGTTGGGAGCCTTAGAATTCTATTTTTGGTTTGTGTAGGTTTCTGTGAGCCTGAAATACGGGAATCTGTGAACGGCGCTGAGAACAGTGCCTTGCACACACGAGTACTGGCTACCTTGATCGTCCCATGTTTAACTAACTGTGAACCCCAAAAATTTGAGACAGGTCTCAGTTAATTTAGAAAGTTTATTTTGCCAAGGTTGAGGACCCACCCATGAGATAGCCTCAGGAGGTCTTGACAACACGTGCCCAAGGTGGTCGGGCACAGCTTGGCTTTATACATTTTAGGGACACATGAGACATCAATCAATATATGTAGGAAGTACATTAGTTCCTTCTAGAAAGGCAGAGACAGCTCAAAGCTAGGCCCCCCACTGGGGGCTTCTGGTCACAAGTAAGTGAGAGGCAGATGGTTGCATTCTTTTGAGTTTCTGATAAGCCTTTCCAAAAGAGGCAATCAGAATATGCATCTATCTCTGAGCAGAGGGATGACTTTGAATAGAATGGGAGGCAGGTTTGCCCTGTGTGGTCCCAGCTTAAAGAGGCCCAAGGTATTCTCCATTCATACAACGAAAGGTTGGCACACTTTTTCAATCACCTGTGTAGTTGGACAGATTTCATTACCCTGAGTTCACAGTTGCTCTCTTGAAATGAGATTATTTATTTGTGAGCAGCACTGGCTTCTAGGACATTTACTATTAGGAAGATTTGATCTAAATATTACCCTATGGAGTGGAAGGGACTTTAGGATGCTGACATAACTTTCAACTGTGTAATTGAAAGTTAGAATTGAGTCTATAATTCAATTTTAGAATTTTAAAAGCTGCTTTTGGTTAAAGAATACTACGATGGATTCCATGATGGAGAGAGTGATGGTGAGATGATGGATGCTGCTAAATGCTAACCACAGAATCCAGATGGTGGTTCATCTGTGTTACAGAACAATTCTTTCCCCCTTTTTAGATGTTTCAAAATTGCCATACAAATTTTTGATGGGAAGAGCTGCTTTCAATGCATTGTTTCATTTATTTATTCTCTGGCCCCATGGATTTCTCCATCTTTTTAGCTAGATCTGTCTTCTTTGACTGACTTTTGTTTTTACAGGGTCTTGCCCTCAGCTCTTTTTTTAATATATGTAAATTTGCATCCTCCAGGAAGTGAAACCACTCTCAGGTGGTCTGCCGTCACTTTCCCCTGATAACTTTCCCATCTGTCTCCAGCTCGAACCCCCTTTTCTGTCCACACCCATAGTGAAAGCTGGCCACAGCCCTCACCCCAGTGTGTCTGAGCAGCATCTCACATTTAACAAGATCAAAGCCGGTGGTATCATTACCCTCACAGCTTCCAAACCTTCAGTCCTCCCAATCCACCCTCAGTTCAGCTGGTCACTGAACCCTGTCCTGCCGCCTCAGAGCAGGCATGTGGATGCCGCAGCAGCCTGAGGATAAAATAACCCCCATTTCACGTAGATACAGTTGCGTTCCAACCAGGTCTAAACCCCTTCACTACCTGGCCAGCCTTGTCTTATCAAGGGAGCCTTAGTGAAAAGATGACTGTCAGGGCATTGTTACATTCCTTTAGTGCAGTGGGTTATCTTTTATTTACATTTTATTTTATTTTATTTATTTTATTTATTTATTTTATTTTATTTTATTTTGAGATAGAGTCTCGCTGTGTCTCCCAGGCTGGAGTGTAGTGACACGATCTCAGCTCACTGCAACCTCCATCTCCCAGGTTCAAGCAATTCTCCTACCTCAGCCTCCTCAGCAGTTGGGATTATAGGCACCTGCCATCACGCCCAGCTAATTTTTGTATTTTTAGTAGAGACGGGGTTTCGCCATATTAACCAGGCTGGTCTTGAACTTCTGACCTCAGGTGATCTGTCTGCCTCGGCCTCCCAAAGTGATGGGATTACAGGCCTGAGCCACGGCGCCCAGTCTGTTTTCTTTTTCTTATTGTTTTTTAATCTTGGGATTCCACCAGAGCTCAGACTCCCACAGCACTTCGGGACAAGCTGCCTGCTGAGCCGTTTGTCCCTGGCATGGTCACCTAGGAATTCTCTTCCGTGTGCTCCCTCTCTCCCATCCCAGGAGGATTACTCAGAGCCGCTGGGCATTGTGGGAAACTCCCTGGAGTCCTCCCCTCAGGAGGCCCTTGTGCAGGAAAGCACAGGCCGGCGGGCTCATCCCACCCATTGACCACCAAAGCCCCCTGCTGTCTGGGATCCTCCATGGGGCCTGAATGGTCTCCATCTCACAAAAGCACTCTCGGCAGGGATGCCCCAGAGCGACGCCCTACAGGTGCCATTGTGTGCGGATCATTCCTACACGCTGGATTTCTAGGCCTTAAGTCCCAGAGGACGCTCTTCAGCAGCACCATACACAGCTCTTAAGGGGTCACGGAGGTCAAGGAGAAAATGGGATTTGATTGACACAGATTCTATTGACCCAAGGTTTTTAAGAAAACAGTTGCCACAGAGACAAAGCGGCCGCATCCACAGCTGGGCGCGAGCTTCTCCTGGGAGATGTGGCGGAGCACTCTCTGCTGCTTACTCCATGCCCTGCAGGCCGCGGAAGCGAACACAAAGAACGCCCCAAAACCCCGCGAGAGGGCAGGTCCCGGTCCCAAGTCCTGCACGGAGAAGGGGACAATCACTGTTTTTTGGGGTTTTTTTGTTTTTGTTTTTTTCTTTGAGACGGAGTCTTGCTCTGACTCCTAGGCTGGAATGCAGTGGTGCATTCTCGGCTCACTGCAACCTACGACTCCCGGGTTCAAGCGATTCTCCTGCCTCAGCCTCCCGAATAGCTGGGATTACAGGCATGTGCCACCACGCCCAGCTAATTTTGTATTTTTAGTAGAGACGGGGTTTCACCATGTTGGCCAGGCACTGTTTATTTTTAACTTTTTTTTTTTTTAACTGATACATAACAGGTGTACATATGTGGGGGGTTCATGTGATCATTTCATTCATATCATTTATAAAGATCAAATCAGTGTAACTGGGCTATCCGCCACCTTAAATATTTGGACAATGATTTTATTAAAAGCAGCTTTATAGGATTATAATAAATATACAGTTGATCCATGGTAAAGATGACATTAGACGGCTTTTAGTAATCATATAATTAAGCAACCATCACCAAAATCCAGTTCTAAGACAGCCGCATCAGTTCAGAAAGCTTCCCTGTACCCCCGGCATTCAATCCCCACCCCCATCCTCAGGGAACCACGGATCTACTTTTGTCTCTACCGTTTTGCCTCTCCCAGAAATTTCCTATCCATGAAGTCTTGCAGTGTCATCTGGCTTCTTCCATGTCACGCACTATTTCGGAGGCCATACCTGCTGTGGTGTGAAGCTGCAGCGCATCCCCTCTGACGGTGGGGCAGTGAGTCCCTGGGCGCATCGGCCTCTCTTGCCCAGGTGGGCACCTGCGGATAGGCATTCGGACTGTTTGAAGTTTCTATAGAAATTAGGAATAATGCTATGAGGAACATCTGTAGAAAGCCTTTGGGTGAAGGTATGTTTTTCATTCTCCTAGTTTAATACTTAGGAGAACTGCTGGGTCACATGGTATGACTCTGTTGAACTCTTTAAGAAGCTGCCAAATAGTTTTCCCAAGTGACTGCACCATTTTTCATTCCCACCAGCAGGGTAGGAGGCTCCTGGCATCCCCACATTCCCACAGCCACAGAGTCCCCGCCTTCCGCCTTTCTGGGAGACCCCTTTCTCCCGCCCATTTCCCCATTCTGGGTGCTAAAGTCCTAAGGTCAAGCCCCCCTGCCACCAACAGGAAGTCGCGCTGTGGGGCAGCAGTGGCAGGAGCAGGACAAGGAGTGGGAGCTGAAGGGCGAGACTGGAAGCCAAGCAGAAGCAGGAAGCAAAGTAGGAATCAGAAGTGAAGCAAGAACAGGAAGCAAAGGAGCAGGAAGTAAAGCAGGAGCAGGAAGTGAGGCAGGAACAAGCAGCAGAAGCAGGAACCAAATGAGCAGGAAGTGAGGCAGGAACAGGAAGTAAACCAGAAGCAGGAAGTGAATGAACAGGAAGTGAGGCAGGAGCAGGAAGTAAAGCGGGAAAGGAAAGCAGAGCAGCAAGCACAACAGGAACAGGAAGTAAAGCAGGAGCGGAAACTAAAGGGGGAAAAGGAAATAAAGCAGGAGCTGGAAAGAGGCAGGAACAGGAAGTAAAGCAGAAGCAGGAAGTGAGGCAGGAACAGAAAGGAAAGCAGGAGCAGGAAATGAGGCAGGAAGAGGAAGTAAAGCAGGAGCAGGAAGTGACGCAGAAACAGGAAGTAAAGCAGGAACCAGAGAGAAGCAGGGCAACAGGTCCTCCCTCACACTCATCCTTGCAGCCTCCTCTAGCCTACCAGTGGCCAGTCCAGCAGGGAGACCCTGGCAAGGCAAGAATGAGGCTCCCAAGCACCAGGCCAGCCCCAGAAAATGGGTGCAGCAGGAGCTTGATGTTGAAAGTCAGTGGCTTCCAAGTAGCACACGCATGGAAACTCCAGGACCACCAGAAGGAAAAGTTTCAAGGTCCCCTGCTTCCTGCCCTTGAGAAAGCAGCCTCGGTGCGTGTTGAGTGACAGCTCATGCTCACCCAGCACCTGCCGTGTGCCAGGAGCCATCCTAAATACCTCCGGTCTTTTAATTCAGCTATCCCCAGCAATGCAACACTATGGGGTGGGTGTCAATGTCACCCCCCTTTCACGGATGAAGAGACTGAGGTATAGAGCTAAACAAGGCTCTGAGTCACTCCAGGGCTGGGACTGTGATGAGGCAAGTGAGGCACGTGGAGCCCGGAATTTAAGAAGGCACCCTGCTCAGGAGTCTGCCTGCACGTGCACTACCCCGGCACCTCACTCCCCTCACCCCAAGCCCAGCGCTAGGCCACACGGCTAGTGAGTGGCAGACACTGAATTTAAATGGCAGCAGTCCAGCTGCAGGTTCCCTGCTCAGAACCACCATATGAAGTGCATCAAATACCTTGAGTTTAAGAAAGTCCAGTATGTGGCAGAAAAATATACACATGCAAGAGCTCACTAAATGCAGCCAGATTCCATCATCTGAATGTGAGTTACCCATTTCAGTAATAGCCTTGGCCAGCATTTAACCCCAGGACAGCTTCCTTCTGGCACCTAGCCTGCTGCTGGGATGTCTTCCTCCTTTTCACCCCTCACCCTCCCTCATTTATTAGGGAGACTGGTTTTAAAAGTTGGCTCAAAGGTAAATTAAAAATCAGACAGTAGGCCGGGCACGGTGGCTCACGCCTGTAATCCCAGCACTTTGGGAGGCCGAGACGGGCGGATCACGAGGTCGGGGGATAGAGACCATCCTGGCTAACACAGTGAAACCCCATCTCTATTAAAAATTAAAATAAATTAAAAAATTAGCTGGGTGTGGTGGCGGCGCCTGTAGTCCCAGCTACTCGGGAGGCTGAGGTGGTAGAAAGGCGTGAACCCGGGAGGCAGAGCTTGTAGTGAACCAAGATCGCGCTACTGCACTCCAGCCTGGGCGACAGAGCGAGACTCTGTCTCAAAAAAAAAAAAATCAGACAGTAACTTCAGAAGTTTTGTTTCTAATTATCCGTGCTTTATTTTCCACCAACACCACCATTTCCATGGACAAAGTGGGTTCCAAACTACCGATGTATGAGTCAACAGGACCCAAGTAAGACGGAGGACTGTGGTCTCAACACACGTGGTCAGGTCAACAGCAAGCCCAGTTTGATTTTTCGATGAAAATGCCAGGTTTTGAAATAATCCTTGCGAAGGCCGGATTTATTCCTAACAGGCCTTGGATTGGCCTCCAGGGATCCACTAACTTGTTATTCACCAGGAAGAGCAATTTCTCTCTCCCCAAAATAGTTCATTTGGTCATGAATGAACGGAGACAGGAAAATTGAAGCAAACTAAGATGAGTTTCATCGGCTCGGACTGTCTAGGAACATTTAACAGACAAGAGCTTAGGAAGCAATGAGCTTTGAGTAAATGGTGCCAATTCTGCCTCAGCAGCCCTGAAGACCTCCCGCTCCCTTCGAGTCCCCCAAAAGGGTAATGGTTGTCAAATATTTAAACACATGGACTTGAGTTTTTCGGGGGTTTTTTTGTTTTGTTTTGAGACGGAGTCTCACTCTGTTATCAGGCTGGAGTGCAGTGGCGCGATCTTGGCTCACTGCAACCTCCGCCTTCCGGGTTCAAGTGATTCTCCTGCCTCAGCCTCCTGAGTAGTTGGGAATACAGGCGCCCACCACCATGCTCGGCTAATTTTTGTACTTTTAGTAGAGATGGGGTTTCACCGTGTTGGTCAGGCTGGTCTCAATCTCTTGACCTTGTGATCCGCCCATCTTGGCATCCCAAAGTGCTGGTTTTACAGGAGTGAGCCACCACACCCGGCCCTTCTTTGAGTTTTTTTTTTTTTTAATAACGAAATTTTTCTTTTACTTAGGTATGTCAAGGACACTAGAATTATAAAATATTGAGATTAAAGGGACTTTAAAAATCGTTTTATCCAACCTCTTCATTCAAACAAATTTAAGATCAAGTTGGAAAGACAAAGACTGAATATAGTGGCAAAGCAAATCTTCTTTTCCTTTTCTCTCCAAATTTCTTATTTTTCTTTTGAATTTATTTATGGCTTTTCTTTGCTGCATCCCATTTTGGAGGTCAAATTTATCAGTCTTTTCCTTAAAAACTTCAAGAATATTAGTTAGGAGAGGGTTTTTTTTTTATTATTATTATTATTATACTTTAAGTTTTAGGGTACATGTGCACAATGTGCAGGTTAGTTACATATGTATACATGTGCCATGCTGGTCTGCCGCACCCATTAACTCGTCATTTAGCATTAGGTATATCTCCTAATGCTATCCCTCCCCCCTCCCCCCACCCCACAACAGTCCCCAGAGTGTGATGTTCCACTTCCTGTGTCCATGTGTTCTCATTGTTCAATTCCCATCTATGAGTGAAAACATGCAGTGTTTGGTTTTTTGTCCTTGTGATAGTTTACTGAGAATGATGATTTCCAATTTCATCCATGTCCCTACAAAGGACATGAACTCACCATTTTTTATGGCTGCATAGTATTCCATGGTGTATATGTGCCACATTTTCTTAATCCAGTCTATCATTGTTGGACATTTGGGTTGGTTCCAAGTCTTTGCTATTGTGAATAGTGCCACAATAAACATATGTGTGCACGTGTCTTTATAGCAGCATGATTTATAGTCCTTTGGGTATACACCCAGTAATGGGATGGCTGGGTCAAATGGTATTTCTAGTTCTAGATCCCTGAGGAATCGCCACACTGACTTCCACAATGGTTGAACTAGTTTACAGTCCTACCAACAGTGTAAAAGTGTTCCTATTTCTCCACATCTTCTCCAGCACCTGTTGTTTCCTGACTTTTTAATGATGGCCATTCTAACTGGTGTGAGATGGTATCTCATTGTGGTTTTGATTTGCATTTCTCTGATGGCCAGTGATGATGAGCATTTTTTCATGTGTCTTTTGGCTGCATAAATGTCTTCTTTTGAGAAGTGTCTGTTCATATCCTTCACCCACTTTTTGATGGGGTTGTCTGTTTTTTTCTTGTAAATTTGTTTGAGTTCATTGTAGATTCTGGATATTAGCCCTTTGTCAGACGAGCAGGTTGCGAAAATTTTCTCCCATTTTGTAGGTTGCCTTTTCACTCTGATGGTAGTTTCTTTTGCTGTGCAGAAGCTCTTTAGTTTAATTAGATCCCATTTGTCAATTTTGGCTTTTGTTGCCATTGCTTTTGGTGTTTTAGACATGAAGTCCTTGCCCATGCCTAATGAAATAAAACAGGATACAAACAAATGGAAGAACATTCCATGCTCATGGGTAGGAAGAATCAATATCGTGAAAATGGCCATACTGCCCAAGGTATTTTATAGATTCGATGCCATCCCCATCAAGCTACCAATGACTTTCTTCACAGAATTGGAAAAAACTACCTTAAAGTTCATATGGAATCAAAAAAGAGCCTGCATCGCCAAGTCAATCCTAAGCCAAAAAACAAAGCTGGAGGCATCACGCTACCTGACTTCAAACTATACTACAAGGCTACAGTAACCAAAACAGCATGGTACTGGTACCAAAACAGAGATATAGATCAATGGAACAGAACAGAGCCCTCAGAAATAATGCCACATATCTACAACTATCTGATCTTTGACAAACCTGAGAAAAACAAGCAATGGGGAAAGGATTCCCTATTTAATAAATGGTGCTGGGAAAACTGGCTAGCCATATATAGAAAGCTGAAACTGGATCCCTTCCTTACACCTTATACAAAAATTAATTCAAGATGGATTAAAGACTTAAACGTTAGACCTAAAACCATAAAAACCCTAGAAGAAAACCTAGGCATTACCATTCTTTGAGTTTTTAAGGCCATATAAGCTGTGGATGTTACAGGATTTCTTATTTTCCTGGGAAGCAATTGGGCCTCTATTGAGACCCAAATGCCCTCTTCAGAGGGAACTACGAGGTCAACAAGCACAATGCCCACATGTGCAGTGAAGTCTCCATACGTCCACTCTGGAGGAGGAGATGACAAGGCAGGGAGGCTGTCATTTCCTACTTGGGCGGGCCCTTCTAGGGAGGGCCTGCTCTGGCCCCTCTGCAATTCCAGTCAGCAGCCTAGCATGTCACCCTGGGAGGACCGCAGGAACTAGCAAATCCAATATTCCGCTTACAAATGGGGAGATGGAGGCCCCAAGAAGAAAGCTAAGAGGTACCATCATCAAAGGTAAGATGATGGGAAGCTGCCCCATGCCTCGGTGTTCCACTATGAGACAGAAGACACAGTGGTTATAACTGCCACTTACCACTGATTGTTAAACTCAACTTCGTTTCTTTTTATTTTTTGCCTTTGCCATGATAGATTTTATATCTTATCACCACAACTGTGTGGTGATGTGGTTTGGATGTGTGTCCCCTCCAAATCTCATGTTGAAATGTGGTCCCCAGTGTTGGAGGTGGGGCCTGACGGGAGGTATTGGATCATGGCAGTGGATTCCTCATGCATGGCTTGGCACTCTCTCCTTGGTGATGAGTTCCTGCTCTGAGATGATGACTCAGATAACTCCATGCTGTGGTGCTAGCACCTGAGAGACCCATGACCGAGAGATCTGCCCCCACGTATAAATCCAGAGGGGTGGGGCTGGCCTGCTGCTTCTCTTCAAGAACCAGTAGAGGCTGACGCTGCAGAGAGGGCAGCACCCCAGGGTCAAAGAAACCACCGACAGAGGGGACCAGCAGGGGTCACCTAAGACCCAGAACAAGAGAAACCTTTCTTAATTTGCCACATCCAGTGAGTTCAATAGAAGCCTCCTGTTTCTGCCAGGGGTCCCCAAGGAAGCAGAGTAAGAGGACATGGGTGGATATGGAAGTGGACACGAGAACAGGAATGGATGAATACGGATATGGGTATTGATATAGAGAGAGGTATGGATATGGACATGAATATGGGTATAGATACAGATAGGAATATGGATCTAGATGGATATGGATACAGATATGGGTACAGATTCAGGCATAGATATGGATATAGATACGGATGTGGACATAGATATGGGTATAGATACAGATATGGATATGAATACAGATATAGATACAGATGTGGCTATGGAAATAAATTTGGATGTAGATATGAACATAGGTATGGAGGTATGTATAGGTATAGACACAGATATGGCTATGAATATAGATACAGATATGGAAATGGATATGGGTATAGATACAGAGGTGGCTATGGGTATAGATATAGACACAGACTTGGAAATGGATGTGGGTGTAGATATGATGAGGGTGTAGATATGGATGTGGCTGTAGATATGGATACAGATGTAGACACGGATGTGGACGGAGGTATGGATGAGGGTGAGATATGGATGGGGGTGTAGATGTGGATGTGGGGTAGATATGGATGTGGGTGTAGGCATGAATGTGGGTATAGATATGGATGTGGGTGTAGGCATGGATGTGGGTGTAGATATGGATGTGGGTGTAGATGTGGATGAGGGTGTAGATGTGGATGAGGGTGTAGATGTGGATGTGGGGTAGATGTGGATGAGGGTGTAGATGTGGATGTGGGGTAGATGTGGATGTGGGTGTAGGCGTGGATGTGGGTGTAGATGTGGATGTGAGTGCAGATGTGGATGAGGGTGTAGATGTGGATGAGGGTGTAGATGTGGATGAGGGTGTAGATGCGGATGTGGGGTAGATGTGGATGTGGGTGTAGGCGTGGATGTGGATGTAGGCATGGATGTGGGTGCAGATATGGATGTGGGTGCAGATATGGATGTGGGTGCAGATATGGATGTGGGTGTAGATATGGATGTGGGTGTAAGCGTGGATGTGGGTGTAGATATGGATGAGGGTGTAGATATGGATGTGGTGTAGATGTGGATGTGGACATAGGCATGGATGTGGGTATAGATATGGATGCGGGTGTAGTCATGGATGTGAGTATAGATATGGATGAGGGTGTAGATATGGATGTAGGTGTAGATATGGATGTGGGTGTAGATATGGATGTGGGTGTAGGTGTGGATGTGGGTGTACATATGGATGAAGGTGTAGATATGGATGTGGGTGTAGATATGGATGTGAGTGTAGATGTAGATGTGGGGTAGATATGGATGTGGGTGTAGATATGGATGAGGGTGTACATATGGATGAAGGTGTAGATATGGATGTGGGTGTAGATATGGATGTGAGTGTAGATGTAGATGTGGGGTAGATATGGATGTGGGTGTAGATATGGATGTGGACGTAGGCAAGGATGTGGGTGTAGATATGGATGAGGGTGTAGATATGGATGTGGGTGTAGATATGGATGTGGATGTAGGCATGGACATGGGTGTAGATATGGATGAGGGTGTAGATATGGATGTGGGTGTAGATATGGATGTGGGTGTAGTCATGGACGTGGATATAGATACGGATGAGGGTGTAGATATGGATGTGGGTGTAGATGTGGATGTGGGTGTAGTCATGGATGTGAGTATAGATATAGATGAGGGTGTAGATATGGATGTGGATGTAGGCATGGATGTGGGCATAGATATGGATGAGGGTGTAGATATGGATGTGGGTGTAGATAAGGATGTGGGTGTAGTCATGGACATGGGTATAGATATGGATGAGGGTGTAGATATGGATGTGGGTGTAGATGTGGATGTGGGTGTAGATATGGATGAGGGTGTAGATATGGATATGGGTGTAGATATGGATGTGGGTGTAGTCATGGACGTGGGTGTAGACATGGACATGAGTATAGATATGGATGAGGGTGTAGATATGGATGTGAGTGTAGATATGGATATGGATGTAGGCATGGATGCAGACATAGGCACAGATGTGGATGTAGGCATGGATACAGATGTAGACATGTATGTACATGTAGGCATGGATGTGGGTGGAGGAGTGGACATGGATGGAGATATGGATATGGAGGTATTCATGGATATATGTATGGATATGGGTATATAAATGTAGATGTGGATCCAGATATGAGATTTCTTTTTGCGATTGGCTCATGTGATTAGAAGCTGTCAAGTCTGAAATCTGCAGGACAGGCCAACAGGCTGGAAACCCAGGCTGAGGCTGAGGCTAAAGTCTTGGGGCAGAATATCTCCTTCCTTCAGCTGACTGGGTGAGGCCCACTCACGCTGTGGAGGGCATTCACCCTCAATAAAAGTCAGGTGACGGGACACATCCACCATGTCCACAGAGTACCTTCCCGGGAGCACCGAGATTCATGTGTGTTTACATAATTGGGTGCCATGGCCTAGCCAAGCTGACACCTAAAGCCAACCACCACAGTCCACACAAGCACCACAGCCCGCACAAGCACCACAGCCCGCACAAGCACCACAGCCCGCACAAGCACCACAGCCCTGCCAAGCGAGCCCAGCCCTGTCTCTTTACCCCTCTTTACCGGCATCGCCTGCTGTGAGGAGCAAAACAACAATCAGCCTATGAGGGGCTGAGCAGGGAGCTGACAGAGGACCCTGGTCCGGCCCCTGCTAAAGCCTCAGCCCACAGCAGGGTGCAGCTTAGAGGGGAGTGAAGTGGAAAGCTACACTGAGAGCTCAGCTCATTGCCTGGGACTGCATTGGCAGAGGTTCCTCATCTAAAAATACTCACGAGCCACCCCCTTTAGGTGCAGGGAAGGGAAGTGGGTCCCACTGAAGGAGGCTGAAAGGGCAAGGGGAGATGTGGTTATCGCAGTGAAAGTCTCCTGGGTCCAACACACCCTCCCAGTTCACGCTCATTCCCTTTGGAGGAACTGAGTCACCTCCCCAGACACCCCAAAGATATGGGAATAAAGTGGTTATATCAGAAAAGGAGATCTCTCCAGCGACGGGGGTATCTCTCAGTGTGACTTCTTGGAGTCAAGGTTTTCTGGAAGCTGAGAGTGTGCCTGCCCCTCCAGGTCTGCCCTCCACCCCAAGAGGGCCCCGTGGACGTGGTGCCCCAGGCTCCACCATCCCCAAGAGAAGAGGTGGGTGTTTGTCATTTCCTGCTCCACCCCTGCAGGCCAGATCCGAGGGCGGCTGCACCTCCTACTCCCTCGGCAGCCCCTCCTGCTCCTGTGTCCTCCCCTGTCCTCGGCCCTACTCTGTGGGCCTCCGGGGACCACTCCCTCTCTGGTCCCCAAGGCTTGGGTGAGGTGACCACTTCCCACTTTGCTGGTCCCAGGATGCATGCCATCCATGGGAGTCCCCTTAACCTTGACCTCTGGAAAGAGCCCCATCACTTTTCTCTCCATTCACCTGTGTCAGGAATGTTGAATTCCTTTGCTAGCAACACAGAAAGCCTCAATCGGATCCTGTCATTGCGCTGCCTAAAGCCGGGCGACAGCTTCCCATGGTGCTTAGAATACAATGCAAAGCCCAACAGGCCCTGCCCAAGCTTCCACCTCCCTCCCAGCCTCCTCCCCTCACCGCACCACCAACAGCCACCTCCTTTTGTCTCCTCTGATGTCCCATCAGTGCCACGCTTGGACTCATTTTTGCTGTTTCTGGAACAGTGGTGCCATTCCCCTCCTGTGACTGACTCCTGCGTGCAGTCCCTAATCTGCCCACCACCCCCGGGCACTGTCCACGGCACCCTGTTGATTTCCTCCACACTGTCTAACACAACCTGAAACAACCTCATCTGCCCACCACGTCTCACCTGTGCCTCCCTGCCTGGAACGGAGCTGCAGGAAGGCAGCGATGTTTGTCTGGAGGTGAGCACTGCGGTGGGCGTTTGCCCCGCACGTGGCGGGTGACCATTGGGCAGGCGGGCATCCCCCGAGGCCTCGGAGCAGCAGACGCCCCTCCCTGGGCCTGGTTGGGCCTGCACCACAAGCGGCACCCAGGTCCCGCAGGTCCCTCTCCACACACAGCTCAGTGCAGGCCGTGAGCAGGTGGCCGCATCCACGCTGCCGACCACCTGCCTGGCATGGCGTCTGATAAACAGCAGGTGGATGTTGGTGTAGATGTGCCACCTCAAATTGCTAGATTGGACAGAACCCCGCTAGAGCCCATCCAGTTGCAGACACAAACCCAGGGCCCAGCAGATGGTGCTGTCTGCTAGGACAAGGCTGGAGAGCAGTCACTCCATCCAGTCACTGTTTCCCGCGCCTGGATGCCTGCATCATCCCCTGGACAGCCACGCAGAACCCGCCCTGTGCAGGCATTGGAGGGCTGGGAACAGGAGGCTAACCCTCCCTGGTGGGGGTCCAGGCTGCCCTGCACAACATCCTGCAAGGCAAGTTCCGCGCTGCGACCACAGGCGGCCACAGCCCCGCCACTGAGCACTCGGGAGCAGTCACGGTGCAGGAGCAGAAGTTTCTGTCTCACTTTGTTTTTTTTCAGTGTCCACCCACTGGTTGCGGGTTCCCTGTTCGCTGGTGCAGGTCTGTGAGGAAGAAACACACAGAAACCAAAAGATGGAATCAGGGTGTCTTGGGCCACTTCCTTCCACCACAGCTCTGCCTGGAGTGCCAGCCCCAACACAGGTGAATACACAGAACCAGCACCTCCCTCCTGGAACTTTCTTGGGGAGACCAGTGAGGGTGAACAAGGAAGTGGATAGAGAACTCCCTGCAGCGTAAGTGCAGTGGGGACATTTGTGGCAGGGAGTGCCTGGGGAGGGTTGTCGGGGAAGGCTGCCCCAAGGAGGTATCATCTGAGCAAGACCCAAAATTGTAAGAAGTAGCACACAGCGCTCTGAGGGAAGAGCATGCCAGGCTGGAGGCCCTGCGGAGGGGACAAGCTCGGCAGCTTGGAGGACCAGAGAGAAATCCAGGTTGGGGTGTGAGGAGGGCTGAGGACGGCTGGGGTCACACAGCACCAAGTTGTACCAGCCCAGGCACAGTTAACCATTCATTTTAAGAGCAAGTGAATCCCACATGCTTGACCCAAGGAATTGCTGGAAAGGTGGTGACGGACCCAAAGGATGTAGAGTTCAATGCCAAAGGGTGTGGCAATCACCCCTCAGAGGCTGGGAGCGAGTGGCAGCGCAATCAACTCCCCTGCATTTCCATCCACAGTGCACTAAATGCCACTGAATCATCCATCCATGGTGCACTAAATGCCACCACTGAATCGTCCACTTTGGAGTAGTTGATAAGATTGTTAACTTATGTTATGTGAGCTTCACCATGAAATAAATGTGTGTGTTTTCATCCACAGCTCCTGCCTCATAACTCACACAGCCCTGGTTATAGCCTTTTGTTATCACGTTGGGGCAGTTTAGGTCTCAAAGCAGGCCTCAGGAAGCTGAATCTCAAAACCCTAATCTGACTGTAGGTCAGAACATCCTCATTCCAGGGCGGGTTCTGCCCCATCCCCTAGAGGAAGAAATGCTGCCGAGAAGCTGAGAAGAGTCTGGGCCAGGCGCGGTGGCTCATGCCTGTAATCCCAACACTGTGGGAGCCCGTGGCCGGCAGAACACCTGAAGTCAGGAGTTCGAGGCCAGCCTGGCCAACATGGCAAAACCCCGTCAGTACTAAAAATACAAAAATTAGTCGGGCATGGTGGCACGCACCTGTAATCCCAGCTACTGGGGGTGCTGAGCCAGGAGAATTGCTTGAACCTGGGAGGCAGAGGTTGCAGTGAGCCAAGATCACACCACTACACTCCAGCCTGGGTGACAAAGTGAGGCTCCGTCTCAAAAAAAAAAAAAAAGAAGAAGAATCTGGACAGACAAGCCCTGCTGGGTTTACACCACACCCTATTTATCCAGTCGCATTTCTACATGGTTGTCAATCATTCCTGTCCAATGATGTCTCCATCAAAGGCCCAAGAGGACAGGGTTCAGGGACCTTTCAGAAAGCTGAGCACGCGGAGGCTCCTGGAGGGGCTGCCCAGGGAGGGCATGGCAGCTCCGTGCCCCTTCCCCGTACCTCGTCTGTGCATCTCTTCATGTATATTCTTTGCAGTATCACTTATAATAAACCAGGAAACATGTTTCCCTGAGTCCCGTGAGCCACTCTAGCAAATTAAGCAAACCCAAAGAGGGGGTTTGGGAACCCCAACATCAAGAAGTTGGTCAGAAGGCCCAGACGTGCAGCTTATGTCTGGAGTGGTGGGGGGGCGGTCTTAGGGACTGAGCCCTCTCCCTGTGTGATCAGACACTGTCTCCAGGTAGAGGGGTCAGAATGGAATTGGAGGACGCCCCTGTTGGTGTCCGCTACAGGACTGTTGCTCACTCGATGGTGGGGAGAAGCCCCAACTCTGCGTTTGCTCACAGGAGTCTTCTATGTTGATGATGTCGTGGTGTTGAAGTTGATGATGTCATGGTGTTCATGATGTCATGGTCTCGATGATGTGTTGATGATACAGTGTTGATGATGTCCTTGTGTTGGGATGTCATGGTATTAATGATGCCGTGTTGATGTCATGGTATTAATGATGCTGTGTTGATGTCATGGTTTTGATGTTGTCATGGTGTTGATGATGTCATGCTGCTGATATCATGGTGTTAATGATGCCATGTTAATGATGTCATGGGGTTGATGATGTTGTGGTGTTCATGATGTCATGGTGCTGATGTGTTGATGTTGATGTGTTGATATCATGGTGTTGATAATATCGTGGTGTTGACGATGTCATAGTGTTGATGATGATGGCATGGGGTTGCTGAGGTCGTGGTGTGGATGATTTCCTGGTATTAATGATGCAGAGTTGATGAAGTCATGGTGTTGGTGTGGTGTTGATGTTGTGGTGTTAATGATGTCGTGCTGATGTCATGGTGTTAATGATGCGGTGCTAATCATGTGATGTTGGTGTCGTGGTGATGTCATGGTGTTGATGATGTCATGCTGCTGATGTTGTGATGTTATTGATGTGGTGTTGATGATGTCTTGGTGTTGATGATATGGTGTTCATGATGTCACTGTGTTGATGATGTTGTGGTATTAATGGTGCAGTGTTGATGTCATGGTTTTGATGATGTCATGGTGTTGATGATATCGTGGTGCCGATGTGTTAATGATGCGGTGTTGATGTTGTGATGTTGATGATGTTGTGGGTTGATAATGTCATGGTGTTGATGTTGTGGTGCTGATGTGTTAATGATGTCGTGTTGATGGTGTCATGGTCTTGATGTTCTGTTGATGATGTCATGGTACTGATGTCATGGTGTTGATGATGCAGTGTGGATGATGTCATGGGGTTGATGGTGTCATGGTTTTGATGATGTCATGGTGCTGATGTCGTGTTGTTGATGCGCTGTTGATGTTGTGAAGTTGATGATGTCATGGAGTTGATTATGTTATTGTGTTGATACTGTCATGGTGTTCATGATGTTGTTCTGATGGTGTCTTGGTGTTAATGATGTTGTGTTGATGTTGTGTTGATGATGTCATGGTGTTGAAAGTGTCATGTGTTGATGATGTCACTGTGTTAATGTCATGGTGTTGATAGTGTCATGGTGTTACTGATGTGGTGTTGATGATGTCATGGTGTTGACAATGTCGTGGTGTTGATGTGGTGTTCATGTCACTGTGTTGATGTCATGAAGTTGATAGTGTCATGGTGTTAATGATGTGGTGTTAATGATGTGGTGTTGATGATGTCATGGTATTGATGATGTCATAGTGCTGATGATGTCATGGTGTTAATGATGCAGTGTTGATGACGTCATGTGTTGATCATGTCATGGTGTTAATGATGCGGTGTTGATGTCGTGGTGATGTCATTGTGTTGATGTGTTGATGTCGTGGTGTTAATGACGTGGTGTTAATGATGTCACAGTGTTGATGTCGTGGTGTTGATGGTGTCATGGTATTGAAGACATCATGGTGTTAATAATGCAGCACTGATATCATGGTGCTGATGATGTCATGGTGATGATGTCATGTTGGTGATGTCATGGTGTTAATGATGCAGTGTTGATGATGCCACGGTGTTAATGATGGTCTTAGTGTTGATGATGTTGTAGTGTCGATGTCATGGTGTTAATGATGTGATGTTGATGATTTCATGGTGTTGTTGATGTCATGGTGCCAATGATGTGGTGGTGTTAATGATGCAGTGCTGATTATATCATGGTGTTGATGATGTCGTCATGTTCATGATGTCATGGACTGCTGGTAGAGGGACAGCAGCTTGAGTTTCTTCAGAGCAGCTTCTTGGAAGTGTGTATTCACTCCTGCCCACACCTCCACCCCAGGGACTTAAAACAATCTCAATGCCAGAATATCCATACCTTGGGAAATCATTCAGCCATCAAAAGGGATGAAGCCCCGACCCATGTTCCAACATTGATGGAGCTTGCAAGCACCGCACCAAGGGAAAGAAGCCAGGCATGTAAGGCCACATACTGTAGGGCTAGAAATGTCCAGAACAGGCAAATCCACAGAGGCAGAAAGTAGATTCATGTGGGGAGGGAATGGAGAGTGACTACTAATGGCAACAGGGTTTGTTTCTGACGTGATGAATGTATTTTGAAGCTAGACAGAAATGGTAGCTGCATGCCATTGGGAGCGCACTAAATGCCACTGAATTGTACACTTTGGAGTAGTTAATAAGATTGTTAATTTATGTTATGTGAGCTTCACCATGGAATAAAATAATAAGTACATGTATGATAGAGGAGACCTCAGAGTCAGGTTGAAAACAGAAAGCACCCATCAAGTGCTTACTATTTGCACTATTGAAAATGCTGACCATGACTACATTTAATCCTCACTCTTCGAGGGAGAACTATTGTTAGCTCTGACTCTTGGATGAGGAAACTGAGGCACAGAAAGTGGAAGTGATTCAGGCAGGGACACAGTGGGCAGTAAGGGTTCAAGCCCAGGTAGTATTTCTTAAAGAGGTCACCAATTTGCATAAGCTTCAGGCCTTACAAAGCCAGTTTCACATTAATACCACCACCACCACCATCATCACCATCGTCATCACCACCTCCACCATCACCACCATTATCACCATCACCACCACCATCACCACCATCACCATCATCACCATTATCATATCATCATCACCATCATCACCATCATCATCACTATCATCATCACCATCAGCATTGTCATCATCACCATCACCATCATCACCATCACCATCATCATCACAATCATCACCATCACTATCATTACTATCACCATCATCATCACCATCATCATTACTATCATCACCATCACCATTATCATCACCATCATCACCATCACTATCATTACCATCACCATCATCATCACCATCACCATAATCCTTACCATCATCATCACCATCACCAAAAGCATCACCACCATCCCTATCGTCACCACCATTATCACCGTCACATGCAAGTAGTGAGATGTAAAACAAATGAAATTATTATGCATTGCTGATGGAAGCTTGGAAAGAGAGAGAGAGGAAAGAGAGAGAGAGGAAAGAAAGAGAGTGGAAAGAACAAAGAGAGGAAGAGAGGGAAGGAGGAAGGGAGTGAAAGAATGCGGGGGGAGAAGAGGAAATAGGAGAGGATGGGAGGGAGGGAAGGCAAGGGAAAAAAATCCTAGGAGGTGGCTTGGGCCCTTCGGCCCTCAAATCCCTAGGGGCAAAGGGCTCTCAGATGTGGGGCAGGGTCGGGAGGAGGAATGCTCAGGGATGGCTCCCTCACACGGCAGACAGAAAGGGTGAGCGCTCAGGACAGCCCAAGAATGATGTGCAGGGTGGGCCCAACCTCCCATGACCCCTGCATCTCCCTCCCACCAGGACACTGTAATTCTCCATCCATTCCTCCCCACTACCAAAAGAACACAAAAATAGGAGGATGGACTGCTGGTGCTCGGTGGTCCACAAACAGATGGCTCCCTTTCAACCCCAGCCTCAGCCTGGATCCCACCTGGGTATGAATCCACCTGGCCCAGTAGGCAAGGCCAGGTACAGGAAGGGCGCTTGGGCCTGTCTGCAGGCAACACCAGCAGCATCACCACTCCGTGGTCAGCTTGGGGCATCCTGCTCTTAGGATCAAACACTAGTGTCAGAGGCGTCCTAATCAGAGTGAGTCTGGCTTTAATAAATGTGGGATATAGCCATGCCTGCAGGGTTACTCTCAGGGGGTGGGCACTCCTGGGCACAAGATGTTTATGGTTGAGGGAACAAGTTAATGATGCTAACTAAAGACCCAGAGCTTTATGGCAATATCTTAATATTTTAAGAACAAAAAGCATTCTTAGTTTAAGAGTAAGTTTTGATTTAAGGTTAATAGTACATTCGTAAATCCTTGCTGAAATCAGTAGTAACATAGGAAAATAATACTAATAGCCTGCCAGAAACTGATCACCAGCCTCTGTAATAAAGCACAAAAGATCTCTCTTCTTAGCTCTGTTAACCTATATAAACAAGAATCATATTTAAAGTGTGTGTGTTCTTTCTCTTGCTTTTGGAGGACGCCCTACTCTGTGACCAAGTGGTCTCTAATAAACGATTTTAACTTTACTATACTCTGCCACTCACCTGGAATTATTTCTCACCCAACATCCAAAAACCCACTCTTGGGGTCTGGAATAAGCTCCTTATTCCAGTGACATTAGGAAGAGGTTAAAAAATGAAAAAAAAAAAAAAAAAAAAGCACTTGCCTTTCAAGATGCCTGCTTGGTCCTTCTCCAAGTATCCTTTCTTTCCTTTCATTCATGTTCTAAAGCCTTTTGATAAACTTTCACTACTGTTCTGAAACTGGCTTCGATCTCTCTTTCTGCCTCATGCCCCTCAGTCGAATTCTTTCTTCTGAGGAGGCAAGAATTGAGATCTTGCTGCAGACCCACACGGACACGAATTCACCACCAGGAACGTTTTGATGCCATGATTCAAATACGTATTTTGGTGCTGCATGACTCAGATCCGTTCCTGGTGGTAAGACACCTCTATGCCTCACCTTCTTCGGCTACAGATGCTCAACCCCTGTACACGATTTTCTTCTCCCCTTTTGCTCTCCTGTTTACTAACCAATGCCCAAAACAATTCCCCTTAGTTGTAAGTGACTCTGCTGGTCTCTCAGTTCACCCTGATGGGTGGCTCGCAGGGGTGGGAAGAACCTTGGGGTCTGCACCGAGTGGAACTGAGGCACCGATGGCCCACTGGAGACACAAGACTTGTGAGGGTGGTGGGGCTAAAGCCTAAAGCCATGCAATGTCTGGGGTTTCCTCTGCTTTTTCAACTAAAATCAGCTCCTTCCCAAGAACCAACAGTGCCTAGTCTCCTGTTTTCTGTGTGCGTGTTCTGCCCGTGGGACTTTAAACACTCCCTGGTATTCGTGTGTCCACAGCTCTCACTGCATTTGTGTGGCACCAAAGATATGGGCTCCCTTGTGGATCCCCCCTGAGATTTATATTTGTTCTCACCCTACCAGCTCAGATGACCTCCCACCCTTCCCGTCTGCTGCCCCGCACTGCCGGGGCAGATACTCACTGGAACCCCAGCCCTGTCAGCATCTTATGACCTACCATGTGATTTCCATTTCTGTAAAGTGGAAAAAAAAAATGAGGCTGGGCACAGTGGCTCATGCCTATAATCCCAGCACTTCGGGAGGCTGAGGCAGGTGGATCACCTGAGGTCAGGAGTTTGAGACCAGCCTGGCCAACATGATGAAACCCCATCTCTACTAAAAACACAAAAATTAGCCAGGCATGGTGGTGCATACCTGTAGTCCCAGCTACTCTGGAGGCTGAGGAGGAAGGATCGCTTGAACCTGGGAGATTGAGGCTGCAGTGAGCCAAGATCACGCCACTGCACTCCAAGCCTGGGTGACAGAGCAAGACCATCTCAAAAAGAAAAAAAAAAGAAAGAAAAAATGAAAAAAGGAGGCTCTATCCCCAAGTTCTTTCTTCACCCTGGGAATTCTCCACAACTCCCATGGGAGCAGGGCTGGGAGGCAGTGCAAAAGAGTCTTGAAGTCGGACAACAGCGGGGGATTCCAGCACTGCCATTCTCTACTGGAATGCTCAGCTGGATGCTTAACGCTGGAGAAATTCTTTCTCTCTCTGAAATTTTCCTTAGTGGAGAGGGAGAAAATGAAAAAATATGCATATGCATATTTTGTTAAATGTAAGGTAATAATGGCTATTAAGATTCAACTGTTTGTAAGAAGGTGAGAGTTAAAAGACAGTCAGGGAGACAAGCACAGCAGGCAGGACCTGGCACGGAGTAGAGTGCTCATCAGATTGGGTTTTTCCCAACCTTCAGTGATCACCATAAATTTTCCATGACTTTCTATTCATCCCTCTATCTCATTCATCATTTGAATACTTTTGGCTGTTTAATTAAACACATTGATTCACTTTTCTTTTTTACTTAAATTTGTTTTAAAGGAAGCCTCATATCTCAACCAAAAATGGAAAACTAATATATCCATTGCCATTAATAAAAGGTAACCATAACAATATAATAAAGAAAATAAAACAGTATCATCAAACTGCAGCTAGCTTGTACAGTCAGTTGAAGGCATCATGCTTGAGGCCCACTTCTGCCTTTCTCTTTTTCAAACAAGGAGTATGGAAAGCTTAAAGATTGATTGGCACCCAAAGGAGACTCCCTTGTTGATTTAATTATTAGAAAAATGGGTAATTAAAAAGTGATTAACTTCACTATGGATTCAATGTTGTATCTGTTTAAAAATATTTAAAACTTAAAAATAGGCAAAAACAAACTACTAGGTGTGTCTCTGTGGTTGGCTTTCTATTGACTGAACTATTTTACAACTGCAGAATAGAAGTTCATGTAGAGAATACAGCAGTGCGCATGATTCTTATCTGAGAGCAACACAAAGCCTCCTCTATGGTAATGTAATCAGTGTTGTTCACTGTAGATGCAACTGAAGCCCATGCCTAAGGAAAGATGATCCCAAGTATTACTTACACCTTATTGTCCTGTAGGATGCTACCCAAGTTTGCGTCTATTATCAAATTCATTTCAGCATGCCTTTATTCTTCACATTGTCCTTTGAACCAGCCTTGACATCTGCTATGGTCTGAATCTGTCTCCCCAGATTCATGTGTTGGAAATGTAATCCCCAGCACAACGTTGTCGGAAGGTGGGGCCTTTGGAGGTGTTTGGGTCATGGGAGCCCCACCCACATAAACGGATTAGTGCCTGTGTAATCTGGGGTTTTCAGGAGTGGGTTCGCTCTCTCTTGCCCTTCCACCTTCTGCCACATGAGGACGCAGCAAGAAAGCCCTTGTCAGATGCCAGCATCCTGATCTTGATTTTCCGCTTCCAGAACTGTGAGAAAGAAGTTTCTATTCTTGATAAATTGCTCAGCCTCAGGTGTTCCGTTCTAACAGCACAAAGTGGACTAAGACAACATCTTACAGGTTCCCTCGTTCACTGATGAGTTAAATACAACATCTTACAGGTTCCCTCGTTTGCTGATGAGTTAAATACAATCCTTTACATGTGCTTATTTTATATTTATAGAACAGTTGTTTTCCACCTTTTGAAAATTACATTTTAGCATCTAATTGTACCGAAAATCACCTCCTATGCTGGTTAGGGTCTCCTACCAACCTCATTCAACTCTCTCTTTTATAGTTGGTACTAAGGCCCAGAAGGGGTCAGTGCCTTCTCTGAGTCTGCACAGCAGCGGATGCTAAACCTGAGACTAAAGCCAAGTTCCTGATTCGTTAGTGTTTCTCGTGGCCATCCGCCTCCCCTTAATGGCTACCCAAACCTACCTCTCTGGAGATGAGGGTCCCCTCTCACTTTTCTGGAGGTAAAATGTATCCCTAACCTCTTGCCTCCACCCTGGCAACCCACGCTCCTCCTTATCGCTTCCCTGATTCCCAGATAACACCCAAATACAGCCTTCCTTCTCTGCCGGATCCTTGCCTCCCTGAACCAGAACACCTGTCTCTTAAACTTAACCATGGTCCCACACTCCTCTCCGAATACTCCCCGCCATGACCTACACACCCGACACATTCTGGCCACTGCCCTCCTCTCTACCTTGGTCCCACCAATCTCCCCAACTCGCCACACTCTGCACTTGACCCTTCACTCTGTCCCTTAAACTGCCAAGTTGCTCCTGCTCCACAGCCTCCGCCCTCACAGGTCCCACAGCCAGGGGTCTTCTCCCCACTCCTCCACCTTCTTCACATGCCGTTCTCCCTTCAGTGGGCCTCTCCCTGGCCACTGTGGTACCCCTACCTCCATCACCTCCTGGCCGCTCTATCCCAATACCGTGCTCCCAATTCTTCACAGTCTTTCTCTTGCTCTGATTTCAGAGCTGTATGGGGGTTTTGGCTGGCTGGTTTACTGTCGATCTCCTGCACTAGAAGCTAAGTTCCGTTGAGCAAGTTCCCTGTTTGGCTTGCTCAGGGCACCTAGAGCCAGGCCTCGCGCAGAGCAGGTGCTGATGAATATTTGCTGAATGGCTGCACACTGCCTTAGCTGGTAGCAGCCCCTGGGTCTCTGAAAAGGCTCGCGATGTCCGACAGGGCGACATGCTGCCTCTGCTGCTGACTGTGCTACCTGGGCTCTTTCCTTCAAGTAGTATCTATTTCACGCCCAGTACAGCTCTAGGTAAGAAAATAGGACTTGGTTACATACAGTGGCTGTAGTGAGGAAAGAAAGGGGTTCGTGCCATGGAAACCAGCAGGTAAGAGAAGGTATGCTCTCAGCCCAGCATCCTCAGCTGACTTGGGCCACCAGCCTCACATTCCCCTTTGTTTCATTGACTATATAAGTCCACTTTGCATTGCTCTGAAGGAATACCTGAGGCTGGGTAATATAGAGAAAAGAGCTTTATTTGGCTCATGATTCTGCAGGCTGAACAAGAAGCACGTGCCAACATCTGGTGAGGCCTTGGGCTCCTTCCACTCGTGGAGAAAGGGGAAGGGGAGCAGGCGTAGCACATGGAGTGGGAGAGGGGGAGGGGGAAGGGGAGGACATTCCCGGGCTTTTTTTTTTTTTTTTTTTTTGAGACAGAGTCTCGCTCTGTTGCCCAGGCTGGAGTGCAGTGGTGCTATCTCGGCTCACTGCAAGCTCCGCCCCCTGGGTTCATGCTATTATCCTGCCTCAGCCTCCCGAGTAGCTGGGAATATAGGCGCCCGCCACCACGCCCATTGCCGGGCTTTTTAACAATCAGACCTTGCAGGGACCCACAGAGCAAGCACTCACTCATTACCACAAGACAGTGAGGGGGAGATATCCAAACCACATCACGGATCACTTCCTGAACATGGGCCTCCAAGACACAGGAGATTCAGGACCCAGCGTGAGAGCAAGGACACACAGCCTTCCAGAGGGGACTCCCAGTGAGGCCGCCCCACACTGGGGGATTTCAAGCCATCTGGGAAAGATCTGGGGAAAGATAAGGTGATTATTCCAGCCACCTCCAGTCATGGAGAGGCAGGCAGGTGTATGCAGAAAGACAGAGGACAAGGTAAAAGTGTTGGGGGGGACTCGTGGAAATTCAACAATTGTGATATTTTTAACAAGTTCCTATTAATTTTTTTTTTTTTTTTGAGACAGGGTCTGGCTGTGTTACCGAGGCTGGAGTACAGTAGCATGATCTCAGCTCACTGCAGCCTCCAACTCCTGGGCTCAAATGATCCTCCCACTTCAGCCTCCCAATTAGCTACCATGCCCAGCTAATTTTTTTATTTTCTGTAGAGATGAGGTCTCACTATGTTGCCCAGGCTGGTCTTGAACTCCTAGCCTCAAGTGATTCTCCTGCCTTGGCCTCCCAAAGTACTGGGCCAGGGCCCTGCACCTGGCCACCAGTCCCTATTGTAAAAAGGAAAAAATACACACACACAAGCACATATATACTATAGCAAAGAAAGGGGGCTGGATTTTCGGATAACTTATCTGCAGCTCCGAGGACAACCCGGTTCCCCAGGGATTCATTAAGTCCTTCTTGCGTGGCTGCTGAGTCTTCGCCATCAACAAGCCCAGCAACCTCCCCAAAGAAAGGATTCTGCAGCCTGGAGAGGGCCCTCATCCACTGATGATTATGTTTCTTGCTCAGAGGAAACTATGTCTAGTTCCCTGCTAACGCAGCCTTGGGAAGCCAACACTTCACCGAGAACCCTGAATCGGCCCTCTCAGAGGCCGGGAAGGCAGTGGGGCTGGCAGCGCTACTGTTCTGAATTCATGTGCATCGACTGTGTCCCCTGAGCTAAGCCTGCATTCACCGCACTGATTCAAGACAGCCGCACCCATTCACCAGGCTCTGTGTCATCAACGTCACCCCATGATGTGCCAACATCAGGGATCCCCCACTCTGAGCTCAGGAAGATCGTCCTAGGATATTTTTGTAAAGCACAGCAAGAGAGAAATAACAAGAAGGCCAGTGGTAGTGACAGACCTAAAAGTGTTCTGTCCCTGTTAGGCCCCACGACGCGCACCGCTGCATGCTGCCCGGGAGCTCATTCTTAGGTTTTTAGGTCTTTAAAGAGGTTGTGAAGAGGAGGGTATTCCGGATTCTTTGTAAACTGACAGACTTTTTAATTAACATAATACCATGATATTATCACGTCTAACAAAACTAACACCAATCCCTTACTATCTTCTAATACCCAGTCCATAATAAATGTATCTGCTTATCTCAAAAAAAAAAAAAATTCAGTGGTTTTGTTCAAATTGGAATCTCAACACGGTTTAGCCAGCCTTTGGTATTTCTCTTAAGTCTCTCTTCTCTTTTTTTTTTTTATAACAGATGCATTAACCTTAATTAATCAGGAATATATCAAAAGAGTAAGCAGGCCGGGTTCAGTGGCTCATGCCTGTGATCCCAGTGCTTTGGGAAGCCAAGGCAGGTGGATCACTCAAGCCCAGGGGTTCGAGACCAGCCTGGGCAACATAGTAAGACACCCATCTCTACAAAAAAATACCAATACAAAAATTAGCCAGGCATGGTGGTGCACGCCTGTGGTCCCAGCTACTCAGGGGTCTGAGGCAAGAGGATCATTTGAGCCTGGGAGGTTGAGGCTGCAGTGAGCCGTGACTGCACTAGTGCACTGCAGCCTGGGCGAGAGAGAGATCCTGTCTTAAAAAAAAAAAAAAAAAAAAAAGCAAGCAGGATATTACATGAAGGAGCCATTTTAGCCAGGGAAGGGGCCTGAGGACACAGCACATCCCTTCCGCATTGCAGACTTGCAGTCTGTCTCTTGGAAGCTCACAGAGATCTCCATGCATCTTGCTTAAGATCAATGGTCAAAGACTATCAATCCCATCTGTAGCCAGGAGATGGGAGATTACATGATTCTGCCAAGGTACCCCGACTTCCTTTAGGGGATTTTCCCAAATGTCCTCCCTAGCAGTAAGGCCGGATATCACCAGAGGAGGCGAAGAAATGAATGAGAAAATACGCTGTGTCCAACAGACTGACCCGTGTGCCCCCGGGGTGTCCTCATGGTTCGGGTTTTACAGCTTTTATAGGTTTTCTTCAAAACCCCAAATATCAAGGTGAACGTGGCACATCCTACTAAAAGGGAACACATTAATCATTGTGTGATTTCAGAGAATAAAAAGATCTCCTGTAACCCACACAAAAGCCAGGCCCCGTGTGAACCAGGCTGTACATGGCCCACATAGAAAGAAATACTATGATTCACAAACCAAAGGTGATAAAAAGCAATTCCTGCCTTTAGCTGTGCTTGTTGGAAAAGCTTTTAGGGCATCTAATTCATAATCCATAGCAATACTTTCTTTTTAAAAATCTACATTTATTTATTTATTTATTTATTTATTTTTGAGATGGAGTCTCACTCTGTCACCCGGGCTAGTGTGCAGTGGTACAGTCTCAGCTCACTGCAGCCTCCACCTCCCTGGTTGAAGCAATTCTCCTGCCTCAGCCTCCTGAGTAGCTGGCATTACAGGTACCTGCCAACACGCCTGGCTAATTTTTATATTTTTAGTACAGATGGGGTTTCACCATGTTGGCCAGGCTGGTCTCGAACTCCTGACCTCAAGTGATCCACCCGCGTCGGCCTCCCAAAGTGCTGGGATTACCGGTATGAGCCACTGCGCCTGGCCTTCTACTTTTTACTTTGGAATAATTTTAGATTTACAGGGAAGTTGCAGCAGTAACATCTAACATCTCCTTCCCTTTCACCCTCGGTTCTTCCGCACTTTGCAATCTGTTCTGTTGCTTTTCTCTCACTAACTCCCTACCCGGCCCACCTATCCCCGAAAACATACTCTTCCTGGCACCCGGTTTCTGTGAGTTTCAGTCCCTCTTGGGTTTCCTCCTCTTGTTCAGCTTTTTTATTTCACAGCCCACCTGAGCTTCTCTGGCATTTTTTAGTTTTTTCTCCACTTATTTCACTCTAATTTCCCCACCAAGGAATGTGCTGGAGCCAGCTGGGCCGGCCAGAGCCCTCTCCCCCTTCTCACGCTCTCTGCTTATTTTCTCCGCTCTGCCCATTCCCTTGACTCCATTCTGCATGAAAAGAGGGAGCCCGGGGGAAGGACCTCATTTTCCTGAGAGGGTGGAGGAAGCACACAGTGTGAAAACTTCCAGTACAGAGCGGAGGCACGAGCGATGGTGGAAAGCGCTGGAATCGCTGACGTCTTCACAGGTCGCGCCTGCTGCCCTGAGGAGCCCGGCCCCAAAGGCTCAGGCTGGAGCCATCCAAGCCAGGGAGGTCACCCCAACTGCACCCTGCGGCCTCCCGGGCCGCGAGGAGAAGAGTTCTGCAGGGCAGGCAGCGCCTGCAGAGGGGGAGAACACCCGCACAGCTGGCGCCCCTCTGCTGAGATGCTGCCCAAAATACCCTGCTCACGACTGCCTTCCAAGCTAACTGCTGAAGCCGAGAGTTCTGACGGGCAGCAGTGGGCGTGCATGAAGCCTGAGTCATCATTTCAAAGCCGCTGTGGCGGAGCACAGGCATCTGCTCCGGGCACTGGCTTCCCAGCTGGAAGAGGCACCTCCCAGCAAGTCGCCCTTGAGCCAAGAGCCTCGGAGCTCCCTCCCAGTCTCCCGGGTCCCAGAACAGGCGTTTTCATTCATCCATGGGTCTTTACTACAACTTCCGTTAGGCACTACTTCCTTATAAAACCATCCATGGGTCCAAAGATAGTTCTGTTAGTCTGTCTCTGACAATACCCCAAAACACCTCTAACCTCCGTGTGTATGGATCTGCTGGAATATTGGCCCTCACTTTGTAATAACAGCAAACATTATGGCCGGGGTCAGAGCGAAAGTCCATTCTCCTGTTATTTTATTTAATGCTGCTCGCTGAATCAAGTTGCACTGAGATCCTATTGTTCAAACAGGAAGTAGCAGTGCAGGGGACGATGCGCCGCCGCAGGGCTAGAAAAGGCTGCAGCTGGGGTCAGAACAGGCTTTGTCTCCATGAGAGGGCTCCTGGCCAGCTGCTGGTTTCTGGCCCCAGCCAGCTTTCCTGTTACTGTTCTGCTGCACTGTGGCTGGTTTTGCTTACACTCACAGTGCCGCTATAAAAACTTCAGTAGCACAGGGTTCATCTTCTGGACTAATGTAAATACCTAGCAAGCAGCCAGAGCTGAAATATTCACGCAAAATGCATTTCGTCACATTTACTGAGTGTCTCCTGTGTGTCAAGTAACACACTAAGCTCTGTACGTGTAGAATTTTTTTTTCCTTTTAGATATGGGGTCTCACTATCCTGCCCAGGCTGGAGGGCAGTGGCTATTCACACGTATGATCATAGTGCATTGCAGCCTCGAACTCCAAAGCTCAAGTGATCCACCTCAGCCTCCCAAGCAGCCAGGACTCCAGGCACGTGCCACCACTCCTGGCTTTTATGTACGGTCTTAGTAAATACTCACTGTGGCCCAAAGATGTGAGCACTGTTATGAACCCCCATTTTACGGAGGAGGAAACTCAGGCTTAGGATCATTAAATAAGTTGCCCACAGTTACACAGTTAGTGTGGGAGCCAGGCTCTCAGCCAGCAGAGCTTTCTTCATGCAGGATTCCACCTCCTCCCTTAACTTTAGACCCAGCTGGGGCCTGGGGGGCTGGGGACCCCTGCCTGGCATCACGCTAAGGGTCAACACCAGTGCAGGTGCACCCACACCCTGAGCAGCCCGTGCCTCTCCCAGGGTACACCTGCTTAGGAAAAGGCCCGACAGAGACTCCACGCCCCTGCCAGTAACTCCCTGTGTTAGAGAGCAGAACACGCAGTGACGGGCCACAGGCCAGGT
The DNA here is from genome assembly GCF_028885625.2 of Pongo pygmaeus. NCBI lineage: Eukaryota > Metazoa > Chordata > Mammalia > Primates > Hominidae > Pongo > Pongo pygmaeus. The sequence continues at coordinate 129,647,824 of NC_072383.2, forward strand.
GGGGACACACACTTGTGTGGTTAGGCACATACAGGTTTTTGTTTGTTTTTCAAATAAAACGGACATTTTGAAAAGCCAAACAAAATCTCATCATTTCCAGTTTCTCTTGAACATTTGATGGCCAGCAGCCCTTGACTCTTATTTGTACATGGCAACAGCTATAGCCCCAAGGCAGCCTCCTGCCACCCAGAGCCTCCAATCCACAATTGCCAGCATCCCCACTCCCTGATCCCACATGCTGAGGCATTTGTCTTGTACCATGGGCTGGCACTGCTGCTTCTGCCCAGTAAAGAAAGGTCTCTCTGTGCCCATGCTCTCTGCTTCCGGTGAGGAAATGAAACACAGAACCTCCTGGCTTCTGGGACACCCCCTCCCTGGCTGGCCGCTTCTCCCCTCCTACCTTAGGAGCATCAGGGGTCCAGGGCTCACTCCTGCCCCTTGTCTTTCCCCTGTCACTCACCAGCCAGGTGCTCCTGTGATTGATCCTGCTGCCCTCTCCCCAGAGCCAGTGTTGAGTGTCCAAATGGTTCCCCATATCCACTTGCATATCTGATCACAGCCTAGACCTAACTGAACTCCTGGGCTAGGCCCAGTGGCTTACACCTGTAATCCCAGCACTTTGGGAGGCTGAGGCAGGAGGACTGTTTGAGCTCAGGAGTTAGAGACCAGCCTGGGCAACACAGCAAGACCCCATCTCTATAAAAAGTTTAAAAATTAGCCAGGTGTGGTGGTATGAACTTGTAGTCCCAGCTACTTGGGAGGCTGAGGCAGGAGGATTGCTTGAGCCCATGAGTTCGAGTCTGCAGTGAGCTGTGATCATGCCACTGCACTCCAGCCTGGGCAACAGAGCGAGACCTCATGTCAAAAAACAAAACAAAACAAACAACTGAACTCCTGAAACTCTTAGCCCTCCCTTAACACTGGCCCCTCCTCTCTGCTTTCCTCCTTGAAGACAGTCCTTCCAGCTGCCCAGGCTGGTCTTCCTTGTCTCCTCTCCTTCTCAGACCCCAACGCCAAATCCATCTGTAAATCACCATTTCTGTTAATAACATTGTTGAGACATAACTCATATACCATACGATTCAATTCTTCTTAGTATATTCACAGAGTTGTGCAACCGTCACCATTAATTTTAGAATCTTTTAATTACCCCATAAAGACACCCGATACCCTCTAACAGCCCAGCCAAAGGGCTTTTGACTCAAACCTCAAAATATATTGATAAAGTGTCCAAGCTCTTTTGCCCCAACTTCAGCTGTCACTCTAAGTCCCCACCACCTCTTGTCTAGACGGCCTCAGGAACCTCATAATCGCTCTTTTTGTTTTTTTGAGGAAGAGTGGGACAGGGTCTCACTGTGCTGCCCAGGCTGGAATGCAGTGGTGCAATCTGAGCTCACTGCAGCTTTGACCTCCTAGGTTCAGGTAATCCTCCTGCCTCAGCCTTCTGAGTAGCTGGGACCACAGGCACACACCATCAAATCCAGCTATTTTCTAATTTTTCACTATGTTGTCCAGGCTGGTTTTCAACTCCTGGGCTCAAGCGATCCTTCCACCTCAGACTCCCAAAGTGCTGGGGTTACAGGTGTGAGCCACTGCACCTGGCTTGGTCTTCTTTCTATCTTTTTCTACCTTTTGGCACATCTACCCACAGGAGTCAGCACAACGCCTTTAACACATTAAGTGTTATCAATTGTACGTATACGATCTTCTAGTCACTCCCATTTTTGTCAGAGTCAAAGTCAAAGTCCATATGATGGCCCCCTAGGACGGGAGTGATCTGGCCTCCCACCCACTCACCCAAGCACACACACCCCGTGGTCTGTCTCCCTCCTGTCCGGTCACTGCAGCGACACAAGCCTCCTTGCAGTTGCTTGGACACACCGGGCTCATGCCCACCTCAGGACCTTTGCATGTGCCTCTTCCTCAGCCTGGAAAGCTCCTTCCCCAGAAATCCAATGGGATCGCACGCTTACCTGTCACTGGTCATCATCTAAATATCACCTTTCATAAGAGCTTCCCGACTGCCCTACACATGGATGTACAATCCCCACACAGCATTCTTCATCCCCTCAGAGACTTATTTTTCTCCAAAATTTTTATCACCACCCAGCACAGATACATTTGACTTAACCATTTTGTTTGTTTCCTGTCTCCCTCCTCTAGATTACACCTTGTTGGGACAGTGATTTTACCGGGACCATTCATTGCTGGATCTCGGCACATAGAATCTTCCCTGGCATGCAGTCAGTGTTGTAGAAATATCTGAAGAACAAAAGAGCTGCACGTTTCATGAAAAAAGTAGGAGAGTAAGCTGGGCGCAGTGGCTCACACCCATAATCCCAGCACTTTGGGAGGCCGAGGCAGGAGGATCGCTTAAGTCCAGGAGTTCGAGACCAGCCTGGGCAACATGGTGAAACCCCACCTCTACAAAAAATACAAAACTTAGCCAAGTGTGATGCTGGGCAACTGTAAACCCAGCTACTTGGAAGGCTGAGGTGGGAGGATCACTTGAACCTGGGAGGCAAAGGTATAGTGAGCCGAGATTGCACCACTGCCCTCCAGCCTGGGTGACACAGTGAGGCTCTATCTCAAAAAACAAAGCGTGCTGGGGGAGCATACATACTTCTTTGTGGAAGGGCAAGATGTTGCTGTGTGTTTCCCATGTCTAAGAATCCCACCGAGGATGCACGCCGAAGCAAAACATAGCATCTGTGAGGGATCTGAGCTTGTGATTCCTGCATTAGAAGCTCAGAAAGAAACAGAAAACTCCAACATGTGTAGAGCCTGGAGTAAGTCATGGGAGCAATGGCCTCCTACCTTCTTTCCCCTCCCGGAGCAGCAGGGGCCCTGCCCCATGCAGAACCACAGAGGCAGGGCGCTGCCTCACCCCTCCTCGACCAGCGACTCCTGCAGCCTGGGCTCCTGTCTTCTGGCAGGTGCCCACCGGAGCAGCTCAGGTTCGCAGATGTCTCAGAATCTTCCCTCTAGCAAAGTTACTCCTAAAAACCTATCCCAGCCGGGCCAGGGAGGAAACAGGAGATGCCCGGCTCTGCCCGCCTGGAGTCAAGGTCCTGCTGCCCACCATGGGCTCCTGGCTCCAGCTGCGTGGGACAGCCCAGCAGTCAGCACATCCAGGCCTCGGCACGTCTCTGCGGGGCCCAGAGCCCAGTGGGTCCATGCACTCGAAGTCGTGGGGTGATTCCACTTAGCAGAGACTCAGAACAATCAGCTGCCATCGCCTCCCATGGAATGGCTGTGATGCCACGATGGGAAGAACCAACCAACCCACCTGTCTCTCATCCACAAACGGAAGCAAACTGCGAGAACCTCCTCCTCCAGCAAGGGCGGTACAAGCAGCTCTGCAGAGCCACGGAGCGTCCACTGATCCCCAGGACAGGTTGTGGCTCAGGGAGGTGGCGCACACAACGGGCTTCCCAGGCTGCACCTCCAGGCCCCAATCTCTGCTCTCACCTCCTGGGCTCACCCTCCCGGGGGAAGGAGGGGCTGGACATGGAGCCTGTGGCTGCTCAGGGTGGGTGGTGACACTCTTGGTGACGTCCCTCGGTCGTCAGGACTCATTTCCCCGGTGCTAGATGCAGCTCGAGGACAGCAGAGGGGCCCAGCCCGTAAGGATGGGAAGGTCTAACTGTAGATGCTGACACTGAATGCCGGAGACGCAGATGCTTCTACCCCAGTTGCAGCAAGGCTGCTGTCTGCGGAATCCCGAAGGTGACAGCTTTCTCCACCATGGGCCGCCCCAGCCCGCCAGCTTTGGGCTTGCCGTGCATGGGATTATGTGCTAAACTTTGTGGGTGTCACAGGATGCTTCTGACAATATGATAATGAGAACTGGGGAGCGACTGGTATTTTCAAACTCAGTCATCTTTTTCTACTTACAGAGAATCCCGTTTGGAGAGACGTCATGGCAGTGTAGTTTTTTGTTGTTTTGGTCTAGGAAAAAGTAGTCAGATAGGCCTTCTGGGTACAGGCAAAGATAAAGCCCGAATTCTATTCAAGAATAAAAATGTTCAGAAAACCAAAGAGTAAAGCCACACAGTACCAATTCACACTTACGATGTGCCAGGCACAAACCCAAACACATTGCATTATTCCACACATGATCGTCCAAGAGGCCTATGAGGTGGGGGGGTGTCCACCCTCTGGTCCCCTCCAGCTGTGAGGTGGGGGCAGGTGTCAGCTCCATGGTCCCCTCCAGCTGTGAGGCGGGAGCAGGTGTTGGCTTCACGGTCCCCTCCAGCTGTGGGGGGGGCAGGTGTCGGCCCCATGGTCCCCTCCAGCTGTGAGGTGGGGGCAGGTGTCGGCTCCATGGACCCCTCCAGCTGATGAGCGACCCCTGCTGCCCAGCGGACCTCTGCTGCTGCCCTGGTTCCCCTACCATGTCACTGACTCAAGGTCTTGGTTTCTATAATTAATCCCTTGCATATAATTTCTTCCCTTTTCAGTATCTATTATTTCCCACGTAAAATACTGACACCCTCCACTGACCTCACATTCCCTCTAGTTATCCTCCCTGTATAACGAAGCCCTCAGCAGGGCACGGCCTCACCTCCCATCTCTGCAGGGCACGGCCTCACCTCCCATCTCTGCAGGGCACGGCCTCACCTCCCATCTCTGCAGGTCACGGCCTCACCTCCCATCTCTGCAGGGCACGGCCTCACCTCCCATCTCTGCTGAGTCCACTTCATTCAGGCTTCTGTCCCCAGCTCCCTCTGAAACCACACCTGTCCAGGTCACCAGCGAGGTCCGTGTTGCCGAACCCGGTGGCACCCCCTTCCTGGCCTTCCCAGGGGCAGCTTCCCTGGCTGGCCACTCCCTCCTTCTTGAACCTCTTTTTTCACTTGGACTTGAGGACCCCGTACTCTTTCCCATCCTTGCCTTCCCCTCAGTTCCACCTCAGGCTCCTCTGCTGAACCCTCCTCTTCTTCCAGACCTCTAGTTCTGCAATGCCCCAGCTCCCAGTCCTGAGCCCCTTCTCTCTTCCCACATTCTCCCGGGTTGGTCTCCTCTAGTCTGTGGTTTGGGGCACCATCTACACAGATGCTTCCCTGATTTTCCGTCATCAGTGCCTCCTCCCCAAGCTCTAGCCTCATATCTTCAATGGCTGATTTAATTTTTGACTTCTATGTCCAGGTTTACCATTTACAAAGCACAACTCTTGATTATTCACCAGCAAACACACTTTCCCCTGCATTTTCTCCTCCTGGCAAATGATCTCGCCACTGACCTGTCTGCCTGGGCTAACACCTGGGACCACCCCTGAGACCTCAGCATCCCTGCAGGAAACAAGCCGTGAGAAGGACGATTTACTGAAAATGCCTGACTGGAAGGGCTACTCTCAGAGATGGGGGCAGAGATAAGCAACAAAGGACGGATGTTGAGGGACCCAGAGACCAGCGACAGCAGGAAGTCCCCACCACCCTAGGCCAGAAGGGACCAGAAAGAAACAGAATATTTGGAGGCCAGGGAAGGTGGGTCTCCTCGTGGTGGGAACTGTGATCAGGCAGTGACCAAGCCCAGGGGCGTGGGTCCACAGCAAGGAGGCAGTGAAGGTGCGCCCTCCGCCCCCCCTCCTGCTTGTTCTTCCCACCGCAGAGCCTCAGGAATCCGAGTACAGATGAGGGGTGGATGCGGCCCTCAGGCCTGGCACCTGGGCACAAAGCAAGAGGAGGCCGAGGGTGGCAGGAAGGGGGATACAGATAGAGAAGAACAGGCTCACGCCTACTCCCTCGTCTACTATGGGGGCACAGGAGAAAGTAAGGGCCGAGGCAGACTCAAAAACAGGCTCCCCTCTGAAGACGCTCCCCACGCTCACACAGGTGCATCAGCAGAGGCTCGAGGGCGTGCAGCTCAACCTCTGTCAGCTATTGGCTGACTGCTGACATATGTAGACAAGGGGACAAACCCTGGGAAGCAGACGTAAAATAGAAACAATAAATTTAAAAACTGATGAGGGACATCGACGCCTACATACCAGAGACAGGTTTCACAGATTGAGCCTTGGCAAGTTACTAACAAAGAAAGGAATTAAAAATGAACAATCAAACATGCAGCAACAACAATCATCTTCAGGGATCCAATTCCAGAATTACTATATTACTAAAAACATCCAGTTTTAAATAAATGATACATGCAAAGAAACATGAAAGTGGAACTCATGCATGAAAGCATAAAAAAACAGCAAATAGAAACTCTCTCTCCATGTCTCCAGGTTTCTGATGTAGCAAAGACTTCAAAGCAGCTGTTATAAATAGGATCAAAGAACTAAAGAAGACCAGGTGTAGTGGCTCACGCTTGTACTCACAACATTTCGGGAGACCGAGGTGGGAAAGTCACTTGAGCCCAGGAGTTGCAGACCAGCCTAGGTAACATAACAAGACCCCATCTCTAGAAAAATTTTTAAAATGGTGGCTTACGTCTGTAATCCCACCACTTTGGGAGGCTGAAGCTGGAGGATCACTTGAGCCCAGGAGTTCGAGACCAGCCTGGGCAACATGGCAAAACTCTGTCTCTTACAAAAAGTTTTTAAAAATAGCCAGGCATGGTGGCATACACCTGTGGTCCCAGCTACTTGGGAGGCTAAGGTTGGGGGAGTGGGGATCATCTGAGCCCAGGTAGGTTGAGGCTGCAGTGAGCAGTGATTGGGCCACTGTACTCTAGCCTGGGTGACAGAGTGAGACCTTGTCTTGAAAACAAAAAGAAACTTAATTTTAAAAAGAACTATTAACACTTAATAGTTTAAGGTAGCAGGTAAAAAAAATTAAATACAAAGAACTAAAGAAAACTATATTTAATTAAAATAATAATAAATCAACACATAGAGATTCTCAACTATGCAGAAATTATTTTTTAAAAGGAGCCAAACTAAAATTCTACAGTTGAAAAGTAATCACCAAAATGAAAACACTCACTAGAAGAGCTCAACAGTAGACCCAAAATGGTACAGGAATGAATCTGTGAACTCGAAGTTAGATCAGCACAGGTTACCCATTATTAAGAACAGAAAGAAAAAACACTGAAGAAAAACAAACAGAACCTCAGAGACATATAGGCCAGCATCCAGCATCCCAAAATACACACAGCAGGAGTGGCAGGAGGAAAGAAGACAAAGGTGCAGAAAAAGCATTTCAGCAAATAGTGGCCCAGAGCTTCCAAAATGTGATGAAAAACAGAATATGCAGATATCTACACCTAAACTTCTAAAAGACAAGACAAAATCTTGAAAGCAGCAAGAGAAAAATGACTGATCACATATAAGAGAGCATCAATATGATTAACAGCCAAATTCATGCATGAGACAGAGGAGGCTGGAGAGTGGTAGCATAAGATCCTCAAGGGCTGAAAGAAAAAAAAAAAAAACTGTAAACCAAGAATTCAATATCCAGCAAAACTATCCTTCCAAACTGAAGGTGAAATTGAGAAATTCCCAGATGAAAAAAAGACAGAGAATGCGTTGCTAACAGACTTGCTTTACAAGAGATACCAAAGGAAGTCCTTGAGGCTGGAAGAAAACTACTCTAGAGAGTGATCCAAGCCTGCAGGTAGAAATGAAGAGCACCAGAAATGGTCACTATGTATGCTAACATAAAACACTGCAAATATATGTTCTCCTTTATTTTCTTAACTTCTGTAAAAGATATAAGATTGCATAAGACAATAACTTAATCCAGAATATATAAAGAACTCTTAAAATTCAAAAATAAGCCAGGTACAGTGGCTTACAACTATAATCCCAACACTTTAGGAGGCTGGGGTAGGAGGATCACTTGAGCCCTGGAGTTCAAGACAGCCTGGGCAACAGAGTGAGACCCTATCTCTACAAAAAAATTTAAAAATAGCCAGACATGGTGCCACACACCTGTAGTCCCAGCTACTCAGGAGGCTGAAGCGGGAGGATGGCTTGAGCCCAGAAGGTCGAGGCTGCAGTGAGCCAAAAATAAAATTAAATTAAAATTAAATAAAACTCAAAAATAAGACAGCCAAATTTAAAATGTGCAAAAGATTTGAGTTAATATCGTACTTTAAAAGATCTATGAATGGCTAATAAACACGTGAAAAGATGTCAACACTGTTCATCAGTAGGAAAATGCAAATGAAAACCAAAGTGAGACACCACTCCACACCCACTAGCATAGATAGGTTTAAAAACATAACACAATACCAAGAGTTGGTGAGGATGTGGAGAAACTGGAATCCGTATACGTTCCCTTTTACTTGGAAGTAAAATGACACAGCATTTGGAAAGTTCAGTTGTTCCTTAAAATGTTAAATATAAATTTACATATGACCCAGTATTTCTATTCCCAGAAAGCTACTAAGGAAAATGAAAAATAAGTCCATATAAATATATGTACACAGATGTTCATAGTAGCATTATTCATCATAGTAAAACTGGCGGCCAGGCGCGGTGGTTCACACCTGTAATCCCAGCACTTTGGGAGGCTGAGGTGGGCGTATCACGAGGTCAGGAGATCGAGACCATCCTGGCTAACATGGTGAAACCCCGTCTCTACCAAGAATACAAAAAATTAGCCTGGCGTGGTGGCGGGCGCCTGCAGTCCCAGCTACGCGGGAGGCTGAGGCAGGAGAAGGGTGTGAACCCGGGAGGCGGAGCTTGCAGTGAGCCGAGATCACGCTAGTGCACTCCAGCCTGGGCGACAGAGAGAGACTCCGTCTCAAAAAAAAAAAAAAAAAAAAAAGGCAACACTTCAATGTCCGTGAGGTGGCAAAGGGACAAAGTGTCCCCTTACAATAAAGGACGCTCAGCAGCAAAAGGGGACCGATTACCCATGCATGCTTCAAAGGGACAGCCTCGGTGATGCTGCGAGTGAAAGAAGCCAGATGCAGAAGACTCTCATACCTGACCCTACTTTCACGAAACGTCCCGAAAGACAAACCGATGGAGAGAAAGCATCGCCGGGGGGTGGCCTAGCGCCAGGATGGGAGCTGGGATTAACAGCAAATGGGCGTAACGGTAGTTTTGGGGTGATGGAAATGTTCCCAAAAAAGAGGGCTGTGATGGTTACACAACTCTATTAATTACTAAAATCATATAATTACACAGTTATGACGGATGAATGTATAGTAGATTATACCTCAGTAAAGCACTTTTTCAAACACGACGAAGGAATGGCAGACAATACTTCCCTCCAGGCCTGCTGCTGGCCTGCCAGAGAAAGAGGCCCTCCCTCCCCGCACTGGGCCCGCCCCCCACGCCCAGGGCAGTGCTCTACACTTGAGTGTTCCAGCGTCTGGGTCCTAATTCCTAGTGCGAGCACGGAAGGACACAGGGAATGTTGGGAGCTGCATGGACCATGTCTTGGTCCCATGGGACCTGGCCCTACTTGACCCAAGGCCACACCCGCTTGTAGACATTAACTTTTGGGGGGCGTTGAGTCCTAAGAGACCCAGCTGCCCACGCCACACAGGGGGAAAGGAAGCAGCTGGAGAGTCCGCTGCCCACACCACCCCGTGCTCCACGGCCTCACCCCCAGGCCGTCACAGAGCCCCAGTCTCCCGCCACTTCAGTGCAACCCTTGCTGTCTGCCCACTCCTCAGGACATGACGCTTAGGACCTTACCTTACTCTCCAGCTCAGAGCCTGGCTCCCATGGCCGGGCCAGATCTGCCCTGGCCGCTCCCCTCCGCCTGAGCCACGCCCCGGCTTCCTGCTCACCAGGCCTGCGTTAGTATCTGCAGCTGTGCTTCTCCGGGCCGCCGCAACACCAGCCTTCCCGCATTGCTCCAAGACAGTGGGCCTGGTGCATGCTCAGGAAATTCAACAATTCCAAAACATTGTCACTCTCCCTGCCTGACGACCAGCCTTGTACTCCACTCACAGGGCAACCTGCTTTAGCAAACTCAACGACACATTAAAAAGTACAATTTGCAAAGGAGAGCTATCACCTGGCTGGGTGTTCTGCGCCTAGAGACTGGGCCCCGGGAGAGCGCTCCACAGTGAACTTGCGAAGGATGGAATTTACATAAAGAAGGCACCGTCTTTAGTCCTGGAAAGGCACCCTGGGATTCTCCAACTCCGTCTGTCTTTTTCACAGGCAGAGAACAGAGGTCCCAGGAGGCAGGGCCTCCCCTGCACTCTCTGGAACCTCTCCCTGCCAAGAAGCCAGAGGCCGTGTTTTCTCAGGCTTAGGAATCTGCACTCTCTCGCTCAAAGGCTGCGAGTCAGAACAGGAGGGCCATGTGCTGCCTTGAATTTCTCTTACTGCTCAAATGGAAAACAATGAAACAGGGCTGTCCACATCACAGCCTGGCACCTGCCAGTCATTTAGAGCCTGGCACGCATTTCCATAGCTCCTCTGACGCCAGGAAAATCTCCGGAGGGCTCCTGCCTCTGGATGTCTAAATGTTCTTGCCTTAAACCCGGTGTTACCCTCCACCGCTCCCACACCGCACACATACGAATTTTAACAAAATCTTAAAACCAGAACTTAAAAGGTTACATGGTACCAGGTCCATTTGGTTCCATGTGAAACCAACTAGGAAAATCCGCATTAGGCTCTTCCTCAGCTGTGCCGAGGGCCTGGTTTCTATTCATTTGAAAAGCTGTGTGCGCCCCTGTATGGTCTGTTCTTTACTTTAGGGCTCGCTTTTCTTAATAGTGAGTGTTGTTATGGTAACTAAAATAAGGAGCCGGCCAGTGCTCCTAGGGAGGAAAACCTCGACGACTCCGCAGGTGCAGGCACTGGCCACAGACCCACGCCTGGGACACTCGCGTTTGTATTTAGCAGAGCACAGGAGTCAGGGATCGCGGGCAGGGGCGGGAGGAGGCGTCTGCGCACTGGCCACGGTGTGGGGGACCCAGCCCTACCCCTTCCCGGGGCTGAGTGGGACTCTCCACGAGGCCAGCAGTTTTTCCAGGTTTTTCTGCTCCTCTGGTGGATATGCAACCTTTCCAGTTTGAATTCCACCTTGGTTTAATCTACTTTTTAAACTCATGAAAGGATGTGAATGTAGATTTGCTGAAGACATTCATAAAAAGTCATTTAGGCAATAAATACTATAGGAGTACAGTGTCTTTAAAAAGTATAAATAAATTATTGAATGTACACGTCAAGACTGATTTGAAAGGAAATTCATTCTGGGAGAAATAGAGAAATAGATTAAAATTAACATCTAGGGCTCTGTCTCCATGAATTAGTTTTCTCCAGTTCTATCTTCTTTTTTTTTTCAATTGTGGTTTTCAAGTGTCATTTTCCAATATGATCAGAATTCAGTTGAGGAAGTAAAGAAATTCTACTTAATAAGAAAAACTCTGAATAAGGATTAAGTATAGAGGATAAATAACTCAGAACATAGTGGGGAGCGGGGAGATCCCCCCATTAACAAATGGAATGTGTCAAATTGACAAAAGAATTCAAACAGAGTGACTTTGAGATAGAGCCCAAATTCACTGAATTGATATCTGTTAGAAACAGCAGGAATTCCAGCAAGTCCCTTGCATGGTACTGACAACTGAGCCATGAACAACAGAAGCTTGTAATATAACACTAATAATCAAAAAATTACCAAATAGTTCAAAAATTACATCATTACACATAATAACAGCCACAAGAGCAATTTGCCTAGTAGAACAATTTATTAATGAATATGCAATAAAGTATCTCCTCAAAATCTTTCCAGAAATGACAAGGCAGGAAGTGAATACTTCTATGCTTCTCTGGAAATTTTTAATGTAAACATGAAATATTTGAAGAACCGATTAAAAAGTCACAAGTGAATCTGTAAATACATTTTTAGTCTGACTTCAAATCGGTACATGAGGCTTAGACACACACGTCATTGGACAAGTGACTTAAATATCTAAATACAAATCAAATAGTATTTTCATAACTTCAACTATAAAAACACAAATTTCAGTAGATACTGCAAATCTAAGAAGAATAACTTGAAAAATACCATAATAAGTGTTGTAAAAGGGGAGGACTCATATGACGGACCTTGAAGGAAAGGTGGGACATCACGGGAGGCAGGTCCCCCCCCCATGGACATGATTCCACAGAGGCGTGGAGTCCTGCTGCCACCAGCATGATCCTGAAATATTGAAAACCCTCAAGACAAGTGATACCTTCAACATAGCCACTAATCAGTGGGCACATCCCATGACAGGGTGTTTGACGACCAAAAGAAAAAAACAGTCAGAGGCAGAATTCGCCTAGTAACTGCCACACAGCGACCACCAGCGAGTGATTCAATGGACACGTCATGGATGAGGGAGATTCGGCATTGTGTTAAGTAAGGGACGCAGCTTCTGAGCCATTCAATATTCTCCACACCTGTTTGGAATCAGGCATCTCTACATTAGTTTCAAACCAAATGGTGTTAAAAGTCACATGCTTACACCACCACATACAGGAGTAACAAGAGTTAACGATATTTGAGGCATCCTTCATGCACTCTTTTAACATTCTGACTAGTGACTCTCTAAACAGATGTCTGCTCACCAGTTCATACATTTTACAAGTCTAAAAATAAGTCATATTCTTCTACTGAAAAAATGAGAAATAAAAAGGTTTAATTATCATGAATCCCTATACATTTTGGAAATTAACTTTTAAAGCTCAGCAAAACATTAGGTACTTAACAACATGTATGTGATCTGTACAATAGTTTAAATTTATAAGAATTACTCGATGTCTCAGGAATAATTTCCTCGAGTCCTGAGAGTACTGAACCTCAGTTTCATCACCGTCTTAAATTCAGACTTTATTCATGTGAACTGGGAAACTCGAATCTCCTATTTAGTGAAGAGACCACGGTCTTTACAGCGCAGTAACCATTCATTATCCCGGGGGAGGGAACAGGCGGAAATGGAGCTGAGGCCGAGGCTTTTCTGGAGGGCACCAGCACATTTCAACTCACAGAAGGCACTTGAGGGCTTTGAGGGGCTTTGCAACCAATGTTTTCTGTGACAATGGGAAACTTTGTAAACAACTGTACAAAGGTGGCTCCAACACCATGAAGCTTCCTATTTCACTCAAAAGGCCACATTCAGTATATAAAAATGGGGTAAATTAAGATGCTAATATATTAAACAATTTATAAACATTTAAAATTATAGATATCTTACAAAAACGTGATAAAAATTATTTCTTCAAACAGGCAATAAACACAACAGTATAAAAGGTCTCTTAATTAGCACATACTAGCTGGGAGAGGGAGGGAAAGGAAGCCTTAGACCTGAGATCTAAAAGCTTCAGAACGGCCTGCCCGGTGGCTCACGCCTGTAATCCCAGCACTTTGGGAGGCTGAGGTGGGTGGATCATGAGGTCAGGAGTTTGAGACCAGCCTGGTCAGCATGGTAAAACCCCGTCTCTACTAAAAAAAAAAAAACACAAAAAATTAGCTGGGTGTGTTAGCACATGCCTGTAATCCCAGCTACTCGGGAGGCTGAGGCAGGAGAATTGCTTGAACCTGGAGGCTGAGGTTGCAGTGAGCCGAGATCACATCACTGCACTCCAGCCTGGATGACAAAGTGAGACTCCCGTCTCAAATAAAAAAATAAAAAATAAAAAAAAAAAGCTTCATAACATAAAGCATTCCTTCCTAATTAAACTTCATGCACATTTGTAACACTGAAATATTTTTAATATTAAAATGTTCAATATTTTCTTATTTCAAGGCCAGTGAGAGAAGTCTCACACTGCTCACATTCTGTAGTGTGTCATTCAGGGTCACGCATCACACCCACTGTGCTTAAGGCGCTTTCACTGAACAAGACGTTCGGTTGTGCTTCTTCCATGAACTCATACATTAAAAGGTCAGCACTCGATGCCGGGTTACAGCGTCTGAGATTCATTCACGAAATGACAGGATGCTGATTTGGTTGCAGATGTGGTCTGAGTCTCAAGGATAAATGGCTCTTGGGATATGGTTGCTATGACAATGTTGTTGCTAGGATAATTCCAAGGATCACAAGCAAAACAATTACACAAATAATAATGAACATCATTTTCTGCAAGATAAAGAAAAATATTAATTTGCAATGTATCAAAGAAATCAACAATGTCATTTGCTAACTAAATCCTTCTGGGATTTGGGATAGTTTAAAAAATACATCCATTATCAAGAAAGGACTCCTCCATGTCATAGAAAAGAATGTGATCTCGGCTCACTGCAACCTCTGCCTCCCGGGTTCAAGTGATTCTCCTGCCTCAGCCTCCTGAGTAGCTGGGACTACAGGAACCCGCCACCACGCCCAGCTAATTTTTGTATTTTTAGTACAGACTGGGTTTCAGCATGTTGGCCAGGATAGTCTCAATCTCTTGACTTCGTGATCCACCCGCCTCAGCCTCCCAAAGTGCCGGGATTACAGGCGTGAGCCACCACGCCCGGCCGACACTTTATTTTAATCATAATAAAACTCCAGGATTGCTTTTAATTGGATGAATTACACATATTTTTAAAACTTTAAACGAATTTCTTGTTGGCTGAAAAATCCTATTTTTTCTTTCTTTTCTGAAAGGAGGTGTCACTCTGTCGCCCAGGCTGGAGAGCAGTGGTGCAGACATGGCTCACTGCAAACACATCCTCCTGGACTCAAGCAGTCCTCCCACCTCAGTGTCCCAAGGAGCTTGGATGACAGGCATGCACCACCCTGCCCGGCTAATTAAAAAATATGTTTTTAAGAGATGGGGTCTTGCTATGTTGCCCAGACTAGTCTCGAACTCTTGGGCTCAAGCGATCTTCCTGCCTTGGCCTCCTGAAATGCTGGGATTACAGGCACGAGCCACTGCACCTGGCCTTATCCATTTTTTACATTTAAATATGACAAACGTGTAAGAAATCAACAAGACATTCATTCATTCTTCCACCGCACTGATGGTCTGGAAGCCGGGCGCGACACAGCATTTCACTGTTTAAAAATTAACAAGAATCCTCACACAAGGAAAGCGAGGCCGTCTTTGGCTTAATAATGGCGTCTCCTCCAGGAAGCTTGTCTGAGGGAAGGGAAGGAAGACACGGCAGGAGGCACCGCGCTGTAGGGCTTTGAGTTCTCTTTCTCAACAGCAGAGATCCATCATTTTAATTACAGTTCCAAATGTACGAGTGCTTTTACCTAAGAAATCCTGTTTGCTGAGCCTGGACAGCTCCAAGACTGCCGGCTCAGTCAGTTACGCAAGGTTATCAAGAGGCACATGGCAGGCCCCGGTGAGCCTCCCAGTGACTCCTCAGGACCGGGGAGAGCTGCCTGCAGGAGGCCCCTCCCTCAAACTCTGGTTCCGTGTTAACATCACGCACATTTCCTGCAAAGCCCCAGCCACTCTCTCATCCTCTACATGCGCTCCTAAGCCCCTCTCTCAGCACCTTCCTAGAGAAACCTCTTCTTCCTTTTCTCTGTGATGCCTTCCTTCCCTCCAGAGGGAGGCGCGCGCCCTCCTGCTCAGCAAGTGAGTGTGCTGGCAGCTGGGCCACCTGTAGTCAGCTCCACGCATCGTGCTCTCATCTCCTGCTGCTCTTGCACTGCCTGCCACGTGTCTGGGTGCTCGACGTGTGTGCGCTTTCCTGCCACATCTGGCTTTCAGGATGACTGTCAACTACATGGAGTCTAGGGTTACAGGACTCAGGAGTCATCTAATCTGGTGACAGCGAGAGTGGAGAGGGCACACCCTGGGGAGTCCAGCTCCAGGTCTGGGCCAGGGCCCTCTCACCGAATACCTGTAAGACTCCACCTGTCTCCTTAAAGCAGCGCATCCCACCCATGCTCCGGGGTGACGGGCCTGTACCTGGCACACCCTGCAGGGAGGGGCAGCACCCAGCCCCAGGAAGGCCAATTGCTAAAGGATGAAAGCCTATGTTAATATTTTAAAGGTGAAATTAAGGACATTCATCACTGCCTTCCTATGCAAAGATAACTGCTGGTTTCACTTTGGTCTGCTTTTTATCAATGAGGATCCTTCTATGTTCATTCTTATTTACAGACACTAGGGTGAGATGGCCAGCCAGGCCCAGGGCCCAGGACTTCAAGCCCACTCCCCAGGGCTCACACTGAGAGGAGCCTTCTTTTAGTCAACCTTAATGCCAAGTAGTGCCCATGAAAAGTAGCGCATTTCACTGTGTCCACGCTACAAATTGTAATTTTATCTGTAGTGTAACCACATTAAACTAACCGTATTATAGCTACTAGGAAAAAACTCAGAAAGTACATGTTAGAATCATGAAAATATTGAAAAATACTACTATAACAATGAAGAAAAATCACGTACAATATTTTCAGCAAAGCTAAGAAAAAAATAGAACATCTTGCCTAATAAACATCCTACACAAACATCCTGCCTAATAAAAACAGACTGTAAGAGAGTTCTGACTGCCAAATAATGGAATGTTAACACATGCAGCATCCCAGAGCTCCTTATGGAGTAATTTCAGGTGTAATTGTGTGGCTTTTGCATAAATGTCAGAAGACTAACTTGAAAACTTGTCATCTGGTAACTGTGCATGGTGAGCGTAACAGATGCTCACATTAAGATATCAATCTCTTGTTTTGAGATGGTCTCGCTCTGTCACCCAGGCCGGAGTGCCGTGGTGCGATCTAGGCTCACTCTAGCCTCAACCTCCCCAGGCTGAGGTGATCCTCCTGCCTCGGCCTCCAGAGTAGCTGGGACTACAGGTGCGTGTGCCACCATGCCCAATTAGTTTTTGGATTTTTTTTTTTCTGTAGAGACAGGGTGTTGCCATGTTGAAGGAATAAATCTTAAAGATTACAAAGCAATAGTGAGACTTAACCATGCTCATGATTCCTTTCTGCTGTATGTTAACTTTTTAAAAAGCCTTGGGTGACTATCAAGTCTGCAGTCACTTCCATAACCCAAGAATAAATTCATCGGGGATGACTTGCCACACTCTAGACACCTGGGAACAGTTCACAACTGTCTAATACAAGAATTATGCCAAACAAACATTTACAGAGAAATCACTGCTGTGTCCACCTGTGACACACCGACAGCATTCCCACTTCAAGGCCAGTGCAAGGATGGCTCCCAATGCGTGAGAAAACCAGGGGACAAAGCCCGCTGAAGTTTAGGAAAGGTGACACTCACACCGTGAGCAAAAGCAATGATTCTTTAAATAAACTGATACCTTTTATATTCAGAATTCTTCAAGAATTAACAGGCATGCTAACTAAATATAATACGTAATTTTCCTTTTAATATTAAAGGAAATATTTTTAAATAAAATAGATGCTGCTTATATAAAGGTCGAAGGATTTTCCTTTCAGTCAATGTTTTTCTCAGTGTTAATCCATGCCCTCGATTCCATAGTAAAATGATGTGTTAGTGTATTTTATAAAGTACCTTTCAGTGTTGCAATTACTCTAAAAGCTAAAAAACTCAGGAGACAAAACATTACAACTGAGAATTAATCTTCACTGATATTTCTATGACATTTAATGAAGAATCCACTACATGTAAAGAGCTAATGGTCTCCTTAGATCAAAAACAAAAGATTCAGGCTGAGTACAGTGGCTCATGTCTATCTATAATCCCAGCACTTTGGGAGGCTGAGGGCCAGGAATTCGAGACCAGCCTGGGCAATACAGAGAGTTCTCATCTCTACTAAAAATAATTTTTTTTAAATTAGCCGAGTGTGGTGGTGCATGTCTGTAGTCCCAGCTACTCGGGAGGCTGAGGTAGGAGGATAGTTTGAGCCCAGGAGGTCAAGACTGCAGTGAGTCATGATCACGCCACTGCATTCCAGCCTGGGTGACACAGCAAGACCCTGTCTCAAAAAAACTTTTAAAAACAGGATAAGAAGGTAGCCTTGGTTTAAAAATGAGTTACCACCCAGCCTATGCTTGTTCTCAGTAAACATAGTGGCTGGGCACTAGAATCAGCACACAGGCAGATGTATCACTAGATGGCATTATCTGTACTGCGTGGCTGGCAAGCTTTTATTAGTTTTATGTCTATTACAATTAAGCAAACACTATTATTGGTTAATTGCAAAAGTTAATAAGTAAATTAGTTGATGAGTTACTTACTCCACCCTGGCAGAGAGGCATGCACACTGACGTTATCCACACCATCATTTGCCAACTGACAAGCCAATAATTAGAGCGATTACGGCAACCAGAACCACTGACACAGCGATAATTATCCACTTTTTCTGTCAAAGAAAAGCAAGCTGATTATATCATGCACGGTTAATTTCATATTGCCACATTAAAAGACATCCTTCATTTAAAATAAAACGACCTGGCTGGGTGTGGTGACTCATGCCTGTAATCCCAGCACTTTGGGAGTCCGAGGCGGATGGATCACCTGAGGTCAGGAGTTTGAGACCAGCCTGGCCAACATGGCGAAACCCTGTCTCTATTAAAAATACAAAAACCATCCGGGCGTGGGTCTGTAATCCCAGCTACTCAGGAGGCTGCGGCAGGAGAATCACTTGAACCCAGGAGGCGGAGGTTGCAGAGAGCCAGGATCGTGTCACTGCACTCCAGCCTGGGCAACAGAGCAAGACTCCATCTCAAAAAAATAAAATAAAATAAAATAAAGCAAAACAACCCATCAGAACTCACTTTAGAAGCTAAGTTACAGGACACTGCTTAATACTGTTGGGCGACTTCTTGAGAGAGTGACTTAATAAGGTCAGACTACTTGGCTTTAAGCTGCTATGTAACTGTTATTTCAGGTTTCATCCATGGGGACAGCACGACCATGTCATTTTGCCACATTTCTGATGACTGAGACATGCAGTTAGTTTTCCGCACGTACAGAGGTATGGGCCTGCTAGCTCAGTGACGGAGAGCCCCGCTGCCTTGTCACGAAGCCCCTACACGCTGAGTACTCGAGCCTTTCGCTCCTTCTTTTATGTTCTTGGCAGTTACTTCTTCACTGCTCCTGACATAGCACACAGAAAAAAAAACCCTTCTACAAACATTGCCTGGCCTCCCTCTGAGGGCCACATGGCTCCCCGAGAATAAATGCAGGACACTAGGAGTGGGGACGACCCACACCTGAGCCAGGGGCAGCAGCAAAGCATTTGAGCGGCAAGGAGACAGGGAGACAAGCCAGGAGGGTTCCATTAGTAGGCATCTAATCAAAAGGACAGTGTCATTTCTGAAACAGGCATCACGTCTCTGAAGAGTTTATATGCCAGGTACCGCATAGACCCCAATCACCTCACAGAGCCAGGCTTGCTCATCCACAGAGGAAAATGAAAACGTATCACACCCACCACCTTCCTCCTTTGTAAAACCAATGAACTTTCACTATCGTTTTCACCAGACTGACGTGTTCAGGTCATGGAGAAAAGGAACAGGACTGCCTGTTTTTAATGAAAGCTGACTTAGGCCTGGAACTAAGTTAAGCACTTTATACAGGTATCTCTTCACCTCAATTTACATTAGGGGCCAATTTTTTTAAAGCAATAAATGAAATAACGTGACAAACCATGTCTGGCATTTCAGAGATGACGAGCATACTTAGACATACCCAGGAAAAGCGGAGGGTGTGCCCTGGCGGCTGAGCCTGCAGCCCCGGGGTGTGAGTGAGGGTGTGCCCTGGCGGCTGAGCCTGCAGCCCGGGGGTGTGAGTGAGGGTGTGCCCTGGCGGCTGAGCCTGCAGCCCGGGGGTGTGAGTGAGGGTGTGCCCTGGCGGCTGAGCCTGCAGCCCGGGGGTGTGAGTGAGGGTGTGCCCTGGCGGCTGAGCCTGCAGCCTGGGGGTGCGTCTCAGGGCCATCACCTGGAGGTGCATCCACACACACCGTCTCACTCCATTTTTTCCTAACATGGTGAAAATCAGCATCTCTGTGTATTAGCACAAGGAGGTGACAATGTGGAAAACCCATAATCTCTCCAGTGTCAGAGGCACTATCATAAAATGCCTAAGTTAGGAGAGTAAGTTTTAAATTTTTGCCCCGTAACAAAAAAATCACACAGGGTTCCCTGAACCCTTTTTAATGCAAAGTCTGTGCATCTTGGGTGAAAGGGGCTCCCTTCTTTTGAGGATCCCTTTAAGTGGGTGCTACCTAAGACTGCAGGTCCACGGTCTCAAATAATTCTCCTCTTTCCTCCAAACCAAGAATTCACAAATAACCTAAATTAAAAATAAATGTTCATTGCATCAAATGTGTAGCCAACAATTTGGTGCCGGACACCGTGACTCACTCCCAAAGTATCTGTAATCCCAGCACTTTGGAAGGCCGAGATGGACAGATCACTTGAGGTCAGGAGTTCAAGACCAGCCTGGCCAACATGATGAAACCCTATCTCTACTGAAAATACAAAATTAGCCTGGCGTGGTGGCGGGTGCCTGTAATCCCTGCTACTCAGGAGGCTGAGGCAGGAGAATCACTTGAACCCAGGAGGCTGAGGTTGCAGTGAGCCGAGATCACTCCATTGCACTCTACTAGCCTGGGCAACAACAGCGAAACTCCAATTCAAAAAAAAAAAAAAAAAAAAAGTGCTGGGATTATAGGCGTGCCACCACACCCAGCCCTAGGGTTTCAATTACTTAGAACACAAAAGGGTTTATACTACAAATAATTCACCTAATAAACCTTTTAAACTTTTAGCAAAAAGAATTATTTCCATTTTAAAACAAAACATTTATTTAATTAATTATTTCTTGGAATACCTTTTAGGCAGGCTTACATCCATGTATTACAACTTGAAACCAAATGAAGAGAAAAATGCAGCTTAATTCTTCGAAGCCAAACTCACCCTTCTCGCCTTGCTCTGATATTTGATAGCTTTCTTTGTTTCTTCTTTAGCGTGTTCTACATAGTCTGTAGCATTCATAACGTTTCTTTCTATGTTGTTGATCATTTCACCCTTAAAACAAAAAGTTTCAAACTTAGAAGACATTTTCAAATTGCTTAATTATGTATCTTTAAGACAACCATAGAACAAAGTTTTTATATAAACACGATGTGCATGTAATGGATACTGAGGGTTTTTTTCACATTTACAGAAAGATAAAAGATGAGGCCATTATACATGTGCCAGTGCAAAGCAATCAAAACTCAATTGATATTTTAAAAAGAACAAAAAGGAATGGACCACCATGTTGATAATTCAAGGCATCTCAAGTCAATTCTGAGACACCTTTAACACGCAGACACTTTCGACAGATGGGCAGGGTGAAGGGAGGCAGCCAGCTTTTGGTTGAACTAGTATTTTACCATTATGCACAGACAGACAATGTACAAAGAATGACATCCTTTCCACAAAGTAGAAAATTGTAACTACTTCTTTAAATCAGTAAACTGAGCATAGCTCACATCTGACACTCAGTTGACTACATTAATGAGCAAAATGTAAATGGAGGTGAATTCAGCAAAGTGTGAGGGAGGAAACGTATTACCTGGTTTTCTGTCCACAGACACAACCTGCAGCAGTGAATCGTAAAGCATTGAAGAATGACGGAGAGTTAACTCACTCAGTCACAAACTTCAACTTACTAGTAATCTCTGACTATGCATACATTTGCATTAGATGAGTCAATATAATGCAATACCAACAGACTTCTAAAAGGAAACAGTGAAACAAAGCCAGGGATACAGCCATTTTTCTAACAGAGCTTAATGCAATGCATTTGGTATAGAGCAATTACAATTGAAGTCTAAGGTACTACAAAAGCTTTAGTAATTACAGAAATCATCTATCGTTCTTTCTGTCCAGCTGGTTTCCTTTGGAATGCTTCCTGGAAATAAGTAACCAATGGTAATCAGACTCCCCACACTCCACTTATCATATAATGAACGGTAACGGGGCCCCCAAAATAAAAAAGGAGTAAGATCGTCCCATCCCTGCCCTCTGTGTAAGCTGTTGGTTTCCTCTAGCAAATGCTTATAAATACAAACATTAGCCGGGCGTGGTGGTGCACACCTGTGGTCCCAGCTACTCGGGAGGCTGAGGTAGGAGAATTGCTTGAGCCCAGGAGGCAGAGGTCGCAGTGAGCCAAGATTGTACCACTGCACTCCAACCTGGGCAACAGAGCAAGACCCTGTCTCAAAAAAAAAAAAAAAAAAAAATAGGCGTGGTGCCTGAGTTTTTCACACACATTCTCATGATTAAGTTCCTCAAAATGAACAGTGTTTCTTAACAAGGTTGCTGAAGCAGGCGGAACAATCCTGTGTGTGGATGGATTCCTATCCTTACACAATCCAGGCAGTCTCAGAAAATAAGCCCATCAGATGTAAACCTCCTTACGGGATGACTTCAGCCAAAACAGATCCGAAACCAGGCTCAAGACGAGTGAGGAAACCCTTTACTTAGGATGGTTCGACATAAATGCTTCCGCTTCACCTGGTGGTCAGCTGAATCCTAACCAGCAACAGAGTCTTATTTCCATGGTGTTTGAAAAATAACGAGAGGACCTTATTCAAAGACAAAGAGCGAGTGTGAACATACCCATGCACATCACAGAGCATGTGATCTGTGATCCATCCCGTACTTTACATGGAGTTCAATATATACATACATACGTACATATATATATATATATTTATTTATCTTTTTTGGAGACAGGGTCTCACTCTGTCACCCAGGCTGGACTGTAGTGGCGTGACCATAGCTCACCACAGCCTTGAACTCATGGGCATAAACAATCCTCCTGCCTCAGCCTCCCAGAGGAGTTTTCTATTTTTTAAGAATTGCATTAACTCTTCAGTTCACTCAGAAGGGCCTTTCCACACCTGCTCTCACTCCCTGTCTGTGTTACTGGGCAGATGGGAAACCCCGTGTAAGTGACATAAGCTTGTATCTGTGTCATAGATTGTATCCCCACTTAGGGTTGATTCTTTCAGACATTTCTCCTAGTTATTAACTGTAATATATGCTCCTTATAGAAAATCTGAAAATAAATACTTTTAGAGAAGATTAAAATTCCCATAGTCTCACTGCCATTACACTGTTTGATATACGCCTTTCCTTCTGTGAATACTGTTTTATGGAGCCGAGCTCGTGCCACATGTTTGTGTTTATGTACTCATACATATGTACGGGCATACATAGAAGATCTTTCTATCTCCCTTTTCTCTTAATTCTAGCACAAACATCTGCATATTTCAGTAAGAATTCTCCATGAATAAAGTTTAGGTTGCCTATGGTTGCCTAAAAGGCTGACCTATGAACACTCCATAATTTAATCAACTGAGCCAGTCCCTTTCTGTTAACAGTTCACCTGTTAAAGCTGCTTCCAGCATTTCAGCATCACATATAACACTGCAATTAACTTGAATTTGGTGGATCCAAAATAACAGCTTTCATAGATACACCCACTAGATAGAGTAGGATGCAGTAAGATTTTACACATGACTGACATCTCTCTTGGAGAATGCAAGAGTCTGTAACTACCTGAGTCTCCACAAACATAGCCATGTCCATGAACATCTCATGCAACTCTCGGATGCTGGTCTCCAGCTTCATGATGTCCTTGTGACGTGACTCGATTTCATTGAGAGCTTGTCTAGTAATTTGTGAATCTGATATAATCTTGGAAAAATGAAAATAAAAGATAGTATTAATAAACTTATGATGGGTTTGGAAGTTAAAGGGTTTTTAAAAAGCTCTGTCTACAGAAGAGGACATGGAGCCACAGGGCTGCGCCCCTACTCACATCGGAAGTGAAGATGGATGGCTTCCCACTCTCCAGCATCTCTTCTAGCTCGTCGTCTGTGGTGGTTCTCCCAGCTGAAAGACCCGCAACCAGAGCCCCACTCAGAATGCGGCACAATTTAAAAACAAAGCCATTTGCAACCATAAGTTAGCAACTACAATCGTAGTTGTTAGCATTTTTCAGTAATTTTTTTAACCTTTTCTTAAGAAGATATTGACAATGAGAAGTGAACCTAAGATTGAGGAGCAGGAAGAACTGAAAATACTCCGAGAAACTTTATAACTGTTATAAACAATAAAATTTCATTTTAATACTAGTGAGAAACAACTGCAGAAAGGAGGTCGGTAAACAATGTCTCAGCACACTGGTTTCCCTAAGAGTTTAACTCCGCCTCATGTAAAAGGGGGTTGAGCTGAATGTAGCATGTATTAAATGGGGGTCAATAAAGTCCACGTAATGAGAGTCAGATGCCTGAACACTTTCCATGTTTCGGAAGTTAATGCTTTCCTTTTGAGTTAAATGCATAATGACTTCTAAGAAACACGTACACGGGTTTTTGGAAACCTAATTGTTAATTACTGTTTTTCATAGTTTGTGCCACAGAAGACAAAAGTAAATGAATAAATGTCATAATTCAAATGTCATCTAATAAGCAGCATTATTCATAATTGCCAAAAAGTGGAAACAACGCAAACGTCCATCCCCCAATGCCTGACGGAGCAAACTGCGGTCTAGCTGCACACTGACATACGACTCAGCCCCAACGCCTGACAGAGCGAACTGCGGTCTAGCTGCACACTCACGTACAATTCAGCCACAAAAAAAAAGGACACTTTTGGTTTTTGTTGTTTTGTTTTTTGAGACAGGGTCTCACTCTGTCGCCCAGGCTGGAGTGCAGGGGCAACATCGCAGCTCACTGCAACCTCTTCCTTCCAGGTTCAAGCAATTCTCATGCCTCAGAGCCCTGAGTGGCGGGGACTACACGTGTGCGCCACCACGCCCGGCTAATTTTTGTATTTTTTGGTACAGGCGGGGTTTCACCATTTTGGCCAGGCTGGTCTCGAACTCCTGACCTCAAGTGATCTGCCCGCCTCAGCCTCCCAAAGTGCTGGGATTGCAGGTGTGTACCACCGTACCCAGCCCTTTTTATTTTTTTAATAGAGATAGGGTCTCACTGTCACCCAGACTGGAGTGTAGTGGTGCAATCTCAGCTCACTGCCGCTTTGACCTCCTAGGCTCAAGCAATCCTCCTGCCCCAGCCTCCCAAGTGACTGAGATTATAGGCACACACCCATGCCTGGTTTATTTTTAAATTTTTTTTACAGAGACGGGGTCTTGCTATGTTGTCAAGCTGGTCTTGAACTCCTGGCCTCAAGCGATCCTCTCACCTTGGTTTCCCAACCAACATGCTGGGATGAGTACACATGTGAGCCACCACGCCCTGCCTACCCCACGGTGAGACCTTGGAAAAACTGTTACAGGAAAGAAGCCAGTCACACAACACACAGTGTCTAATTCCATTTATACGAAACATCCAACATGGGAAAATGTACAGGGCTAAAAAGTAGAATGCAGCTGCCTTGGGCTAGGAGAAGAGGAAATGGGGAATGACTGGTGGTGGGGCTGAAGTTTCTTTTTGGGTTGATAAAAGTGTTTTAAATTGATTGTGTGTGGAAATACACCAAAAACCACTGAATTAATTGTATGCTCCAAATATCATTCACATATTAAGAGATTTACTTCTCAATAAAGTTGTTGAGATGTCATTTAATGAAAAAGTTTTAAAGTTAGTAAATTGCAAAATTTGTTTACTTACACTGTTTTTTGGGAGGTAATTCTCAATCATTTAAAAATCTATTTAAGGGCACACATGGTGGTTTACGTGTATAATCCCAGTGCTTTGGGAAACCAAGGTGGAAGCATTGCTTGAGGCTAGGAGTTTGGGACTAGCCTGGGCAGCATAGCAAGACCCCATCTCTACAAAAAATAAAATAAAACTTAAAAATCGATTCAAAATAGCTCAATAAGGAGATTCTCTGAGTTTTGCTTTGCTTTTTTAAAAACATGAAAATTGTTTTAAATAATGTAAAATATAATCATCAAAACTAGAAATTTCAGCTTGGGCAACACAATGAAAACCTCATCTCTACAAAAAATAAAATTAGCCAGGTATGGTGACGTGCTTCTGTGGTCCCAGCTACTCGAGAGGCTGAGGTGGGAGGATCCCTTGGGTCCAGGAGTTCAAGGCCACAATAAGTGGTTATGACAACATTGCATTCCAGCCTGGGTGACAGCATGAGAACTCTCTCTCCAAAAAAAAAAAAAAAAAAAACTAAAAAAAACCTAAAACTTACAGTTCATGTCTCATGTTCACAAAGCTCAAAGCTCTTCCCACTGGCTAACTGCTAAGTCTGAGAAACAGCCTGGGGTTATGGCATGTGAAATGCAGTGTACATTCGTAATTCCTTATCCAGAATGCTGAAATCCAAAACATTATGAAAACTGGGTTTTCCTTAAGCTTGATGTCGAAATTCAATGAGTGGCAAAATCTGACCTAAACTGAGTCATGGCTATTTATAATCTTAACTCATCCCCCTTACTGTGAATATTCACACTTCTCTGGAGAGCTTATGTGAATGTGCCTGATTACAGGGTGCAGTCCTAGACCCCACCTGGGATTACATAATACACCTCTTATACATTGTACTATCTTCCTAAAATCTGAAAAATTCTGAACTCTGAAACACATACAGCCCCAACCATTCCAGAGAAAGCACTGTGGACCTACGTAACATGCCCTGGTCCAAGAAGAAACTCACTTGCCATTTGAAGAAATAAAGCATACAGCACAGGAAAAGATGTCCTGTGATACAAGGTAAGAAACCCGCCTGATGACAGGGCTGACGGAAGGAAGAAAGAAAGGGGACAAAATGGTTTTAGGTGCAAGGATTTGGAGAAGACCACCGCATGAAGACAGCCCGCTGTGTGGCCAGAGTGACGCCATCCTGAAGCAAAACCGCTGTGATGACCAATGTTTGACTGTGCACGCCAAGCTGTTCTGCAACAAGGTCTGAAGACGATGCCTCCGGCACAGGCAACTTCTCATCAAGATGCTCATCCAACCTGACCAGTGGTCGCAAGTCTTGTCAAGCAAGTCAGAAGACAGGGCCGGCTGCACACGTTCTACCCTGAAAGCCTGCCGTATAAAGAACGCTTTTTGAGGGCAGGCGGCTGTGGGCTCCACCGTCTCTGTCTCTCGGGGCTTCTGTTCGTACGTCCTTAACCAATGTTTCCTTCTGAGAAACTGGATTTGTTAGCCTCTTTCTTTGGCCTCTCAGCTCGCTCAGCCTTTGGGGGTGAGTTTGCATAGACCTGCTCACTTCGGAATAGCCACATGGGGGTTTAGAATTTAACAGACTTAAAGGAATTACTAAAAAAACTCCCAACATGTACATGACACTTCATTGCTTCTAAGACACTTTCACAAACAGTACTGCATTCGATAGAGTATGATTGCAAGAGAAGAAACTGGAAATGAATTCTGTGGGCTGAGATAGAATAATGTGGGAAAGAGAGAAGAGACTTAGGCGATCTGATCACGCCACCGGATTCACATGGGGAGTGAAGACAGGACAGACCTGCAGGAGAGATGGTGTGGGGCCTTCAACCCCAGGCTGGGGAACTCTGTGCTAGACTCACCACAGAGTCCCAGAGCATAAACCCTCACAGTGCAACCGGCTGCCTGTAATAATGACTTTCACTTTAAAAAGTACTAACAGATCCCTGAAGTCAAAGTGGTTTGTAAAAACTTTTTCATAGAAAAGCAGTCTAGTCGATATCATGATTGAGCATTTCTGCCAGGATGGAACAACAGGGACCGTATTTTCCCTGCCACTTGAAATAACAATAACAAACCCACCAAAATCTACAAAACAATGATTTCCAAGACACTGAGCATCAGGCCACACACTGATTCCCAACAGATGGAAACAAGCCAGGTGAGCCTGCTGCTGCCCTCAGACAGAACTCTCGTGTCAGCCACAGAGCAGACAGGGCCCAGGTGGAGCCCAGGGGAGGTCCTAAGGCAAAGGCACAGAGCTCAGGGGAGACCAAGGCAACTGGATTTGCAAGATGGAGTACGAGAGATGAGAGAAATGCAGAGAGCGAGCTGCACAGACCCCGCATGCTCACTGGAGTGCTGACCGGCGTGCCACAGGGAACACGCTGCCAGGCAGACCAGGGTGCCATGAGGTTCACGGCCATCAGAAGGGTCTTGCCTCAGGAGTGAGGAACAACAGGCCCTCAAATAAAGCTGCTCTGCTCCCTCTAAATGCAAGATCCCAAAGGTTAAACCATGCTCATGTGATTTAACTACATTCTAAAACAAAGCCCAAGGAGATTTACAAAAGTACTCAAAATACAGAAATACTCAGCACCCAACAAAGTAACATTCACAGTGTCTGGCACACACTCGAAACTTACCAGGCTCGCAAAGAAGCGGGAAAACACAAGCCACACAAAGGAAGGAAATCAACCAACCAGAGCAGACAGGACGCTGGAGTTGGCAGACAAAGACGTGACAAGTTACTACAAGTGCGTCCCAGGTGTACGGTGGGGAGCAACACAGGAGACATGTAAAACACCCAGCAGAACTAGCAACAGAAACCACAGCGGCTCAGATGAAACATACACCAGAGGAGGTTAAAGGCAGATCAGACCAGACAAGGAAGAGAAACTGACCAAAACCAAACACACTGGAAAAGAGTATCTAAAACATGAGGAACCTCGCTGAGCTGTGGGACAAGGTCAAGCGGCCTGGCGGGCGTATGACAACATTCTCTGAGGGGGATGTGCGGCGTCAGGAGCCGGGATGGGCCTGAGGCTTCATCTGACCTGTGAGCTGACACTCTGGCCTGCCAGGGCTCCGTGGAGGCCGGCAGAAGGTCCAAGGCCCCAGGTCAGGGACAAAGGGATTTCCTACTCACAGCACAGCAGGCAACCTGAGGCTCATAAGCAGCTGTCCACAGCCCCCAATCTCATGAGGAGAGGCAGAGTAGCTGCGGTGGGATGTCCTCGCAGTGGGTTTGTGTCACAGCTGAAGGACCCGAGCTTGGGAACCCCAATCTTTCACAATGGGGAGTCTGCAAACCTGACCAACCTTTATCCCTGAAACAGACCCATCTGTCCCCAAAGAAGGCGCCATCTCCACTGCCACAGCCGACTGTCCCCACAGACACCCCTGAAAAGAGTCTGGGGCAATAGGGCCACTGCCTCTGCTCACAGACAAGGAGAGATGTGAAGAGCCATGAAGATGCCCCCGAACCAGGGCAGGACGGGATTGAGAACACAGAAACACTCAAAGAGGAAATGACTGAGCACTCACCCAATCTCCCTGAAACTCTAAAAGCAACGGCAATAAGCAAGGTAAACCCCACCGCTTAGGACTTCCTGAAGACAGGAAGAACAGGTTTGCCTGACTCACGGCACAGGAAGCTACGAGTGGTCTTTGGGTTTTACAGTATTGGTGAAAATAGACATGGATTTCCTTTTCTGAAGTTAAAGTCATTTGAAGTGAGACCTTAAGGGAGAAAAACATGATTTTAACAAAGGCGGAGTCTCCATTACTCACTTATCTCCAGCTGGCGCTGGATGCGGCCCTTGCTCCGCTCCCGAAACAGAGTCTGTGCCTCGTTGTACTCCGCCATGGCTTCCACAAACTTCCGAGACAGCACCGAATGCTAACAACACAGGAAAACTACATTCGTATCTGAGGGCCATGCCTTCTACTGAAAGTGACATGCAAGACATGCATTATGGAAACTCAAACTACACGTTATTCTGCTCCTGCAAATGGAAAATGACAATGGCAAAGTCCCCATGGCAGCATCTGTGCTAAGAACTTTGCGTGCATGATCTTACCTAATTTTCACAAGAGCCCTACTATGCCAGTCACATCCCTACTTAAAGAAAACCATGACTTCAAGGTCATTAGCCCAAGGTCACAGGTTTTTCTGATAAACACGGATCAGCACTGGGACCCAGGCAGGTGGACCCCAGAGCCCGTGTGCTTCATCACCTTGTGCCCATGAGGGGACCCAGGCAGATGGACCCCAGAGCCCGCATGCTTCATCATCTTGTGCCCATGAGGAGATCCAGGCAGGTGGACCCCAGAGCCCATGTGCTTCATCACCTTGTGCCCATGAGGGGACCCAGGCAGATGGACCCCAGAGCCCGCGTGCTTCATCGCCTTGTGCCCATGAGGGGACCCAGGCAAGCGGACCCCAGAGCTCGTGTGCTTCATTGCCTCGTGCCCTCGAGGCCTCAGGGCTCTGTCTTCCTCTGGGCGGTACCACAAACCACTAAAACGTGGCGGCCTTACCACAAACACTAAAATCATTTGGATAACTCCATACCCTTCGGAATAGAACTCTGTTGATGGACTGAATAGATTTTTCTTCACAATAAAGGGATGTTCTATAAATACTGTGAAAGGAAAATAAAATCACAGGACCTCACATTTACTACCCCAAAGGGACAGTTAAGCTTGGGAACTGAGTCACGCAAAACACTGCCCTCCCTCCTCTTCCCAAACAGATGGCTGCAGTGACAGAAGGCCGCACATCTCCCCAGCAGCCTCCCGCACAAAGTGCTCACGAGGAAATTCCTCGTAGGTCCCAGAATCTTTCAGAATCCATATCCCCCCCACCAAAAACTAACTCTAAAACAGAGTTCTGCAGAATCTCACCCTGACAATGTACATTAGCCGCTTATCTTCACAGGTACAGGACAAAGACAAGACTAGAAGTCACCCTCAGCCCACCCTGAGAAATGCATGTATAGCTCCTCCCTCAACATAGGCTCACACTGGCCCAGGTAAGAGGCGAATCTGGGCATCGGAGGAGTGCAGAATCGACCCCACTCCTCTCTTCCCACATGTGAAATGTGAACGCAGTGAGCACTGAGCAAAGCCTCACAACAGCGTGGCCACCTCGCCGCCTACCCCCGCTTTTTCTCTTTTTTTCCCCTTTCCTCCTTCCTCTCCTGCCTGCTCTTTCCCCTTTAAATACTGAAGTCCTCAAAACCCTCTTCAGGAAAGGCACAAACCACAGATCCTACTCTAATTTGTAGTTCTTCTTTCCAAGTGTGTCCTCAACTTTGGCAAAATAAACCTGTCTCGGATACTTTTGTTTTACAATACTATATTATTTTTGTGCAGAAATACCATGAGGATAAGCATGACAGTAAAGATGAAATTATTCAGAGTCTACAAGAAGAAAGTAAAAACACTTATTCTGCGACATTACTTCAATCTAAACGAGGCTGATAGCAAACCAAACCTGGGTTCTTCGTATCCGAAGATCCACTGAAGTCCGGTTCCCACTCTCATCCTGATCAAAACTTTGTTCAATAGCTAGGAACAAATAGGAAATAATTACCTTCCAAATTTAAAAATGAAAATGTTCTAAGCCTGACTTCAAATTCCTTTTATTTCTTATCTTTGAAGTATCTTTATAAAACTAAAGCTAATGAACAAGTGATCTTTTAAAACAATCTACTAAAAAGACAATCTCTCAATAGGAAATTATTTTTTGAGACAAGGTCTGGCTCTATCACCCAGGCTGCAGTGCAGGGGCACAATCTCGGCTCACTACAACCTCCGCCTCCCGGGCTCAAGCAGTCCTCCCACCTCAGCCTCCCGAGTAGCTGGGATTACAGGCGTGTGCCACCACATCCAGCTAATTTTTGTATTTTTTGTACAGACGGGATTTTGCCATGTTGCCCAGGCTGGTCTCGAACTCATGAGCTCAAGTGATCTGCCTGCCTTGGCATCCCAAAGTGCTGGCATTACAGGTGTGAGCCACTGCACTCAACCCCATCAAGAGGAAACATGTATATGTAGATACACACAGATATATATATACACACATATATATGCACACATATATACACAGATACACACATATATACACACATATATACAAATATGTATTTACTCATACAAAAAAATGGAAACATAACCAACAAATTTTAAAACTGGGTACCACTAAAGGGAAAGGAGAAACAAGGGGACAACGAAGAAAGAAGCTAGACTCTGAATATGTTTTATATATTTGATTTCAGAATGACATAAATACTTCACAAAACTTAATGCAAAATTAAATTAAAAAAAAATTAATCCCTAAACTTCAAAGGAAAAATAAAACAAACCTAACAGTAAGTCAAGTTAATGATATAAACACATAGAGGAGCCGGGTGCAGTGGCTCACGCCTGTAATCCTAGCACTTTGGGAGGCTAAGGCAGGCGGATCACTTGAGGCCAGGGGTTCGACACCAGCGTGGCCAACATGGTGAAACCCTGTCTCTACTACAAATACAAAAATTAGCTGGGCGTGGTGGCGGGTGCCTGTAATCCCAGCTACTCGGGAGGCTGAGGCAGGAGAATTGCTTGAACTCAGGAGGCGGAGGTTGCAGTGAGCCGAGATAGCGCCATTGCACTCCAGCCTAGGGGATAAGAGCGAAACTCTGTCTCAAAAAAATAAATAAACACACAGAGGAAAAACTATTCAAAGTAACTTTAAATCCCAGTAATTTGTAGCTGGACACAGTGGCGTGTGCCTGTAGTCACAAGTGCTGGGGGGGATCACTTGAGCCTAGGAGTTCGAGGCTGTAGTGTGCTATGATCACACTGGTGAACAGTCACTGCACTCCAGCCTGGCCAGCACAGCAAGACCCCAGGTCAAACAACAACAACAACAACAAAAAGTAATTTGATTATATAGCCCAGTGGGATATACCTACAGACAAAAAGAATGACAAAAAAAATTAAAAATAAACCTTTAAGTAATCATACTCTTGACAGTAGATGCTGGCATAATTGAGTCTGTTGTGTGTGTACTATGAATAACAAGTGCATAATTATGTGTCAGTGAGAACCAGAATTTGGGGCATAGTTGAAAGGAGATAAAGACGTAATATTGCCCGTATTAAGTAAAAATCCTTTCAAAAAAATTTTTTTTAGTCCTTCCTTTATTCTTAATTTAATTTGGATTCTCAGTAACAAATCATGATTCATTTTATCTGTTAAAAAAAAAATCTTGGCCCGGTCCACTGAAAAAGCCTAGGAAAGAATGGTCAGGTCATCGTCCTGTATAGCAATACATTCCCCAGCATGCTGACCTTGGTGTCTAGATAACATTCTTTAGACACAGGAGCAGGGCTCCCTGGGGAAATGGCTGATGCCAGGCCCAGGGCAGGAAAGGGGTGAAATGAGCATGGGGACTTTTGTCACAGCAAAAAGTGGAAAGGCTGTCACAGACAATGAAGGGCCTACCAAAAGGACTCAAGAGTCTACCCTACTAGCCAAAGAGACCATCTGAGCATTAAGGATAATACAGCAATGAAAACATCAGATGTGTTTAAATCCACGTGTTCACGATGATGGACGAGAAGCAGCAACAGAGACTCTCCCTGGTCATCTCTGGAGGACTCCAGGGAACCAACCGACCTATGAAAATTATACCAGAGAGACAGAGAGTCCAACGCTGATCCTCTCTGTCCCCCATGATCTGTGACCCAGAATGTGCTTTGGCTCCCTTGGTTGGAGAAGCCAGGTCATTCGTCCTACAGAACCTGCCACACTGCACATTTTGCTGATTTCACCCTGCAACATGTTCAGTAGGCTCTGCTGTCCTCTGTATTTACTGTGGGCTCATAGTTAAATTCTCCAAACTACCCAATTCAAGAGTTGAAGGGGAAAGGTTTC
The DNA here is from genome assembly GCF_028885625.2 of Pongo pygmaeus. NCBI lineage: Eukaryota > Metazoa > Chordata > Mammalia > Primates > Hominidae > Pongo > Pongo pygmaeus. The sequence goes on from NC_072383.2 coordinate 129,681,186, forward strand.
TTTTTAAATAACTATTCCAGCAACTAAACAAAGAAGGAATAATAAAATCAGGATATTCATGCTTATAATCCCAGCACTTTGGGAGGCTTAGACGGGCAGATCATTTGAGGTCAGGAGTTCGAGACCAGCCTGGCCAACATGGCGAAACCCCATCTCTACTAAAAATACAAAAATTAGCCAGGCGTGGTGGCGGGCGCCTGTTATCCCAGCTACTCAGGAGGCTGAGGCAGGAGAGTCGCTTGAGTCCGGGAGGTGGAGGTTGCAGTGAGCCGTGATTGTGCCACTGCACTTCAACCTGGGTGACAGAGTGAGACTCTGTCTCAAAAAAAAAAAAAAAAAAAAAAATCAGGATATTACTGCTTGCAACTCCTAATGAATTATGGATCTTGGAAATAATCATCCATTTTTGACAATATCACAGAATAGAAAAGAATGTTATATCTTATTTAAAATTTTACTGAACTTACTTAGAGCCAAGAAAAAATGTTAATGTCACCATTAACATCTTTTTTTTTTTTTTTTTTGAGACGGAGTTTTGCTCTTTTGCCCAGGCTGGAGCGCAGTGGCATGATCTCGGCTCACTGCAAGCTCCGCCTCCCGGGTTTACGCCATTCTTCTGCCTCAGCCTCCCGAGTAGCTGGGACTACAGGCACCCGCCACTGCGCCCGGCTAATTTTTTGTATTTTTAGTAGAGACAGGGTTTCACCGTGTTAGCCAGGATGAGTGTCGATCTCCTGACCTCGTGATCCACCCGCCTTGGCCTCCCAAAGTGCTGGGATTACAGGCGTGAGCCACTGTGCCCGGCCACCATTAACATCTTAACGTAACCATGAGGACATAAAATCTGTAATCAGATGCTGCATCTTTACATTTTAAAAACCCACAAAAAATACCTGAATCAGATAAAGCTTGGAGAATTTAACTACCAACCTACAGCAAATTCAGAGGACAGCAGAGCCTATTAAATGTGCTGCAGAGGTAAAATCAGCAAAATCAGCAGCATGGCAGATTCTGTAGGACAAATGACCTGGTTTCACCAACCAAAGGAAAAAGTGCCAGAGAGAAAAATCATGAAGGGAGAATCTCATTTTTAAAAGCCAGGGTTTGGTCCTTATTTGGGACTCAATTCAAGCAAACTGTTTAAAAAAAAAAAAATCGTAAGACCACTGGGGAAATTCTGCCTGGATATTTTGTACTATTAAGTAATTATAATGAATTTGGGTCTAGATATAATTGTGGTTGTGCTTTTGGGGAAGCTTCTGTTTTTGAAATACACACTGATGAAATCTCAGATGCCTGGGATGGGCTTCAGAATAGTCTGGGAGCAGTTGGGGGTGAGAGCTCATGGAGAACTGTGGAGCTGGGGGGTCGGCTTGTGGTCGCCTCTCTCTGCTTCTGCACACATCTGAAACCTGCCGTAATAAAAGTATTTTATCATCTGCACAGAGATTGTTTTTTATCTTGATGCCGTTCTGCAAAAATCAAATACAATGTGTTTTCTACCAACTTGAGAAAAAGCAACCTCTGTTTAAGTGCCATGTAAAAGCTATAAGCCTCCCAAAAAACTACTGCTGCTAAAGCGGAATGCCAAACATCATCAAATAAATTCTACTGAAAGTTTGAAAGAAATGAGCAATTAAAGAGTCCATTCAAGAAGAGCTTGGCAATTCACCTTCCCAAACATCCTCAACTTAGCCTGAAATGTCATAAAAAATGTAACAGCATAACAGTTTATAAGCAAACACATAATCTTTTTGAATATGAATTAGTTACATACAAATTATTTTAAAGCAGTCACTATTTTAATTTTTAAAAATGTAAAAGAACAAAAACCAATAAAGAATAAAATGACAAATACCCATACTCCCAACATCAATAATTAAACATAAAACTTCAAACTTACCCTTTAACTTGGCTCGAATTTTATTCGCAGTTTTCTTGATTTCTTTGTTCAGATCTTCAAGCTCTTCTTTTATTTCTGTAAAAATTTAAAATAAAAAAATACAGCATCTGAGCTATAATATCCGACATAAATGATATCCAATAAATTTAAGTGAAACAGTATCCTTAGTAAATATTCACTTTTTTTCTGTAAGAAAAACTACCACTTATACCAGTGGTTCTCAAGGTGGGTCCCTAGAGAGCAGCTTTCATAAATATCAGGTGGCAGCTTAGTAGAAACACAAATCCCTGGGGCCCACCCTGGACCTACTCAGAAACTGAAGTGGGGGCAGTGGCCCAGCAATCTGAGTTAGCAAACCCTCCAGGTGACACAAGTTTGAGACTTGCTGGTCCATACCCATGAATGAAACTGCTGCCTAAATCCACTGCTAACACCTAGACCCGGGAAAGGAAAACGGAGACGTAACGATGATCTCAACAAAGTCTCCCGTGTGTATGCTTTTCTCTCGTGCTATCAGCTGTCTTCCCAAGACGCCCGAATAATCACAGCCACCACTTCAGCGCTGCTGGGCCGGTCCCCCTGGCCTGGCTTCTCAGACACTCAGGGCTGCAAGCAGGGGGTGATGGAGGCAGGGGCCGGCCTCCTAACACGGAGGGAGGCCAGCAGAGCAGGAGCCGACACTCCAGGGCGGTGCTGAGACCTAAGGCCACCCAGGGCATCACAGCAGCCTCTGCTTTCATGCCTAGCTGCCCCAGAGCCCAGGGAGGGTGGCAAGATGTCTGCTCCATGCCGCACACTCACATTTGCCAGTCCAGTGGCTGAAGTGACCTGAAGGGGGTTTCTCTCTCCTTTGGGCAGAAGTTGCTGAAATAGAAAGGCCCCCGCCCCGTCTCTGGAGCCCTGTTGTCGTTTTAGAGAGTCCTGCACTTGCCTCTCTCACTCAATTTCACACACATCAGCCGGGGAAAAGGCAAATGTTTCTGCCATAGACAACTTGGCCAAGAATGAAAGCTTTCAGAGATGCCCGTTCTCTTCCTGGCACCCCCTCAGCTGAGCACACGCAGGGTGCCCCGAGTACCCACTGCACACAAGCGTGGGCTAAGTCTTCTTTCCATGCTCAGCTACAGTCATCAGACGCAGCCTGGCCCCTCCAGGGTTTCAGAGCCAGATCAGAGACTGAGTGATCTCCAGAGGTGACAGGTCACACACCAGTAATACCTACTGAGTACTTTATGTGTGCGAAGGCTCGTGTCATCTAAGGAGGCTAAGAAGATCACCAGGGATCTAACAACTTGGTAAAAAAAAGATAAGACAAACCCAGGAAGTGCCAATGCCACGCAGAAACTAACAACGGACGAGACAGGTTTCACAAAATGCCATGGCAGCGAGGAGGAAAAGCGTCTACTGCAGCTGTCCCACAGGAGGGGACATCTGACCTGGGAGTGGAGAGACTGGTGGCTTTCATTCCAGGCAGAAGAAGGGTCTATGGCACAGAGCAGCGGGACGGTGGGCTGTAGTGACTGGCGTGAGAGGAGGCCAACTACAGGCTGTCTGGGCAGGAGTGTGCAGGCCCGCCTGAGTTTGGGGCTTTTACTGAGGGCACCAGTCAGCACTGACGGTTTCTGAGCAAAGAAAGACATCAGCAAAGATGCATTAGAAAGTTTTTTTTTTTTTTTTTGAGGCAGAGTCTTGCTCTTGTCACCCAGGCTGGAGTGCAGTGGCACAATCTCAGCTCATTGCAACTTCCACCTCCTGGGTTCAAGCGATTCTCCTGCCTCAGCCTCCCAAGTAGCTGGGATTACAGGCCTCCGCCACCACACCCAGCTAATTTTTGTATTTTTAGTAGAGATGGGGTTTCACCATATTGGCCAGGCTGATCTCGAGCTCCTGATCTCGTGATCCGCCCACCTCAGCCTCCCAAAGTGCTGGGATTACAGGCGTGAGCCACTGCGTCCAGCCTAAAAAGATTATTTTTAAGCAGGGCACAGTGGCGTGCACCTGTAGTCCCAGCTACTTCAGAGGCTAAGGCAGGAGGATCACTTAAGCCTAGGAGTTTAAGGCCAACCTGGGCAACTAGCAAGACGCCATCTCTATTTAAAAAAGGAAAGAAAAAGAAAAAACGAAGAAAAATTATTCTGATAATGGATGAAACTAGAAAAAAAGAGAAACTAGACCCAAAGGGGTCATTTCGTGGTTCTCCTTTGTGAACATGTTTCTAAAGGGAGATTCTCAGGGGATCTTTCTACCACCCTAAGGGGTGTTCTGAAATTTGTGGGGTATTCCCAGTCATCATAAAAAAGGGAGAGCCACTGGCATCCAGAAGACAAGAGCCAGGAATGGCACCAGCCAGCACCACACAACAAAGAACTGGCCTCCATCCTCCTGTAGTTCCTGAGCGTGACGACGGGGTGTTCATGCGCATGTGAGATGTGCCACCCTCAAACCTCATTACGTCAGCACATCACCCACTGACCTGCATAACTGCCAGATGCACACTGCTCACTCAGGCAGGAGAAAAGACCTGTTTTCCTGAGCCCAGAACCTGACTTCAGCTTACAAATAAGCCCTATTTTAATCTGCATCGTTTCAATATCCAGTGGATTTTCAGGAATGCAAGTGCCGCGTCACCGCTCTGCGTGGCAAGAAAGCTGTACTTCATTCGATTCCAGTGACACCAGCTGCCTTAGGAAAAGCACCGGGAAGCCTGCTAACGGCGGCTGAATCACAACGCCTCATCAGCCTGCAGCCTTGGCTGTCACAGTCACAGGACTTGTTTGTAGGGGGGCAAGCGCCTGAATTTTGTTTTCTGGTGTTGTGCCTGAGCCTGCACAATACAATTTGTACTTCGATATGTAAGTTACTTCCGTTTTATGTCTCCTTCACATTAGTTTGGATATTATATGTTTTTTAAAATTACGGAGGTAGGTAGGCTATATCATCTATGAACTTCATTTTAGAATAGTAAAGGGAACACAAAATGCCTTATAAAATGCGGCATTTAACAGGAATTAGAGTGACTCGCTACGAATAAAGAGGGTGGCAGGTCCATAGTTTGTGGCAGGGGTGCTGGCTCCTGTGGTGCGTGAGGCTGATGCAAACACCCCCAAGGCCTGGCCACTGTGCCTGAGGAATGAGGGCTGAGTGTAGGAGTCGAAGCTAAAACGTACACACGGCACAGGCATTTGTGCAGGGGTCAGGCCCAGCCGGCGCCTGAGCACACGGAGGACAACTAGACTCGGGAGACGGTTTTGAGCCACTGCGCAGCCACAGAAACCACAGATCTGAGAGCTGGGCCTGCCAGTGGATGAGAGTCTCCCTCTTGAGCTGGCGGGCCACAGCAGGACTCACTCCCCTGGGGGAAGAAAGCCCTTGGCCCTTACACAGCAGGGGTGGGGGGCACTCAAGAAGGAGTGAACTTGCCGCCACTACAGGCACACGGGGCTTGAGCAACTCATCAGCAAAACAAAAGAGGCACTGCCTGTCCGATCCTGCAAGCTGCAGACGCAGGCCATAAGGTCACATTTGATAAAGGTGGTATTTCAAATCACTGAGACCAGACAGGGATATCAGGAACCTCCTCTTCCAGCGGCCTAGGTGATTCAGCTCAATCCTGCTGCTGAGAACAATTAGAAAGGGTAGACACAATACTCTTTTTAAATCTGTGTAAAGCCATTAGAAACCTAACAAGGTGTGAAAATAAATAAATAAAATAATTTAAAAAAAGAAACAAAAACAAAAGAAACCTAACAAGGCAGGAAAGAAGACTCAGAAGAAGAAAACCCAAAGAGGTGGGTCCCACCTTTGCAGCCACTTTTACCTAGGGGCATGTGCCAACTCCATAAAAGGCAGCTGAGCTGCAGAGAAGCTGAGAAAACTGTGCTGACTTGGAGAGGCAATGCCCTAGGAGGAACAGTCAGGTGGGAAGCTGGCCCTCGCAGAGGCTGAAGCCTCAGTCTAAATCATCTCAATCCCTAAAATTAGATCCAGAATTGCTGGTGCTTCTAGCCATCTGCCAGAAATAAAAATAAATCATCTCTTTAAAAAGAAAATACCATTCAGGACTCAAATTATTACTACAAATAATTCCAATACAAAGCTCAAAACTCAATCAAAAATAACCAGGCAAACAAAGAAAAAAAAAACACATGAATGAAAACCCAACAAAAACAGACAACACTAACCCATCCACAGATGCACCAGCTAATGAAGTTACAAGACACAGATGTTAAAACAATTACATTCAAAGAGATAAAATGTAAGATCATAAATTTTGTCAGCGAATACGACAGTATTAAAAGGAACCAAATGGAATTCTAGGAGTTAAAACCAATCCCAAAATAATTCCATAGATGAACAAAGATTCCCTGACCTGAAAGAAAATCGCTGAAGAGAAATCAAAAGATAAGTCAGGAAAACATTTTCAAAATAAAATATATAGAGAAAAAAATGATGAAAAATGGAGAACAACAGAGGAGACAGAAAGGATACACTGAAAAGCTCTAGAAGACACACAATTCCAGTGGCAAAGAGAGATGACAGAAAATGGAGCAAGGATGCTATTTGAAGAAGTAATGGCCAAAGTTTTTCAAAACACAGCCAGAAAACATCAGTCCAAAGATTCAAGAAGCCTTATAAGAGGGAAAAAGAAAACGAAAATCACATCTCAAAACACCAAAGCAAAATTGCTAAAACCAAAGACCAAAAACCAAATATCTTAAAAGCTCTAATTAGCTGACAAAAAAAAAAAAGCCAAAAGACGCTGGAAAAATATGTTTTAAATCTTCAGAGTGGTTAAAGAAAATAACTTCTAAACTAGAATCTTCTACTCAGTGAAAATATCCTTCGAGAATAATACTAAACTGAGGATAATTTCAGATAATAGCGAATCTTCACTGAAGGAGGTAAGAAGGAAGGGGAGAGGAACGGCAAGGGCAGGAAGGCCTCGGGGGGGTGGTCCCAGCCTGTGGTGGCAGCAGCTGGGCTGAAGCAGGGCAGGGGTCCTGGAGCCGAGACTCCCAAGGAAGGCCCTGTAGTGGGAGGGGATACCGCAGCCTGGCCATGCAGCTCCTTACGGGGAGTACGCGCGGCTTCATTTCTGTAGGGAGAAGGCCCCATGAGCTGCCCCCATGCCCTGCAGTAGAGGTGACAGGAGAGGGGTAACATAATGAGAAACGCTGTTTCTACAAAAAAAAAAAAAATATATATATATATATATATATATATGAATTATCTGGGTGTGGTGGCATAAACCTGTAATCCCTGCCACTCGGGAGGCTGCAGTGGGAGGACTGTCTGAGCCCACGAGGCTGAGGCTGCAGCGACAGTGGACTGAGATCACACAGCTGCACTCTCGCCTGGTCGACACAGGGAGACTTCTCTTGTTGGGGCGGAGGGCGGGGGGAGGAAGAATCACAACACCAGTGGAAGGCAGATGCCACCACTAGCTCATTTCACACGTGTGGGAACTGCCCCGGGAGAGGTTAACTGATGCGTCCAAGGCCACACAGGGATAACCGGTGGAACAGGATCTGAATCCAGAGCCACAGAGGCGCGGCTTCCTTCCAGGCCCTCAGGGGCCTCCGCACAAGGAGCCGGGTCTCCATGAGTCTGATTTCCCGCAGAAAAGCATAGAATGCACGGGAGCAGGCGGCGCTGGAGATGGAGACGGTGCAGACGCGGTCCCAGCGCATTCGGAGCAGAGCCCCAGGGAACGGCTTGGGGGAACAGGAAGCAGAGAAAACGGGAGCGCGCGCAGCCACAGGACTACCGCACCCGAACACAGGGTGCAAGCCAGGCTGACGGCTGACTGCAGAAGCGAATCAAATCCCCGCTGTTCTGCAGGGGGAATCCCAGCCTCGTCGTCACTAAAACCCAAACCAGAATCACACACACTTCATGCTCCCGCAGGGCTAGATCCGTGTCTTGGGGGGCCTGAAATTTCTGCGTTTTGCAAAGACGCTCTTTTAATACAAAAGAAAAAAGAAATAATACAAAAGTAGAAAGTGAAAAAAGAAAAATGCAGGTAATAGGTCCTTCGTCCACCCCTCTGCCCTGGGATCCGCGGCTGCAGGTGGCGCGGCGCGGACGGTGCTAGGACCGGGGACCCGCCCAGGACCGGCTGCCTCTGGCGCCACCTGGCGGCCGCCGTGCCCAGCCCTGCCCCGGGTCCTGAGGTTGACGGGGGAACTCAGGGAGGGCAGCAGCCCGGGGATCGCCCTGCTCACCGGGACCTAAGCAGAGCGCCTGCCCGAGGATGGGGAGACACGGGGGAGGCGGAGCACAGTAGTCCCCCTTCCTCCCTCTCACCCTCCCCTCTTTCTTTAGGAACAAGGCGGGAAGGCCAAGAGCCTGTCCCTCTGTGCATTATCCCGGGCGCATCATTGGGAGAGAGGAATCACTGCATTTTGCTTTTTAAAGACTGACCAAGGAAGCGGCTGAAGGCTGCTGCCTACATTTTGGTTCACACTCTGTCACAAAACAAAAGACAAAAAAGCAATGGTTTTCTTTAGAGCCCAAAAGGGACTATCAAAACAGTAACAGTTCTAAACTTACTCAAAAAACAGTTCTCTCTGCTATGACTTGGCAGCAAAAATGTTTTGGAGGTAAATTATTCAAAAAAAATGCTGATACTTATTCAAATATAATTTCCCTAAGCATTAAGCATGATGTTAACAGATGTTACATAAAAGGTCCTACGGGCAAATAAATGTGTGAAACACTAAACAAAGCTAAACAGGCTTCCTTCTAGGAAGCCTTCTCAGAGCCTTGATTATTCTACGGGTACTGCAACTTCCCAAGAGGGGCTGGGCGACGGCACGAAGAGGTCCCCGAAAGGATCTGGCCGCAGCACCCTGGCTGCACGGACTAGCTCATGAGACAGCGGCTCCAGAAACATTTTGGGAAACACACTTCTGAGTCACCGAGAGCATAAACAGAGGCTCAGAACATTATTTTACAAGACACACAAAATTTTACAATGTGTTCTTTTTCAATTTAACACTACTTTCTTATTTTTTCAATGTACGGCTACACTAAGTAATATTCCAACAAAAAATGTATTTGCTGGCAACTTTCCTCCAAGACCAAGAATACATGTGCCCCCATCACCACTTCTATTCAATACTGTACTGGAGGTCAGCTAAATAAGTCAGTTAAAACTAACAAGCATAAGAGCTGCAAGGAAAAAATGGTCACTATTTATTCACAATGACATGACTGGGTACAGAGACAATCCAACATAAGCTACAGAGAATATTAGAATTAATAACTGATTAGGCAAGGGGTACAAGGCCAATATGCAAAAATCATTGTATTTCTATATACCAACAACAAACAGAGAAAATGACATTTAAAGTAGATACAGCTGGGCACAGTGGCTCATGCCTGTAATCCCAGCACTTTAGGAGGCCGAGGCGGGTGGATCACAAAATCAAGAGTTCGAGACCAGCCTGGCCAATATGGTGAAATCGCATCTCTACTAAAAATACAAAAATTAGCCGGGCGTGATGGTAGGCACCTGTAGTCTCAGCTACTCAGGAGGCCAAGGCAGGAGAATCGCTTGAACCCGGGAGGCGGAGGTTGCAGTGAGCCGAGACTGTGCCACTGCATTCCAGCCTGTGTGACAGAGTGAGACTCCCTCTCAAAAAAAAAAAAAAAAAAAAAATTAGATAAAAAATAAAGTACATACGACTTGCATTAACATCAAAACATTGACTACCTAGGAATAAATACAACAAAAGATGTGCGAGACCCCTCCTCGGAACCCACAGCACAGCACAGACAGGCATTAAAGGTGGCCTGTATCGTGGAGGTAGGGGCCATTTTCATGGATTCAAAGACTCAACGTTGTTAACATAGTAACTCCCCCCACCATGATGTGTGGACTCCAATTTGTAATCTCTGGCTTGCTCAGATCCATGTCCCCTGTAAAGCTTTCAATATTTATCATTCCAGAGCAATGAAACACTTCTCTATAGCTCCCATGCCCCTAATGCTGAGTTAATTTAAAATCATGTCTTTTCTCCCGATGAGGAGATGCAAATACCGTGGGGAAGCAAATTGGGACAAAAATCCAGGTTCTCCAGCTGCTTCCACTGAGCTCCTTTCACTCTCCTGTGTGCCTCAGATTCAAAAGGAGGTAAATGCGAGGCAGGGAGAACTTGGATAAATAGGTAAAGAAAGAAAACCATTTCTTCCATGCCATCCTCCACAGGCACTGAGAGCAGCAAAGTCCATACAAAAGCTCCTCCTAAATAAACACTTTCAGAGTCACCTCAGTGTGTCTTCCTATTTCACTCTGCTCTTACAAGTACTGTTTTCCAAATCCATCCCTGATTCACTGCCCTCTGAACAGAAAATGCTGTCTTGCTGAACTGTGGTCTAATCTTGGCCCCTAAGTTCTGCAAAGCCACTTTCGTGTATTCTTTAGGATACGATCCATCAGTGGTCCTCACCCTGGCTGACCACTAGAATCATACGGGCAGCTTTAAAAAAACAACCATACAGATGCCCTGGCTCGCCCCAGGCCAAACGCCTCAGACTCTCTAGGGTATCATCATTTCGTACAAACTCCCCTGAATCTAACGTGAAGCCAGAGTTGAGGCCTGTGCTGTAGACAGCAAGAGAGACACACAAACAGACAAACTTTTTGTTGTGAAAACCAACAACTTACTTCCTTCCGGGTTTGGTGCAGAAAGAATGATGCTGTGGTTTTTCTTTAGTTCTTCAACATATTGAGTTATTTTATCAATATTGTTTCTAATCTCCTCAACCTAGGAGAGAGAGAGTCATTACAGCATGGCAAACTCAAATCTGTGACCACTTTTCATCCCCGAAAAGGGGAAGAATAAAGGAGGGAAATAAATAATTACCACACAAGAAATTTAAGCCTCTCCCATTCTCACACTGGTATCATTAAATTTAAAAAATAAAGATATATCCTATGAATATTTCTACCTTCATACCTAAAGCAGTACCAATCAACATTCACCAGGAAAACCTATCAGGTTGTAAAAATTTCTAGTCAAGTCCCAAGCATGACACAGATGGGGCCAATTAGAAGCATACTACTATTAATACCCATTCTCAGTATAACCAGGAAGTAAGCCCATAAAACATGCAGGCACAGTGGCTCACACCTGTAATACCAGCACTGTGGGAGGCCAAGGCAGGCAGATCACTTGAGGCCAGGAGTTCAGGACCAGCCTGGCCAACACAGAGAAACCTTTCTCTACTAAAAATACAAAAATTAGCTGAGTGAGGTGGCACACACCTGTGATCCCAGCTACTCAGGAAGCTGAGGCTCAAGAATCGCTTGAATCAGGAGGCGGAGGTTGCAGTGAACCGAGATCGCACCACTGCACTCCAGCCTGGGCAACAGAGCAAGACTCTGTCTCAAAAAAAAAAAGAAGAAAATAATAATAATGATACTCTTATGGGAGGAGGTATCTATAGCTCATACAGCCAAGCCTTCATAATTGTTATCTTTGACCTCTGAATGTTTAAATTCAATATTTGTTTCAAAATGTAATGTATCATTAGCAAGATTTATCTAGATGGAGTCACAACATTATCTTCAAAAACCTCTATGGTAGGCTGAAAATTGACCCCAAAGATGTTCACGTCCTAATCCCTGGGCCTGTGAGTTACCTTACAGGGCAAAAGATATTTTGCAGATGTGACTAAACTAAGGATCTTGAGATGGGAAATTATCCTGAATTCTCCAGTTCGGTCCTCATTAACCCATTTATGCCAGAGGCTGCAATGTGTGTGTGTGAAAAATCAGACCTTGGCGATGACCCTGAGCAGTAGGATATAAATAACTCGCAAAAGCTTAGCGTTCCAATAATGGAACACTAGGCATAAATGGGTTAAAGTCGCAAGTGTTCTTAGAAGACAGCAGTAGAGGGAGATCCAGCTACAGAAGTAGCAAGGTGAACGCTGGAGCAAGATCCTCTGCTGCCAGCTCCTACCTCCTTCCTCATTTTAAAATAGTAATTATAGGCCAGGCACAGTGGCTCACGCCTGTAATCCCAGCACTTTGGGAGCCAAGGCAGAAGGATCACTTGTGGCCAAGCGTTCAAGACCAGCCTGGGCATAGAGAGACCCCATCTCTACAAAAACTTAAAAAAAAAAAAAAAAAAAAAGAAAGTTAACCGGGCACAATGGTGCATGCCTGCAGTCCCAGCCACTCAGGAGGCTGAGGCAGGAAGATCACTTGGGCCCAGGAAGTTGAGGCTGTAGTGAGCTGTGACTGCACCACTACACTCCCACCTGGGCAATAGAGCAAGACCCTGCTCTTAAAAACAAAAAAAGGAAGAAGTAATTATTAACTATTACATGTTGTGGCACAATCCACATACTAATCCCGGAGCCTGTGAATATGTCACCTTGCATGGCAAAGGGAACTTTGCAGATGTGATCAAATTGAGTCTTGAGATGGGAGACTACCCTGGATTATCTGGGTGGGCCCAACGTAACCACAGGAGTCCTTATAAGATGAGACAAGGGGACCAGCGTTGGAAAAAGGACACTTGATCATGAAAACAGTGGCTGGAGTGATGGCTTTGAAGAGGGAGGAAAACCAAGAACACAGGCCGCCTGCAGAAGCTGGAGAGGAAGGCAGCTCCAGGAGGCTCACAGCTCTGCCCTGCCAGCACCTGAGCTTCTCCAGGCCCTGGAACTACAAGGAGGTGATAAACGTGTTGTTGAAGGGAACTAGGAGGAGGTGATAAACGTGTTGTTGAAGCAGTGATTGCGGTGATTTGTTACAGCAGCAGCAGGAAACTGACACACGTATCAACATAAATAACACACTTCTGTGAAAAACAAGTCTCCAAAAAATCGGTGGAAACGGGCAGTGATTTGTACTTTTTGTAAATCTAATGTCTAGCTTAACAGAAAGCACCCTGATCATCACAGGTATTTCTGGGTCTGCTGTGCTGGCTCTGGGAAACGCCATCATTGCGTATCATGAGAGAATGAAAATGGCAATGACCATCTTAGTTAATTACTTTGAAAAGAGCTTTGACCACAGAATCCTCTCAAAAGGGTCTTAGGGACCCCAGGGACTCCTAAGCCAAGCCCCAGACCAGATTTGAAAAGTCTAAGTATTAAAGATTCATGCAGGCCAGGAGCAGTGGCTCACACCTGTAATCCCAGCATTTTGGGAGGCCGAGGCGGGAGGATCACTCGAGGTCAAAAGTTCAAGACCAGCCTGGCCAGCATGGCAAAATGCCGTCTCTACTAAAAATACAAAATTAGCCAGGCGTGGTGACATGCCTGTAGCACCAGCTACTCAGGAGGCTGAGACAAGAGAATTGCTTGAACCAAGAAGGAGGAGGCTGTAGTAAGCCGAGATCACACCACTGCACTCTACCCTGGGTGACAGAGCGAGGCTCCGTCTCAAAAAAAGAAAGAAAAATTACCATTTCTAAAGTAATACACATATGTTAGAAAGTAAAAGAAAAAAAAACATTATTTTAACTCTTAGAGAGTTCTGCAATATATACCACTGCTAACTCCAAGCCCCCGCATGGCTCCAGAGGAACAGGAAACTGCAGGGCTATACACCCTGTACCCAGACAGGCACTGAGAGAGAATGGTGCCAGCTACCATTTTATGTCCGGGAATAACATAGCACAGGGGTCCTTTGGCTCCATTATAAATCATCTTCACAGAAACCAGACTCCCTGGCCACCCTTCAGAGCACTGTTTTAGTGTTAACCAAACACTCACCATGTGAAATTCATTTCTCTTGCAAACTTCTATGTGATGTTGAAGATCAGAATGAGTTTACATTAACAAACATTATTTGCCTCTGTATTTGTCTAGAAAGTCATTTCACAGAAATTAAGTGCAAAATAAATTGACTACTTAACAAATGAAAGCTTGAGCTTAAGTTAGAACCGAATGAGGACAAGCACTGGGCAAGCCTTCCTAAAGCACGAGTAACCTGTTTCCCACATGCCCCTGAGACACCAGCACCAAAGACAGATTGGCACCAGACAGACAAAGACCACAGCTTAATGGCACTCAGTGAATTGCACAACGTAACTTTTCTGTTCTTCTTTTTTTTTTTTTTTGTCACCCAAGCTGTCACCCCACGCTGGAGTACAGTGGCACGATCTCAGCTCACTGCAACCTCCGCCTCCCAGGTTCCAGTGATTCTCCCACCACAGCCTCCCAAGCAGCTGGGATTACATGCACCCGCCATCATGCCTGGCTAATTTTTGTATTTTTAGTAGAGACAGGGTTTTGCCATGTTGGCCTGGCTGGTCTGGAACTCCTGACCTCAGGTGATCCACCCACCTCGGACTCCCAAAGTGCTGGGATTACAGGCATGAGCCACTGCGCCTGGCCTGCACTATGTAACTTCTCTATTAAATGCAACACTTAATGGCAGGAGATTCTTTAAAATAAATACATTTTTACAAAGAACTTACATGGAAGAGTTAAGCAACCAAGTAAAAGGAATTAAAACAGAAAAATAATAATTTGACAAAGGGGGCAGGAAGGCTAAAGACAATTTAAAAAGTCTCATTTCCAAGAAGTGAAATCAGGAAATCCCAGCATCTTAACTCCTTTATACCTTAAAGGAACTTCCTTGTAGCTAACAATTTAATCTCATGGTTTTTTCCTTTAAATAACAGTAGTAACTAACAAATACTAGAAAACCAGTGACCAGGTTTATGTGAGATATTCAAGAAATTCTGGTTGAATATGAAAAACTAGTAACTTTCCCTATGCTTTTATTTTATTTTATTTATTTATTTATTTATTTTTTGAGATGGGAGTCTCGCTCTGTCGCCCAGGCTGGAGTGCAGTGGCGCGGTCTCGGCTCACTGCAAGCTCCACCTCCCGGGTTCACGCCATTCTCCTGCCTCAGCCTCCTGAGTAGCTGGGACTACAGGCGCCCACCACCACGCCCAGCTAATTTTTTTTGTATTTTTAGTAGAGACGGGGTTTCACTGTGTTAGCCAGGATGGTCTCGATCTCCTGACCTTGTGATCCGCCTGCCTCGGCCTCCCAAAGTGATGGGATTACAGGCTTGAGCCACCGCGCCCAGCTGCATATGCTTTTATAAACCTATTAAAATGTTCAAATCCAGGCACTGCTAGGCCAGATGAGGCTGCTGAGTGAAACTATCCCATGAGACTCAGCATAATCAAGGCGAGTCCTGCAATGAAGGTTCTGTCATTAAAAAACCCACTGGACGTGTGTTTTCGTTTCTTCATGTTTTATGAGGTCAATGTATTTGTTCTGTGACTCAATTTCAAAAATTTGAAATTATGCAACATTAGATCAGATAATTCTTAGGTTTGAGAATTTCAGCAGGGCCTAAGCCCAAGAGCTGTGCTGAGGAGATAAGCAGGAGGGGGAGGCCTCACACCTCAGACAGGATCCCAGCACTGGCAGGCCGCCACGTCTTAAAATATCAACTACTGGGTCACCTGTGACTTTCCTCTGAGTCTTCTACCTGAGCTCATATACAGCTGATCAGTCACCGATTTCAGACCCTGAGCTCTCTGCTCTAGGCACTTGCCTCAGGACTCACACCCACCGGTGGAGGGGTAAGCAGTGCTGGTGGGAGCCACACCCACCTGACCCCTGCGCCCGCAGCCAGGCGCCACCTCTGCTGCCGGAACCACCACTTCCTGAAGAACCAGGGAGGCCTCGTTCTGAGACACTGCCCGTCCTGCAGGGAGGCCTTTGTAAAACTCTCTTAAGGGGCACCGCAGGACCTCCAAAAGGCAGCCTGCAAGGAGGAGGCGCTCCTGCAGCAGCCAGCACAGGGTGGGAGAAGTGGCCGCCCACCAGCAGAGGGCGCTGCAGGGCCCGGCCCCAGCCCACGCGGAGGCCACGTGCACAGCTCCACCATCCGCACCCAATTCCCTCCCGGACTGCATCAGAACGATGATTTGCATTTTTCTCATTATTAACATTGTGATCATACTAAAAATTCCAGAGAACTTACGTAATTCAAACAACTTTTAAAAATAATAGATTAAATATTATTTCAAATATGATAAATGCACAATCATATTGATATAAATCTTTAAAGAAGAAAGCCACCGGGCACGGAGGCTCACACCTGTAATCCTAGCACTTTGGGAAGCCGAGGCGGGCGGACTGCCTAAGCTCAGGAGTTTGGAACCAGCCTAGGCAACGTGGTGAAACCCCATCTCTACTAAAAATGCAAAAAAAAAGAATTAGCTGGGCGTGGTGGCACGCACCTGTGGTCCCAGCTACTTGGGAGGCTGAGGCAAGAGAATCACTTGAACCTGGGAGGCAGAGGTTGCACTGAGCCAAGATTGTGCCACTGCACTCCAGCCTGGGCAACAGAGCGAGACTCTGTCTCCAAAAACAAGAAAAAGAAAAGGAAAAAGAAAAAGAAAGAAGGGAGGAAAAAAGGAAGTGGGGGATGGGGAAGGGAGGGGAGGAAAGGGAGAGGGAGGGAGAAAGGGGGAGGGGGAGGGGAGGGGGAAAGGGAGGGAGGACAGGTAGGCAGGCTATGATTGGGTTTCATTAAATGCTCTTACCTGATGGAAGAAATCATCCATGAAATGATCTTTCTCAACCACAACAACTGTGTCTACATCATCATTCTTCCTACACTACAATGAAAAACGGAAAATTCAGTTTTTTAAAATTTTTATGTAGGCACAAATAGCCAACTGAAATACAAAAACAGTTCAATACCCACAAGATCTGAACTCACTAGAGCACCAAATCGTAACAAACTAGCAGCCACCACTATCTACCCCAATTGAACTCCGCAACATTTTCAACACAACAGATCCTGGCTGAAGCAGCCGGAAAGTGGAAGACCTGGAGAGAAACAAGGGTGGCTTTCTCAGAACTAAGCTGCTTAGAATCATTTAGTTCTCACTATGTAAGTCAATATAACACAGGCCAGTTTTACCCTCAAGAAGCAAAACTGCTTGTGCTGCATATTTTCCATAAACAGTAAAAACACTGGCCAGCCGCAGTGGCTCACGCCTGTAATCCCAGCACTTTAGGAGGCTGAAGGGGGCAGAATGCTTAAGTCCAGGAATTCAAGACCGGCCTGGGCAACATGGTGAAACCCTGTCTCTATAAAAAATTAGCCGGGCATAGTGGCACATGCCTGTGGTCCCAGCTACTTAGGAGGCTGAGGTGGGAAGACTACCTGAACCTGGAAGGTTGAGGCTGCAGTGACCCTGTCTCTAAAAACAAAACAAAACAAACAAACAAAAAAAAACCCCAGCATCACCCAGAAGAATGACCATTGATCAGGAGCTGAAGACCTCCTCCCCAGCAGCCCATTAGCTTGTCTCAGTCTCTGCCTCTTGTCCATGAAACAGAGATAGTATCGTCCCATCTCCATCAGAAGACCCTAAGGATAAGATATTTATCAGTGTTTTATAAGGTAACACTACTTTCATGGGTAATATTAATATATAAACCAATAAAGGCTTTTATTAATAAAATTATTTCTAGTCCCTACTCTTTTTTTTGGAAACAAAGTCTCACTCTGTCGCCCAGGCTGAAGTGTGGAGTGTGGGTAGTGGCAGGATCTCGGCTCACTGCAACCTCTGCCTTCCAGGTTCAAGTAATGCTTGTGCCCCAACCTCCTGAATAGCTAGGATTACATGCACCTGCCACCACACCCAGCTTTTCTTTTTTTGTATTTTTAGTAGAGACAGGATTTCACCACATTGGCCAGGCTGGTTTCGAACTCCCGAGCTCATTCAATCCGCCCGCCTCACCCTCCCAAATTGCTGGGATTACAGGCATGAGCCACTGCGCCCAGCCTGTACACTCATAATTCTAAGCAAAGCAGCACTTCAAAACAAAATGGGCCAGGCGCGGTGGCTCACGCCTGTAATCCCAGCACTCTGGGAGGCCGAGGCGGGGGGATCACAAGGTCAGGAGATTGAGACAATCCTGGCTAACACGGTGAAACCCTGTCTCTACTAAAAATACAAAAAAAATTAGCCGGGTGTGGTAGCGGGCGCCTGTAGTCCCAGCTACTCGGGAGGCTGAGGCAGGAGAATGGCAAGAACCCGGGAGGCGGGGCTTGCAGTGAGCCGAGATCGCGCCACTGCACTCCAGCCTGGGCGACAGAGCGAGACTCTGTCTCAAAAAAAAAAAAGAAAAAAGAAAAGACAAAATGGCAATCAACTGACAACCAGCAGAAACTAACATTAAGACAGACCCACATAGTTTAACACTCTTCTCCAGGATCCCACACCACTCTAAAAACCAAAGCAGAACGGCTGAAGGATACTGAGTGCCGGTGCCCATGGCCTGCAGGAGGCAGACCAGGTGCGTTATCTGTCAATCCTCCTGGTACCACACCCCCTAGTCCCTACCATGAGGCAGGTACTGGCATCGCTATTTCAGAGTAGAACACATGCTCAATGGTTATGGTCTCAGAGCTAAGTGGTGCCGAACCAGTAGCTGAAGCCAGGTCTGACTTTATAAAACTTCCCACATTAACAACTGTACTATTACTATGTTGACCCTGTTAAAAAGAGTAAGAGCCGTTCTTTACTTCCAGCTCACAAGAGTTGGCAATTTGAAATACTCTACACACATGTTCTCATTAATTTTATGGTCCCCCATGTTGCCAGTGAGGAGGCTGAAACACAGTGCAGGGATCACTCAGCAGGGACGGCAGAGCAGAAACGGCCTGTGACTGTGATTCCACACACCCTGCTCTAACAAGCACACTCTATCCTGGGGGAAGGTGGGATGAGGGGAGGAGCTGTGCTGCGGAGCTCCACCAGCCATGCAGGCCAGGCCTGGTGGCCAGGTCCCACAGACTCCCCTTGCGGGGGACCCCCTCTCTTAGAAACAGGATCTACTCCCCTGCGTGCCAGCCCCGCCTCTCGGGCCCACAGCCTGCTCCCTCCCTGTCTCCAAGTGCTCACTTGGGCATTAAATTCCACTAGCTGGGCACGAGGTCTCACTGCTTCCCTATGGCTATCTGCCTTGTCTTCTCAGCTGTGCGGTCTCAGAGGTGCAGGGCCAGGAATGATGGAGTGAAGCATCACCGCGTTAAGTCATTGACTGACTGTGCATTCACCCAATACCCATGGAGGGGGTGGGGAGGAGGGGTGGAGAGCTGAAAGTGAGCTACAGACGGCCCTTGTGGCCCTGAGCCCCGGGCCATAAAAGTGCTTCACCCCACCCTGGAGGTGCCACATGGCTCTCAGGGCATCTCACACCTCCCTGCTCTGCCAGGAACTTTAGGTTCTAGATTCAAAGTCACCTCATTTTTGTTTGTTTGGGAAACTGTAAACATATACAAAAGTAGAAGGAATACTATGGTGAGCCCTCAGTGTCACCATCACCCAGGCTCAACAATGGTCAAGCCACAGCCTGTCTTGTTTCAGGTGGACACCCACCGCCTCCCACTACCTCCTACCCCCCCACCACAAGACCATCTTGAGGCAAATCCCATGAGGCAGATGCTACTGTGGAGACTGCACCTGCAGCTCCAGGAAAGAGGCTGCACCCATCTCCATGCTCCCCAGCACCACGCTTCCCTGTGAAAGCAAGCCGCTCTCCCATGGTGACCGTCCCATGTGTGCGATGCACCCCCACAGTGGCGTGGCGTCAATCCTCCTCCACTCTGAACCCACAGCACGGGCAGAGTTTTGTTCCGAGTCATTCGCTTGCTGGTAAACAATTTGTTTCTCTACCTGTAGACCACATGACTGGAATATGTTTCCTCTATTGTCTTATTTCTTATTCTTAAGCCTTGACTTATATGTCTTATTTCTACCTGGAGGTCTCAAAACTGATTAGATAACAGGAAACAGACCCAATAATACTGTCTCTGCTTTTCCATTCAAAAAAACAAAACAAAACAAAATGACCAAAGCAGTCTTTTTGGCTTTATCCCTAAGCTACATTATTCTTGTCTTAATGGATGTGCATGTTCAGTCTTTCAAGCTGAGATAGCGCAATAGCTGCACAACAGCCATGATTATGAGAGGGTATTGATTGTAAATAACCAAACTGCTTATGGCAAACGTTTACTAAAAGCCAGGGAATGCTCTCCTATATGACATACTTGATTTCCCAAGTGTCGAAGTATAGGATAAACATTTAAATATCAACATTCCATTTCTGTTAAATGTTAACAGAAGTCTCCTTAAAAGCAGCATTATAGTAAAATCACAACTCTCCCTGTGTGAATACCATTGTCAGGAACAGGTAGCAGGTAGCTTCCTGGTTTAGAGACTATTTAACAGAAAAGAGTAATTTGCCATTGGAACGATCATCATTTATAATTCAACAGAAGCTGAACTACCACAAATGGCAGAATCCAAAGCTGGACAGAATCCTGGCTTTCTTCTGCCTGTTGTTCACACACACATGCTAAGGACCTTCCATATAAATAATAATTGTGGGCAAATAAATTATAAACCTTGACATATACACAGTGGTTTTACTGCTTTGTTGCTAGAATACTTTGACTTACTTTTCACAATTAAATCACTTGGGTAAAAAAAGAAAAGAATACTTGTAATTAAACATAGGTAAAAGCTGGCCAGGTGCAGCAGCTCATGCCTGTAATCCCAGCACTTTGGGAGGCTTAACTGGGAGGATCACTTAAGCTCCAGAGTTTGAGACCAGCCTGGGCAACATGGTGATACCCCATTTTTGGTACAAAAAATACAAAAATTAGCCAGGCGTGGTGGCTCACACTTATGAGGATACCTTGAGCCCAGGAGATTGAGGCTGTAGTGAGCAGTGATGGTGCCACTCCAGCCTGGTGATAAGAGAGACTTTGTCTCAAAAACAAATAAATAAATAAATATGTAAATGCTGACTCTGGGCCAGTTTGTAAATATGGTGCTAAACGTAACCTACTTTCTCATATTTTTGTATGGTTAATTACACTTTTATACCTATGATAAAATGTTATACTTTTTTTTTTGTATTTTTACTAACACTTGTTTCCATTATTATTATATAAATACTTTTAAACAGGCACTTAGACTTTATGTAAATAGTATTATACTTCTCTGTCACCCAGGCTGGAGTGCAGTAGCGTGATCATAGCTCACAACAGCTTCGACCTCCTGGGCTCAGGTGATCCCTTCGCCTCAGCCTCCTGAGTAGCTGGGACTACAGGCACACATATTTTTTTAGAGATGAGGTGTGGCCATGTGGCCCAGGCTGGCCTTGAACTTCTGGGCCCAACCAATCCTCCCCCCTTGGTCTCCCCAAGTGCTGGTATTACAGGCGTGAGCAACTACACCCAGCCTGCCTCTGCAATTTAATCGTTTGTTTTTTCCTCTCAGCTACACATTCAGATTTCCCCACTCAGCATATATCGCTCTAGTGTTAGGTGAAACCACACCATATGGTTCAACCTCATACATTCATCTTACTGCTGCATACACTCCATTATATAAAAAGCCATGATGTACCCATCCAGGCTCCTATTGTGCCTAATATTTTTCCATTACCAACAACATAACAAACCACAGTTACATGGCTGCACATGCATGTCAGGATGGTTTTCTGGAACATACACACACATGCAGAGAGAGGACCACCGAGCCATGGGGTTTAAGTGTCTTCAGCTTCACTAAACAATGCCAAATTGCTCTCCAAAGCAGTTGTAATAAATTGGATGCCCCCAGCATGGCACATGGACATGAGACACTGCCAGGCTAATCTTGAGCTACCAAGGGCCCATCACATGATCTCGCGCCAGGAATGAGGATCAGAACTGACATGATGAAGCCCAGAGAGCCTGAACTGGAGAGCATTTAAACTTGGGGGCTGGGGGCAGCCCACTTACACCAGGCGCGGAGACGAAGAGAAACCCACATGATCTGGCTCCAGCCAACCTCTCCAGCTCACTCATGCCTCACCTCTGCCCACTACTGACCATCCACTCACTACCGACAGCATCTTTCTGTCCCTTGCATGGCCTCGTTCCCAACTCTGGGCCTCTGGACTTGCTGTGCCTTCTGCCCAGGGCACCCTCCCCCAACCCTGTCCACAGCCACTTTCTTATCCACAGCTCAGCTCACGGGGTGGCCCCCTGACCCGCCCGGCCAAGGCAGCCAAACCCACACCCTCACCCTGCTTATTCCTTCACAGCAAGGACTGCCAAAGACACTTGATTCATCTGCTCAGCTGCTGTCTATCTCCCAGCTGCAGATTCCACAAGAGCAAGGACTTCTGTCTTTTCACAACCCAGGCATCCTGCCCACAGCAGTGCCTGGCACACAGCCGCCAGTCAGTGATGACCAGGTCAACAAACGAGTGATCAATGAATGAATGAAGAGCAAGAGAAGGGCAGACACAGACGAGGGGGAGGAGAGTGGGAAAGTACACACAAATGACAGAAGCCAAGAAACAGAAACAGAGACACACACACAGACTGAGACCCGGCAAGCGCAAAATGGCCACGACACAAGGACAGGAAGGACCTCAGTGGCTCGCTCCGTCCTAACTCCATCCCTCATGAGGGCTGATGGTACTACGTGCCCTCAAAGCCTGGGAGAAATCACTCTACCTTTTTTTTTTTTTTTTTTTTTTGAGATGGATTCTCACTCTTGTTACCCAGGCTAGAGTGCAGTGGCAGGATCTTGGCTTACTGCAACCTCCACTTCCTAGGTTCTAGCTATTCTCTCACCTCAGCTTCCCAAATAGCTGAGATTACAGGCACCTACCACCACCCCCAGTTAATTTTTGCATCTTTAGTAGAGACGGGGTTTCGCCATGTTGGCCAGGCTGATCTAGAACTCCTGACCTCAAGTGATCCTTCCACCTCGGACTCCCAAAGTACTGGGATTACAGGCATGAGCCACCCCACCCGGCCCACTCTGCCTTTTAATAAATCTCCCTTTTCTGCTTTAGCTGATGGGTTTCTGTCCCTTTTAACCAAAAGGCCTTGAAGACAACAGATTCCAGTGGCATCTACATTTTTCTTACCATGGGCATTTTCAAATGGAAACACACTGATTCAATAAATACCTGGCAGATGCTCTGGATCAAGCACCATGCAGAATACTGAGGCTTCAGAGCACAAATGACAGCATGCATCTGCCCTGAAAAAGTTGAAGCGCCGGGGAAAGGGTGCAGGAAAAAACCGGACTGCATCTGTGTCCAGAATGCCCCAAGACAAGATGGGCCATCTCTGGGAACATGCGAGGAAAGGGAGGCAGGAAGGCTTCCCCGTGATGCCTAACCTGAGACTTAAAAAGGTGCGAGGCTGCGTGTGGTGGCTCACACCTGTAATCCCAGCACTTTGGGAGGCCGAGGCAGGTGGATCACCTGAGGTCGGGAGTTCGAGACCAGCCTGGCCAATGTGGTGAAACTCCATCTCTACTAAAAATACAAAAATCAGCAGGATATCATGGGAGGCTGAGGCAGGAGAATTGCTTGAACCTAGAGGCAGAGGATGCAGTGAACTGAGATCGCACCATTGCACTCCACCCTGGGCAAGAAAGTAAGACTGTCTCAAAAAAAAAAAAAAAAAAAAGGTACAAGGCAAGAGAGAAGGCGCAGAGGGAGAAGTCCAGTGGTTCAGACAAAGGGAGCAGCACCTGCAAGGGCAGGGAGGAGGGGGCATATCAGTCCGGAGGCAGAAGCGAATCCTGCCACCACAAGGCGATAGATCTGGGCTCCTGGGGAGCTCTTCTATGGATCAGTTATTTCTTAGAGTTGCTACTCCTTAAATTCACAATAAACCTCAAGTTAAAAACAAGAAGTGATTAATCTGTGAAAATGTATAGATTTTGCTCTTCAAACCAAAGGACATGTTTAGATATACAAATGAGTAAACCTATTATAGTTAAGAATAGAGAAACTATAGACTCCAACTGTAGGAACTGTTTATATGAGAATACACAAAATATAAAAATGTGGCAGGATTGCATAAATTATGAAATTCTAAAGTATAAATATATGCATATATAAAATTATGTTCATATATGAAATTCTTAGTATTTTAAGTTCCAATGAAGTTTTTTAATCTTCTTATTTTATGAATTGGAACCTGAATCTTCACTATACAACATTCTGCACTACATGGGCAAACACGAGCTGTCAAAAAATAACTTTTAAAAATATCTGAGCAGTGTTTTCCGCCTTTTAAGAAATTATATTTGCAGGCCGGGCATGGTGGCTCACGCCTGAAATCCCAGCACTTTGGGAGCCTAAGGTGGGCAGATTGCTTGAGCTCAAGAGTTGAAGACCAGCCTGGGCAACACAGCGAAACCCCATCTCTACAAAAAATACAAAAGTTTGCTGGGTGCAGTGGCACGCGCCTGTGGTCCTAGCTACCCAGGAAGCTGAGGTGGGAAGATGGCTTGAGCCTGGGAGATCAAGGGTGCAATGAGTAGTGATTGTGCCACTGCACTCCAGCCTGGGCGACACAGTAAGATCCTGTCTCAAAGAAAAAAAAAAAGAGATATTTGTAATTCATTACCTTGAAACCAGGATGAAAAATAACATTCTCATTTCTTTTAGGTCTACTAAGAACACCACATAGCTACTGTGTATTTATTGTTTATTATCATGTAAACAATTCCCACAGATGAAATATGTGGTTTATCTATTCTTCACTATAATAAATATATATATTATAGATATCAAATATAATAAATATCTCAATGTTCATAAACTTTTTTTAAAAAGTAATCAAAATACGTTTGGGGTGGTTATCTTATAAGAATAGCTATTCCGTTTTGCTTACGTCCTACAGTGAATTTCATTACACCTCGGTCACTCTTCCTTCCCAGGCTGTATGCATCCGCACCCACGCTCAGTTCACTGCTGTGTCTCTCTGCACCCAGCACATGATCTGCTAGAGGCTTGACATTCAAGTACCTGTTGGATGGGCGAGTCTTTTACTTTCTGTAAATCAGAAATATCTTTCTGGATTTAGAGTGCCGGAGATCGGGACCAAGTCACGCAAACTTTCTATGCCCAAATGACTGGTTGCTCAAAAACAGAATCACTGGTTAGAAACTAAATCTGTCAATACAAATTGTATTGAGCAAATTAATTTTTAAGCCCTTTCCACGTAATTATCAGAGGTACATTTTTCACAGGAACAAGCATCAACAGCTAATAAAATAAACTTTTTGGAAGCATCACAAATATTTTGTTAATCGGACATTGCAGATGAGGCATTTTAACCAACAAAATATTAAACTTTACCTAGAAACAGCAGCCATCTAGAAGCATGGCTCTGAGTGCGCACTCACATTCAACCGCTCCAAGAACTACTTGGAAGGACACATTTCCTGGGGCGGGGGGGCGGGGAATTAAACTCGTATCTGGTAACTTTAAGATGGGTTTTTAAATATTAAAAATTATTAAACTTCAAATTCAGTTTTAACTTACTATTTTATACTAGGGAGAAGGTTGTTCTTTTTTCTCTTTTTGAGACAGGGTCTCAATCTGTCTGTCGCCCAGGCTGGAGGGCAGTGGCAAAATCTTGGCTCACTGCAACCTCCGCCTCCTGGGCTCAAGCAATCTTCCCACCTCAGCTTCCTGAGTAGCTGGAACCACAGGCATGCGCCACTACACCTGGCTAATTTTTTGTGTTTTTTGTAAAGACAGGGTTTTGCCATGTTGCCCAGGCTGGTCTTGAACTCCTGAGCTCAAATGATCCGCCCACCTCAGCCTCCCAAAGTGCTGGGACTACAGGTGAAAGCCACTGTGCCCAGCCAGAAGGCTGCTTTTTATAACTCCCTAAAAACAAAAAATCTGGTAAACATTAATCACACTTACAATTACATAGCACTTGCTCCCTCCCACCTTCTCCCAGAGCTTCACACATTAGATAATTTTATGCTTCATAACTCCCTCTATGAGGGGGACAAGAGAGATACCACTGTCCCCATTTCACGTACAAGAAAAAGTGTTGAGAGATTTAAAAATTATTTGCCCAAGATGAGAAACTCCAGAAGTGGAAACTTCCACGGATATACTCTCTGACTGCTCAGTGGCTGTATCTAAAGCAGGATGGTATTGAAGTAGATGAGCTGACTTCTAGCTCTGCCATTCTAGAACAAAACTGATTGACATGTTCTACTGTTTCAGGAAGGGTTGGGATATATAGAAACTGAGTGACAAATAATTGCCTTATTTGCTTTTTGCTATTCAAGCCAAGAAAAGGTACTTTCTCACGATTCCCCAACATATAAATTTGGCTATATTTTGCCAAAATAGTCACAGCTCTCACGTTCAATGACATTAAGCTTTTTTTTTTTTTTTTTTTTTGAGACAGTGTCTCACTCTGTCACCCAGGCTGGAGTGCAGTGGCATGGCACAATCATGACTCACTGCAGCCTCTATCTCCTGGGCTCAAGGAATCCTCCTAGCTTCGCCTCCTGAGTACCAGGTACTACAGGTGCGAGTCACCACACCTGGATAGTTTCTTTGTGCGTGTTTTGTTTTGTTGGTTTTTTTGAAACAGAGTCTCTTTCTGTTGCCCAGACTGGAGTACAGTGGCACAATCTCGGCTTTCTGCAACCTCCGCCTCCTGGGTTCAAGCGATGCTCCTGCCACAGCCTCCAGAGTAGCTGGGACTACAGCTGTGCGCCATGACATCCGGCTAATTTTTGTATTTTTAGTAGAAACGGGGTTTTGCCACGTTGGCCAGGCTAGTCTCCAACTCCTGACCTCAAGTGGTCCACCCAACTCGGCCTCCCAAAGTGCTGGGATTACAGGCATGAGCCACTGCGACTGGCCTCCTGCTAATTTTTTAATTTTTTTTGAGAAACAGAGTCTCCCTGTGTTGCCCAAGCTGGTCTCCAATACCTGGGCTCAAGTGATCCCCCCACCCTGATCTCCCAGACTGCCGGGATTACAGGCGTGAGCCACGGCTTTTCTTCATTAAATAAATATCTGAGCTGCTACTACACGACACTGAAAGATAATCTATCGGGCAAGACAACACAACTATAATTTGCTGTGTTTAAGATGATATTGATCTGCGGACCACAGGGAATATTTGTCCATTAATAAAAAAGGAAAAATCACTGTGAAGAAACTTCCTTGGAGTTAATATAAAGCATAATTTCCATGATCCTAAGGATGAAATCATTGCCTTTCTTAACCAGAGCTCCGCATCTGAACCACAGAACACAGATAATGATTTAAGTGGCTCTTTTCTCTATTCTCCCACTCGGGGGTACATAACAGCTCCATTCTAGCAGCAGAGAAGAGAGAATAATTCATTACATGCAGTGGGTGCCGTAGGGCTGTGGGCCTCAGCACCCCTGTTCTGAGGCTGCCAACAATTTAGAGACCAGAAGCTCTATCTATGCACACACGCAGCATGAATTAGTACCTGTATTGTAAAGGGAAAAAGTCATAACTACTTCTGTTGGCCTAAGCCGTCCTGGGTTAGACAAGCTTGGAAAGTGCACGACCATCACTATCATTTCACTGTCACTGCACCATGCACAGTCCTGTCACCTTTACACGTGTAGAATGCATCAAAATCCTTCCAAAATTTTTAGTGACCTGCTTTTCCCTTGCTAAAGTAAACAGTAATTTGCTGTGTGCCCGGCTGCTGGGCGCGTTAGGTGCGTTCAGAGTCAACACACGGACCCAGTTTCCAAAGCAAACTACTGGGAGATCAGGCCACCCCAAGCACCCAGCACTCTAAGGCGCCCACATTTCACACCCATCTGTTGCCTCCCGCTTGGTGCAGAGTCCTGTGTGAAGCCCCAGGGATAAAGCAGCGACCAAGAGGACCCGGCCTGCTCCCCGGGGATGACGCCCGCTGCGGGGACCCCGTGGGGCGGACCACAGTTAGGCCGGTGGGCTCTGGCTGGGTAAGCGCCAGATAGAGTCCGCCAAGCGGAGTTACGGACAGGGAGCCACGCTCGAAGAGAGGGTCGAGGCCGGGACCTTCCCCGCTCCCTCCTCCTGCCCCAACCCGCCCTGAGGACTCCGTTCAGGAAGCCCTGGGGACACCGCCCGGAGCCCCCACCCTAGGACTTCCAGAGACCCCCGCCCGGAGCCCCCACCCTAGGACTTCCAGAGACCCCCGCCCGGAGCCCCCACCCTAGGACTCCCGGGACCCCCGCCCTGGGACCCCACCAGGAGTCCCCGCTCAGGACTCCCTGAGACCCTGCCCCGCAGCCCCCGCCCCAGAACACCGGAGATCCCCGCCCCGGGGACCCACCCGGAGCCCCGCCCAAGACGCCCCGAGCCCCCGCCCGCCCTCCAAACCCCGCCCCAGCCGGGCCTGAACCGCTACCCGCGGCTGCCGCTCACCGCCGTCAGGTCTGGCAGCCGGTCCCGCATCCCCGCCGGCCGGGCAGCGCGCCCCGCCGCTCAAGCCTGTCCCGAGCTGCCTCTGGCCGGGCCGCGGGCTCTCCGGTCGCCACCTCAGGTCCCGCGGTCCCGGCCCGGCGCCAGCAGCCCTCCCTGGAGCCGGCGCTGCCACGGCAACCGCGCCCCGCGCGCTCTGCGCATGCCCGGCCCGCGCCGCGCCCCGCACCCACCCACACGGCGGCGGCGCTTTCCTGCGGGAGCCCGGAGGGGCGGGTCCTGGAGGGCGGGACATGGGCGGGGCCTAGGCGGGGAGGGGCGGGGTCCGGCCGAGCCCCAGGCTGGCAGTTCCGCTACAGGTGCTGTTTGTCCCTTGATCTGCTTTTATGCTTTCACACTCATTGTTTTATTTATCAAAATATAGAGCATTCAACGAATAGTGACAGAGCAAAGCTCCCGGAATGTGCTGGGTGCAGCTTTGGGTAATAACGTATGCCGAACCTTCTCTTTAAGGGTCCACGCCCAGCCTCGGGTGTGAATGAAGGAGAAGAGATCGTGTACCACACGTGATGCTTAAGGAGCATAACATGGCAGGGGGCGGTAACGGGAAGAGCGCCCGCAGGCCCAGCCCTGGGATGCCATTCTGGCAGGAGAAACAGGCAATACAGACACAGACAAATAAATGATAGATGAGAAAAGAAAATAAGAGCATGGACACAGAACTGGCAGAGAGGTCGTCATGAAGGTGCAGGAGCTTAGGTGAACTACACAGGTTGGGGGAACAGTCCCCAAGACCATTATCACCTCTGACACCAACGGCAAATTCTGGCTGTTTCCAAAACCACCTTCAAGTTCCATAATTTGCTAGAAGGAATCACATAATTCACTAAAAACTACTGTACTCACAACTATGGTTTCTTAGCAGGGAAATGATACAGATTAACATCAGCCAAGGAAGAAGGGCAGAGGGGGAGTCTGGGGATTACAGCGTGGAGCTTCGAGGTCCTCCCGTGGTCCTCTCCCTGTGTAGTCAGGCCTCATTACTTGCCCTGCACTGATGTGTGGCCGTACACACAAAGCACTGCCAGCCAGGGAAGCTCACTTAAGCCACAGTGTGCAGGACTTTTACTGGGCTCCATTGCATGTGCGTGATTGATTGATTGATTGGTTGCTTTCATGGTTGATCTCAGCCTCTTGGTTAAGTGATATCCATGTAACCCTAAGCCCCCACCATAAATCACACTGTTACTCTCTGGCTAGCCGAAGACTCCCAGGCAAACAAAGATTACCTTCCAGGAGGAGAAGGCAAGGCCAGACTTGTTTTTAAACAAGGTTAAAGTCTTTACTGCCTCCTGGAGGAGGTGGCTTTGGTCTGACCAGAAGGCAGCGCTAAGAAATCTGCTTGAGAGCAACAGGCTACACAGAAAAAAAAAGGACGTTTTGGACTTGGTTCTAGGTGTGATGTGGTTCTGTTAACCGATGGAAGGTCTTGATGGCCAGTTGTCCAGGTGAGTGTGGTGGCGGGCACCTGTTATCCCAGCTGCTCAGGAGGCTGGTGCATGAGAATTGCTTGAACATGGGAGGTGGAGCTTGCAGTGAGCCAAGATCGCACCACTGCACGCCAGCCTGGGCAGTAAAGCGAGACTCCGTCTCCAAAAAAAAACGTCCCCACCAGAATGCCTCCTGGACCCTGCAACAGGCAAGCACTTTTCTTTCGGCCTTCTTGCCTCTGCCACCACCATTTGAATTCTCCCTCTCTGGTCAATTCTGGCCCCTCCCTCGTTTCTCCCTCTCCCCCAACGGATTTTTCTAAAACGTATGATAATATTGGCAGCAGCTGGATGGTGTTGAATTGGCAACCAAAACTTTTTGTTTGTTTGTTTGAGACAGGGTCTTATTCTGTCTCCCAGACTGGAGTGCAGTGGCACAGTCATAGTTCACTGCTGCCTTGAACTCCTGGGCTCAAGCAATCCTCCCACCTCAGCCTCCAAAAGCGCAGGGACCACAGGCATGAGCGCACCATGCCCAACCTCAAAACTTTCCTTATCCTGCCAGAGAAAAAAAATGAAGTTGTGAATAATCGTTGTGGGAAGTCAGGAACCCCGAATGGAGGGACTGGCTGAAGCCATGGCAAAAGAACATAAATTCTGAAGATTTCATGGACATTTATTAGTTCCCCAAATTAATACTTTTATAATTTCTTACACCTGTCTTTAGTGTAATCTCTGAACATAAATTGTGAAGATTTCATGGACACTTATCACTTCCCCAGTCAATACCCTTGTGATTTCCTATGCCTGTCTTTACTTTAATCTCTTAATCCCATCATCCTTGTAAACTGAGGAGGATGTATGTTGCCTCAGGACCCTGTGATGATTTCGTTAACTGCACAAATTGTTTGTAGAGCATGTATGTTTGAACAATATGAAATCTGGGCACCTTGAAAAAAGAACAGGATAACAGCAATGTTCAGGGAACAAGAGAGATAACCTTAAACTCTGACCGCCAGTGAGCTGGGTGGAACAGAGCCATATTTCTCTTCTTTCAAAAGCAAATGGGAGAAATATCGCTGAATTCTTTGTTTCAACAAGGAACATCCCTGAGAAAGAGAATGCGTCCCTGAGGGTAGGCCTCTAAAATGGCCGCTTTGGGGGTGGCTGGGCATGGTGGCTCGTGCCTATAGGCTACTCAGGAGGCTGAGGCAGGAGGATTGCTTGAGCCCAGGAGGTTAAGGCTGAAGTGAGCTGTGATTGTGCCACTGCATTCCAGCCTGGGCAACAGAGTGAGACCCTGTCTAAAAATATATATATATACACATACACACATGCACTATAAATATATAGTATATAAATACTATATACACACATATAATATATACATGCTATATACACACATATAGTACATACAAGCTATATGTATATACATGTCGCAGCTGTAGGGATGAAATAAGCCCCAGTCTCCTGTAGCACTCCCAGGGTTGTTAGGACAAGGAAATTCCCACCTAATAAATTTTGGTCAGACCGGTTGTCTGCTCTCAAACCCTGTTTCCTGATAAGATGTTATCAATGACAATGCCTGCCTGAAACTTCATTAACAATTCTAATTTCGCCCGGTCCTGTAGTCCTGTGATCTCACCCTGCCTCCATTTACCTTGTGATGTTCTATTACCTTGTGAAGCATGTGCTCTCTGTGACCCACACCCTAGTCACACACTCCCTCCCCTTTTGAAATCACTCATAAAAACTTGCTGGTTTTACTGCTCAGGGGGCATCACGGAACCTGCTGACATGTGATGTCTCCCCCAGACACCCAGCTTTAAAATTTCTCTCTTTTGTACTCTGTCCCTTTATTTCTCAGACCAGCCAACACTTAGGGAAAATAGAAAAGAACTTACGTGAAATATTGGGGGTGAATTTCGCCCAATATCTGGCTGAATTTCCCCCGATAAATAATAATGTGTAATTTATCATTTTTATTCATATTACATACATACATATGCAGTCAAGGTGTCTTTGGGGTCAAAACATCAACCAGATCACAACAGCAGGTTCAAAACACCATCATAACAGCCAAACACTAAAATTGAATGAAATCTACATGGAGGCTGAGGTGGGAGGATTGCTTGAGCCCAGGAGTTGGAGGCTGCAGTAAGCTGTGATCATGCCACTGTTCTCCAGCCAGGTCCAAAGAGCAAGACCCTGTTTCTAAAAAATAAATAAATAAATAAATGTTTAAAAAACTTAAAGAAGAAAATGTGAAAGCGGCAGAGGAAGAGGAAGAAGGAAAAAAGAAAAAAGAAGGAAGGAAGGAGAAAAAAGGAAAAAGAAAGGAAGGAAGGAGAAAGGAAATATGGAAGAAAGAAAGAAGAAGGAAGGAAGAAAGAAAGGAAGAAAGAAAGAAAGCAAGCAAGCAAGCAAGCAGAAACAAAGGGCTAAATTCCTTTCCTGAGAAAATCTGACTGGAGCCTGGGCAACATAGCAAAACCCTGTCTCTGCAAAAAGTTTTTAAAAATTAGCTGGGCATGGTGGCATGTGCCTGTAGGTTACTCAGGAGGCTGAGGCAGGAGGATTGCTTGAGCCCAGGAGGTTAAGGCTGAAGTGAGCTGTGATTGTGCCACTGCACTCCAGCCTGGGCAACAGAGTGAGACCCTGTCTAAAAAAATATATATATACACACACACGTGCACTATAAATATATAGTGTATACATGGTATATGCGCACATGTAGTGTATACATGGTATATGCGCACATGTAGTGTATACATGGTATATGCGCACATGTAGTGTATACATGGTATATGCGCACATGTAGTGTATACATGGTATATGCGCACATGTAGTGTATACATGGTATATGCGCACATGTAGTGTGTACATGGTATATGCGCACATGTAGTGTATACATGGTATATGTGCACATGTAGTACATATAAGCTATATACACACATGTAGTACATACAAGCAATATACACACATATATAGTATATACTATATAGTTTGTATATGCTACATAGTATATAGTATGTATATGCTACATAGTATATGTATATGCTGCATAGTATATAGTATATATACACATATGTATATAGTATATACATGTAGTATATATACACATGTATGTATATATATAGTATGTATATATACTATATATGTATATACTGTACTACAGTATATACGTACCATTTATAGTGGGTATATACTGTGCTACAGTATATACGTACCATTTATAGTACGTATATACTGTAGCACAGTATATACGTACCATTTATAGTATGTATATACTGTAGCACAGTATATACGTACCATTTAGAGTATGTATATACTGTAGTACAGTATATACGTACCATTTATAGTGTGTATATACTATACATGTGTGTATAGTATGTATATACTATATGTGTGTATAGTATGTATATACTATATGTGTGTATAGTATGTATATAACATATATGTATAGTGCACATGTGTGTGTGCATGTGTGTGTGTACATATGTATTTTTTTTTAGACAGGGTCTCTGTTGCCTAGGCTGGAGTGCAGTGGCACAATCTCAGCTCACTTCAGCCTTGACCTCCTGGGATCAAGCAATCCTCCTGCCTCAACCTCCTGAGTAGCCTACAGGCACATGCCACCATGCCCAGCATATATATATAGCATGTATATTCTGTATGTACAATATGTATATACTATATATGTATGTATAATGGGTCAAGTGCCCCATTTAACTGTGATTCTAGGACTTTCTATGCTGGCCCACCTCTGGCATCTTGCGCCCCTTTCCCATGATTCTTCCCTTAGGGTGGGCTGCCCGCATGTGTAGTGCTTTCTTCACGCTGGGGAAATGAGCATGCACAGTATGTTTAGCAAGCTGTACACATGCCCATCTGAGGCTTTCTTCCCTTTCCTAGCGGAGAGCCCCACAGGAGGTCATACTCTGCCATTTTGTCTCTTAATGCAAATACCCAGGCTCCCTTGCCCAATACCTGAGATTTTATTGGAAGCCCTTTCTGCTTCTCCCTGGCACCTGCCTTCAATTAACACTCTAATATAACAGCTGCGGACCATCAGGAGATTGTTTCTCCCTGGCGCCAGCTGCTGAATTATCATTTTGAGAGAGGCAGTGTGATCATTGTTGAACCAGCACCTGATCATCTCCTGACATTCCTGGTGGGTCAGGGGAGAGCCCTCTCCTGCCCCACTCATGCCTGTCTACCTGTAACAGGCTGAATAATGGACCCCAACAGAAGTACACCCTAATCCCCAGAATTTGTACTATGTTACCTTAGATGGCAAAGTCTTTAATCACAGGTCATAGACTTTCCTGGAGTATTGGGAGTTAGCTCAATCTAATCACACAAGCCCTGAAAAGCAGAGCACTTTCCCTAGCTGGAATAAAAGATGTGGCAGAGGGGGAAGTCAGACCCCAAGTGTAAGGATTTGATGCACTGTTGCTAGCTCTGAAATGTGGGGGTCCCATGCAAGGGCCCAAGAGAGACCTCTAGGAGCTATGGGTGGACCTCAGTACACAGCCAGCAAAGAAATGGGAACCTCAGTTCTTGAGCTGCGAAGAACTGCATTCTGCCAGCAATAGGAGTGGGCTTGGAAGTGAATTCTCCCTTGTGCCTCCCAACAAGAGCCCAGGGGCTGCACCTTGATTTCAGCCTTGTGAAACCCAGAGTAGAGAGCCAGTGGAGCCCACTCAGGCTTCTGACCTACTGAATTGGGAGCTAACAAGTGTGCCTTATTTAACGTTGCTACATCTTTTTTTGTTTTGTTTCATTTTGTTTCAGACAGAGTCTGGCTTTCTTGCCCAGGCTGGAGTGCAGTGGCATGATCTCTGCTCACTGCAACTTCTGCCTCCCAGGTTCAAGCGATTCTCTGATTCTCCTGCCTCAGCCTCCTGAGTAGCTGGGATTACAGGCGCCCACCACCATGCCCCGCTAATTTTTGTATTTTAAGTAAAGATGGGGTTTCACCATGTTGGCCACGCTGACCTCGAGCTCCTGACCTCAAGTGATCCGCCTGCCTGGCCTCCCAAAGTGCTGAGATTACAGACATGAGCCATTGTGCCTGGCCCTAGAGTTGCTGCATCTTTATCATTGTTACAGCAGCAACAGAAAACTAACAGTCATTTAGTAAAATTAGGTATTTAGCTCCTGAAGAATAGGGAATATAGCCTGGAGGATAAATAATATATTATGTACCGCTTGTCAAGAAATGTTACAAGTGAATGAATGAACAGGGCAAGGAAGGTGATTTATTGATCTTGGTAGCCTTCCCTACCCCACACAGCTATGTTTCTGGTGGACATGAACTGAATAAATCAAATATTCAGTTAGTCCCCAGGGAATGGGAAGGGCGAGTTAGGACAGAGCTGAATGCATTCTGAAATCACAATAGGAAACAGATGTGAGAGTTCACAGGCTGCAGACTCATGGGCAATATACACATCTTCTATTCAGTCTAACATACCCCAGCTTTTCTCTGTACAGTCTAGGACTTTCCTCTGCACCGTTGGTTTTATTTCTCCTACTTGATTCACCCATCAGAAATGGTTGTTGGCCAGTGGTTCGTGCCTGTAATGCCCGTACTTTGGGAGGCCAGCTGATCAGTTGAGGTCAGGAGTTCGAGACCAGCCTGGGCAACATGGTGAAACCCCGTCTCTACTAAAAATACAAAAATTAGCCGGGCATGGTGGCGGGTGCCTGTAATCCCAGCTACTTGGGAGGCTGAGGCAGAAGAATAGCTTGAAACCAGGACTTGGAGGTTGCGGTGAGCCGGGATCACACAACTGCACTCCAACCTGGACAGAGCAAGACTCTGTCTCAAAGAAAAAAGGAAAAGAAAAGAAATGAAATGATTTTTTTTTTTTTTACTTTTAAGTTCAGGGGTGCACGTGCCAGTTTGTTATATACGTAAACTTGTGTCATGGGGGTTTGTTGTACAGATTAGTTCATTACCAAGGTACTAAGCGTAGTAGCCATTGGTTATTTCTCATGATCCCCTCCCTCCTCCCATCCTCTACCCTCCAAAAGGCCCCAGTGTGTGTTGTTTCCCTCTATGTGTCCATGTGTTCTCACCGTTTAGCTCCCACTTCTAAGAGAGAACACATGGTTATTTGGTGTCTGTTCCTGCGTTCCTTTGCTAAGGACGTGGCCTCCAGTTCCATCCACATTGCTGCAAAGGACATGATCTCGTTCTTTTTTTTTATAGCCTTGATTCGTAAGCACACTGAAGTTTGATTCCACACTCTAAAGATTAGAGCACATTGGTAACATGGCAAGCAGATTTATGGGATTCTTAGATTCATATCTGTAGTTGTTGTGTTCCTTGGTGTACAA
This sequence comes from Pongo pygmaeus, assembly GCF_028885625.2. Taxonomy (NCBI): domain Eukaryota; kingdom Metazoa; phylum Chordata; class Mammalia; order Primates; family Hominidae; genus Pongo; species Pongo pygmaeus. The sequence goes on from NC_072383.2 coordinate 129,717,180, forward strand.
GCCTGGCTGAACACCCTGACTACACAGAATAAGATTTCCAGCAAGTAGGCAGAGAAGCCGGCAGAAAGGGAGATGGGGGACCAGGGGCGTGGTGGCTCACGCCTGTAATCTCAGCACTTTGGGAGGCCGAGGCCAGGGGATCACGAGGTCAGGAGATCGAGACCATCCTGGCTAACACGGTGAAACCCTGTCACTAAAAATACAAAAAAATTAGCCGGGCGTGGTGGTGGGCGCCTGTAGTCCCAGCTACTCAGGAGGCTGAGGCAGGAGAATGGCGTGAACCCGGGAGGCAAAGGTTTCAGTGAGCCGAGATTGCGCCACTGCACTCCAGCCTGGGCAACAGAGCAAGACTCTGTCTCAAAAAAAAACAAAAAAATCTTTTTAAATTAGCCAGGTGCGGTGGCATGTGCATGTAGTCCCAGCTACTCAGGAGGCTGAGGCAGGAGAATTGCTTGAGCCCAGGAGTCCAGGTGGCTGTACTGAGATCTGATCCCACCACTGCACTCCAGCCTGGACAACAGAGCAAAGACCCATCTCCCAAAAAAAAAAAAAAAAAAGCAAAACATATAATAAGTTCTGGGTGTAAAGTGCTCCAGAGAAAAATGATGCAGGAAAAGGGGACAGAGGGTGTCGGGGCAGGTGCAGTTTCAGGCAGGTCGACTGGGAAAAGCATCACTGAGATGATGCCCTGGAGATGCCACTGTGGGACTCCCAGATCCTTCTGGGGCCTCAAGGACTTCCTGCTCACTGCTCCGCGTGTTGCGGGAGCCGCGGCGTTCACCTGAGGCCCTCGCTAAGCACTGCTTCCTGGGGGTGGCTGCATGCCACGATGCCCACTGCTGTGAAGTGGGAGAACTCCAGCGGCCGCGCGGATGTCAGAGCTCAGGGCAGGAGCATCTCAGTGAGGCCTTGGTGGTCAAACCCACTTCCCAATCCCACTTTCTTCTCTCCTCCCCGAGTGTCAACCCTCCCAATAACTTCCTGTTTCCCAGGAACTGGACCCAAGACAGATGGGAATGGGGGAAGGAGACTAGCCATGCTTTCCACGCAGGGAGAAGGGAGAAGGGCAAGCGCGGAGCAGAGGGCTCGGGGAGCCCGCACAGGGTCAGGTGGCTCCTCCGCGCCAACCTCCAAGCAAAACCCTGACAGCGGCCGGGAGCGGTGACTCACGCCTGTAATCCCAGCACTTTGGGAGGCCGAGGCGGGCGGATCATGAGGTCAGGAGATCGAGATCATCCTGGCTAACACGGTGAAACCCCATCTCTATTAAAAAAAAAATACAAAAAAATTAGCCGGGTGCGGTGGCGGGAGCCTGTAGTCCCAGCTACTCGGGAGGCTGAGGCAGGAGAATGGCGTGAACCCGGGAGGCGGAGCTTGCAGTGAGCCGAGATCGTGCCACTGCACTCCAGCCTGGGCAACAGAGCGAGACTCCGTCTCAAAAACAAAACAAAAACAAACACAAACAAAAAAAACCCTGACAGCAGCAGCGGGGCCTGCGCACTCCAAGCTCAGCCGGCGCCTCTCAGGCCTCATCCCTGCTACCCTGGCATCCTCTGCAGGAACTGCTCTGTCCCCACAGGGACCAGCTCTGTCCCGCGCCTTCTTCGGGGTTTTGGTTCCATGACCTTTCTGTGAGGCTTGTTCAGACCCATCCGGTTAAAAATTGCCACCCCCTTTGAACTGTTCTATGCACAGCACTTCGGACAAGAGACTCGCAGGCTTTTCCACCCCAGCAACCCAGTCTCCAGCTCTCCAGACCCCAACAGAGTGTCCAACGGTTCCATTCCATTCTGCCCCAAATGGAATTGGTCCAGACCCCACAGGTCAGGGACTCAGCCCACAAGACGGCCCCGCACTTCAGATGCCAATCACAGGTCGGGGCCTCCAGTGCCTCTGACTGACTGGCCATTAATAGAAGGCTCCTGCAGCCCCTCCCTCCTCAAGTTTCATAATTTGCTAGAATGGATCACAGAACACAGGGAAGTGCTTTACTTACTATTACCAGTTTATGATAAAGGCTTCAACTCAGGAACAGCCACAAGGAAGAGGTGCACCAGGCCAGGTAAGGATGCGAGGGGCGTGCAGGGGGTCTCAGGACCGGACTAGGCAGCACTTCTTGGCCTACTGAAATGCTAAATCTGAAAATGATCTTGAAGATGAATCCTTTTTGTGTGTGTGTCTGTGACAAGGTCTCATTCTGTCACCCAGGCTGGAGTACACTGGTGCAATCGTGGTTCACTGCAGCCTCAACTTCCTGGGCTCAAGCCATCCTCCCACCTCAGCCTCCCAGGTAGCTGGGACTACAGGCTCATGCCACCACCCCTAGCTAATTTTGTTTTTCTGTAGAGATGGGGTCTCACTGTATTGCCCAGGCAACAATGCATTGCCCAGGCCTTCTCCCTACCAGCTGCTCCTCTCAGCGCCTCCTGGCGTTCACCAACCCAGAAGCTCGCAGAGCCCCATAGTTTAGGGTTTTATGAAGAGCCCATTCGGTAGACATGATTGCTGTCATTGGCCACTGCTGATTAATGCAATCTGCAACCACCAGAGATCGAGGGTGGAGCTGAAAGTCCCAACCCTCTAATCCCAAGGTTGGTTCCCCTGGCAACCAGACCCCATCTAGGGGCAACCTAGGACCCTCCAGGAGTCACCTCATTAGCATAAACACTAGAACGGGTGAAAGGGCCTGTTATGAATAACAAAAACCGCTATTGCCCCATCACTTGGAAATTCCAAGGATTTCAGAAGCCCTGTTTTGGGAACCCAGAGGAAGACCAAATGCACGGTATTGCCCACCTGGGACACCGTCACCATCCCCTCCCCTGTGCACTTTTCCCGCTGCACCTGCAACCTCCTCAGGCTCTGCTCAACACATGGACATCTGCTGTTTCTTACCTGCCTTCCCCCTCAAAAACCTACAGGCAGGGATTTTTGTCTGCTTTGTTCACACATTATCTTCCATACCTAGAATGGTGCCCGACACACTTAAGGTTTTTTGTTTGTTTGTTTTTTGTTTTCTGGGTTTTGTTTTGTTTTGTTTTGTTTTTTGACAAAGTATCGCTCTGTCACCCAGACTGGAGTGCAGTGGTGTGCGATCTTGGCTCACTGCAACCTCCGCCTCCCAAGTTCAAGTGTTTCTCCTGCTTCAGCCTCCTGAGTAGCTGGGATTACAGGCGCCCGCCACCACACAGGCTGATTTTTGTATTTTTAGTAGAGACACGGTTTCGCCATGTTGCCCAGGCTGGTCTTGAACTCCTGACTTCAGGTGAGCCACACACCTCAGCCTCCCAAAGTGCTGGGATTACAGGTGTGAGCCACCACACCTGACACATGTGAGGTTTTCAATATTTGTTGAGTGAATGAATAAAGAAAAAGGTTACACGGCAAAATTTGCTTAGTACATTTATCCATTCAAAAGTAAATGGGTGAGTAAATGTGGTGGGTGAGTTACGGCAAATTACAAGTTTGTGAACTTCACAGCCTTCATTTGCAGAGTGAATACTTTGGTTCCGATCGCATTCGTGGCTTAATTTAATGAGCGCTCACCCCGTGTGGGTATCACAGGCTCACGGGTTCTTCTTGCCTGCTGTCCTGGAGGAGCCAATGAGAACAGCAGATGCCACAGCAAAGAACGAGTTAATCACCAGAGGGCCAGCCACACGAAGGGAACTGGAAGAAACTTCTCAAGCTCCTCTCCCTGCGACTTGGAGGCTCAGGTTTTTAAAAGATACTTTAACAGGCAGGGGTCTGGGGAACTGGAACAACTGACTGGCTGGGTATGAAATCCCAGGGGTGTGTTTGCATAGGTGAGTCCGTTCCCAGGAGGGGAAGGAGATTCTCAGGACTAGGTGGCATCTCTTGGTCTACCAAAATGCAAAATCTGAAAATGATCTCGAAGACCAATTCTTTTGTTTTGTTTTGTTTTGTTTTGTTTTTTGAGACAGGGTCTTGCCCTGTGGCCCAGGCTGGAGTGCAGTGGCGTGATCTCGGCTCACTGCAACCTCCGCCTCCTGGGTTCAAGCAATTCTCCTGCCTCAGCCTCCCAAGTAGCTGGGATTATAGGCACCCACCAGCATGCCCAGCTAATTTTTTGTATTTTTAGTAGAGACAGGGTTTCACCATGTTGCCCAGGCTAGTCTCAAACTCCTGACCTCAGGTGATCCACCCACCTCAGCCTCCCAAAGTGCTGGGATTACAGGTGTGAGCCACTGTGCCTGGCTGTCTTTTTTCTTTTTCTTTTCTTTTTTTTTTTTGAGACATGGTCTCACTGTGTTACCCAGGCTGGAGTGCAGTGGTGCAATCATGGCTCACTGCAGTCTCAACCTCCTGGGCTCAGGTGATCCTCCCACTTCAGCCTCCCAAGTAGCTGGGACTACAGGTATATACCACTATGCCTGGCTAATTTTGTTGTTTGTAGAGATGGGGGTCTCACTCTGTTGCCCAGGCTGGTCTCAAACTCCTGAACTCAAGAGATCCTCCTGCCTCAGCCTCCCAAAGTGCTGGAATTACAGCCATGAGCCACTGCATCTGGCCTCAAAGACCAGTTCTTTAGGATTCACAATAGTGCTGTTATCTGTAGGAGTAGTTGGGGAAGTTACAAATTTTGTGACACCCCCCCCTCCACATACACACACAGTTATGTGACTCTGGGGCAATCAGCAACTTCTAGGAAAAGATGCCAAGCAGTTGGAGGTCATCCTTTAACTGTGCCTATTCTTTAGCAAAGTCCAAGCCACTACTATAATTTTTAACTTTGCCTCATGAATGAGGCTTCAATCTCCAGACAAGGGGGGCGTCAGTTTCCCTTGCCTCCAAGTTTCATAAACTTAATCCCTTTCATAGTTATCATGACCTCTGTGCTAGAATAAGAAAAAAAATATTTAGCCTGTGAGGTTAGAAACAAGATGGAGTCTGTCATGTTAGGCTTCTCTCGTTGTTTATAATTCTGCAAAGGCAGTTTCTCTATACAGCGTTCTAACCCATTCAATCTCCCATCACCCCTAGGAGGAGGCTTATGTTTGGCAGCAATTTGGATACAAATCCAGCAAGGTTCATATTTTAAAATCCTGGCTGAGAGCAGTGGCTCATGCCTGCAATCCCAGCACTTTGGAGTCTGAGGTGGAAGGATCTCTTGAGGACAAGAGATCAAGACCAGCCTGGGTAACATGGACAAACCCCTGTGTCTACAAAAATGTTTTTAGTTGAAAATAAATAAATAAAATTCTGTGATTTCAAAGTCTTATATTTTTCTGGACTTATGAAATAATAGGGAAAATTTAAAATTCATCCCCATTCCCCCATTCACGGTCCTAAAGAATTGAGAATATTAGTCAACCACAGCAGTGTTTCTTCTGCTTGTAAGTTCAAGGCTGGCTTAGAATTCATTGTGTCTTCTCCTCATCCTGGATACAGAATGTAAATTTAAGTGGGTATGAAGCTTTAATGATATCTGAAAATCCAGTCGCCTTGTTTATGATTATTATAGAATATAATAAATTCCTCTTCAAAGGTTTTAGCCTGTACATTGTTTAGTACAATGAGTTCTGAGATCCTCTCCAAAGAACCAATGTATCCGTATATTCAGCTCCCCTGTTCTTTGTTCTTCATTTTAAAGTTTAACTTCCTCATTCTCTTCGTCTGCTTGCCCCTAGTTTCAATAAACAACCCCCTCCTAGCCTCTATCACCTGCTCTGACCTTAGTCACCCTTGTCCCCTGCTCTGACCTTAGTCATCCTTGGTGACCTGCTCCGTTCTTAGTCATCCTGAGTCACCTGTTCTGTAATCATCCTTCTCGCCAAACTACTCCCCTGCCACTCTGACTTGTACCCCTGCTCTCTTTAAAATAGGCAATCAGAATTAGCTTAGACTGTGCAGTCCAACCCTAGCCAATAGGAAAACCACTCAGCAGTAGGGGCTACCTGTGTCAGGGATAAGAACCCCTTCCCCTCCCTTGTCCAGGTGTACTCTCACCATTGCTCCATCTATGAGACGCACCCCTCTATAGTAGTAAATTGCCTTGCTGAGAAAATTTATGCTTGAGTGCTATTTCTTTTGCAGCACCAAAAATTTATTTCTAACAATTATTCAAAGTTGAAGTTTAGAAATAAGCTATCCTAGGCTGGGTGCAGTGGCTCACGCCCGTAATCCCAGCACTTTGGGAGGCCGAGGCGGGTGGATCACGAGGTCAGAAGTTTAAGACCAGCCTGGCCAAGATGGTGAAACCCCGTCTGTACTAAAAATACAAAAATTAGCCAGGCACGGTGGCAGGCACCTGTAATCCCAGCTACTGGGGAGGCTGAGGCAGGAGAATTGCTTGAACCCGGGAGGCAGAGGTTGCAGTGAGCTGAGATCACGCCATTGCACTCCAGCCTGGGCAACAGAGTGAGACTCCATCTCAAAAAAAAAAAAAAGAAATAAGCTATCCTTTTTAAAGATGAGGCTGAATACATTATCTGGAAATAGCTTTCAAAATACGATGTCACTTGCTGCATCAGGTTTGTATGCCTGCTATCAGAAATTGCTGCAAAGTTAGTGGCCTAAAGCAACACAGATTTGCCATCTTGCAGTTGTGGGGTCAGATGTCAGGTGCAGGCATCCGTGGAGTGACGGGGGCTGCTTTCTGCCAGCTCCCAAGAAGAATCCATTTCCTCGCCTTTCCTGGCCTCCGGAGGTGCCTGCATGTCCTAGCTCCTGACCCATCCTCTGTCTTCAGTGCCAGCAACGCAGCACCACTCTGACCCTTCTCCATGGATCTTTTTCTCTGACCACAGTCAGAAACAGGCTCCACTTTTGAGGAGTCAACCGATTAGACAGAGTAGAGTTGCACAATCCAGGATCATCTCCCCATCTGAAAATCTGTACCTTTCATGCAAATACAAATTCTTTCTCTCCATGGAAGGGGACATTGACACTTTCCAGTGACCAGGGCAGGGACCTCCTTGTGGCCATTATTCTCCAACCACAGTTTTCAGAGAATTCGTTCATGTATCAGTTTATGTGAATGAGAAGGAAACAGCATGAAATTCTTCACACATCTTGACTTTCGTTTAACTTGTTTATTTATTTGCTTACTTATTTATAGAGGCTGGTCTCGAACTCCTGGGCTCAAGTGATCCTCCCACCTTGGCCTCCCAAAGTACTGGGATTACACGTGTGAGCCACCACACCCAGGGACTTTCCATGTTAACCAATCAAATATTTTCTATTTATTTAAAATAGAATTTAAAAATTGAAACCACAGTGTGACACCATTTTCCCAACTTCTAGTGAAAGCAGAAATAGAAAACACACACTTTCAGTTGGGCATGGTGACTCATGCCTGTAATTCCAGCTACTCAGGAGTCTGAGGTGGGAGGATCCCCTGAGCCCAGGAGTTTCAGGGACACCTGGGCAACATACTGAGACCCCATCTCTATTAAAAAAAAAAAAAAAAAAAAGGCCAGGCACTGTGGCTCACACCTGTAATCCCAGCACTTGGGGAGACCAAGGCAAGAGGATCACTTGAGGTCAGGTGTTCAAGACCAGCCTGGCCAACATGGCGAAACCCCATCTCTACTAAAAATACAAAAAGATTAGCCAGGCATGGTGGTGGGCGCCTGTAATCCCAGCTACTTGGGAGGCTGAGGCAGGAGAATTGCTTGAACCCAGGAGGCGGAGGTTGCAGTGAGCCAAGATCGCACCACTACACTCTAGCCTGGGCGACAGAGCAAGACTACGTCTCAAAAAAAAAAAAAAAAAAATACACACCTCTTTGACCTAGCAATTCCCCTTTAGGAATCTAAAGATCCATAAAATAAAAGCCCCAGTGTGCAAATATATATGTTTAAGGATATTAACTGCTGCATTGTGTTCGTGGGAAAGCAAGCTAGAAAAGCCTGAAGGTCTGTTGGTAGTGGAAGGTCTGAATAACTTGGGCTTCAGCAATGCAGTGACTCTTGTGTATGGCAGAGAGTCATATCAGATGAGCCAGCACTGCTGCGGCTTCCCCACCTCCATCCAGGTGAGGTCATGTACCAGGCTCTTGAAACACACTGTGGGGACCCACAGGGGAAAGAGGCCATCCAGCTAGCCTTCAACTCGTGCCCTGGTTCTGAACTATTCTACCAAAGTATATTCTGAATTTATATATAAGCAAATATAATATATTTACATGTGTATGTAATACACATATATTTATTTCATTTTGTTTTGTTTTTTGAGGTGGAGTCTCCCTCTGTCACCCAGGCTGGAGTACAGTGGCACGATCTCGGCTCACTGCAAGCTCTGCCTCCTGGGTTCAAACGATTCTCATGCCTCAGCCTCTCGAGTAGCTGGGACTACAGGAACATGCCAAAACACCTGGCTAATTTTTGTATTTTTAGTAGAGACGGAGTTTCACCGTGTTGGCCAGGCTGGTCTCAAACTCGTGACCTCAGGTGATCTGCCCACCTAGGCCTCCCAAAGTGCTGTGATTACAAGTGTGATCCACCATGCCCAGCCAATACACATGTGTTTATTTATTTATTTTTATTTGTTTGAGGTGGAGTCTCACTCTGTTGCCCAGGCTGGAGTGCAGTGGTGCAACCTTGGCTCACTGCAACCTCTGCCTCCTGTGTTCAAGCGATTCTCCTGCCTCAGCCTCGCAAGTAGCTGGGATTACAGGCACGCACCACCACACCCGGCTAATTTTTGTATTTTAGTACAGACGGGGTTTCACAATGTTGGCCAGGATGGTCTCGAACTCCTGAGCTCAAGTGATTCACCCGCCTCGGCCTCCCAAAGTGCTGGGATTACAGGCGTGAGCCACCCTGTGTCTGGCCAGTATACACATATTTTTAAAACCTGTGCTGTGGGTTGAATTGTGTCCTCTCAAAGATGTGTTGGAGTTCTTCTCCCCTGTACCCGTGAATGTGGCCTGTTTTGGAAATAGGGTCTTTACAGAGGTAATAGAATTAAGATGAGGTCATCAGGGTGGGCCCTAATCTAGTGACTGGAGTCCTTCTGAGGAAAGACAGAGACAGAGATACACAGAGACAGAGACGCATCACATTCACAGGTGACAGGGAGACACTCAGGGAAAAGACTGCCATGTGACTGCAGTGATGTGTCTACAAGCCAAGGAGAACCAAGGGTTGCACGCAACGCCAGAGGCTAAGAGAAAGGCATGGGACGGAGTCTCCTCTCGAGGCGCCAGAGGGCCACGGCCCTGCCCACACCTCAATTTCAGGCTTCTACCCTCCTGAACTGTGAAAGAATAAATTTCTGTTATGGTAAGGTACCGGTGTGTGGTGTTTTGCTATGGCAGCCCTGGGAAGCTGATGGTACCCTATAATTATCTTATGAATAGCACAGTTATGTTGCACTGGGTGTTGGTATGTCTTAGAAGAGTCAATTTATTAAAAGCAAGCATTCAAAATGGTCCACAATTTTTGAAACCCTAAAAATAATACTGAAAATTTAACTATATAGTGGAAAATGTAATAGGTATATTTTGAAACTCTATGTCTGGGAAGTGTCCCAGGCATCTCTCAACCTTTGAGAAGTTCTGTTATATTCTTACGTTTTCCTACCTTTTTTTCTGTCCTCCTTAATTAGACTAGATTCTCCTAAAGTGACAGGTAACACCGAATGAAAGACGCTACTGGCTGGGTGCCATGGCTCATGCCTGTAATCCCAGCACTTTGGGAGGCCGAGGAGGTCAAATTACTTGAGGTCAGGAGTTCGAGATCAGCCTGGCCAACATGGTGAAACCCCATCTCTACTAAAAATACAAAAATTAGCCAAGCATGGTGGGATATCTGTAATCCCAGCTACTCAGGAGGCTGAGGCAAGAAAATCGCTTGAACCCAGGATGGGGAGGTTGCTGTGAACTGAGATTGTGCCACCGCACTCCAGCCTGGGTGACAAAGCAAGATTCCATCTCAAAATAAAAAATAAAAAAGACATTACTGTTGGCCCTAACAGGGGCAGTTGTCTTATTCCGTTTAGGCTGTTATAACAGAATACCATACACTGAGTGGCTTATAAACAATAGAAACTCCTTTCTCATAGTTCTGGAGGCTGGGAAGTCCAAGATCAAGGCACCAGCACATAGGGTGTCTGCTGAGGAACCGCTGTCTCATTCAAAGATGGTGCCTTCTGGTTCATAGACTTTCCACTGCTATAGTCTCCACTGGATTTGATAAATTGAAAAAAAGTGAATTATAGATTATATAATTCATATATGTATTGTTAAATATACTTTAAAAGATTACCAAAAACAGCAATATGTGGAAATAGTCAAAGAACCCAGAAAAATACACCCAATAAGTGAATTAATAATAGAGTACATTTAACAACAACATATACAGAAATAAAAGTACTAGCAATGAAAACACACAAAGTTGTAAATTATATTGTGCCATGCACAAAATTAAGAATTTTTTTTTTTGAGACAGAGTCTTGCTCTGTCACCCAGGCTGGAGTGCAGTGGTGTAATCTTGGCTAACTACAACCTCCACCTCCCGGGTTCAAGTGATTCCCCTGCCTCAGCCTCCCAAGTAGCTAGGACTACAGCTATGGGCCACCTCACCCAGCTAATTTTTGTATTTTTAGTAGAGACGGGTTTTTACCATGTTGGCCAAGATGGTCTCAATCTCTTGACTTTGTGATCTGCCCACCACAGCCTCCCAAAGTGCTGGGATTACAGGCGTGAGCCACTGCGCCCAGCCAAAATTAAGAATTTTTAACATTCATTCATTGACAGGGTTTTGCCATGTTGCCCAGGCTGGTCTCTAACTCAGGTGGTGGAATGGGTGAGGGAGCTCCCTGGGGTCCCTTTGTTAAAGGCTCTAATCCTATTCATGAGGGCCCCACCCTCTTGACCTAATCACCTTTCAAAGGCCCCACCTCCTAGTACCATCACCTTCAGGGTTAGGATCAGAACAGATGAGTTTTGGGGGAGGAAACATTCAGAGCACAGCAGAGGCTCCTTGCCCTCACCCTAATCCCAAGCTTCCACAACAACAAAGCCAGCATGTTCACCTCTCTGCACCTGGCTGAGCCCTCCTCCATCTCTCGTGTGCTCACCTGCCTCAGCCAGCTGGGTTCCTTGCTGTCCTAGGACAGCTCCAGGCAGTCTCCCGCCTTGGGGCCTTTGCACTTGCCCCTCCCTTTTGCTGGAATTCTCTTCCTCCAAATATCTGCATGGCTCCTTCCTTCGCCTTCTGTGGGTCTCTGCTCAAACATTACCATCTTAGGGAAGGTCTCTTGGGCACCCAACCTGCACGATCACCTCCTTCCTTTGACTTCTGTATGTTTTTTGTTTGTTTGTTTGTTTTGAGATGGAGTCTCCCTCTGTTGCCCAGGCTGGAGTGCAGTGGTGCATTCTCAGCTCACTGCAACCTCCGCCTCCTGGATTCAAGCAATTCTCCTGCCTCAGCCTCCTGAGTAGCTGGGATTACAGGTGCTCGCCAACACACCTGGGTAATTTTTGTATTTTTAGTAGAGATGGGGGTTCCACCATGTTGGCCAGGCCGGTCTTGAACTCCTGACCTCAGATTATCCACCCACCTTGGCCTCCCAAAGTGTTGGGATTACAGGCATGAGCCACCGCGCACAGCCTGTATGTTCTTTTTTATACAGAGTCTCACTCTCTGTCACCCAGGCTAGAGTGCAGTGGCAGGATCTCAGCTCACTGAAACCTCTGCCTTGCAGGCTCAAGCAGCTCTCCTGTCTCAGCCTCCCGAGTAGTTGGGACTACAGGTACACACCACCACGCCCAGCTAATTTTTGTATATACTGTAGAGATGGAGCTTCACCAGCCCAGGCTGGTCATGAACTCCTGGCCTCAAGTGATCCACCCACCTCAGCCTCCCAAAGTGCTGGGATTACATTTGTGAGATCGGCCTGTATTTTCTTTAACTGCTTTATTTTTCACCTTAGTAATTATCACTATTTCATAGATGTTACTTAATTCTCAGGTTCATTTTCTGTCTGTTTTACTCAATGTCCCAGTCCCTGGAGAGTGCCTGGTACACAGCAGATGCTCAATAAATATTAGGTGGGTGAACTAATACATCTGTGCATTTTGCATCCCTCTTAGACTCAGTAGAGTTTCGCAACTCAAACAATTCAGGGCTCAGGCAGATAAGCAAACATGCAGAACAGGCTGAGCATCAGATGACAAGGGGCAAATGGCTTGAGGCCTGCGTCTGAGATTTAACAGGGAATGGCGGGCTAGGGGCAATGGCAGCTGGCAGCATTTGCCCCGTCTGTAGGGGGCAGTGGCTATATACCTCCAGAAGGTTGTAGCCACACAAGAAAGGAGGCTCAATGCCTCCCAATCTTATTATGATTTTCAAAGGAATCCAGATACCTGGATTTTATGTGAAATATCCTTTTCTTTCATATTAGTTATCTATTACTGTGTAACAAAGTACTCAGTACATTAATAAAGTACATTAACAAAGTTAATGGCTTGAAACAACAATCAACCCTTTTTATCTCACACAGTTTCTATGTGACTTAACTAGATCCAGGTCTCATGAAATTTGCAGGTAAGATGTCAGCTAAGGCTACAGTCACCTGAAGACTGGACCAGCACTGGAAGATTTTATTTCAGGATGGCATGCTCATGTGGCTGGCAGGTTTTCCAGTTTGTTTTGCTTTGTTTTTTTGAGACCAGGTCTCTCTCTGTCGCTCAGGCTGGAGGGCAGTGGCAGGATCATAGCTCACCGCAGCCTTGATGTCCTGGGCCCAAGCAATACTCTGGCCTCAGCCTCCTGAGTAGCTGGGACTACAGGCGCAGGCCATCATGCTCAGCTAAATTTTTTTATTTTTATTTTTTGTAGAGACAGGGTCTCACTATGTTGCCCCGGCTGGACTCAAACTCCTGGGTTCAAGTAATTCTCCTGCTTTGGCCTCCCAAAGTGCTGGGATTACAGGGATGAGCCACCACACCTGGCTGGCTGGCAGGTTTATATAGGCTCTTTGCAGTGGACTTCAGATTTTTGTCACAAGAACATGTCCATAGGGCTGTGTTTGTCCTCACAATATGGTGACTGGGTCCCCACAGAGTGAGTGATTCTAGCCACAGAGCGTCTGTGACCTAGTTTCCAAAGTAACACACTGTCAATTATGACATATTCCACTTGTTATAAATAAGTTGCTAAGTCCAGCCCACACTCAAGGAGACATTAACTAGAATCAGCCTTTTCAATGGAGGGGGATCAAAGAATTTCCAGACATAAAACCATCCAATCTTAAAACGCTGTCAATGAGTTCAGATGGAAAGCATGTTGTGACACACCCCAGCACAGGTCAGATGACACCCTTGAAGGTTCTGTTTCGTATGGGCCACCAAAGAGTACACTCAACACTATTTTCATCTTTATTTATTTTTTATTTTTCCAATATTTATTTAAATTTTTTTTTTATTTTTTAAGTTAAAAAAAATTACAGGCTGGGCACGGTGACTCATGCCTGTAATCCCAGCACTTTGGGAGGCCGAGGCGGGTGGATCACCTGAGGTCAGCAGTTCAAGACCAGCCTGGCCAACATGGTGAAACCCCGTCTCTACTAAAAATACAAAAATTAGCTGGGCATGGTGGCACATGCCTGTAGTCCTAGCTATTCCAGAGGCTGAGGCAGGAGAATCACTTGAACCCAGGAGGCAGAGGTTGCAGTGAGCGGAGATCGTGCCACTATACACCAGCCTGGGTGACAGAGTGAGACTGTGTCTAAAAAAAAAATGATAAAATAAAATTTTAAAAGATTATAAACAATTCTATTTAAACATTTTATTAAAAACTGAAGGGCCGGGCAAGGTGGCTCACACCTGTAATCTCAGCACTTTGGGAGGCTGAGGCGGGCGGATCACAAGGTCAGGAGATCGAGACCATCCTGGCTAACACGGTGAAACCCTGTCTCTACTAAAAATACAAACAATTAGCCGGGCGTGGTGGTGGGCGCCTGTAGTCCCAGCTACTCGGGAGGCTGAGGCAGGAGAATGGTGTGAACCCGAGAGGCAGAGCTTGCAGTGAGCCAAGATTGCGCCACCGCACTCCAGCCTGGGCAACAGAGCAAGACTCCGTCTCAAAAAAAAAAAAAAAAATTAGCGGGGCGTGGTAACGGGCGCCTGTAGTCCCAGCTGCTCGGGAGGCTGAGGCAGGAGAATGGCGTGAACCTGGGAGGCAGGGCTTGCAGTGAGCCCAGCCTTGGCAACAGAATGAGACTCCATCTCAAAAAAAAAAAAAACAAAAAAACAAAACCTTAAAAAATTATAGAGACGAGGTCTCACTATGTTGCCCAAGCTGGTCTTGAACTCCTGGATTCAAGTGATCCTCCCACCTCAGCCTCCCAAAGTGCTGGGATTACAGGCATAAGCCACTGTGTCCAGCCTTTATTTTTCAATTAAAAAAAAAATTTTTTTGAGTCAGGGTCATGCTCTGTCACCCAGGCTGGAGTGCAGTGTATGCAAAGATTAGTCTTCGCCATTAAGTACCATTATTGACATTCAATAGGCCTGCATATTTATTATTATTTATTTATTTATTTATTTATTTTGATAGAGTCTTGCTCTGTCACCGAGGCTGGAGTGCAGTGGCTCGATCTCAGCTCACTGCAACCTCCGCCTCCCGGGTGTCTCCTGGGTTCAAGCAATTCTCCTGCCTCAGCCTCCCGAGTAACTGGGATTACAGGCACCCACCACCACGCCTGGCTAATTTTTTGTATTTTTGGTAGAGATGGGGTTTCGCCATGTTGGCCAGGCTGGTCTCGAACCTCTGGCCTCAGGTAATCCACCTGAGGTAATCCACCTGCCTCAGCCTCCCAAAGTGCTGGGATTACAGGCATGAGCCACCATGCCTGGCCTATTATTTTTCTTAGAATATAATGCTGCTGTGTCTCATTCCTCTTTCTGTATTCAGAAGGAGTCAAGGAGTCATTCATTCACCCAGGAGGCACCTGTAACCCAAGCTACTTGGGAAGCTAAGACAAGAGGTTCATTTGAGCCCAGGAGTTCGAGGCTGCAGTGAGCTATGATCATGCCACTGTACTCTAGCCCGGGCAACAGAGCAAGACTGTGTCTCTAAAAAACAAAAACAAAACAAAAAAAGAGTAATTCATTCAATATTTCAATAAATATTGTTTAAGCATACATTATGTGACAGGCGCTGCGCTAGATACTTTGAATGTCATGACATGGTATGCCACTTATTTTAGTGAAGGAAAGAAAGATTGAAAAACGAGCACGTAAATAATTAAGCAATATGTTCTCAATAATGTGCTCTGAAGGAAAGAAAATGGGTGCTGAAGTGGAGAAAGCCTGGGGGTGGTCGGGGGCCTGAAAGGTGAGAAGGAGCCAGCCAGGCTAAGGTGTGTGGAGAAGAGCATCTTGTTTATTTGTTTATTTGAGACAGGGTCTTGCTCTGTTGCCCAGGCTGGAGGGCAGTGGCTCGATTATGGCTCACTGCAGCCTCCAACTCTCAGGCTGAAATGATTCTCCTGCCTCAGCCTCCCAAGTAGCTGGGATTACAGGCATGTGCCACTACACCTGGCTAATTTTTGTATTTTTAGTAGAGACGGGGTTTCACCATATTGGCCAGGCTGGTCTTGAACTCCTAACCTCAAGTGATCTGCCCGCCTTGGCCTCCCAAAGTGCTGGCATTACAGGCATTAGCCACCGTGCCCAGCCAAGGGAAGACAGTTTTAAACAGAGGGACCAGTAAGTGCAAAGGCCCTGTGGCGGGAACAAATTTGGCTGGGGTAAGATACAGAAAGTCTTGTGAGGTTACAGGGAGAGAGGCAGGAGACGAGGTGGAAGAGGTAGGCACGAGCTAGAGCCCACAGTACCTCCCTGGCTACAGATTTCATGGATCTAAGTGAGACAGATAGAAAACTACTGCAGGTTTTACCAGTGGAGGAGGATGATCTGATTTTTTTTTTTTTTTTTTTTGAGTCTCGCTCTGTCACCCAGGCTGGAGTGTAGTGGCGCAATCTTGGCTCACTGCAAGCTCCACCTCCCGGGTTCACGCCATTCTCCTGCCTCAGCCTCCCGAGTAGCTGGGACTACAGGCGCCCACCACCACGCCCGGCTAATTTTTTTTGTATTTTTAGTAGAGACGGGGTTTCACCGTGTTAGCCAGGATGGTCTCAATCTCTTGACCTCATGATCCGCCCACCTCGGCCTCCCAAAGTGCTGGGATTACAGGCATGAGCCACCATGCCCGGCCTCTGATATGGTTTTAAAAGATGAGCTCACATGCAGTGGCTCATGCCTGTTATCTCAATACTTTGAGAAGTTAAGGCAGGAAAATTGTTTTGTGGCCAGAAGTTTGAGATAAGCCTGGGCGATGTAGCAAGACCCCATCTCTACAAAAAAGAAAATAAATTGCTGGGTATGGTGGTGCGTGCCTCTATTCCCAGCTACTTGGGGGGCTGAGGTGGGAGGATCACTTGACCCCAGGAGCTCAAGGTTGCAGTGAGTCATGATCTCGCCACTGCACTCCAACCCTGGTGACAGAGAAATACCCTGTCACTACAAAACAAGATCCACCCTGTGCCTCCTGATCTGAGACACTAAGAAGGACACAACATCACTTTTGTGGTTTTCCTACCCAAACTGCATAACCTGTATCTAATCATGAGGAAGTATCAGAGAAATCCAAATGAAAGGACAGTCTACAAAATACCTGGCCTCTAAAATACTCTGCAAGGCCAGGCGCGGTGGCTCACGCCTGTAATCCCAGCACTTTAGGGGGCCCAGGTGGGTGGATCCCCTGAGGTCAGGAGTTTGAGACAAGCCTGGCTAACATGGTGAAAACCCATCTCTACAAAAAATACAAAAATTAGCCAGGTGTGGTAGCAGGCACCTGTAATCCCAGCTGCGCAGGAGGCTGAAGCAGGAGAATCACTTGAACCCGGGAGGCAGAGGTTGCAGTGAGCTGAGATCGCACCACTGCACTCCAACCTGGCGACAGAGCAAGACTCTGTCTTGGGGGAAAAAAAGTACTCAGCCGGGCGCAGTGGCTCATGCCTGTAATCCCAGCACTTTGGGAGGCCGAGGCGGGCAGATCATGAGGTCAAGAGATCGAGACCATCCTGACCAACATGGTACATGGTGAAACCCCGTCTCTACTAAAAATACAAAAATTAGGTGGGTATGGTGGCGTGCTCCTGTAGTCCCAGCTACTCAGGAGGCTGAAGCAGGAGAATCGCCAGAACTCAGGAGGTGGAGATTGCAGTGAGCGAAGATCATGCCACTACACTCCAGCCTGGCAACAGAGCGAGACTCTGTCTCAAAAAAAAAAAAAACAAAAAAAAGCTCTACAAAAAGTGTCAAGGTCATGAAAGACAAAGAAAGGCTGAAGGACTTGCAGATGGAAAGAGACTAAGGAGGCTGACAAGCAAACGTTCCATGCAATCCCAGACTGGATCCTAAACCAGACAAATTGCATTAGTGAGACATCTGACAGTTAAGGGTCGAGATTAGATAATCAAATTAGAGCAATGTTAACTGCCTGATTTTGATAAGTGTACAGTGGTTATGTAACAGAATGTCCTTGGTTTTAAGAAATGCACATCAAAGGGCATCCTGTTTGCCACTTACCTCAAACATTTCAGAGAAAAAAAGTCATATATATACACACACACCTAATTATGTCTTTATAAAATCACATATAGGTATATAGGTGAGATCAGCTGGGGCAACATAGTGAGACCTCATTGCTACAATAAAATAAATAAAAAATTAGCTGGGCCTGGTGGTACATGCCTGTAGTCCCAGCTACTGAGCAGGCTGAGGTGGGAGGATCACTTGAGCCCAGGAGTTCCAGGCTGCAGTAAGCTATGATTGGGCTACTATGCTCCAGCCTGTGTGACAGAGACCCTGTCTCTAAAAAAAAAACTAGAGACTAAGGAGGCCTGAGAAACAAGTTAAAAGTGTAACATGCAATCCTGGACTGGATTCTTGTAGGGGAAAAATGCAAAAAGGTATAAACACTGATGTTCTCATCACCCAAAATTATACAAATGGTTAATATATTGTCACCTTGCTTTGATTACCATTTTTTAAATTAATTTTCTTTCTTGTTTTTTTTAGAGACATGGGTTTCGCCATATTGCCCAGGCTGCTCCTAAACTCCTGGGCTCAAGTGATCCATCTGCCTCGGCCTCCCAAAGTGCTGGGATTACAGGCGTGAGTCACTGCACCCAGCCTGATTAGACGGAGTCTCGCTCTGTCGCCCAGGCTGGAGTGCAGTGGCGCAATCTCCGCTCACTGCAAGCTCCGCCTCCCGGGTTCACGCCACTCTCCTGCCTCAGCCTCCCGAGTAGCTGGGACTACAGGCGCCACCACCACGACCGGCTAATTTTTTATATTTTTAGTAGAGACGGGGGTTTCACCGTGTTAGCCAGGATGGTCTCGATCCCCTGACCTCGTGATCTGCCCTCCTTGGCCTCCCAAAGTGCTGGGATTACAGGCGTGAGCCACCGTCCCCGGCCCTGATTACCATTTTTTAAAAAAGAAATGGAACATTGCAGGTAAGGTTAAACTCTTCTATGACCTCTCTCCCCAGTTCCTGGGCAACAAGAGCGATAATCTGTCTCAAAAAAAAAAGAAGAAAAAAAACTGTCATCCTTGCGCAGGGGCCATGCTAATCTTTTCCGTATCATTCCAATTTTGGTATACGTGCTGCCATAGTGACCACTCGATTACCTATTCCAATATAATGAAACCTGTTTCTACTAAAAATAAAAAAAAAATAAAATAAAATAAATGGCTGAGTGTGGTGGCGCATGCCTGTGATCCCAGCTACTCAGCAAGCTGAGACAGGAGAATCACTTGAACCTGGGAGGCAGAAGTTGCAGTGAGCTGAGATGGCACTACTGCACTCCAGCCTGAGCGACGGAGTGAGGCTCTGTCTCAAAAAAAAAAAAAAGAAAAAGAAATAGAGCATTGCAGGTAAAGTTAAAGTCTTCTTTGACTCCTCAGTTCCATCACACTCCTTTCTACCCTTTCTTGAAGCAATAACCATCAGGATATAGTATATAGATCCTCGCAGTCAATTAAAAAAAAACGAAATACATATATCCAATAGCCAATATGCTTTTATGTGTATTTGTAAAAAACTTACATAAATGACATTATACTATATATATAATCTCTCTAGATAAAGTTACATATAGTGTTAGGTTTTATGTATTAATTTTTGAAAACAGGGTCTTGCTCTGTCTCCCAGGCTGGAGTGCAATGGCGAGATCATTGCCCATTGCAGCCTGTAACTCCTGGGTTGAAGGGATCCTCCTACCCTGGGCTCCCAAAGTGCTGGGATTACAGGTGTCCTAGACTTTATAAAGCTGTTATCACCTCTTTCTTCTTTTCTCGACACTATCCTTTTGACATCTATCTAACCCTGTTGAAACAGATGACCGTCATTCCTTTTAAATGTTATACAGCATTAAATGTTGTGCACATGCGTGAGGCATGAGTTTAACTCTGGGGCCTCTCCCTAGAAATGGAAATCCGGAGTCACAAGCAATGGGCATTCCCGTTTTACTGTTAGATTCTGCTCTCCCGCCAGCAGCGTCTGAGAGGTGCTTGGCGTTCCCCTGAGGGTTCTGGGGGAGCTCGGACTTGCGTTCCCAACAGACCGGTTCTCGCCTGCGTTGTGCCCAATTTGCGTCACTGGGGTTCCTAGCGGACTCGCCTGCAAGTGTGCTCAGGACTGCAGGGAGGACTCCTCGGTCACTGCGGCTCTTCCCCATGGTGGACTCTTCTGAGGCGCTTGACTGCGCTGATTTGGGCCTTTATCTGTCTGCATGTCGGCAGGGGCGCCCAGGAAGTCGGGTCCCTCTAGCTCAACCTTGTTTGGGCTCTTACAGCTTCAGGCCAACAGGGGGCTGGGAAGCTGAGCACTTATTCATTCCGTCCCCGTTGGTAACTAGGGCTGGAAGACGCGTCCAGACTGCAAATAATATTTCATCATTTTGTCTGTAGCATGCAGCGGCCAAGGCTGCCAACCTATGAAACGCTTTGAGAAGCGGGACGCTTTGGGAGGCCGAGACGGGTGGATCCCCTGAGGCCAGCCTGGGAGACACAGTGAGAGTCTGTCTCCCAAAAAAATTTTTAAAAAAATTACCCCGGATGTGGTGCGCGCCTGTAGTCCTAGCTACTCGGGAGGCTGAGGCGGGAGGATCGCCCGAGCCTGGGAGTTCGAGACCAGCCTGGGCAACATAGCGAGACTCTGTCTCTTAAAAAAAAAAAGTAGCCGTTTTTCTGGGTGGGTGCATCCCTCTCTGCTTCCTCGCTCTCCAACTGGCCCTGGTCCTGGGGGCGTGAAGGCTACGATCTGGAGAGACAGAGCGGCGGGCTGACTCTGGAGGACGGGCCTAGATCCCATTCATTCATTCCTTCGTTCTGTCACCCACCCGTCCTGCTCGCACGCGAGCGCCACCCTAAGCCCCAGGACCTCAAGAACCCCCACCCCACGGGGCACAGACAATGACAGGCTGGCCAGCGCCTGGAAGCCGCCTGCCTGACCGCGCCTGCCAGAGCGAGTACCGCCTCCCACCCGGGACACAGCACGGCCGCGACTGTCGGGCCGCGCCCAACGTCTCCCGCTCAGGGGCGCGCCGCTTCGCTTTCAGCGCATGCGCGCCCGGGAGCCCGCCCTGGGCGTCGGCGCACGTGGTCCCCACTGGCCGGCTTGCGCGCGCGCTCCCGGCTCGCCCTCCCACGCGGTCCACCGCGCCTCCCGCCCCACCCCAAGCGCAGCGCCCGCCCGAGCGGCCGACCGAACCGGGTTGCGTGCGTGCGCGCACGCGCGGGCCACGTGGGCGGGCGCCGCGCCGTTGCCCCGCCCCTTGCAACCCCGCCCCGCGCCGGCCCCGCCCCTGCTCGCGCGCCGGCGTCGGCTGCGTCTCCGGCGTTTGAATTGCGCTTCCGCCATCTTTCCAGCCTCAGTCGGACGGGCGCGGAGACGCTTCTGGAAGGTATCGCGACCCGGCGGGCCGGGCAGGGCCGGGCGGGGACAGGGGCGGCGGCGGCGGGCTAGGGGCCGGAACCGGGGCCAGGGCCGGGGCGGGGGCGGGCCCAGGGGCAGGGGGCGGCTGTGAGTAGGTGGGTGGTGCGGGCCCGGCCGGGCCGGAGCAGGAGACGGGCGTGGGGTCGGCGCCAGCCCCCGCGAACCCCCGTTTCATCCTCCGCTCTCATCCCTGTCGCAGTCCCAGTCCCGTTCCCATCCCTACATCTCCGTCCGCCGTTCCCCGGGCCCCGCCGCCCCGGATGCCGGCCCCGCCCGCCGCCTTCCCGCTCCCAGGCCTGGCCGCCATGGCGCCGCGGGCGGGAGGCCTTTGTGGGGCGGGCACGTGGGGCGCTGGGGGCGCGGGAGCGGGGCCGCCATGGGCTGCGGGGCCGCGCGAGCGCTCGCCTCCGTCCTCTGCCTCCGCAGGAACGCCGCGATGGCTGCGCAGGGAGAGCCCCAGGTCCAGTTCAAAGTAGGTAACCCTGCGGGGCGGGAGGCGGCCGAACCCGACCGCGTGCGACTCGCGGGTCCCTCCTCCTGGGGCCCACGATGGCTGTAATGGGGCTCCGCATCCACATTCTTTGTTTTAAGTGAGCCTGTGGTGGTTAAAGTTCCGTGACTCTGGGATCTTGAGAGGTGAAGTGTTTAGGGTTTACTTCCAAAATGTGTTTTCCAACAGCTTGTATTGGTTGGTGATGGTGGTACTGGAAAAACGACCTTCGTGAAACGTCATTTGACTGGTGAATTTGAGAAGAAGTATGTAGGTATGTACTGGAAAACCTTGCTTATGGAAATATGTGAGAAATGAGTAAATTCATCCACTCAATCGCATCGTTTCCGTTTCAGCCACCTTGGGTGTTGAGGTTCATCCCCTAGTGTTCCACACCAACAGAGGACCTATTAAGTTCAATGTATGGGACACAGCCGGCCAGGAGAAATTCGGTGGACTGAGAGATGGCTATTACATCCAAGGTAGGCATTTGTAACTTGCTGAACAGTTTTTGAGAGGTTTTGTGTACTTCAGTCTTCAAGGTTATAGAAAATCAGGTCTATTCCAACAAATAGTGTCATTTTTGGGTTAAAAAAAGACGTGGACTTCAGGGAGTTGACCACCATTTTGGTGGCAGAGAAAATTTTATTAAAGTTGTGTCATTTGCATGCTGTGTCATGCTAGGCATGGTTTAGAAAAAACTATGACTTACACTGGGACTTATAAGTCATATTTAAAACAATAATAAGCTGTTAACAGCAGTTTCAGTATTTGGAAACTTAGGTTCATGTATGTATTTTGGTGTGGTGATCAATGAGTGTTTCTAGTGTATTAGAAAACAATAAACACCAGATACTAGACCAGAGGAGATAGGAGATCTTAACAAGTGTTATACAAGACTAACGGATTTCTTGTTAAATTGTTTGTACTAAGTTATTGTGCAGAGTATTTTTCTCAAACAGTTTGATTTAAAAATTGCAAAGAAAATGTTCATTGTACCAAAAAGAGGAATAAAGAAAATACTCATCTCTCTTGGAACCTCACGTTGCTGATAACACATTATCTGGAATCATTCCATGCCTTTTGCTTTCCTTGAGCATGTACACATAAACACAAGAATTTCCCCCAAAAGAATCCTTTAACCAAAAAGTTGTGGTTTCTTGCCTTACTAACTGTACCATAGTTATTCCTGCAGGTGAATATGTAGACTTTATCTGGGTTATTTATTTAATTTTTTTTTGAGACAGGGTTTCGCTCTGTTGCCCAACCTGGAGTGCAGCTTCCGCCTCCTAAGCTCAAGCCATCCTCTTACCTCAGCCTCCTGAGTAGCTGGGACTACAGGCACATGCCACTATGCCTGATTAATTTTTGTATTTTTTTGTAGAGATGGGGATTCACCATGTTGCCCATGCTGGTCTGGAACTCATGAGCTCAGGTGATCCACCCACCTCAGCCTCTCAGAGTGCTGGGATTACAGGCGTGAGCCACATTGCTTGGCCTATCTGGATTTTTTAAGACAGGAATAATGTTTTCTAGCATAGTCGGCCATTTAAAGACCTTCTGAAAAATGTATTTCCAGGCCCTACCCTCAGAATATGGCAGCTTGGTTATCCAGACTCTCATTTAGCATTAATTACTTCAGATACTTTTTTGGGATGAGGGGAGTATTAATGGTGGAGTATATCAGGGAGATTTGATAGGGTCAGCTCATTTCTTTTAGGAGGAATTGTGTATTAACATTTTTAGAATTGACAGAGACCTTGAAAGTGAGGGGAGAGATATAGATGACTCGTTGAGGTCTAAGACTATAACTAGTTGAATACTAGCCTATGGTTCTTAGCATTCTTCACTTGTGCAGTAAACTGAGTGTACTAATTACCACAAATGTTTCTTTCAGCCCAGTGTGCCATCATAATGTTTGATGTAACATCGAGAGTTACTTACAAGAATGTGCCTAACTGGCATAGAGATCTGGTACGAGTGTGTGAAAACATCCCCATTGTGTTGTGTGGCAACAAAGTGGATATTAAGGACAGGAAAGTGAAGGCAAAATCCATTGTCTTCCACCGAAAGAAGAATCTTCAGGTGTGTAAAATTAAAACTTTCTGAGTTATTTCTCTTAGCGGAGATTATGTGTAAGACCATGAAATTAACCAGTGTCTATTATATATGGAAATGATTTTTTTTTTCCCCAAGACGGAGTCTTTCTCTGTCCCCTATGCTGGAGTGCAGTGTCACAATCTTGGCTCACTGCGACCTCCGCTTCCTGGGTTCAAGCAGTTCTCCTGTCTCAGCTCCCCTAGTAGCTGGATTACAGGCGTGTACCACCATGCCTGGCTAATTTTTGTACTTTTTTTAGTAGAGACGGGGTTTCACCCTGTTGGTCAGGCTGATCTCCAACTCCTGACCTCAAGTGATCCACTCGCCTTGGCCTCCTAAAGATCTGGGATTACAGGCATGAGCCACCATGCCTGGCCGGAAATAATTTTGTCTTTTTTATACTATTGTTTTTAAAGAATGATAGAGATGGGGTTTCACTGTTGGCCGGGTTGGTCACCTGAAATGTGTGTGTGTATATATATTTGTTGTTCGAGACAGGGTCTTGCCCTGTTGCCCAGGCAGGAGTGCAGTGGCATGAACATAGCTCACTGCAGCCCTGAACTCCTGGGCTCAAGCAATCCTCCCACCTCAGCCTTCTGAGTAGCTGGGATCACAGGCACTCAGCACCATGCCCACCTAATTTGTTTTTTTGTGGAGTTGGGGTCTTTCTCTGTTGCCCAGGCCTGATCGTGTACTGTTGGCCTCAGGCAATCCCACCTCAGCCCCCGAAAGTGCTGGGATTACAGGCATGAGCCACTATGCCTTGCCAAGAATCTTAACATTTTCTTATCTTGCAACGTTCTAGAAAAATCGTCATCTTAATAATGAATTTTAAAAAGTAATTTTACCTTTCTTTTAAACAGTACTACGACATTTCTGCCAAAAGTAACTACAACTTTGAAAAGCCCTTCCTCTGGCTTGCTAGGAAGCTCATTGGAGACCCTAACTTGGAATTTGTTGCCATGCCTGCTCTCGCCCCACCAGAAGTTGTCATGGACCCAGCTTTGGCAGCACAGTATGAGCACGACTTAGAGGTATTGTGGCCACTTTGCTGTTCAGATTGTTCTGTTTGGCTTGTTTATTCCTGGCAGTTTTGATCTGGAGTGTTAACATTTTTTCATCTCTTCGTCTAGGTTGCTCAGACAACTGCTCTCCCGGATGAGGATGATGACCTGTGAGAATGAAGCTGGAGCCCAGCGTCAGAAGTCTAGTTTTATAGGCAGCTGTCCTGTGATGTCAGCGGTGCAGCGTGTGTGCCACCTCATTATTATCTAGCTAAGCGGAACATGTGCTTCATCTGTGGGATGCTGAAGGAGATGAGTGGGCTTCGGAGTGAATGTGGCAGTTTAAAAAATACCTTCATTGTTTGGACCTGCATATTTAGCTGTTTTGGAACGCAGTTGATTCCTTGAGTTTCAAATATAAGACTGCTACAGTCACATCACAATACTCAGTGGTGAAATCTTGTTTGTTACTGTCATTCCCATTCCTTTTCGTTTAGAATCAGAATAAAGTTGTATTTCAAATATCTAAGCAAGTGAACTCATCCCTTGTTTATAAATAGCATTTGGAACCCACTAAAGTAGGGAAGTTTTATCCCATGTTAATATTTGAATTGCCTTGCTTTTATCACTTAATTTAAATCTATTGGGTTAATTTCTCCCTATGTTTATTTTTGTACATTTGAGCCATGTCACACAAACTGATTATGACAGGTCAGCAGTATTTGGTTAGAAGGGTTACATGGTGTAAATATTAGTGCAGTTAAGCTAAAGCAGTGTTTGCTCCACCTTCATACTGGCTAGGTAGGGTCACCTAGGGAAGCACTTGCTGAAAATCTGTGACCTGTCAGAATAAAAATAATGTGGTTTGTACATATCAAATAGATATTTTAAGGGTAATCTTTTCTTTTATGGCAAAAGTAATGTTTTAATGTAGAACTTCAAACAGGATGGAACATCAGTGGATGGCAGGAGGTTGGGAATTCTTGCTGTTAAAAATAAATACAAATTTTGCACTTTTTTGTTAGACACTTAGTGTGAAGTTATACGCAAGGAAAATGGTCCATGTTTACCCACAGTTTTCAGGTACTCCCCGACTTTAAAGATGTCTTTAACATTAAGTTCTTAAGGTAGTACACACTACACTGTTTGTTTGGTCCCCCCCCCCCCCCACCGGAGGATTTTTTTGTAGGGCAGCACAGCAGAGCAGGACACGGATGAAATACTAGGAATATGCACAGTGGGGCAGCGTGGGGGCTTCTCAGTAATGGAGAACAGTTGGTGAAACTTTTTTTTTAAACTAAGAATTTAATTTATCTTGTATATTTTCCACATTTAAAAATGAATTAGGTCTATTAGGATAATTAGGAGTTTGATCCCATGAACACTATTGTAGCAGTTAGGAATCTTAAGAGCTATTTTTTTCTCATACGATTGCTACTATAGTCCAGTTTACCAAAGTTTTCTTTAGATGTCTGATTATCTTGAAATGATTGCTTACCTTAAAAGGTACAGAAAGGATCACTTAAATATATGGAAAAATGAAATAAGGGTGAAGCTGAATAAAGTTCTACTTACTGTATTAACTGGCAACAGTTGAGTTTCTTAAGATCTGAATTGCTGTGTGTGTTACGCTGTATTCAGAACCAGTTTCTAACCAGCCTGTGAGATGGGAAGTTTTTTTTCCCGTAATTGGGATGAAATCTTTCATTCAGATATTTTGAATTGAAGGTGTATGTGTTGTTTGTAACCTTGTGGAGATTGCAAGTGGTGTTGATATTCTGGATCTTCTATGTAACAGTTGAAATTTGGAAGTGACGTCACTTACCTGTCTAACGTGGTGTGGGAGAGAATTTACAAGTCCTTTATTGAAAGAATAATTGTTGCAAAATATATTGCTTCTACTTTGCCTGGATTTTTTGAATCATCTCTAGTATTTGCTTTAGGAAATGCTGAATAGTTAGCAGAGATTATTATCTTCTGGCGGGGGGTGGGGCGGGGAAGGGGTCAATTCTCTCCAGATTGTACAAATGGGAAAAGTCTGCTCTCCATTTTTTGTAATCTCGTGTCTAATGGGGGAAGCCTTGAAAGCTTTATACGAAGTTACTGCAAACTAGTAATAGCTTATTAGAGCAAAGTCATTAAGAAAAAGCATAGTTAATGCATAGGTCTTGTGTGGATATAATATGAAACACTGGTAAATTAGTAGTTTCAATTTGTGTGAGAGCCATTTTTTTTAAAAAACCATGTAGAATGGGTTTTTTTAGAAAATTGTATCAATCATAAAATGTCTAGAAAAGATGAGACTCCAAAATAGCCTCCAAAGAGGACTGGTTTCCTGGCTAACTACCTGAAAGGAACTCAAGTACAGAGAATTTCTGGTTTCTTTTGCAAAAACAGATCAGAAACACAAAAAATTACCTGCTGAGCAAATGGGGTGAGGGTTGGATTCAGCTTTTCTTGCCAGCAAACTGATGGACATAGTGTATGATGTTTTCTGCCACACTGAGGCTGTACAGGGCTATTCTGCCCAGCAAGATAACGTGAGACTAAGCTCTCCCTCTGTGAGGCAGACCCTGTACTAGGACAGCACCCATCGTAACTCCTTGCAGCACCCTTTACCCTTGAAACCGAGGGTATGGTGGGGAGAAACCGCACCTAACCATGGAAACCTTATCTTGAGTTAAGGGGTCAGAGTCCTATTCAAAAAACATCTGATGCATCGCCCCTGCTGCACATTTCCTGCAAGGTCTTGCAGGCTCTGGTCACACGTGCATCCTGAGATCACACACCTGTGTGCATGCTGCTTTCCAGAACTCCCCCTTCCCTCTCCTGAAGTCAGTCCTACCAGTTAATGCTTTAGCTCCTTTAGAGTTCACTCTGGTTTTTACCTTGAGTCAGATGTCTGACTACAGACATCACAAGATTGCCCTCAGCCCTAGTCAGCACGGCAAATTTGCGATTGCGACTTTCCCTTCCTAGTCTAATTGCCACAAGGGCAAGGGCCATGTCGCTGCTCTCTCATGTCCCTAGTGTTTATTAAATGTTCTATGGGAACCTCGAGGAACAGAGAACTTGGGGGTTAGAGATAGGGTGGGATTGATGGAGGTGGGTGGAGAGGAGCCGGGAGAACTTTATACACCATTAGGTCTGACTGTTCTGAAGTCATGCTGGTATTTCCTTCCTGAGGTTTGTAGCCTACACTATCTTTTTAATTTTATTTATTTATTTTACTTTATTTTTTTAAATTTTTTTTAGAGTCTCGCTCTGTCTCCCAGGCTGGAGTGCAGTGGTGCCGTCTCGGCTCACTGCAACCTCTGCCTCCCGGGTTCAAGCGGTTCTCATGCCTAAGCCTCCTGGGTAGCTGGGACAGGCATGTGTGTATGCTGTCTTTTATCCATTTATTCTGGCTTGTTTCTTTGGTGTACAGGAGTAGAGAGAGCCAGTGTGGACAGTTGGGAAGCTTGTGGGATGGAACTCAGTTAAAATGGTGCCATCAGCAGGTGTTGGGGCTGTGATGCTTGAAGTTTAGTCACAGGCATTGGAAGAGGCACCTTGGATTTAGTCGGTTTTCAGTTCCCTGCCTTGAAGAAGCAAAATAGAAACCATTCCGTATACCTCGGTCTTTGGTAATGTGGTCAGTTGAGTCCTTCTGTCAAGTCAGCTGTGCTCAGAGATAGACTGTGCGGTGTCGCAGTGGCTTTGCTCATGAAGCCTTCGCCTGGGGAGACAGGGAGTCGGGTTCCTGGGATGAGGCTGAGCGCCACAGTGAGTGCGAGGACGGACAGCTGAGGCTTTGGGAGCATCGCAGGGGCCTGGTCTGAGGCCTGAGAAGGAGGACAGTGGAGTCCAGGAAAGACCCTCAGGGGGAAGCACCCCTGGAGAGCAGGAGGGAAGGTGGGGTGCGCAGGTGGAGGCTCTCAAGCAGGTGTGTGGGTTTTTTATAAGCCGCTTTACAGGTTTGGTATTTAGAACACAGTGGGAAGCCACATAAGGCTCAAGCGTCATAAGATTTTGGCAACAGAAGTGGGTGCCCAGGGTCCAGGGGCACCCAGCCTTGCCCCCACCAAGCCTGTGCTCCAGGAAAGGGAGGGTCGCACCGTGGCCACCACAAAGCCTCGTCGTCCAGCCCCTCAGCGGACTCATCCCTTGAGCGAGCAGCCACTGCGAATGCCAGGCGCCGGCCCCACCCACGCGGGTGGGCTTCTTAACGAGGCAGGAGAAAAGGATTTGGGGCTTCTCCAGTAGTTAATAAGTGTGAGGTGTGAGCTGCAGTGCCTAAAGCCACCAATACCCGCGGTCAAGGTCAGTTTCCCGTGACAAAACTATGGGTCAGGCAGGTGGTCGAGTGGCTGTGACAAGGTGGTAGCACTGTGACGCCCCCCAGGCATGAAGGATGGGAACCGAATTGCTGGGAATCGCAGCTGGAAGCCGGCGGGCAGGGGAGCCGGGTGGGGCAGAGCTGCAGGTCTTGGGGAGAAGCATTTGCTTTTTGCTTCCTCCCTCCCCTGATGTCTGACCTTCTTTTCCCCCACCAAGGGAAGAAGTCATACATGCTGGGTATTGACAGTGTGGGGATTGGAGCAGTTAAAACAGACACAGTCGGCACAGTTCCCCCCACTAGAGGTAACTTGTTGACATTTTGTCATCTATCCTTTCAAATGTTTTCTAAAAAGGGGATTATACTATCAAGCAGTTTCCTAACCATTTTTCACTTTGTGTGACGGGCTTTTCTATGTCAGTGAGTTTTACAGCACTGTTCATAATTATCTAGTGATCCAGAGCGCAGCCGGGCCGTCATTTAGTGTGACAGCCTCTGTGGTTCCTGTCAGACTGCGTTGCTGTCTAGTCCCACTCCTCTGGATGCCGCTTAGCGGAGTGGGTTTAACTCTTGCAGGGAAGTTTATTTCCAGATGTGTAGACCATCCGTGGTCTTTGTCTTCCATGTGCTTTTCAGGCTGTTGTGTTTGTTCCTTTTTTTTTTTTTTCTCTTTTGAGTCAGAGTCACACTCTGTCACCCAGGCTGGAGTGCAGTGGTGGGATCTCGGCTCACTGCAGCCTCAACCTCCCAGCCTCAAGCCATCCTCCCACCTCAGCCTCTGGAGTAGCTGGGACTACAGGTGTGTGCCACCACACCCAGCTAATTTTAAATTTTTTTTGTAGAGATGGGGTTTCACCATGTTGCCCATACTGGTCTTGAACTCCTAGCTCAAGCAGTCCTCCCACCTCGGCCTCCCAAAGTGCTGGGATTACAGACGTGAGCCACTGTGCTGGCCGCGTTGGTTACTTTAAATTTCTGAGGGTGTGTCCTGCTTTATAAACTCCTAATAGATGGAAAACAAACGTACTTCTAAAATAAACTCTCTGGGGGTGTGTGTGTGTGTGTGTGTGTCTTTGTGCATGTGTCTTTGTGTATCTGTCTCTGTGTGTGTCTCTCTCTGTGTGTGTCTGTGTCTCTGGGTGTGTGTGTCTCTTGGTGTGTGTATGTGTTTTTGTCTCTGGGTATGTCTGTGTGTGTGTCTGTGTGTATGTGTCTCTGGGTGTGTGTGTGTGAATGTGTGTGTGTCTCTGGGTGTGTGTGTGTCTGCATGTGTGTCTCTGTGTGTCTGTGTGTCTCTGTGCGTGTCAGTGTGTGTGTGTGTTTGTTGACTTTCGCCATGTGAGCTTCCACTTTGCATCCCTAGCACTGGACATGGGCGAGAGGCGGAAGTCCTAACACATACTGAATTGCACACATTTTATTACATAGTTCCCTTCATGCGATTTATTCTATAAATTCACATTTATGGCCATGCCCAGTGGCTCACGCCTGTAATCTCAGCACTTTGGGAGGCTGAGGCAGGAGGATTACTTAAACCCAGGAGTTTGAGACCAGCCTGGGCAACATAGTGAGACCCCATCTCTAATTTTTTAGAAGTAAAAAATATATTTTTTTATTAAAAAAATTCACACTTAATTTTTCAGAGATGTGCAAGGTCAGTGTATGCTCTTACCCCTTCTCACATATTCATATTCTGTGATGTTCCAATTTGGAGCTCAGAAAATATTGATTGACGATGTTGGATTTGGACTTATAAGAACAAAATCTGGGGAAAAATAGTGTTAACCAAAGGAAAATGTCTTAACAGGAGGAAACTGAAAGCTTAAATTGCAAAAATAAAAAGCATATAATGGTCCAGATCCCAGGAGGCCCAAATATGAGAATACATTAGAGATCAGTTGATTAGAGATGGGGTCTCACTCTGTTGTCCAGGCTGGAGAGCCATGGCATCGTGATCATAGCTCACTGCAGCTTGGACTTCCTGGGTTCAAGCCATCCTCCAGCCTCCCGAGTAGCTGGGACTACAGGCATGCACTGGCACACCTGTCTTTCTTGCTTTCCTTTTTATACGGATTTCTCACCTCTAGGTACTCCTGAGAACGCTTCCTCCGTCTGTGGATCCGCATCATCTCCATCACTGATCTCACCTTCCAGGTACTCCCGAGAGCGCCTCCTCCATCACCACGGATCCGCGTAGCCTGCATCACTGATCCCACCTCTAGGTACTCCTGAGACGCCTTTTCCATCTGTGGATCTGCGTGGTCTCCATCACTGATCTTACCTCTAGGTACTCCCGAGAGCGCCTCCTCCATCACCACGGATCCGCGTAGCCTGCATCACTGATCCCACCTCTAGGTGCTCCTGAGACGCCTTTTCCATCTGTGGATCTGGGTGGTCTCCGTCACTGATCTCACCTTCCAGGTACTCCCGAGAGCGCCTCCTCCATCACCACGGATCCGCGTAGCCTGCATCACTGATCCCACCTCTAGGTACTCCTGAGACGCCTTTTCCATCTGTGGATCTGCGTGGTCTCCATCACTGATCTTACCTCTAGGTATTCCCGAGAGCGCCTCCTCCATCACCACGGATCCGCGTAGCCTGCATCACTGATCCCACCTCTAAGTACTCCTGAGACGTCTTTTCCATCTGTGGATCTGCGTGGTCTCCATCACTGATCTTACCTCTAGGTACTTCCGAGAGCGCCTCCTCCGTCACTGTGGATCCATGTAGTCTGCGTCACTAAGTGTCGCATCATTTCTGTCTTCCTGTTGTGTGTTCCTTTGGCTGCAGTATAGAAATTGCATAAATCCACTGCCTTTCACCCCCGCGAATAGGGCCACCGTAATAAATTACTACACAGTGGGTGGCTTAGAACAATTTTATTCCTCAGCCTCCTGGAGGCCAAACGTCTGAAATCAAGGTGTCAGCAGGGCGGTGCTCCCTGTGAAGGATCCAGCGAGAACCTGTTCCACGGTGTTCTCTTAGGTTCTGGTGTTGCCGACAACCCTTGCTCACCCTCGGCTGGCAGACACATCACTCCCACCTCTGCTTCTGTCATCACAGGGCCTTCTCCCTGTGTGTGTGTCTGTCTCTGTGTCGCCTCTCCTCTTCTAATAGGAACACCAGGAATACCTACCCACATGCCGGCACGGTGCTCCACACCTATAATCCTAGCTCTCTGGGAGGCCAAGGCAGGCAGATCACTTGAGGCCAGAAGTTTGAGACCAGCCTAGGCAACATGGCAACACCTCCTCCCTACAAAAAACAAAAAAATTAGCCAGGTGTGGTGACTTGCACCTGTGATCCCAGCTACTCAGGAGGCTGAGGTGGGAGGATCACTTGAGCCCTGGAGGTTGAGGCTTCAGTGAGCCATGATCGCACCACTGCACTCCTGCCTGGGTGACAAAGCAAGACCCTGTCTCAAACAAAACAAAAAACAAAACAAAACAAAAAAACTGAACCACACTACTCCAGTATGGCCTCATCTTAACCAATTACATCTACAAGGACCCTCTTTCCAAATAAAGTCACATTTTGAGATTAAAGGGGTTGAGACTTGAACATGTCGTTTTGGGGGACGCAGTTGAACCTACAGTTGTGGTGAGTAAGTGTCTCCAGGCTTTTGATCTCCAGAAGCTTGTTACTACATTCTCCTTTCCGTCTTGTGTTGCACATGTGCAAGAGTTTCTCTTGGCTGGACACACACACGCATACACAGAATTGAATGGCTGGATCAAAAAGACATTTACAACACATGCTCACCAAAGGAGTGTTACAAAATGTTCCCCAGTTTGTAACGTCTCTTTTCACTTAAAGTCTTCCTGATTCACAAAAGTTGTTAATTTTAATGTGGTTCAACTTATTGGTACTTCTTTCAGTTCACGTTTCTATGTTTAAAATATCCTTTCCTATCCCATAGTTGAAAAGATGCTCACTTACATTTTATTTTACTTTTTGTGGTGGAGTTTCGCTCTGTTGCCCAGGCTGGAGTGCAATGGCCTGATCTCTGCTCACCACAACCTCCACCTCCCGGGTTCAAGTGATTCTCCTGCCTCAGCCTCCCGAGTAGCTGGGATTACAGGCACATGCCACCACACCCGGCTAATTTTTGTATTTTTAGTAGAGACAGGGTTTCTCCATGTTGGTCAGGCTGGTCTCGAACTCCCATACTCAGGTGATCTGCCCACCTTGGCCTCCCAAAGTGCTGGGATTACAGGCTGAGCCACTGCGCCCGGCCTTTCACTTACACTTTATACTAGGAATTTTTAAGTTTTGTTTTTGACAGATGAACCTTGATCCATCAGGAGTTGCTTTTTGCATATAGTGTAAGATAGGGATTTTCTTTTTCTTTTCTTTTTTTTTGAGACAGAATTTCACTCTCTGTCACCCAGGCTGGAGTGCAGTGGCGTGATCAAGGCTCACTGCAGTCTTGCCCCTGCAGTCTCAAGCAATCTTCCTGCCTCAGTCCCCCAAGTAGCTGGGACTACAGGTGTGCACTACCATACCTGGCTAATTTTTTTTTTATTTTTGTAGAGATAGGGTTTCACCATGTTGTCAGGCTGGGCTCAAATGATCTGCTCACCCCAGCCTCCCAAAGTGCTGGGATTACAGGTGTGACCCACCATGTCCAGCTGTAGATAGGGATTTGATTTTGTCTTTTTTTTGTGGATGACCAGTTTTTCCAGTTCCAGCTAATGAATGGTTCCTTCTCCTGTGCTGATCTGACATACCGTCCATCCCATGCTCACATCCATAATATGACTCTGTTGCTGGCCTCCCTGTTCTCTTCCATTGGTCAGCATGCCTTTTCCTGGGCCAGTATCACACTGTCTTAATTAATTACTATAGGCTGGGCTCAATGGCTCACACCTTTAATCCCAGCACTTTGGGAGGCCAAGGTAGGTGGATCACTTGAGGTCAGGAGTTTGAGACCAGCCTGGCCAACGTGGTGAAACCCTGTCTCTACTAAAAATACAAAAACGAGCCGGGCATGGTGGCACATGCCTGTAATCCCAGCTACTTGGGAGGCTGAGGCAGGAGAATCACTTGAACCCAGGAGACGGAGGTTGCAGTGAGCCAAGACTGTGCCATTGCACTCCAGGCTGGGCAACAAGAAGGAAACTCTGTCTCAAAAAAAAAAATTTACTATAGTTTGGTAAGTGCTTATATTTGATAAACCAAGTCCTATCTCTCTGTTCTTAAGAAGAATTTTCGCTATGTTCGATGCTTCCTTGAAAATTCCACAAAAAACACTGGGAATTTTGATTGAAATAACACTGAATATACAGATATTTTTGGGAAGTTGACATATTTCCTAGGATGAATTTTGAGGAGCCGGATTGCAGGTCAAAGACTGTATGAACACAGGGACTTTTGACAAACATCGTCCAGTTGCTTTTCACTGGCTGTACTAAGCTACATATGGGCAGGAACTTGGCCGGCTCACCTTTATGTCTTGAGCTCCTAGCTCAGTGCCTGTAACACTTATCCAACCAGCAATGCCTCTTATGCCAGCTGCACCCCAACTTCTCCAGTATAATTTTGTTTTATTTTTTATTTTTATTTTTTTGAGATGGAGTCCCGCTTTGTTGCCCAGGCTGGAGTGTAGTGGCATGATCTCGGCTCACTACAACCTCCACCTCCCAGGTTCAAGCGAGATTCTCCTGCCTCAGCCTCCCGAATAGCTGGGACTATAGGTGTGCGCCACCACGCCCAGCTAATTTTTATATTTTTAGTAGAGACGGGTTTCACTCTGTTGGTCAGGCTGGTCTCAAACTCCTGACCTCAGGTGATCCGCCCACCTTGACCTCCCAAAATGCCGGGATTACAGGCATGAGCCACTGCACATGGCCTCTAGTAGAATTTTGAAATGTGTAGCTACTTTTTATCATGACTCTCTCTAGACATAACCAGAAGAAAACAGCACCTTCTATTGGAATGGTGAAAATTCAGGACACGGACAACACCAAATGCTGGCGAGGATGTGGAGCAACAGGAACTCTCCTTCATCGCTGGTGGGAATGCAAATGGTGCAGCCACTTTGGAAGACAGTTTGGCAGTGTCTTACAAAACTAAACAGTATCTTACCATATGATTCCTCCATCCTGTTCCTTGGTATTTACCCAAATGAGCTGAAAGCTTAGGTCCTCACAAAACCTCTACCTGGATGTTTATAGCTGCTTTCTTCATAAATGCCAAAGCTTGGAAGCACCCATGATGTCCTCCAGCAGGTGAAAGAGTAAGCTGTGGTGCATCCAGAAATGGAATATTATTCAGCACTGAAAATAACTGAGCCATCAAGCCATGGAAAGACCTGGAGAAAAATGCACTTTACTAAGTGAAATAACCTGAAAAGGCCGCAATACCAACTATGTGACATTCCAGAAAAGCCAAACTACGGAGACACTATAAAGATCAGTAGTGAGGGTGTGGGTAGGATGAGTGGGTGTCATACGGAGGGTTTTTAGGGCAGTGTATAACGTTATCACAGGGATACATGTCTTTTCACGTTTGTCAAAACCCACGAAGTGTGCACCACTGGACTGAACCCCAGTATGAACTGTGGGGGATAATGGTGTGTCACTGTAGGTTC
This sequence comes from Pongo pygmaeus, assembly GCF_028885625.2. NCBI lineage: Eukaryota > Metazoa > Chordata > Mammalia > Primates > Hominidae > Pongo > Pongo pygmaeus. The sequence goes on from NC_072383.2 coordinate 129,752,665, forward strand.
ATCCGTTGTAACAAATGGACCACTCTAGAGGGATGCTGATATGGGGGAGGCTGTGCATATGTCGGGGGTAGCGGTGTGCTAGAATTCTCTATACTTTGCACCCAATTTTGCTGTGAACCTAAAACTGCTCTAACAAAGTCTATTTAAAGTAAAGCAACAACAGAATAAGATTTAAGTATAAATAAGTCTGTTATAAAATAGAGAACACCCATCAATGGATAAAAGTCAAGATTCTTATGTTAATCAATTTATAAGTGAAGTGACTTACAAAGCTTGCTTTTTTGAGGTCAGGTTAAAGCCATCCCAGCAACAAGTAATGGAGTTGCCAGTCTCCAAAATAAGGCACGTGGGTAGAGAGCAAATCGTTAATAACTTCAGCATTTCTGTGCATAGAAGCAAGGAAGTAATGTCTTTAAATACATCGGCATCTTGAAATATCTGCCACTAATCCAGGCACATTGAAATTGCTGCATCAAACTACTGAACTACAATAGAAGCCTCTGCAACCTTTATTCTGAGTTTACTGGTCCTATTTATAGCAGAGGATCAGAAAAAAAATGTATTACTATCTGGTGTACCAGGTGACCGTGACAGTGATGTGTGTCTGGTGTAATAGGTGACCGTGATGGTGATGGGTGACCGTGACAGTGATGTGTGTCTGGTGTACTAGGTGACCATGAGGGTGATGGGTGACCGTGATAATGATGTGTGTCTGTTGTACTAGGTGACCACGAGGGTGATGGGTGACCGTGACAGTGATGTGTGTCTGGTGTACTAGGTGACCATGAGGGCGATGGGTGACCGTGACAGTGATGTGTGTCTGGTGTACTAGGTGACCATGAGGGTGATGGGTGACCGTGATAATGATGTGTGTCTGTTGTACTAGGTGACCATGAGGGTGATGGGTGACCGTGACAATGACGTATCTCTGATGTAATAGTTGACCGTGATGGTTACAGGAGAAGGTTGTACTGTCCGTTTCCACGGGAACATCTGTAGAGCATGTTTGACTAATGTTTCTCTTAATGCACATTGAAACCACACCATGCTGTTTTCCCTGCCCCCACCTGACAGCACAGTGCCCTGCACACATGACTTAGTCAATAAAACATTGAATTAAAAAAAAAAATTAACCATTTTAAGTGTACGATTCAGTGACGTTTAGTACAGCCACAGTGTTGTGCAAAGACAACTATCTAATTCTAGGACATTTGCTTCGCCCCCAAAGGAAACTCCATACTCATTGGTAATCACTCCTGTGTTCCCCTTTCTTCTGCCCCTGGCAACCATGAATCTGCTTTCTGTTTTTACGGACTGGCTTATTCTAGACATTTCATAAAAATGGATTCTTGCAATGTGTGGCCTTTTATGTCTGGCGTCTTTCATCAGCATCATGTTTTCAAGGTTCATTCACGTTGTATATGAATCGGTACTTCATTTCTTTTTTTATTTTTAATTCTTTTTAATTTTTTGCAGAGACAGGGGTCTTGCTATGTTGCCTGATGAACTCCTGGCGTCAAGCAATCCTCTCACCTTGGCCTCCCAAAGTGCTGGGATTATGGATGTGAGTCCCCACACACTTTTTTAATTTTTAATTTTTTTTTTTGTAACCAGGAGGTGAAACAATTTTATTTCACAGTTGTCTTTAAAACCATAAAGATACCTTTTCTTCATATACAAACATTAGCACAGATACCTATACTTTTTAGAAAATGATTATACAGACCCTCTCAAAGAAAAATGTGTTCTGTGATATGGTTTCGGTGAGGTTGCTTGGAAAAAACTCACATCTGGACTGATTCCTAAAACATAGCATTCCACCACTCTGCAACTTTTGGTTCAAAGTATAGATTATTGTCATCAGTATGTGGTGCCTGCATTCTTACATATTTGATAATACATATATATATTGGCTTATCACCAACATGCCATTGGTTTATCAGCCTTTTCTGCAGGTTTATCAGCAGGTTGAGCAGCTGTGCCTTTCTCTGTGGCCTTTCTTCAAGACCTTCAGGAATGGAGACACATCATCATCATCACAGATTGTAAACTCTAAGTCTTTACCAACAATTCCAGTGGAAACATTCTTTATAGTTAGGTCCCGTTCTGCAGGAAGTGTCTCTCTTTTGTTTTTTTTTTGAGACAGAGTCTCGCTCTGTTGCCCAGGCTGGAGTGCAGTGGCATGATCTCGGCTCATTCAACCTCTGCTCCCCGGGTTCAAGCAATTCTCCTGCCTCAGCACCCCCTAGCAGCTGGGATTACAGGCACGTGCTACCACACCCAGCTAATATTTTTTGTATTTTTAATAGAGATGGGGTTTCACCATGTAGGCCAGGCTGGCCTTGAACTCCTGACCTCAGATGATCCATCTGCCTTGGCCTCCCAAAGTGCTGGAATTACAGGCGTAAGCCAATGTGCCCGACCGGAAGTGTCTCTCTTAAGGCACGCAGACCATGTTTAGGCAGTTCCTTTAAATTGCACTCCGTAAATTCAGACATATATCTCTCCAAGTAAGTACGAGCTGACTGAAAACAGGCTCCAATGGACATTAACTCTGCAGTCAAAATAGTTACCAGATAGACAGGTTGGAAAATGTGAGGACCCATAGCATCATAACCAGCAATAAGTAGCCCAGCACCATATGGTCTCTGGCCATATCGCGGTGTTGGCATCTAGGTTTTGTTTTCAATTAGAGATACAAGACGAGACACAGGAAGTGGTCTATCAAATACAAATCTGGAATCCAAACACTCCTGGTGCATAAAATTACACAACAGTCAGCCCAGGCTGGTCTCGAACTCTCAAGCTCAAGCAATCCACCCACCTCGGCTTCCCGAAGTGCTGGGTTTACAGGTGTGACCCACTGCAGCTGGCCCAGTTCTACTTTTAATACGCTCTCCATATGCCTCCTTTGAATCCTTTCTGAAATTGGTATGTAACAAAATTCAGTAATGTGCACAAATATTTTTTTCTTCATTTTGATAGAAGTGTCTGGTGTACTAAGTGATCATGATAGTGATGTGTGTGTAGTGTAATAGTCGACCATGATGGTGATAGGTGATGGTAACAGTAATGTGGTCTGGTGTAACAGGTGACTGTGATGGTAATAGGTGACTGTGACAATGACATATGTCTGATTTAATAGTTGACCGTGATGGTTACAGGAGAAAGTTATACTGTCTCTTTCCACAGGAACATCTGTAGAGCATGTTTGGCTAATGTTTCTCTTAGTGCACATTGGAACCACGCCATGCTGTTTTCCCTGCCCCCACCTGACAGCACAGTGCCCGGCACATGTACTGTATTGACATTGTCAGAACACATAGCTGTGACATGACATCACTCTCTCCCCTACAGGCATTCTTCCTAATTCTGCAAGGAGATGTATATTCCATGCTAACCAGCAGTCCCTGGTGTCTCTCCAGTCATTTAGATGGTCTGAAGCAACATGGGCTTAGCCATTTGGGATTAATTTTCCTAGATATTGTGCCCTTTCAATACCTAATTTCAAGTCTTTTTTTCATTTCAGGAAACAGTTCTCAAAATATACTTTTTTTTTTTTTTTTTTTTTGAGACAGAGTCTCACTCTGTCCCCAGGCTGGAGTGCAGTGGGGTGATCTCAGCTCACTGCAAACTCCACCTGCCAGGTTCAAGCGATTCTCCTGCCTTAGCCTCCCAAGTAGCTGGGATTACAGGCACACACCACCACGCCTGGCTAATTTGTGTGTGTGTGTGTGTGTGTTTTTTCAGTAGAGACGGGGTTTCACTATGTTGGCCAGTCTGGTCTCAAACTCCTGACCTCAAGGGATCCACCTGCCTTGGCCCCCTAAAGTGCTGGGATTACGGGCGTGAGCCACCACGCCAGGCCCAAATATACGTTTTAATATTATTTTGTATTACTGCCTTGGTTTTCCTCTTCAGCAACTCCTGTTAAATTTATATTAAATCTTTTTTCTGATCTTCTATACTTATTCCTTCTATACTTATTCCTCATTTTGAATTGGTTTCATCTTGTCATTTATTTTTAATTTCAATTTTATGGAAGTACACTAAAATGCAGATATTGATGGTGTAACCTTTGTTTTTGAGGTGCATGTGGAGTTTCACATCCACAACACTCAAGGTAGCAGCTGTTTCTATGACCCCCAAAAGTTTCTAGTGCCCGTCTGTATCCATCTCTACCTCCACCCCATCCCCAGGATGTGTTTTCTCGTCTGTTTTTCATCCCCAGGATCTGTTTTCTGTCATTATATGCTAGTTTTCATGTTCCAGAAATTTATACAAATAGAATCATACAGTATATTCTATTTTTCTTTCCTTTCTTTCTTTTCCTTTCCTTTTTTTTTTTTTTTTTGAGACAAAATCTCACTGTCACCTAGGCTGGAGTGCAGTGGCGTGATATTGGCTCACTGCAACCTCTGCCTCCCAGGTTCAAGCCATTCTCCTGCCTCAGCCTCCAGAGTAGCTGGGATTAGAGGTGCCCACCACCACAACCGGCTAATTTTTTTTATTTTCAGTACAGACAGGGTTTCACCATGTTGCCCAGACTGGTCTTGAACTCCCGACCTCAGGCGATCCGCCCGCTTCGGCCTCCCAAAGTGCTGGGATTACAGGCATGAGCCGCTGCGCCCGGCTGTGATTCTGTCTGGCTTCTTTCGCTCTGTGTACTTTTGAGGTTCAACTGTGCTATCACTTGTGTCAGTAGCTTCCTTTTTAAATTGCTGAATAATATCCCACTGTATGGATACATCACCCTTCCTTTGTCCATGAAGTGCCCACCCACTTCATTTCCTGGGTATTTCAGTTGTTTCCAGCTATTGGCTATTGGAAATATAGCTGTGAGGAATATTTGTATACCAGTCCTTATGTGGGCATGTATCTTTTTTCCTCTGGAGCAAGTCTGAAATGATTGGGTCATATGGTAGTGTATGTTTACTGTTTTAAGAAAGAAAGTCCTATTTTTTTCTAGGATTTATGCCATTTTATGTTGCTACCAGCCGTGTGTGAGACAATGCCTGTTGTGTACAAGCGTGTGGTGGTGTCTCACTGTGGTTTTAATTTGTGTTTCCCTGATGATGGAGGGGAACATTTTTTCTTCTTCCTTCTTCTTTCTTCTTCTTCTTCTTTTTTTTTTTTTTGGTTTGAGACGAGTCTTGCTCTGTCACCCTGACTAGAGCTCAGCGGTAGGATCTCGGCTCACTGCAAGCTCCGCCTCCTGGGTTCAAGTGATTCTGCTGCCTCAGCCTCCCAAATAGCTGGATTACTGGCACATGCCACCACGCCCGGCTAATTTTTGTATTTTTAGTAGAGATGGGGTTTCGCCATGTTGGCCAGGCTGGTCTCGAACTCCTGACCTAAGGTGATCCACCCGCCTCGGCTTCCCAAAGTGCTGGGATTACAGGCGTGAGCCACTTTGCCTGGCATGGGGCAAATTTTTTCATGTGCTCATTGGTTATTTATAAATATTATTCTATGAAATATCTGTTGCCTGTTTTTTAAAAAGTGGGTTATTTGTTTTCTGGTTATTGGCTTTTAAGAGTTCTCCCATGTTCTGGTTGTAAGTCCTTTGTCTGGCATGTGTGGTGCAAATGTTTTCTTCAATGGATGGCTTGCCTTTCTATTTTTAAAAATGGGTTATTTCAAAGAGCAAGATATTTTATTTTATTTTACTTTTATTGTTTATTTTTTGAGCCCGAGTCTTGCTCTGTTGCCTAGGCTGGAGTGCAGTGGCACGATTTTGGCTCACTGCAATCTCTGCCATCCAGGTTCAAGCAATTCTTGTGCCTCAGCCTCCCGAGTAGCTGGGACCACAGGCACACACCACCATGACCAGCTAATTTTTGTATTTTTAGTAGAGTCAGGGTTTCACCATGTTGGCCAGGCTGGTCTTGAACTCCCGACCTCAAGTGATCCTCCCACCTTGGCCTCCCAAAGTGTTGGAATGACAGTCGTGAGCCACCGTGCCCAGCCAGAGCAAGATATTTTAATTTTGTTGAAGTCTAGTTAATTTTTTTCTCTTGTGGTCTATGGCATATCACTAAGATTTTCTTCCCGTTCTAGAGACTCATAGTTTTGGATTTTACATATACCTCTGTGATATATTTTGGATTAAACTTGTATATGGCGTGAGGTGTTAAGAGTCATTTTTGTTCCCCACATGAGTATCCAGTTGATACAGCACCATTCATTGAAAAGAATTTCCTTTCTGTGTTAAATTACCTGGATGTCTTGTTGAATCAATTGACAAAACATGTATGGGTCTGTTCCTAAACTTGCAGAGTCTGTGTCATTGATCTCTGTGACTATCTTTCTGACAAGGTATTTTGATTTATGTAGTTTTGTTGTTGTTGTTTGTTTGTTTGTTTGAGATAGGGCCTCACTTTGTTTCCCAGGCTGGAGTGCAGTTGCACAATCTTGGCTCACTGCAGCCTTGATCTTCCAGGCTCACGTGATCTTCCCACATCAGCCTCCCAAGTAGCTGGGACTACAGGCATGTACCACCACACCCAGCTAATTTTTGTATTTTTTGGCCTCCCAAAGTGCTGGGATTACAAGTGTGAGCCACCACACTTGGCCTTGATTTATGTAATTTTAAGCCTTGAAGTCAGGTAGGTTAAGTATTTCAGGGTTTTTTTTTTTTTTTTTTTTTTTAATGATTGATTTTAGTTGGGCATGGTGGATAATGCCTGTAACCCCAGCAACTCAGAAGGCTGAGGTGGGAGGATCACTTGAGGCCAGGAGTTTGAGACCAGCTTGGGTAACATAGGGAGACCCCACCTCTACTAAAAATAATTAAAAATATGGTTGGAGGTGGTGGCTTACGCCTGTAATCCCATCACTTTGGGAGGCCAATGTGGGCGGATCACTTGAGCTCACAAGTTCCACACCAGCCTGGGTGACATGGCAAAAGCCTTTCTCTACCAAAAAATACAAAAATTAACCAGGCATGGTAGTGGGTGCCTGTAGTCCCAGCTACTTGGGAGGCTGAGGTGGGAGGATGGCATGAGCCCGGGAGGCAGAGGTTGCAGTGAGTCGAGATCGCGCCATTGCACTCCAGCCTGGGCGATAGAGCCAGAGCTTGTCTTGAAAAATAAATAAATAAATAAAAATAAATGATGGATTTGAGTCCCGCCCCTAGACCTTATGGAACCTTAATTCCTGCATTACTCCAAATACAACCACACTGGGAGTTAAGGTTCTAGCATAGGAATCTTGGTGACAGAGACATTCAGTGCGTAGCAGCTGCTCGGAGTTACAGACGCCCCGGCACCTGCAGGGCTCCCTGGACTCCTCACAGCAGCCTCCCACTTTGCTCTTAGCCTTCGCGGAGAAGCTTGTTGACTTGTTGGGATTCAGCTTTCAGGAACTGCAGTTGCCCTGTTGCCTTTTTATGCCTTTCTTACCAAGATGCTGGTGCTGAAAATTCCACCTGCAAAATTTCATTGCCAAAACATTGAATCCAGCTTTTAAACTACAGTTTCATAGGAATACAGGATGCAAAAGATTAGGTTAAATTACACTACACAAAATCAGCAAAATCCAGAATGTGTGGAACTCAACAGAACAGTGATTTTCCTAGAAAAACTACAACAAAGACCAAGGGGTGGAATTGTAAAATTGTAGCTTAACAGAGACTTAAGAGCCTCGTGAACTGAAGGCCATCTCTGGATCTAGTTTGGATCTTGATTTTAACAGTGAAGAAAAATATTTGCTAGATAAATAAATTTGAGGACTCTATATTTGATGATTTTAAGGAATTGTTAATTTTTTGTGTGATAATAAGTTTTTAAAAGGTCTACTTTGGTATATGTAAGAAAACATCTGTAATAAAAAAACTCATTGACCAGCCTGGGCAGCATGGTGAGACCTGGTCTCTACAAAAAATACAAAAGTTAGCTTGGTGTGGTTGTGTGTGCCTATAGTCCCAGCTACTTGGGAGGCTGAGGTGGGAGGATCACCTGAGCCCAGGAGGCAGAGGTTGCAGTGAGCTATAGTTGCACCACTGCACTCCTGCCTGAGTGACAGAGTGAGACCCTGTCTCAAAACAAACAAACAAAGAAACAAAAAACAACAGCAACAAAAACTCATTGAAAAAAGTTTCACAGCAATCATTGATTATTAATAGATCCACCATTTTATCTATCAATCAATGACTGCAATCATTGATGATTAATAGATCCACTATTTCATCTATTAATCAATGATTGTGATGTGTTACTTTGCTTATCCTATTACACCTGCGTTTGTCAGGTGTGACTGTCTTGTGCAGAATGGCTTTTCTTCATCGACCATTTGGTTATCCTAAAATACAGTTCATGTAGAACACACAGAATTAGTACTTGATTTTTTTCCTTATCAATTTTCTGGATACTGATTTGGTACCCTGGTCACTTGCAGAAGCCACTGATGAGTATTTCCCTTTGCAGTCTCACGTGGGCATAGATTTTTATGTATTTGGTGTGGTTCCACATATTGCAGGCATTATTTTCTTTTCTTTCTTTCTTTTTTTTTTTTTTTTTTGAGATGGAGTCTTGCTCTGTTGCCCAGGCTGGAGTACAGTGGTGAGGTCTCGGCTCACTGCAACTTCCATCTCCCAGGCTCAAGCAATTCTCATGCCTCAGCTTCCCAAATAGCTGGAGTTACAGGCTTGCACCACCACACCCAGCTAATTTTTTTGTATTTTTAGTGGAGATGGGGTTTCACCATGTTGGCCAGGCTGGTCTTGAACTCCTGACCTCAAGTGATCCTCCCGCCTCCTTGGCCTCCCAAAGTGCTGGGATTACAGGCATGAGCCATCACACCTGGTCATTATTTTCTTTTTTGATGGTCAAATTACACTATCTTTGGCATCACTGCAGTATGACACTTTCCCTGTTTAATAACATTTTTGCTTTCAGTCATGACAAAATGTCCTGGGATCATCGTACACATTTCTGGCTCCAGACTAAGTATCATTGTCTCCCCAGCAAGCCCTGACTCTTGTTAACGAGAAATGCTCTGCAGAGACCTGGGTCTAGGGGCTCAAGATATTTGCTGTTACCAGTTTGTCATTGCTACTCGACTGTTTGGGGGACAGAGGTAGGAAACATTTTTTTTGAAAGGGAAAAATATTAATAAATCCCTGGATCTTTTGAATTCATTTTTACAACAGCGTAGGTATTACATCACATCATATTATATTCCAGGATATGTTCAATTAGACCCTCTTGAAAAACATATGGGTGATTTCCAGTCTTTTGTAATGAAAGTTGACATGGTGTAGCTCTGTGTCCCCACCCAAATCTCACCTTGACTTGTAATAATTCCTATGGGTCAAGGGCCGGACCAGGTAGACGTAATTGAATCACAAGGGCAGTTTCCCCCACGCTGTTCTCGTGATAATGAGTGAGTCTCACAAGATCTGATGGTTTTCTAAGTGTCTGGCATTTCCCCCTTCACTTGGCACTCATTCTCTCTCCTGCCGCCCTGTGAAGAGGTGCCTTCCATCATGATTGTAAGTTTCCTGAGGCCTTCCCAGCCATGCAGAACTGTGAGTCAATTAAACCTCGTTTCTTGATAAATTACCCAGTCTTGGGTATTTCTTCATAGCAGCATGAGAACGGATGAATACAAAGTCTTGTGCACTTATAATTTCATATAGTTGTGCCAGAGCATCTTTGTAGCAGAAGTGAGACTAGGGTCAAAGGATAAAGGCATATTCAATTTGGCTAAATACTGCCAACTTCTTCCTTTTAGGGGTCATAACCATTTTCATTCCCACCAGCAATGTATTCTGTTTTGGCCAAGGTCATTTTAAAAAATTTATACAACTTAAAACTTTTCAGGACCAGATGGAATGACTCATGCCTATAATTCCGGCACTTTAGGAGACGGAGCTGGGAAAATCTCTTGAGGCCAGGAGTTCGAGGCTGGCCTGGGCAACAAAGCAAGGCCTTGTCTCTAAAATTAAAAAAAAATTATCATGAAAGCGTGGATTTCCATTTTCTCTCGAGAAATGAGATGATCTGGCCATGCCCATTTCTGTGTGGAGGGACAGAGTTCAGCAGATCACCAGGACTCCAGCTTCTGGAAAATGTGGGCCTGCTTGCTCACACTTGGTGTAGGCACTAGTTTACAGGCATTTGAATTTGGGAGTTCTTGTTATAAGCTGGACTTTGCCATTTACCTGTGAATGAGACACACATGTCTCTGCTCTAATGGTGCTTACGTGTGTGTGTGTGCATGCATGTGTGTCCACATGTGTGAATATAGAGGGGGCTCAGCATGCTTTATAACATGTTTATATAACATAGAAATTGTCAGCCTGGGCAACATCGTGAAACCACGTCTCTACTAAAAATACAAAAATTAGCCAGGCATGGGGCACTCACCTGTAATCCCAGCTACTTAGGAGGCCGAGGTGGGAGGATGGCTTGAGCCCTGGAGGTCGAGGCTGCAGTAAGCCGTGATCACACCACTGCAGTTCAGCCTGGGCAACAGAGTGAGACTCTGTCTCAAAAAAAAAAAAAAAAAAAAATCAACCTCTGGTTAAATTTGTAATGCCTTCCTCAGAATTTTATAAATTATTTTCATTGCAGAGGAATTGGGTTGAATTTGAAATAGTGGGAGTACTTGCTCTTCACCTTAATGAGGCTAGCACAGAAGGGAAGGCAGGAGTGTGTGGGGTCTACGGCCTGGCCTTGAAGGCTGAGGGCACCTGGAATTTTGTGTCTAACAACCGAGGATTACTGCAGGGGCTGAGGAGGGCAGGGCCGACGGTGCTCATCGGAGGCAACATCACTGCTGAGATGTTGAGAAAGATGGAAATTGTGCTGGCTCAGGATTCTCCTATGATTAAATCACCCAATATTTAATCCTATTAAATCCTCACAGTGCTCTAGTTTAATAAAGCTCTTTAATATATGTCATAGGAAGGCCTTGTTATCCGAAGATAATTGGTATTAAAAGTAGCCACTTGAAAAGAGTCTACTTGACACAAGGATGGGAATCTGATAGTGACAATGTGACAAGTTTTGGATTTGATGCTATGGATTTCATAATTGAAATTATATGCTGATTCTTGGAACAAAGCAAAAAATGAGCTGCGTTCATTTGGGAGGAACGTAATTTGTATGGTAGAATTATAGTTTATTCTTCAATTCGCGCTTGGTTTTCACAGCATAATCATAAGAACAGATTTCTATGAAAATACTTCAGGGCTTCATCAGCTTCCTGGAGGCCCTTCCTTTGTCTTCCGTCCTCAGAATATTCTCTTATGGACATCGATTGTCCTCGGGACATTTGGGCAATTCTCCCAAGGGACCTTCTGTTTTTTTCTTTCCTTTTTTTGAGACAGGGTCTCACTCTGAGGCCCAGGCTGGAGTGCAGTGGCACGATCTCACCTCCCTGCAACCTCCGCCACCTGGGCTCAAGCCATCCTCCCACCTCAGCCTCCCAAGTAGCTGGGATTACAGGGGCTCGCCACCACACCTGGCTAATTTCTGTAGTTTTTGTAGAAGCGGGATTTCGCCATGTGGCCCATGCTGGTCTTGAACTCCTGAGCTGAAGGAATCCACCTGCCTTGGCCTCCCAAAGTGCTGGGATTACAGGCATGTGCCACTGCACTTGGCCCAAGTGATCTTCTGTTGCAGGATTTGCAATGTCTCTTTTAACTGATTTAACTCCAATTCCATTCATCAGAGAGGGCCAGGACCACCAAGGCCAGGGATTTTGACTCCCTGACTTGGATGATAGGTGCCAACATGAGGCAGGGGGAGATGCTGAGGAGCCGTTTTGTAAGTGATCAACAGTGAATAACGTCGGGTGTTGATGACTTTCGCCTCCTCTTGCAACCTTGATGAGGATATTTGGATAATGAGAAGCTGTTGTGTTTCCTTGGATTCTTATGATAATCCTGATAACCAGCCAAGGTCCCACAGCCAGGACACGCAGGATGTCGTCCACCCTGTACCTATGAGCCTCTGTGACACCATTAGGCCCAGCGCTGCTGTAGGTACTGTGAAAAGAGGGATATTTTTAGGTCAATCAACAATGTTAATATATGCATATATTTAAAAAGTCTTAAATTATTATTATTGGCCCGGCACGGTGGCTCCTGCCTATAATCCCAGCACTTTGGGAGGCCAAGGCAGGTGGATCATCTGAGGTCAGGAGTTCAAGACCAGCCTGGCCAACATGGTGAAACCCTGCCTCCACTAAAGACACACGCATACACACACAAAATTAGCTGGGTGTGGTGGTGGGCACCTGTAATCCCAGCTACTAGAGAGGCTGAGATCTACCACATCTGGCCACTTTCTTTTTGTATTTTTGTAGAGACAGGGTTTCATCATACTGGCTGTTGTTAAACTCCTGACCTCAGGTGATCTGCCTGCCTCGGCCTCCCAAAGTGCTGGGATTACAGGCGTGAGCCACTGCGCCCAGCTAGGAAAAGAAAATTACCATTTTTTTTATTACACGAGTGGATATTAATTATAAAAATATTCAGACAGTATATAGAAATACCACAGCCATCCACAGTCCCGCACTCTGAGACAAGCTTCTGTGCGTTATGGCGCAAGTCATTGTATGTGACTGGGTTCTCATAGACTTTTAAAAAGCACAGTCGTTTTATTTTCCTTCCATCTTCTCTCACCAGGTAACAGCCTGGTGGTCTACCCTTCCATGCTTTCTCTGTTGTCACACTGTGTGTGTGTGCTTGTGTGTGTTGTGTGTGTGTGCACGGATTTGATGGTGTATTAGGGTTCTTCAGAGGGACAGAACCAACAGGATGTATGTATACATGAAAGGATCTTATTAGGGAAAATTGGCTCACACGATCACAAGACGAGGTCCCAGGATAGGCTGTCTGCAAGCTGGGCAAGAGAGAAGCCAGTAGTGGCTCAGTCCGAGTCCAAAAGCCTCAAACCAAGAAAGTCGACAGTGCCACCTTCTGTCTGTGGCAGAAGGCTGGAGACCTTCCAGAAGCCACTGGTGCAAGTCCCAGAGTCCAAAGGCAGGAGAACCTGGAGGCTGATGTCCAAGGGCAGAAGGAGAGGGAGGAAGCATCCAGCACAGGAGAGAGAAGGAAGCCAGGAGACCCAGCAAGCCAGGTCATCTCACCTTCCTCTTGCCTTGTTCCAGCCGCGGTGGCAGCCCATTGGATGGTGCTCACCCACATTGAGGGTACATTTCCTCTCCCAGGCCACCGACTCAAATGTCCATCTCCTCTGGCAACATCCTCACACCCAAGAACCATACTTCACCAGCCATCTAGGCCTCCTTCAGTCCAAACAAGTTGACATCTAATATTTACCATCACAGATGAATTTTAATACTTTTGATTATTTGAACAGGGAATATTTAGACACTCACATGATCCACAGCCCACGAAGTGCTGACAGGCACACCGGTGGGAAGTCTCTCCCCATCCATGCAATCTTTGTCTCACCCCAATAGACACTGGCTGGTATTGGTTTCCTATATGTCCTGTCATAATTTGTTTATGCTCAAACACATAAGAATATAGACTCTTATTCTTCCACCAGTTATAAAAGCAAACAAAAGCTAGTTTGTTTAGGCAATATGCGTTTGGCTTTTTCACAAAAGAGCATATCTTGGAGATCATTTGACAGTGAGTATTGAGATCTCTCCAAGTAGTTGTATACCATCGAGGCTGGATGGATGCATCAAAATTGAATAACCAGCCCCCTATTGAGGACATTTGGGTTGGTTATCATATTTAATTATTACGAACATTGCTGTGAATATATTCTTGCACATTTGTTATTTTGCATATGTGCAAATACATCTGCAGGATCAACTTCTAGAAGTGGAATTGTTGGGTCACAGATGAGCGTTGGTAGCTGTTTCTTAACGGCCTGCACTATTGTGCTGTTCACATTCCCATTAGCAGAGTGGGAGAGCCCTCGTTCTCCCATAGGTTTGATACCAGCCTGTGTTATTAAACTTTTGGAACTCTGCCATTCTGATAAGTGAAAAATGTAATTCTGTGTGGCTTTAATTTGCTTTTATCTTATCACAGGTGAGATTTAACCTCTTCACTTGTGTAACAGCTATTCCTAGTTCTTTGTAAATTGCATGCTCGCAGCCTTCCTTTCTCTATTTTCTTTGTTAGTTGCCTTTCCCTTTTGAAAATGCATTTCTAGGAGCTCTTTATTATGAAGAACATCCTTTTTAATGAGATGCAAACATTTTTTTCCCAGTTTATCATTTACCTTTTGCTTTTGCATTTTTATTTATTTTAATTTTTTTTTGAGACAGAATCTTGCACTGTCATCCAGGCTGGAATGCAGTGTCGTGATCTCGGCTCACTGCAACCTCCACCTCCCTGTTCAAGAGATTCTCGTGCCTCAGCCTCCTGAGTAGCTGGGGTTACAGGCGCACTCCACCATGCCCAGCTAATTTTTGTATTTTTAGTAGAGACAGGGTTTCATCATGTTGGCCAGGCTGGTCTCAAACTCCTGACCTCAAGTGATCCACCTGCCTTGGCCTCCCAAAGTGCTGGGATTACAGGCCTGAGCCACTGCACCCGGCCTTATTTTCTTTTTCAAGATAGTTATGCCTATGTTTCAACACCATTATTGAAGAGTTACCCATAATTTCTCTAAGATGTCAAACATATCATATGTTATATTCTCATTTGTACTGAGGTGTGTTCCTGTGCTTTTGATAGCATGACAATGATCTATTTTTGTGCCAATGCCACAAGGTTTTAATTATTGTAACTTCATAATCCATCCTCTTCATATATATATGAAAAAAATATGTATATATACACTTTTTATATATATATACACTTTTTTTCTGGCTACTCTTGCTTGTTTATTTTTCCTCTTAATTTAGTTCCAACGAAACAGAACCCAATGCAAGAAGAGAATCTAGTTATAGTATTTGTGTTAGCAACACTTCATATTTATAAATTAACATAGAGACAAGGACACTTTTATTATATTGAGTCCTTGTTCAGGGCTGAATTGTGTGCCTTCACACCCTGAAACTCATGTGTTGAAGCCTTAACCCCTGGTACTCAGAATGTGATTGTGTTTGGAGATAGTCTTTAAAAAGGTGATTAAGTTAAAACGAGGCCCTTAGGGTGGGTCCTATTCTAATATGACTTATGTCCTTATAAGAAGAGGAGAGTCAGACATGCAAGGAGATACCAGGGATGGACAAACACAGAGAAAAAAACCATATGAGGACACAGGCAAGAAGGTGGCCGTCTGCAAGCCAAGGAGAGAGCCCCAAGGAGAAACTCGCCCTGCTGACACCTTGGCCTTGAACGTGCAAGCTCCGGAACTGTGAGAGAATACATTTTACACATTTTGTTATTTAAGGCAAAAGGTCTGGGGAACTTTATTATAGCAGCCCTAGCTGACTAATACAGTCCTCTCTCCAAGAATATAATATTTCTTTCTATTTCTTCATATTAAAAAATTAATACATTAAGGGTTTTCTTCACTCAGTTCTTGTAGAGTTCTTAAGCTTATTTCGAGGTATTTTAAATTTTTTTTGGTGGGATGCTTTTTTAAGTATATAGAGTCATTTTTTCTTATACCTTTTAAGTGATACTTCTTTGTATATATGGAAGTTCATTATATTTGCCTTTGTAGTGTCTTTCCATTGTTTGTTTTACAAAAAATGGGACTCATCTACTCACCCACACTTAACTTTTTTTAAATAGTGGAACTACCTTCAATTTGTTCAAGTCAACAAATTCCCCCCAACTCTCATATACCCACCACCTAGAATCTACCATTGACATTTTACTATGCTTGTTTTGTCACTCATCTATCTGTCTGTCTGTCTATCTGTTTTTTTTTTTTCTTTGAGACAGAGTTTCGTTCTTGTTGCCCAGGCTGGCACAGTCTCTGCTCATTGCAACCTCTGCCTCCTGGATTCAAGCGATTCTCCTGCCTCAGCCTCCCAAGTAGCTGGGATTACAGGCGCCTGCCACTATGTCGGGCTAATTTTTGTATTTTTAGTAGAGACGGGGTTTCACCATGTTGGCCAGGCTGGTCTTCAACTCTTGACCTCAGGTGATTCACCCACCTTGGCCTCCCAAAGTGCTGGGATTACGGATGTGAGCCACCGTGCCTGGTCCTATCTGTCTGTCTATCTATCTATCTATCTATCTATCTATCTATCTATCTATCTATCATCTATCTATCTTTCTATCTATATCTATCTATTCCTTTCTCTTTCCATAAACCCATTCTTTTTAATGGGAGCATAATATTTGCTCTTTATAAAGTACTACAGTTTGTTAAACTGCTAGTTTATTACTCCATTTCTAGTCTTTCCTCTTAACTACAAATATTTCTGCAATATATATTCTTACTTATGTGTTGATGCTTTTATTTCTGTAAGATAGATTCCCAGATGGAATGGAAATAATTTAATAGATATTGCCAGGTTGCTCTCCCAAATGGATAACTCACATTTCTAGGCTTGTTTAAGAACACCTTCTTTCTTCCTTGCATCCTTTCAGCTAATATCAGTCTTTTACATTTTGAAGATTTACTGGGTATAAAATGATATTTCATTATTATTTGAATTTGCACTTCCCTGACTCCAAGGAAGTGGGAGCATCCTTCATTTGTATAAAGACCATTTTACTTTGTATGTTTCTTCTTTGTATTTTTTGATGCTTTAAAAAAGTAGGTTTTTGGCTGGGCATGGTGGCTCATGCCTATAATCCCAGCACTTTGGAAGGCTGAGGTTGGAGGATAGCTTGAGCCCAGGAGTTTGAGACCAGCCTGGGCAACGTGGCGAAACTCCGTCTCTAAAATTGAAAGAAGAAAAAAGAAAAAAAATTAGGTTGTTTGTCTTTTGGTCATTATTTGGTGTTGACTTGTAAGATAATGTTTGGCATTTCATATGCCGTGCAAATATTTTCTTTCTTTCCTTCTTTTTTTTTTTTTTTTTCTGAGATGGAGTCTTGCTCTGTTGCCAAGGCTGGAGTGCAGTGGTGTGATCTTGGCTCACTGCAACCTCCGCCTCCTGGGTTCAAGCGATTCTCCTGCCTCAGCCTCCTGAGTAGCTGGGATTACAGGCACCTGCCACCATGCCCAGCTAATTTTTTAATTTTTTAGTAGAGACGGGGTTTCGCCATGTTGGTCGGGCTGGTCTCGAACTCCTGACCTCAGGTGATCTGCCCACCTCAGCCTCCCAAAGTGCTGGGATTATAGGCATGAGCCATTGCACCTGGTCTAATATTTTCTTCATTTTTCATTTGTCTACCGATATTTTTGACATTTTTTTGGTCATGCAGTTACAATTATGGCTGAATATTTTTTATCTTTTTATCACAGCTTCTGGATTTCTGTTGGCCCTGAATAGGTTCCTCTAATCTAAGTTGTATGGATAGTCTTGTAAATGATTTTAACATTTTAATTTTCTTTGTTTGCATGAAAGTGTGACTCTTTCTGGAAACTATTCTGTGTCTAGGGATCCAGGTCCGGTTCGTCTTTCCCTCTCCCATACTGATGACAAGTTTGCTGCAGCAGCATTTATTAAGTAGCCCCTCCACCCATCTCCCCCCGTGGCAGTGACACCCGTGCCCTGTACTAATCCTCAGGCAGCAGGGCTCCATTCTGGGCGTCTGTGCTACCATCAATTTCTCCAGCCCTAGATCCCCAGGATTCCGAGTGGATTTTGACTCTGTTGTCCTCTCTGGTGTGCAATTCCCCTTTATTTCCCACCATTTCCTTGGCTAGTCTTGAGGGTTGTTTTTTTTTTTTTTTTTGTCAAGTCTTGCTCTGTTGCTCAGGCTGGAGTGCAGAGGTGTGGTCTTGGCTCACTGCAGCCTCTACCTCCAGGGTTCAAGAGATTCTCCTGCCGCAGCCACTCAAGTAGCTGGGACTACAGGCATGCACCACCACCATGCCCAGCTAACATTTTCTGTATTTTTAGTAGAGACAGGGTTTCACCATGTTGACCAGGCTGGTCTCAAACTTCTGACCTCAAGTGATGCACCTGCCTTGGCCTCCCAAAGTGCTGGGATTACAGGCATGAGTCACCGCACCTGTGGAACATTTCTTATACTGTATATAAGACCATTTTATCCAGTTGAAAATGTGATTCAATTACAATCTTAGAAAATATTTAGAATAATGAGAGGAGAGTCAGTCTTCTACAGTTAGTTTAGTCATCCAGGGATACAGCATCTTTTTCCATTTGTGTAGATCTTGTTTCACATCCTCCAATACTCCAATAAGATACTATGTTTTAAAATTCATCTTATTCTGTTATTTTAACTTAAAAAACTGTATTTTGACAAATGAAACTTTTTTTTTTTTGAGACAGAGTCTCACTCCGTCACCGGGCTGGAGTGCAGTGGCGCGATCTCGGCTCACTGCAACCTCCTCTTCCTGGGCTCAAGCAATTCTCCTGCCTCAGCCTCCCGAGTAGCTGGGACTACAGGCGCATGCCACCACGCCCAGCTAATTTTTGTATTTTTAGTAGAGATGGGGTTTCACTATGTTGGTCAGGCTGTTCTCGATCTCTGACCTCGTGATTTGCCTGCCTCGGCCTCCCAAAGTGCTGAGATTACAGGCATGAGCCACCGTGCCTGGCCAATTTTTCTTCATTTTTAAGTGTTATCTGGTTATTGCTAATTTACAGAAAAAAATTAAAGACTGTATTTACCTTTAATCCAAGTGTCTTCACACACTCCTTTGTTTCTTTTGTTCATTAGTTTATTTTTCAAGTATTTTGCTTTTTCAAGGTATGTAATCATAGCAAAAGAGATTATATTATCACATTTCTAAAGTTTATACTGATTATTTTATTTTCTCATATTCTTAAGTATGCTGAAATTGCTAATTGATAATAAATGAAAAGGTATTAGTATTTACTGTTTTTTAAAAAAATCATTTGAGGCTAACATGGTGAAACCCTGTAAGGCAGAGCTTACAGTGAGCCGAGATTGCACCACTGCACTCCAGCCTGGGTGACAGAGCGAGACTCTGTCTCAAAAAAAAAAAAAAATTATTTGATAGAGATAGGGTCTCATATGTTGCCCAGGCTGGGGTCAAAACTCCTGGGCTCAAATGATGCTCCTGCCTCAGCCTCCCGAACTGCTGGGATTACAGATGTGAGCCACCGTGCCTGGCCAATATTTGCTGTTTTAAATGATCTGTATTCTTGGGGTTTGACAGGTAATTTTTAACATTTAAGAAATTTATTTAGAAAGACTTTGTTAGAAATAGTTACTCAACTTTATCAACTGCCTTTTCAGCATCTCTTCCTATGAAATTTGTTTTCCCTTCCTTAGTTATTTGATGTAACTTTTAAATGTTGACAGACTCCTGAACATCAATCATTCTTGAATTTCTGGGAAAAAGCCCTGCTTCGGTTTCATGCTTGGTCACAGTGTTTATCTGATTTATTTCTGTTCTCTTTGTTCATTTTTGTGCCTGTATTTCTATGGGAGATTGATCCACACTTTTCTAGTTTTCAATGACCATTGTCAGGTTCTGGTGTAAAGCCCAGGCGTGGTGGCATCACACAGGCTGATCCACATGGGCTCTGGGAGCCGGCCGCTGGGCACAGACTGAACCACACGGGATCTGGCAGACGGCCACCTGGGCACGGACTAAACCACATGGGCTCTGGGAGCCGGCCGCCTGGGCACGGACTGATCCACATGGGCTCTGGGAGCCGGCCGCCTGGGCACGGACTAATCCACACGGGCTCTGGGAGCTGGCCGCCTGGGCACAGGCTGAACCACACCGGCTCTGGGAGCTGGCCGCCTGGGCACAGGCTGAACCACACCGGCTCTGGGAGCTGGCCGCCTGGGCATGGGCTGATCCACACGGGCTCTGGGGGCCCGCCGCCTGGGTTCGGCCCACCCCTGCCTCTTACCAGCTGTGCGCCCGGGACAGTTGCTCTCTTCCTTTGATTGTCTTGTCTGTAAAACAAGAATATGGTAACATTTCCTCCACATGACTTCTGTGAGGATTAAGGAAGTTAGAAGACTGTTTGGTGTGTAGAACACTAGTACATGTTAGAAAAATTTTCCCTTTTTTGTGTGTGTATGAGACAGGGTCTTGCTCTGTCGCCCAGGCTGGAGTGCAGTGGCATGATCATAGCTCACTGCAGACTTGAACCCAGGGGCTCAAGGGATCCTCCACCTCAGCCTCCTGAGTAGCTGGGGCCACAGGCGTGTGCCACCATGCCTGGCTAATTTTTCTGTTTTCAAAAATACGGATGGGGTCTCACTGTGTTGCCCAGGTTAGTCTCAAATTCCTGGACTCAAGCGATCCACCTGCTTTGGCCTCCCAAAGTGCTGAGATTACAGGTGTGAGTCACCAGGCCTGGTGGCCCTGTCTTTTTAAAAGGAAATGAGGGCCAGGCACAGTGGGAGGCCGAGGTGGGCAGATTACCTGAGGTCAGGAGTTCGAGAGCAGCCTGGCCAACATGGTGATACCCCGTCTCTACTAAAAATACAAAAATTAACCAGATGTGGTGGTGCAGGCCTATAATCCCAGTTACTCAGGAGGCTGAGGCAGGAGAATCACTTGAACCCGGGAGGCAGAGGTTGCAGTGAGCTGAGATGGTGTCACTGCACTCCAGCCTGGGCAACAGAGTGAGACTGTCTCAAAAAAAAAAAAAAAAAAAAGGAAATGAGGATCTGTCTGTATTCTGTATTTTCTATAGTCTGGAATTATTTAAGAAATTTATCTACTGACTTCAGCCTTGTACCTGAGGCATAAAATATTTGTATCAAGTGGGCCTGAAATGATGAGAACAGTAGATGATGGGAAGGAAAGGTCTGTACTGAGTGTTCCCACAGAAGAAAAGTCATCAGTGTCTGGTTTTTGACGTTCTCTAAGCATATGGGCAAATCTCCAAGGTTCTGAAGTTTGTTGGGGAGGCAAAATAATGCTGTTTCCTTCTCTCAGAAAAAGTCAGCAAGGAGCATGAGGGTTCAATTTGGTGACGTAGCTGCATGTTCCTCTCTGAAGCTCTCAGCTTCTCCGCAAAAACATTGGACACACTATATCTCTCATCTTTGAAAACCCCATTCTCGATGTGGGCCTTTTAATGATGGGTTGTTAAATAACAATTTATGCCAGAAATTTCTTTCTTTAGTGAAGAAAGAGAAGAAAGAGAAACCCCTTGGGAGCAGAGTTGTGCTTTGAAAATATCTCACACTAAGACAATTTTTTTTTCCTTTTTTTTGAGACAGGGTCTCACTCTATCACCCAGGCTGGAGTGCAGTAGCATGATCTTGGCTCGCTGTAGCCTCAACTTCCTGGGCTCAAACAATCCTCCTGCCTCAGCCTCCTGAGTAGCTGGGACTACAGGTGCAGGCCACTGGACCTAGCTAATTTTTTAAAAATTAATTTTTGTTAGAGACAGGGTCTCACTATGTTGACCAAGCTGGTCTTGAATTGCTGGCCTCGGTTGGTCCAAAAGTAGTGCGTTATCTCAATTGATTGTTCAAGGTCAGTTACAGATCAAGGTCCTTGTTCTTCCCTTCCCCCCTTCTCACTAGTGTACTTGACTAGTCTTAAAAATATATTAAATATATATATATTTTAAAAAAGACCTCCCAACTTCAAGTAATCCTTCTGCCTTGGCCTTCTAAAGTGCCAGGATTACAAGCATGAGCCACCAGGCCTGGCCTAAGACGACCTAAAATGTAAGGGTGTGTTTAAATAGGAAAGTGAAAAGTGGGGGATTAAGTTCCTAGATGAGTCGATGAATATATTATTGAAGCAGGGGGTAGAGTTAAGGAGTTTTTAAAGAGGTAGGCCAAATCATGTCACTTCATCACTCCTAATGGCATCTGAGAGCACTTAGAATAAAACAGAAACCCATCTCAACATTTCAGATTCTTCTTGTCAGACTCCACATTGCTCCAGCCACATCCTCATTCTGTCTACCTTTTTTTTTTTTTTCTTTTTGAGACGGAGTCTCGCTCTGTCACCCAGGCTGGAGTGCAGTGGCGCCATCTTGGCTCACTGCAACCTTCGCCTCCATGGTTCAAGCGATTCTCCTGCCTCAGCCTCCTGAGTAGCTATGACTACAGGTGCCCTCCACCACGCCCGGCTAATTTTTTGTATTTTTAGTAGAGACGGGGTTTCACCGTGTTAGCCAAGATGGTCTCCATCTCCTGACTTCGTGATCCGCCCGCCTCGGCCTCCCAAAGTGCTGGGATTACAGGCGTGAGCCACTGCACCCGGCCCATTCTATTTCTTAAGTATGCCCCGTTCATATCCTTCTTGGGATCTTAACATTTTTTAATCCATCTGCCTAGAAGTGTTTTGCTCCAGGTTTTTGAGTGGCTGGTTCCTGCTGAATGTTCGGCTCTCTGTTCAGATGCCCTTTACTGGCCACCCTCCCTTTAGTATTGCCATGGGCTCCACGAGAGTCCTTCGGGTTTATTGACTGCCTTATCCCTAATGTCAGGGTTGTGGTTGAATAAAAAAATCCGCTCATAGGATGGCTGGTGCATACCAGCCAGTGTTGTACACCCTGGAACAAGGTGCTTTGAGTGGGTTGGCCAGCTCATTGCAAAATGGTGAAAACAGCATTTCATGAAACCATATGAAATTACCAGTATTTTAATATTTTGATCTACAAAATAGCATGTCTTAGTCTATCTGAGCTACTATAAATTTAATGGTATAAGTACCATTAAACTGGGTGGCTTATAAGAAACAGAAATTTATTTCTCGTAGTTCTAGAGGCTGGGAAGTTGAAGAACAAGGCACTGGCAGATTCAGTGTCTGGGGAGGGGCCACTTCCTGCTTCATAGATGATGCCTTCTTGCTATGTCCTCAGGTGGTGGCAGAGTGAGGCAGCTCTGTAGGGTCCCTTTCATGAGGGCACTAATTCCATTCGTGCCAGCTCCACCCTTATGACCTACTCGCCTCCTAAACACCCCACCTCCTGATACCATCATCTTGGGGGGCAGGATTTCAACAGATGAATTTTGGGGGGAATGCCAATATTCAGGCTATAGCATGGCAGTTTCTCATGTTTGATCCTGATGATCTGGCATCTTCCTGGATCTTTGCTGAAATGTCTCTCACTAATAGTCTCACTTGGAACACAGCTCTTCCCACTTCCCACCCAAGTATATGATTCTACCAAAGCTTACTCTACCTCCTCCCCCAATTTTCGACTTTTTCTTTTTTTCCCCTCAGCTAAACTTATCATTTTTAGTTTGGTCAATCTCAGCTAGCTATGATGAGGAGAGCAACCAGAAACAAATTCATCTGAGCAGGTGAAACTACTGATAGCACTTTGCTCCTATTTCCTATGGAAATATTGGCATTTAAGAAAGATTCTTGGCACCCCTATATTCACGTTTAATTGACATAATTTATGACACTTTAATAAAGTGAAATGAAATAGTTCAGATTGGATGGCTGTATTTATCAGGTTTTTTTTTTTAAATTACACATGACAGAAAATTTAAATTAATGTGGCTTAAGTACAAAAAAGTATTTTGGACAGATGTGGTGGCTCATGCCTGTAATCCAAGCACTTTGGGGGGCTGAAGCAAAGGATCACTTGAGCCCAGGAGTTTGAGACCAGTGTGGGAAATATAGTGGGACCCCATCTCTATCAGGTAAATAGAAATAAAGAAATACATACATAAAGACAAAAAAGAGTATTTATTTACATAGAGTGAAAAGTCTAGACTTGCTTCTAGCCACAAGGGAGCAAAAGGGACTGGATTTACTTTCTCACCTGAAACAAGTGAAAAATGGACAGAATAGGGAAAACAATGGTTTTCAAAGATTGGACTTTAAGCAATGAAAATAGTGATCCCTGAGGGATGGAAAACTGATGGATGAGCCCTTCAAATACTCCAGCTTACTGCCCGGAGAGGGTTTTCAGGCCATGGCCCAGTGTGGGTGACCCAGGTGGAGCTCAGCCGTCCCAAGTTGAGACTTGGGGGTCAAGGGAGGTAATTGAGTTTTCAGGGAGGGTACAGGGAGGGAGTTGCACAGAGAGAACTTCATAGACCTGCAGAGGACCCTCCTTGTGTTTTTTATCTGAGTACTGATAAGTGCATGTGAGGAAATTATCTGAGGCCAGGGAAAGAACCACCTAAATAGATTAAGGAGGACAAATCTCAGAGCACACACAGGGCTGGGAAGAGTTTCTGTTCTTGCCAGCATGAAAAACTTCCTATTTATGGGCATTAGGTAAAGTCCTCAGAAGGGTTTTTTTGAAACCTTAGAAATGATGTAAAATTGGACTTTAGACCTAAAAACTGCCCTCACCTTGCCTCAAACCTTAAAATCAAGACCTAAAGGGATTAAATTGTTTCCAAGTAACTTGTATCCCAGGACAAAATAACATCCCAGTACAAAGCTCAAGAATATTTATAGGGATACACAAATATCCAGCCACCAACAATGTAAAATTTACACTGCTTGACAACCAATGAAAACAATACAAGGAATGCAAAGAAGCAGGGAAATGTGATGCTTTTTTTGTTGTTGTTGTTTTGATTTTTTGTTTTGTTTGTTTGTTTGTTTGAGACAGAGTCTCGCTCTGTCGCCCAAGCTGGAGTGCAGTAGCGCAAAATCTCAGCTCACTGCAACCTCTGCCTCCTGGGTTTAAGGAATTCTTCTGCCTCAGCCTCCCAAGTAGCTGGGACTACAGGTGCGTGCCACCACGCCTGGCTAATTTTTTGCATTTGTAGTAGAGATGGGGTTTCACCGTGTTGGCCAGGATGGTCTCAATCTCCCAACCTTGTGATTGATCTGCCTCCTCGGCCTCCCAAAGTGCTGGGATTACAGGCATGAGACACCATGCCTGGCCATGTGACGCATGTTAAGGAGAAACATAATCGACCAAAAAAAAAAAAAAAAAAAAGGAGTCCAGAAATGACAGAGATGATAGAACCGGTAGTAAAGGACATTCGGTTATTGTAAATATGTTCTACATGTTCAAGAGGCTAGGGGAAAGACTGATCATGGTAAGCAGTGATATAGAGAATATTATAAAGACCCATACAATCTCTCAAGATGAAAACTATAATTCAATTAAAAAATACAGGCCGAGTGTGGTGGCTCATGCATGTAATCCCAGAACTTTGGGAGGCCAAGGTTGCAGGATCCCTTGAGCCCAGGAGTTCAATACCAGCCTGGGCAACATAGTAAAACCCTGTCTCTTCAAAAGATAAAAAAAATTAGCTGGGTATGCTGGCAAATGCCTGTGGTCCCAGCTACTTAGAAGGCTAAATCAGGAGAATTGCTTGAGTCCAGGAGGTCAAGGCTGCAGTGAGCTGGGTTTGTGCCGCTGTTCTCCACCTGGGTGATGGAGGGAGACCTTGTCTCTAAAAGAAACACACACACATTTGATAGGATTAATGGCAGAAGAAAATATTAGTGAACTTGATGACATAGCAATACAAAATACTCAAAATGAAATAAATAAAAAGGACAAAATAAAAATAATCATAGCATTGGTTATCTGTGGAATTACTGCAACTGTCCAGATGCTTCTCAAATTACAATAGGTCCACGTCCTGATAAACCCATCATAAGTAAAAAATATTGTAAGTTGAAAATTCATTCAATATCACAATAAACCCATCTTAAAGTCAAAAAGCCATAAGTTGAACCATTGTTAAATCCAGATACCCTCAATATATGATGTGGTTATGTCCCAACAAGCCCATCATAAAGTTGAAAAATGTTAAGTCCTCCACTGTAAGTCAGGGACCATCTGTAGATATAAAAGGAGCAGGGTAGACCGACAAAATATTTGAGAAGATAATTGCTGAAAAAGTTCTATATTTTATGGGAGCTATGAACCCACAGGTCCAAGAAGCTCAATAAACTCCAAACATAAAAGACCTGAATAAAACCACAGCAAGGTGTATATTTAAAATGCTTAAAACTAGTAATCAAGAGAAAATCTTCAAAGCAGCCAAGCAGTGGCAGGAAAGGGAGAAAGAAACACACATTTTGTTTAGAGGAAAAAAGATAAGGAAGACAGCAGATTTTGCATCAGAAACAATGTTAATGGAAAAGACAGTGGAACAGCATCTTTAAGGCACTGATCATGAAATAAACCCCCCAAATGCCAATTTAGAATTCTACAGCCAGAAAAAATATCTTTCATAAAGGTGAAAGAAGGTTTTAGACAACACATGCTGAAAGAATTAATCACCAGGAGACTTGTACTATAAGAAATGCAAAAGGATAGTGATACCAGATGGAAATCTGTATCTACACAAGGGAACAAAAAACACTGGTTATGGTCACTATGTGGGTATATAAATATTTTACATACTTTTAAAATTTCTTCATATCATAATTGATTTCTTAAAGCAAAAATAATAGCAATGTCATATGAGGTTTATGACATATGTAGAGGTAAAATGTATAATGGCAATAGTACAAAGGCCAATAAGGGAGAAATGGAAGTGTATTGTTATAAGGCTTTTATACCATACATGAAGTGATGTAATGTTACCTCAAGGTAGAGTGTGGTAGGTGTAAGATGAATGTGATACATTCTAACACAGCTACTAAAATAATACAGTAAAGACTTACAGCCAATAAGCAAAACATGGAAATACAATAGAATCATTTAAAACATTTAATCTAATAGAAGGCAGAAAAAGAAGAAGGAACAAAGAGTAGACAGGATAAATAGAAAATAAATTGCAAGAGAGTAGATTTAGATCTAACCATACCAACAATCACATTAAATGTAAATGGTATAAATACCTCAAATTGAAAGAAAGAGATGCCAAATTGGACAGTTTGCTGCCTACAGGAAACTCACTTCAACTATAAAGGCTCAAGTAAGTTAAAAGTAAAAGAATAGAAAAAGTTACAGTATGCTAATACTAATAGCAAGGAAGCTCATTGACTATATTAACATTAGAGAGAGTAGACTTTGTAGCAGAAAAACAAGGAATTAAGAGGATAATTACAAAATTATAAAGGGGGTAAATTCATCAAGAAATCTTAATAATCATAAACATTCATGCACCTAATAAAAGAGCATCAAAATATACACAGCAAAAACTGATAGATGTGCAAGAAGTAGAAAAACTACAAATATTGTCAGAGATTTTAACACCCTCACTCAACAACTGATAGACCAAGTGGACAAATACTCAGTAAAGATGAACATCATCATGAACAACATGAACATCATCATCCAAGTTGACACTTTTAAAACGATCTACTCAACAATGGTAGAATACATGTTCTTTTCAAGTGCACACAGAACGCTTACCAAGGAAAACCATATTCTGGCCATAAGAAAGTCCCAGTAAATTTAAAAGACTTCAAGTCACACAAAATACATGCATACATACATATATATACACACACACACACACACACATACACACATATATATACACACACACATATATATATATACACACACATATATTTTATATATATATATATATATTTTTTTTTTTGAGACAGAGTCTCGCTCTGTTGCCCAGGCTGGAGTGCAGTGATGTGCTCTTGGCTCACTGCAACCTCCGCCTCCCGGGTTCAAGCAATTCTCCTGCCTCAGCCTCCCAAGTAGCTGGGAGTACAGGCGCCTGCCACCACGCCTGGCTAATTTTTGTATTTTTAGTAGAGACAGGGTTTCACCATATTGGCCAGGCTGTGTCTCGAACTCCTGACCTTGTGATCCTCCTTCCTCAGCCTCCCAAAGTGCTGGGATTACAGTTGTGAGCCACCGCACCTGGCCCTTTTTTTTTTTTACAAGATATATTTTTTAGTCATGTGGAATAAAAAATTGGAAAAATTGGAAATCAATAAAAAAACTCAGCAAAATCTCTAAGTATTTGGAAACTCAATAACACAGGTCTACCCATAAGTCAAAAAAGGAACCAAAATAAAAATTAGCATTTTGAAGTAAATGAGAATGAAAACACAGCATATCAAAACTTATGAGATGAGTTAAAGTGGACTTAGAGGGAAATTTATAGCATTATGTTCTTAGAGGGAAAGTTATAGCACTGAACATCAATATTTGAGTAAAATGCTTAAAATTTTAGCAAATCCAAACTAACATATATATAAAGGATAATACATCACGAACAAGTAGGCATTACCTCAGAAATGTAAGATTAACTTGACATTTAAAAATTAATCAATATAATTAAACATATCAGGAGCTACATTACATGATCATCTCAATAGAAGCCTAGTGAGCATTTGACAGACTTCGACATCCATTTCTGACTAAAACTGTCTGCAAACTACAATTAGAAGGCAGCTTCCCCATCATAATGAAATAAATCTATGGAAACTTTACAGTTAGTATATATTTACACTTAAGCAGCTAAAAAGACTTTCTCCTATGATCAGGGCAAGGCACGGGTGGATGCCTGTTCTCATTGTGTCTACTCAACGTTGTCTGGAGGTGCAGTGCGATGTGCAATTGCCCTTGCAATAAGGCAACAAAAAGAAATAAAAGGGAACTGGATTGGGAAGGAAAGTGTAAAGGCGTTATTTATTGCAGATGGTATATTGTATATGTAGAAAATTCTATAGGGTCTACAAAAAGGTGCTATAACTGAAAAGTGGGCCAGGCATGGTGGATCACGCCTGTAAGCCCAGCACTTTGGGAGGCTGAGGTGGGAAGGTTGCCTGAGCTCGAGATTTCGAGGCCAGCCTGGGTAACACGGTGAAACTCTATCTCTACTAAAATACAAAAAATTAGCCAGGTGTGGTGGCATGCACCTGTAATCCTAGCTACTGGGGAGGCTGAGGCAGGAGAATCATTGGAACCCAGGAGGCAGAGGTTGCAGTGAGCTGAGATCACGCCACTGTATTCCAGCCTGGGTGACAGAGCAAGACTCTGTCTTAAAAAAAAAAAAAAAAAAGAAAAGGATATAAAATCTATATACAGCATGTATTGTATTTTTATGTAATCATAATGAACAAGCAGAAATTGAAATAGAAATATAACTTACAAAGGCATAAAAATGATGTATACACAAAAGATGTAAAGGACACTGCACTGCAACCCACTACTAAGAAAAAGAAGGTCTAAATGAATGGGCCATAGACTGTGCTCTTGGTTTCAAAGTTTCAGTATTATTATGATGTCAATTCTCCCCAAATTGATCTATCAATTCAATGCCATTCCAATAAAAATCTCAGCAGATTTTGAAGAAATTGACATGGCAATTATAAAATTTAAATGGTAGTACAAAGGACCTAGAAGAACCAAAACAACTTGGAAAAAGATCAGTACAGTTGGTAGACTTACATTACCCGACTTTAGAATTACTACAAAGTTATCATAATTAAGACAATGTGGTATTGGCATAAAGACAGGCAAAAAGATCAATGGAACAGAGTAGAGATTCCAGAAATGAACTCATAGGCATATGGTTAATTGATTTTTGGCAAAGCTGCAAAGGAAATTCAATGGAAAAAAGACAATCTTTCCAACAAATTATGCTGTAGAAATTGGACATCCATAGGCAGAAAAAGCAAGCCTCAATTAATGTTTTGTATCATCTATAAAATTAACTCAAAAAGGATAATAGGATTAGCTGTGACACCTAACACTGCTAAAATTCAGGAAGACAACATAGGAGAAAATCTTTGTTATCTTGGGTGAGGTAAATAATTCCTAGATATGACACAAGTATGATCTATAAATAAAAAGATTATAAATTTTACTTTATCAAAATTAAGAATTTCTTCTCTTCAAATGATACTAAGAGAATGAAAATGTATGTATATCCCAGAATGGGCAAAAATACTTAAGTCACATATCTGATACAGGACTTGTATCCAGAATATACCAGAACTCTTCAAACTTAAGAAGAAAAACATGCAACCACATTTTTTTTTTTTTGAGACAGAATCTCGCTGTGTTGCCCAGGCTGGAGTGCAGTGGCTCCATCTCTGCTCACTGCAAGCTCCGCCTCCCGGGTTCACGCCATTCTCCTGCCTCACTCAGCCTCCTGAGTAGCTGGGACTACAGGCGCCCGCCACCACGCCCAGCTGATTTTTTTGGTACGTTTTTAGTAGAGACGGGGTTTCACCGTGTTAGCCAGGATGGTCGCAATCTCCTGACCTGGTGATCCGCCCGCCTCGGCCTCCCAAAGTGCTGGGATTACAGGCGTGAGCCACCACGCCCGGTCCATGCAACCACATTTTTAAAATGCATAATTTCCTTTTTTTTTTTTTAATTTTTGAAATGGGGTCTTGCTCTGTCACCCAGGCTGGAGTGCAGTGGTGTGATCATAGCTCACTACAGTCTCGACATCCTGAGCTCAAGCCATCCTCCTGCCTCAGCCTCCTGAGTAACTGGGACTACAGGCATGTGCCACCAAGCTTGGTTAATTTTTATTTTTTAATTTTTTGTAAAGATGGGGTCTTACTATGTTGCCTAGGCTGGTTTCAAACTCCTGGTCTCAAGACCACCTTGGCTTCCCAAGGCGCCGGGATTACAGGTGTGAACCAACATGTCTTGCCCAAAATGCGTAATTATCTTTTTATTTGTATTTGTTCATTTGATACATATTTATTGATCATCTGTGCCAAGCCGTTTCTAGATGCTCAGTGATTACTGGTAAACCAAGCAAGAGGTCCCTGTCCTCTGGGACTTGTTTGTGGAGCACACAGATATTTGCTGTCCAGTTGAAATATGTGCTATGGGGATAGGGCGCCTGACTATCTAATGCACGTCCGCATCCCCGGCACGCAGGACCCTGCCTGGCTGCAGCCTCTCAGAATCGCTGTGCAATTGGCGATTGCAACATTCATGGAATAAATTCCCCTTTGCGACACATGGGGGCGCTCACGCTCCACGCTGTGGCCACACTCTTAAGAGCATGTGTTCAGATGGTCCGCCGTGATCATCCCTCCAGCTTTACCTTCTCAAAAAGGGGACGTGGATGAGGCTCTCATGATTAATGATCGCAGTACGGATTTGTAACTTACTACAGAAAAGCCACATCAAGCAGGTGTCGTTTGGAACAAGAGAGATTCGGCTGCCTAAGCGGTACCAAAGGATGGTGTCCTTTTCTGGGTCACATTTTTTTTTTTTTAGGTCTTGCAGAACGGTGATTTGTTCATTGCTAATGAAATCCTTAAGTGCTTCAAAGCATTACAACTTAGGGGAAGAAAGACTGGTGTGTCTTCTGAGACCCTCTGAGCAGCACAGACGACTAGAAATGCGTTTACGCTCGCCTACTTGGGCTGATTGCCTTTGCAAAGAGGCGCATGAAACCGCAGATATCTGCATGCACAGCCAGCAAAGGAATCGTAGAAATAACAACGTTATGGGGAAGTCATATTTTAAGCCGAGGCAGACGCTGTGCCACTGAATACCTAGGGTAGTTCAGATGCACCTAATATCCAGGTTTTTAGGGAGACTAATATGTGTGTGTGGAGCTGTGTCTTGAAATAATTCAATGTTCTAAGCCTCAGTGAAATCGTGTCTCTGGAAAGTCAATCATTGAAAGTATAACATAAACACTCAAGAAAACAGGGAGACTTTGTGGCAGCTCTTAACATCGTAATGCCAGCTGCAGTAGCTCTGTCAATTGTGGGGGCATCAGATAAATCATTTTAAGCTGGAAAAGTCCTTTGAGGTATCCAGGTGGTTCGTAAGGCCACATAAGTCTGTCAAATATCGTTGCTTTCGGGATTTCTGAGATTTCAGAGGACATTAGCTCTTGATGCTTGGAAAGAGGCAATCGGCAAGATTTTAGCAAAGGGACTGTGAGACAAAAGCCACAGGTTTTTGTTCGTCCATGCATGCTTTCCTCAGTTTCACTGTGCAGCACCTCTCAAACTTTGATGAGAAATTTGGGGTGCCCTAGCGCTCTGTGTTTCTAACCGGCTCCCGGCCGACACTGATGTTAGTGGTTCTTGAACCATGCTGCGGTATTAGGGTGCTATGCAGTACGTACCTCGAGGAAAGCACTTCCACAGAAGGCAGTAGCCTACCTCCACCCTGTTTACCACCTGCAGGATCCATCTCATTTCTTCACTCAAGAAAATGGGGCAGCCCTGTGCGGGAGGCCTGACTTGCACTAGCGGCTGGAGACAAAGGGTGAGTCAAACTCAGCTTGGTCCCTCTCCTGTTGAGGCTTATTATTTTGGTTTGGGAGAGAAGCACAGAGATTGGTAATTCCTAACTTTTAAATGCTGAGCAGCGAGGAAGCGCAGCGGGCAGCTGTGAACGTGTCTAACGGGGGCTGTGAGCTTCAGAAGTCAGGGCAGCGCTGAGGTTCAAGGAAGAATCGGGGTTCATTGGCCAAGAGAGCCACAGGTGGGCTGGGGTGCATAATATTCCAGGGAGAGGGGGCGTGTGTGCAAAGCCTCTGAAGCAGGAGGGATGCGGGCTTTTGGAGGACCCGGCTGGTCTGTGTGGTTGGAACATGGTGGGCACACGCTGGGTGAGCCTGGAGTATCTGGAGGTGAGGCTAGGGTTGGTGGGATCCTGGTAATCCCGCCAGGACACCAGGTCATCCTCCGTCATTAGATGATGGTAAAGATAGTGGATATTAGGGGAAAGTGGGGACGGACGGCTCCCCTTTTCATGATAAGGGTGGCGTGTTTCCATTTGAGGAACGGCCCCCCTTACTAAGTACCTGTTAGCACAGGTGACACCCACCTGCTCCGCGAGCTCAGTAGACACCCATCTCCACGAGCGGGCAGCAGAGCGGAACGCCGAGGCTCAGAGTCTAAACGGCACGAGAAAGGTTTTGTCGTGGAATTCTAGAATTGATAGCTCTGCAGACATATTCTAGGTGTCTCGATAGAAGCTGTGCGCTAACAGCGGCCCACACGCGCCTGCTCACTCCAGAGGTCCTGTTTCAGTTCCTTCAGGGCGGCTGGTGTCTAGGTGAGAACGGCATCTGGAGAGGGCAAGGTCACCCCTCCCTGACCCGCATTGCGCTCATCAGGAACGTGGCACAACCTCCCAGTATCAATTCCCACCGCGC
Source organism: Pongo pygmaeus (assembly GCF_028885625.2). Lineage (NCBI taxonomy): Eukaryota > Metazoa > Chordata > Mammalia > Primates > Hominidae > Pongo > Pongo pygmaeus. The sequence continues at coordinate 129,785,597 of NC_072383.2, forward strand.
CCTGTGGCGGGGCCCTGGCAGACATGTAGATTTGCCAGACGGCCAACGTGATTGCATCCTGCATTAGCTATGACGTGGGGCAGGAGGAGCCGTCGACTCCGGGGGTGGCAGGTGGTTTGGGGGCCAGGTGGCCAAGTTTATGGAGTGCCTATGGTTTCACCCCACCTTGTGGGCATCGGGCTGGCGGCCCTCACCTCTGTGAGCCTCGCAGGCTTTCTGCACTCAGAGAAGGGAGCTGGTGGCAAACAGGCCTTGAAGAAGGGGAGAAAGCAGCTGTCAGGTGTGGCTACTCAATACTGCCATCAGCTTAGAATTGTAAAGGGAATTGTTTGAACCAGGGCGTGAGAAGAGTGGTTTTATTTCTTTTATTTTCTTTGGTTTGTTTTGGTTGAGGCTAAGATTTCCCCATGACCTCAGAGCATCGAGGGCCAGCCCATTTCCAAAGGGTCTGCCAGTCTAACGTCTCTGCTGCTCATACTTAGCACCTAAAAATCATATTCACCCATGTCAAAATCATATTTCTCTATTTGAAATCATATTCCCTCATGTTGAAATCATATTCCCTCATGTTGAAATCATATTTCCCCATGTTTAATCATATTCCTTCGTGTTGAAATCATATTCCCCCATGTTGAAATCATACTTCCCCATGCTTAAATCATATTTCCTCACGTTGAAATCACATTCCCTCATGTTGAAATCATATTTCCCCATGTTTAAATCATATTCCCACATATTGAAATCATATTCTCTCATGTTGAAATCATATTCCCCCATGTTTAAATCATATTCCCTCATGTTGAAATCATATTCTCCCATGGTGAAGTCATATTTTTCCATGGTGAAATCATATTTCCCCATGTTGAAATTGGAGCAGTCAATTGGGGTCACACTTTTATCATCTTGTCCTGGACGTTAGCTCCCAGGGGCAGACCAGGCAGTCATCAGAAACACCAACCTATTCAGAGAACTGCCTTCTTTCAACACACACCTGCCCTGATCATTCGGATTGGAATGTGGCTGCTTGCGGTGTTTTCTGTGCTCTCAGCCCCTGACCATTCGGGTTGGAATGATTGCTTGCGGTATTTTCTGCACTCTCAGCCTCCACGTTGGAGAATCTTTGTGTGGCTGAGTGTCAGCACTTGCCACCCGTTTCCTCTTCCTGGGCAAATGGCCTCACTCTCTGGGCATGTGGTTGAATGTCCTGGCCTCACCTCACAGTTAGATGTGGCCGATGGGATGTAAGTAGGAGCCATACGTGACACTTGCAGTCGTGACCCGCAAGTATTTCCTCCACATGGCCAGCCATTCCCTCTCTCTGCTACTGGCTTGAGGTGACTAACAAGGCAACTTCAATGGCCACACATTACGAACAGAACCACGAATGGAAGGGACCGAGGTCCCTGAATCACCATGTGAAGGACACAGTTGCCAGCTGCAGAGAAGCACCCTTTGGACTTGTGAGAATGAGAAAGAAACATCCATCACGTGTGAGCCATTCTGTGTTTGGGTTTGTTTGCCGCAGCAGTGGCTGCAGCATTAGATTTTCGTTCGGATCTAGGGACACCACAGTAGGAGGAGAGTTCACGGATCCAGGAGAAGTTTTGTGAACTACCTCGTGGGCCCAGCCATTGGTGAGACCACGGCAAGGCTGAATAGAGGGAACAAAACTCTGTCCCCTGAGCGTTCACTCTGGCCATCTCTCCTGTTCTGCTCTCTTCAGAGTGAAGGTCCACGTGCTCAGACAGAGGAGGCGTTGTCCTGACCTTCCTCCTCCCAGAATCGAGTTTTATCACTTACGCTCAGAAATCTGAGCTTGCTCTTGGAATTCAGCACTGGCTTCATGGATCCTTCTCTGCCAATGTGCATTTTATGGCCAACGGATGACCAGGACTGGCTGGTTGGATTGTCGTAAATTCACAAGACATGTTCATGGAGATCTTGCCAAGGGTGTGGCCACTTCGGCCGTTGCATCAGAGCTAGTGGAGGGGAGGTCGGGGTGGCCAGCTTGGCCGAGGATGTACGAAGTATGTGTAAACATTCTTTCTCCACTGATATCAAGTGTATTAGTCAGGGCTCTCAATTGCAAGCACTCTGACTTTCTTAGGCAAAAAGGGAATTTTTGAAAGGACGTCAAGGGTTCACAGCATCATTGTGGAGCTAGAGGGTCTATCTTGGAAAATGGAACCAACCAAGGGCACTTCAGAAGGCTGGACAGCAGGAATCACAGCTGAGGCCAGGATGCAGGTACAGAATGTTCATCACTGCTGGAGATTCAAAGTGCCAGGGGAGAGGGCCATCTGCACAGAGCCTGAGTCACAGGCTTGCTCCCAGCTGCGCCAAGGCTGGTGTATTGGTCCGTTCTCACACAACTGTAAAGAAATACCTGAGACAGGGTAATTTACAAAGAAGAGAGGTTTAATTGGCTCACAGCTCTGCAGGCTCTACAGGAAGCCTGGCAGCACCTGCTTCTGGGAAGGCCTCAGGGAGCTTTTACTCATGGAGGATGGCAAAGTGGGGGCAGGAGGAAGGGGGTCCGTGCCACATATTTTTAAACAACCAGATCTCATGAGAACTCTATCATGAGAACAGCCCCGAGGAGATGGTGCTAAACTATTCAAGATAAGCCACCCCCACGATCAAATTACCTCCCACCAGGCCCCACCTCCAACACTGGGGATTACAATTCAACGTGAGATTTGGGCAGGGACACAGATCCAAAACATATCAGCGTGAGATTTGGGCAGGGACACAGATCCAAACCATATCAGTGTGAGATTTGGGCAGGGACACAGATCCAAACTGTATCAGTCGGGAAAGGAAGGATTTTACCCACTTCAGCTTTCACAGTAGGTGTAAATGTTCCCTCCTACTCCATCCACACACAAAGGCAAATTCCTCCAAACATTTCATGGGCTTCACCTGATACAAGTTCATTTTCTGTGTCAGAGTCTAATGCAGGTGTTCCTAGTGAGTGTATTCCCTTCCATGCAGTGACTCAGGGATCCAGGCTCTTCCAACCTGGAGCTCCATTTCAGAGTCCTCTGCCTTCAAGCAGAAAAGAAGGAGGGGAGTTACCTCCAGTGCATCTTAAATGCCCTGGCTTGGATAGAGCAGGGGAGGGGATGAATGATATGCTTCACTTTTGCTCATATTCCCATAACTCATTACAAGGCTAACGTAATTACAAGGGATGCTGGGAGAGACATAGAAGCAGAAGGATGTTGCATGGTGCCAACCACTTCTGCTATAAGCCTTTACAGGAAGAGAGGATGTTTGGTTTCTGGACAGATAAAAAAAGTAATTGATATCTGCTCCTAGGGCTAAATATATGTGGGGTTGGGGAACTTGAGAATATGGTCCTTTCTTGAGCTTTGAGGAGAGAGGGATGGGTGCTAATATTTGCTGAATGGCTACTACACATAGGAACTTTGCAGATGTAAGCTCACTTAGTCCTTAGCGGTGCTAATTTACCCTTTGGCGTAAATACTATTCTTTCCACTTTACGAATGAGAAAACTCAGTTAACAGGCGGGGGAGAGATTTTTTTCAGCTAGGCAGTGACAGAGCTTGGATTCACACTTTCCATTCACCACCCAACCTTAAGGGTCGCTGGGCTGCAGCCTTGACTTGAAATATAGTCTACTTTGCACTGGGAGGGTTTGGAATGAAACACTACAGTTTGGATCAAGATAAACCACAGGCAGTGAAAGTAAGCTTCAGGGGCCAGAGGCTGGATTTTCCCACAGATGGAATTTTGGGAAAAGCTGTACAGTTTGGAGGGGCCGGGTAGGGAGGAAGAAGGGAAGGGGGATAACCTCATCCAAGCAAGAGAAGTTATGGCCACCAAATATTTCTCTAATTGCAAAAAAATAAGGGACTTAGGGATGCCAAAAAAATAAAGTACAAGTGTACTAGGCGTTGGCTTTTTTGGCAAAGCAGATTTGTCTGTAATCACTCTTAAAAAGATATAAAAGGAATTGCCTCACACAATGTGATCACTTAAGCCTGGCTTTTATCTGTTTCTTCAGAAACATTGCAGTTTGAAGGAAACCATATTAGCTGGAGATGGTGAATTTGTCTGGTAATTGCTTTCTATTATAAATCTAAGCAACATTTAACACCACTAGGGAATGCAAAATTATCAAGAAAGCTGAAAGAAGAAAAAGTCTTTTTCTGAGTTGAAAGTTCTGTTTTCCTAGTTGAAAATAGATGTTTTAAGGTTCACAGAACACCATTTTATATCACTTAGCAAGATTATGGGGCAGCACTTGTAAAGTTCCAAAACTCCCTGCTGGTTAATAGATCTTAGAAAAAGCGTCTGAGGCAGATCCCTTGACTGGCAGCCATGGTCCGCAGTATTCAGCTATAATAACAATTATTTAAAAATGGGCGTGAGATGGAGGGCAATTGTGATGCCTCTTCTGGCCTTAAACACCTGCGATGATCTTTGCTATGGTCTGAATGTTTGTTACTGCTCTCCCTGCAAATTCGTATGTTGAAACCTAGCGCCCCAGGTGATGGTATTAGGAGGTGGGGGCCTGTGTGAGGTGATGAGGTCACAAGGGTGAAGCCCTCAAGAAGGGGATTAGTGCCCTTATTAAAGGGGATCCAGAGAGCTGCCTCGCCTCTTCTGCCAGGTGAAAACACAGTGAGAAGGTGCCTTCGATGAATCAGGAAGGGCTTCCTCACCGGACATGAAATCTGTCATGCTTTGATCCTGGACTTCCAGCCCTCAGAACTGTGAGAAACACATTTCTGCGGTTTATAATCTACCCCACTCGTGGTATTTTGTATAGCAGTCAGGATGGACTAAAACAATCTTTGACCCACTTGCTATTATTTTCGTTGTCAAATCCATTTTGTACGTAGGTCAGCTTCACTATCTTTATGAGGTCAGAGCACTGGATGTCCCCAGGACTCACTTGGCTCCGAGACATCCTTTTTTTGTTTGTTTGTTTGTTTTTTTGAGACAGAGTCTTGCTTTGTTGCCCAGGCTGGAGTGCAGTGGCGTGATCTCGGCTCACTGTAACCTCTGCCTCCTGGGTTCAAGTGATTCTCCTGCCTCAGACTCTGAGAATAGCTGTGACTACAGGCGGCCGCCACCACACCCGGCTAATTTTTGTAGTTTTAGTAGGGAAGGGGTTTCACCATGTTGGCCAGGCTGGTCTCAAACTCCTGGTCTCAGGTGATCCGCCCACCTCGGCCTCCCGAAGTGCTGGGATTACAGGCATGACCCACTGTGCCCGGCCCCAGTACATCTTTTCAGAGCACTTGAATGGTCAGTGTTGAAACATCAAAAGGTTTTACACAAAATTCTGAATTTTCAGCTTCTCCAAAAAACCCCACAAAAATCAGACGATCTTACCAAACTGAGTCCTCATTTCTGCCTGGCAGAAGGGACTATATTCCCAAGATCCCCACATGTGTGCGGTGCCTCTAGAGCAGATACTGATGACTTTTTGGCTTCCAGAGCCAACTGTCTTCTTTTCCGGTGAGCACTCTGGAGCAGAAACGTTCAGGGCTCCCAGCAACCGAGAGAGAGTTCTGACTCCTCCATACCCTCGTCGATGTTTGGGGTCCTCAGTCTTTTATGTTAGCCTTGCTCAGAGTGTGTGTGATGTGTTCAGTGGAAAATCATTGTGATTTTGTTTTCCTAATGACCAGTGATGTTGAGCAATTGTTCCTGTGCTTCTTGGCCATTTGGAATTCTTTTCCATGAAGTGTCATTGTCCCAGAAACGGGTCATTATCCTGGTATGTTCAGCTTCTTCTTGCCTTTATAGAACCAGTCTTCTTCTTCTTCTTTTTTTTTTTTTTTGTTTGAGATGGAGTCTCGCTCTGTCACCCAGGCTGGAGTGCAGTGATGTGATCTTAGCTCACTGCAACCTCCGCCTCCCAGGTTCAAGCTATTCTCCTGCCTCAAGCCTCCCTAGTAGCTGGGACTATAGGCGCCCACCACCACGCCCGGCTAGTTTTTGTATTTTGAGTAGAGACGGGGTTTCACCATGTTGGCCAGGCTGGTCTCAAACTCCCAACCTCAGGTGATCCGCCCACCTCTGCCTCCCAAAGTGTTGGGATTACAGGCGTGAGCCACCGCGCTTGGCTGAACCAGTCTTCTTAACCCCCATCTCAGACAGCCCAGCCCTGGTGAGGCAGGCCCCACCCCCTGGAGGTCTGACTCCAAGCAGAGCCAACCAGAAGCTAGAGGGCAAGAGTTCCTTGTCGACAGCGTTGGGGGAGATCAGCTTCCTGGTGCACAGAGTGCAGGGGAGGGTGCGGCGTCACGTGTATGAGTCTGATCTTGGCTTCCATCAGCTGATGTGAGCCTTCGAGTCTGGGCTCAGGGCAGGAGTGAGTGAGTGAAGATCCTCACACCCCAAATGACCGCTTAGATGGAGGGGGGCTAAAAAGGGAAGCCACGGGAACAACACGTCAACAAATGCCTCAAGCGTGACCCCACCAAAGCACTGGGTTCACTTGGCAGATGAAACCCCACTAGACTCTCGTGGATAGAGCAGATGAGAAGACCCAGCGCCTGTCCCCACTGCCTGTAGATCTGTCCCGTTTCCTCCTGCAGATAATTTATAGTGAGGTCGAGATGCCCTCCAGCTGACAGCTAGTGCCTGCTGTGGCTGCTAATCACACACCACATTTGTGTTCATTCTTAACTGGAGTTTCCTGTGGGTTTGTGTTTCCAGCAAGATTGAGGATTCTTTGGGTCAGAGACCATGCGATCTCTGTTCCTTCTGGCTCTCAGCAAGAGACCAGGCACCATCCTTGATCCTTATTTCTGACCCACAGCTAATTGCAGCAAGTGCCAACCAGGCAATGAAAAATAAGAGTCTTGTGGTTTTCCAAACATAGGCCGGTTTCTTACTACAGAAGGCAGCTGCTTCAACAGGTCAGCTGACGCTGGCCCCAAACAAGCGGTGATTCACAGCATCCTAGGAACTTCATGCTAAAGATAGAGGAGGAGAGAGGTCGGAATCTTGAAGAACACGGCGTTCTTTCATCTGCTATTTTAAAGTCTCTAACTTAGTAAAGAATACTCTTTGTTTTCTGGTTCTGCGTGAAAGTAAGGGATATGTTTGGTTGATGTGGTTTGGGAGGAGCGTGCTTTCCCGCCGGCCTTCTCATTCTGCAAAATGCTGAGATGTTGTTGAGGGTGAATTACACAGATTTGGAAAAACAAAAGATGGATGAAGAATTGAATGTATAATAAAGAAGAGTGCCACAGGCTGGTTTCTTAAAATGAGAAGGCTTAAGATGTGCTTGAAACTTTTATAAAACAGAATTTTTGGCCAGGCACAATGGCCCACACCTGTAATCCCAGCACTTTGGGAGGCCGAGGCAGGCAGATCACGAGGTCAAGAGACAGAGATAATCCTGGACAACATGGTAAAACCCCGTCTCTACTAAAAATACAAAAATTAGCTGGGCGTAGTGGTGCACGCCTGTAGTCCCAGCTACTCGGGAGGCTGAGGCAGGAGAATCACTTGGGAGGCAGAAGTTGTAGTGAGCCAAGATCGTACCACTGCACTCCAGCCTGGGCAACAAGAGCGAAACTCCATCTCAAAAAAAAAAAAAAAAAAAAAAGGAATTTTTATTACTTAAGTCATTGGCTGGATACATTCTTCTTGTAAAGATGTAAAATGTCACAACAAGGCTAGAGAGCTCTTTTTTAAAACTTTATTAATTTATTTGAGACAGGGTCTTGCTCTGTCGCACAGGCTGCAGTGCCAGTGGCGCGATCTTGGCTCACTGTATCTTCAACCTCCCAGGCTCAAGCGATCCTCCTGCCTCAGCCTTCTGAGTAGCTGGGATTACAGGGAGGCACCACCACACCCAGCTAATTTTTCTATTTTTATTAGCGATGAGGTCTCACTTTGTTGCCCAGGCTGGTCTCAAATTCCTGGCCTCAAGTGATCCTGCCGCCTTGGCCTCCCAAAATGCTGGGATTACAAGCATGAGCCACTGCACCTGGCCTTAATTTTTTTTTTTAAAAGACAATGTCTTACTCTGTCACCAAGGCTGGAGTGCAGTAGCTCAATCTCAGTTCACTGCAGCCTTGAACTCCTGGGCTCAAGTGATCCTCCCACCTCAGCCTCCCAAGCAGCTGGGACTGTGGAATAGTCCCAGGCACACCCCTGGGCAGTAAAGACCTGTGACTTCTGGCCCTTCTCTCCATTCTCCAGAAGTATATTCTCTTTTGGTTTGCATCCTATCCTTCAGAACTTTCCCTATGCCTTTGCATAATATGTACCCAGATGTCATTTATGTATATGCTGACATAAATAATATCGCATGATCTTAATAGTTCTGTAACTTGTTTCTTTTGTTTTGTTTTCATTTTCATGCGGCATGTCTTGGAACTCTTCCCATGTTAGTCTCGTGTATTCTATAAACTGCCACCCAGGAAAAATATTAATCAGGTTATTTAGGCCACTCTAAAGCTTTTGGAGAATTCTAGAGCCTCAAATTCATACATTTTGACAACTTGCTTCCTTTACCTGGCAATAGGTCATCTTGAATTTCTCCAATCTTCCTAAAATCCCCATTATTTTAAGAATTTTCCCCTAAATATCTGCAGCAAGTCAGAGTTCCTTCTTGGAAAAATGGCCACCTTCTCCCCTGTGTGGACCCCCTCTTCTACATATTCACTTGCTTGAATTAATGAGTTGCTATTTTCTATTCTATTCCTTACCAACCAACAAGAAAATGATTATGATTTCTCTATCATGTTTGTCAGAAAACTGGTCTAATGAGGGCTGGCACAGTGGCTCAAACTTGTAATCCCAGCATTTTGGGAGGCTGAGGTGGGAGGATCACTTGAGTCCAGGAGTTTGCGACCAGCCCTGTGAACAACATAGCCAGACCCTGTCTCTACAAATTAAAAAATTTGTAGAGACAGGAGGTCGAGGCTACAGCGAGCCATGATCACACCACTGTACTCCAGCCTGGGCGAAACAGCAAGACCCTGTCTCAAAAAAGTAATAATAGGCCAGGCGCAGTGGCTCATGCCTGTAGTCCCAGCACTTTGGAAGGCAGAGGTGGGTAGATCACTTGAGGTCAGGAGTTCGAGACCAGCCTGGGAAACATAGTGAGACCCCTGTCGCTACAAAAAATAAAAGAATTAGCTGGGTGTGGTAGTGCACGCCTGTGGTCCTGGCTACTGGGGAGGCTAAGGTGGAAGGATTCTTTGAACCCAGAAGGTTGAGGCTGCAGTGAGCTGTGATTGTACCGTTGCACTCCAGCCTTGGTGACAGAAGGAGACCCTGTTTCAAAAAAGAAAAGAAAAAAAGAGAAAAGAAAAGAAAAGCTGGTCTAATGACATAATTAAGACAAGTCAGAGAGTGACTCCAGGCTTGGCACTTCTTGTAAATATCTGCAGCAAGGAAAGGGTCTGAAAAGAAGGGCAAAGCTGAACCCCAGGATGTCACCTGAGCTCTGGATCCAGTTGTGCCTGCAGCCAGCATCACCACTGGCCTTTCCTTCCATGGACCAGTTTGTTTTCCTTCTGCTTCTATCAGATGGGTTGGTAACTGACACAGCCCTGACAGACAGTGCCGTAGTGTCAGATCCCATTGCTGTCTTCTCATGCCTCTTTCTGGTTTCAGCATCTGCCAGGAGCTTCTGTTTTTCCTTCTTGGATGCTCTGCCTCTGTTCTCTATTTATTCCAACCCTGCAAAGAACCAAAAACGTCAACAATCTGTACACAGCGTAAATCATTACTTGTCTGACTGCATTCATGTTTACTGTGTGTACTTGTGTATTAGTTCATATTTGGCTTAGGTAACACAGCAAAACACACACACACAGAAAACAACAAACCCAGTAATGCTTTGTATTTATGCAGCAATAGGATAACTTATTTGGCAACACATTTTTGCCATGGTTTTAACTCTAGTGTGTGGGGAGTGGCATATGGAGAAGTTTCACTCCTTCCTGAGTTTTCTTGTATTTGTCATTCTTGAGTTCCTGCCAAAAGTTTACATCTAATTGCTCCGACGTCATCCTTCCTTCCCCTCAAATAGAAAAAACTATGAGTCCTGGAATTTTTTTTTTTTTCAAACAGGGTCTTGCTTTATTGCTCAGGCTGGAGTGCAGTGGTGTGATCTTGGTTCACTGCAACCTCCCTCTCCTGGGCTCAAGCGATCCTCCTGCCTCACCCTCCCAAGTAGCTGGGACTACAGGTGCATGCAACCATGCCTGGCTAGTTTTTCTATTTTTAGTAGAGACAGGGTTTTGCCATGTTGCACAAGCTGGATGTAAATTATTACAAACATGTTCCCTGCACATTTATTTTCTCATTCTACATGACTGTCAAATTGGAAATTCTCCCAAGATGCTGCTGACTGTATCGGGCAGAGTGGAGTGTGAGTGGTGTTGTTTCTTTCTTCACGAGGACACGGCTGGGTGTCTTGACCACCCATTTTTATTCTTTATTACTGCGACTGAGGAACAGGGACTATTGTCAAAAAGACTTGAGCAAGGTCGGACTAGGAAGGTTTTTTTTTTTTCCATGGGTTAAAGAAAGAAACATTCTCTTGAAGATGCTATGAGATGGGAAGTTTTCCAAAGCCTTTGAATAGCTGCACATGAAATCATCATAAAACCGTAAAAATAATCCTCTTGGTGGTGCACGTGATTGTGACCCTGTGTGTCTGTCTGAGATGTGAGTGTGAGAGGATTGAGTTAGAGGTGATCACAGGTCACGTGTCTGGTGATGATGATGTCTTCACGGACCACAGAATATAATATCAAGGTAATGATAAACTCTACTGAGCACTTCTTTGTTATAAAATATTATTCTTTCAGAATGTTTAGGACATACGGAAAGTACGTGGTGGAGTGGTTAAGAACGCAGGTGCTGGAGTGAGGCTCCCTGCATTGGAACCTTTAATCCTCCACTCACAAATTGGCTTTGGGGAACTTACTTTACCCCTCAGAACTTCAGTTTCCGCATCTTTAAAAGAAGGTTTTAAAAATAGTGGCTCATCTCTACAAAAAAATTTTAAAAAATTACCTGGGCATGGTAGCACATGCTTGTAGTCCCAGCTACTTGGGAGGCTGAGGCAGGAGTATGACTGGAGCGCAGGAGGTCAAAGCCACTGTGAACTGTGGTCACACGACTACACTCCAGCGGGGGCGACAGAGTAAGACCTGATCTCCAAAAAGTAAAAATAAAATAGCATAAACTTCCTAGGGTTGTCCTAAGGAATCAGCAGATGCCTGCAGGTTGGCACTTGGGGCGGGGTTGGCATGAGGGGCTGCCCTACCAGTGATCACTTTGAGGATGAGGATGACATTGTCTCTGATCATGAGATGAAGATGGTGAAGGAAGGGGATGGTGATTTAGCCTTTATTAAGACTTGGCCCCACTGGACAGCCTGCCTGACTGAGGAGTCTCTCTCTGTAAATTCAGAGACACAGCGCCTAAGAGCAGTCTAAAAGTATGCTCGTTATTAAAAATCTCAAAAAGGTCATGGTTTCAGGTGTGCGTTCTCATCTTCCAGGATGAGTTAAAGCTTCCTCATTCCAGTGCTTCCTCTATGGCACTTACAGGTCTGGGTGTGCTCGGGTCCTCTGGATGTTCAGTTCAGCAGCTGCACAGCTCAAGGTTATTTTTCTGCCAGAGGGAAACATGGGCTGCAGACACAGTGCTGAGTTTGGAGCAGGGCCGTGTGCAAGGGTCATCCCTTCCCACTCATTTAGTGGCTGTTCCTGCAGGTCTCAATGAGACATGTGGCTGGCTGCACAGTAACTGCCAACTGGCTCTGCTGGTTATAATCAATGGTTCAGCCTTCTCTCTCTCTCTCACTCTTTTTTTTTTTTTTTTTTTTTTTTTTTTTGAGACGGAATCTCACTCTTGTTGCCCAGGCTGGAGTGCAATGGTGCGATCTGGGCTCACCACAACCTCCGTTTCCTGGGTTCAAGCAATTCTTCTGCCTCAGCCTCCCAAGTAGCTGGGATTACAGGCTCATACCACCACACCTGGCTAATTTTGTATTTTTAGTAGAGACACGGTTTCTCCATGTTGGTCAGGCTGGTCTCAAACTCCCGACCTCAGGTGATCCACCTGCCTCGGTCTCCCAAAGTGCTGGGATTACAGGCACGATCCACCTCGCCTGGCCTCTCTTTCTCTCTCACACACAACATCTTTCCCGGGGCTTTTTACTCCTTAGAAATACTTTGTTCTGATTTTTGTAAATAATTTTGAAAAGATTTTCCTGAAATTGTCAGTGTACAGGTTGGGAGCCCCAGTTCTCAAGGGGATTTTGGCAAATCCATCACCCATAACAGGATATGATCAGGATCCTAGGACAAAGGCTCTCAGAAGAATGTGCTGTTCTGTAGCTTAATATGATTCATGTAAATAGATTACAAACTATTACTTTCTACATTTATCATTACCACTTGGCATGCTTTGTGTTTAATAATCTCTGAGCACATGTACAAAAGAAATAAATTTAAAAAGAATAGTTTCTGGGCTGGGGATGGTGGCTTATGCCTGTAATCCCAGCACTTTTGGAGGCTTAGGTGGACAGATCCCTTGAGCCTGGAAGTTCGAGACCAGCCTGGATAACATAGTGAGACCCCATCTCTACAAAAAAATTAAAAAGTTAGCTGGGTGTCATGTCACACGCCTGTAGTCCCAGCTACTCGGGAGGCTGAGGTGGGAGGATCCTTTGATCCTGGGAGGTTGAGGCTACAGTGACCATGATTGCATTATTGCACTCCAGCCTGGGAAACAGAGCAAGACCTCGTCTGAAAAACAAAAACAACAGAAAAAAGAATAGTTTATACCATTATAGGAATAATGTGACAAAGAACCAGAGAAGGAGTGAGGGCCGGGCATAGTGGCTCACGCCTGTAATCCCAACACTTTGGGAGGCCAAGGTGGTGGGTTACCTCAGGTCAGGAGTTTGAGACCAGCCTGGCCAACATGGCAAAACCCTGTCTGTACTCAAAATACAAACATTAGCCGGGGTGGTGGCACATGCCTAAAATCCCAGCTACTCAGGAGACTGAGGCATGATAATTGCTTGAACCCGGGAGGCAGAGGTTGCAGTGAGCCAAGATCATACCACTGCACTCCCGCCTGGGCGACAGAGTGAGACTCTGTCTCCAAAAAAAAAAAAAAAAAAAAAAAAGAGTGAGGCACACAAGCAACACCCCTGCAGCCACTGCATTTCTACTAAAATTGGTAATTAATGAGTTTAAAGTGACATGCAAGAGGTTCTGCTCTGGATCAGGGTTCAGGAAATATCATCTTTGGTAATTGCCTAAATAGCGTATTTTTCCTCAGTGATGTGGAACCACATGGTGTTGGTAAATGGGAGGCAAACGAATGAGCTCAGGGCATAAACATTTTCAATTTCCCAAATTCCTCACATTCTGAGTTAGAGAATTTTTTTAAAGTGCGGTTTATAGACATCCAAAATTTAGGGTCAAGGAAATAAATAAAATCATTGAGACACAGAAATCATTATTCATCCCTTCACATGTGTTTTCTGTTGTCCCTCTCCCCCGAGGCTGGGAGGCTGCAACTTCAAGAGCGAGGTTGAACGCTGGGATGCTGGGACACACACTTACACTCTTCCCGCTCCCTTCCTTGTCCCCTGTACCCTGAGCCATAGATATACCAGGAGAGCCTCTGGTTCTGCAAACCATGCTCCCCTAAACCCAAAACCCCCAACCGCAAAGTCATCTCCGTTATGGCATCTCTCTTATTCCCCTTCTAATGAGAGAAGTCTCAGACTCATTAAACAGCCAATAGCTTTTGCCACTTTATTTTAGAACAACGTGATGTGATATAACCCAGCTCCTCTGGAGTTTCCATGGGTTGTAAGTCTTTTTGGGAAATGAGGCCAACTAGAAATGCAATCTAACAGCTGGGAAGTTTATGAAACCATTTTCTTCCAGATTTACTAAATATTTTAGCACCAGAGATGGCACAGGGATCTCTTAGCTATATTATCAACTAACCTCTGAGTAAAATGAAACGATAGATTAAAGTGAAAGATAAAAACGTCAACCCTGATGAACTTTCTGCCAGCCAGGGAGAGTCTCTTAAGTTCATTCTCCTTCTTTTTATCATAACTGTGGTCAAAAGTGACATTTGATCTATTGCTTTCCATGTGGCATCATGAAAGGACAGAGCATGGCTGGGGTTTCAGGGCTCTGAGGTACCTCTGGGGTCTAGCTGTGCTCTAGGGACTCAGCAGGTGCCTTTCATTCTGGAAAAATGAATGACAGCTGAGGACAGAAGAGAAACTGACGGAGAAACCGACAGGGTACTGCTACTTCCTTGTTTTTTAAGAAATGATTTTTAAGGAATTAACGACACTGAAGGCCGCCTCCTTCTCTGTTCTATTCCAGCTCAATTGGCAACCGAGACACATTCCACGGACACTTAGCAAAACAGCATATCGAAAACAAATAAATATGGGTGAGCCCTGGAGAAAAGATACAAAGGCAACCTCTGTGGGCATGAAGGGCTCTTTTGTTTGCAGCTCGGGGGGCGGGAGGCAGGGAGGTTCTCACCACTGAAGTGGACCTAAACACACGTCAAACGGCAAGCCCAGACGTGGGTGTCACCAACCCCTTTCAGTGACAAGCCCCACAGTAGACAAGGACGTTTTTGGTTGTGCAAGCAGCTTCTGAAGTGGTTCCTGGGGCCTCACAGTCCCCGATGTGGGATAGACCCAGAGAGCTGGGAAACGGGAGCCCCCCTGAGATGGAGGATCCAGGCTCCTCGGGGCGTCCCCACGTTAGATCCTGGGGGTGAAGTCTGTCCCCAGGATGACTCCCGTCCCCAGGATGACTCCCCAGGTTTTGACCTGATCGCTGCACCCGTGAGTCTCTCGGTGTCCGTGCACTCCTCAGGGCCCCGACACGGAGGCAGGCTTGGGATGACTGCAACCTGCTCTCATGAGTCACAGCAGGTGCCTGTCGAGACCCACATGGACCCGGGCGGGCAGGACCTCGGATGCTGATTCCCTGTGGGGTCAGGACCTCCTTCCTCCAGGTTCTGCCGTCTGAGGCCGCAGCCTGCTCTTCCCCAGCCTGCTTCTCACCCAGGGCACGCCCGCTGCCCCCACTAGCTGCTTATCCCAGACCCCAGGAGTCAGTCCCACTCCCCAGATTCTGCGCCTGGTCTCGTCCACTCCATCATCGCATCTTGTCAGCTCTGTTTCCAAAAGGGTGCCTTGACTTTACCCGCATCTCTCTGCTCCACTCCCACCTCCACTCCCCTGGTCCAAGCCGCCATCACTCGTGGCTGGATGTCCTCAAAGGCATCTCAGCTCGACTTCCAGGGTTGCTGCCCTCCACCCTGGGAACCGAGGATCTATAGGGCAGCCAGAGCAATCTCCTGGCAGTGTCCATTGGCGAATGCATCCGGGCTTCCCGTTACCCTCTGAGTCCAGTCCAGCCTCCTTCCCGTGCTCTGTGGAGCTGCTCGTACCTGGCCCCTGTGCACCCCCAGCCCCTTCTCAGCCTCTCCCTTTGCCTACTGCTTTGGTCATGCCAGCTTTGCCAGCTCTCATAAACACCAGGCTCATTCTTGCCATGGGGAATGCGAAGATCTCTTCATCCAGCACACTCTTTTTTTTTTTGAGATGGAGTCTCGCTGGAGTGTGCAGTGGTGCAATCTCGGCTCACTGCAACCTTCACCTTCCAGGTTCAAGCAATCCTCCGAACCAGCCTCCTGAGCAGAGCAGCTAGGATTACAGGCATGCACCACCACACCCAGCTAATTTTTTTGTATTTTTAATAGAGACGGGGTTTCACCATGTTGGCCAGGCTGGTCTCAAACTCCTGACCTCAAGTACAGGTGTGAGCCACCGTGCCCAGCCAGCACACTCTTTCTTCAGATCTTTGCATGGCCGGGCTCAGCTCAAATATTACCTGTTAGCAGAGTCTTCCCTGGCCCTCAAACTGCGGTAACACTTCCCTTCACCCAAGTCACAAACACCAAACTGTGCTTCTTTCTCCCTTTTTCCTTTCCTTTCCTTTCCTTTCCTTTCCTTCCCTTTCCTTTCCTTTCCTTCTCTCTATCTCTGTCTCTCTTTCTCTCCTTCCTTCCTTTCTCTCTTTCTTTCCTTCCTTCTTTCCTTCTTTTGTTTTGTAGGTTGATTGCTTTTTACAATTTTTACAATTTAAAGGGACTAAATTGATAAGCTGACAGGTGACGTGTAACTCTTTGCTGATCTGTTGTTACCCAGTGATAGCTGAAGCTTCTTTAGAACACAGATGCTATTAAAACATGCTTTGTTTCAGGGAGGGAGGTGGTGACGGTGAGAAGAAAGGCTGACACTGAGAACAATCTCGTGATATCAGATCTCTAAAATTTTGTGCAAGTTCAGAGAATTTTCTCCATTGGATAAGAGTCAGCCTCACTTGTCCTCTTAAAGCACTTAGGACACCACCTGAAGGCTTTGGTGTCCTTCCCTCCCTCCTCCATCCCACAAATATTTATAAAGCCTTAATTTAATTCAATAAAAAGTTGATATGGTCTGGTCTTTGTGCTCTGGAGACTAAGAATCTATTAAGGGAGTTGAGATAAGGACACAAAGACTGAAACTTGAGGCAGAGTTTGGTAAGTGCCATGATAGGTGTAGACATGATACTTTGGAAGTTCAGAGAAGGGAAGCAGGGCCCTGAAGTGATCAGGGGCATTAATGCAGGAGGAGGCCTGTCTGGGTTCAATTTTCTGTTTCTCTTTTTACTACTTGTGTACTCTTTGCTAAGTTATTTAATAGTTCTGTGCCTCGGTTTCCTTACTTTCTAAAGATATAGAAACTATCAGTACCCACCTCTTAGAATTATCAGAAATATTAGCTAAAATGATGCACATAAGACATATATAAAACAGCATCTTACTGCTAAATATTAAATTTGTAGCACTAAGGATAGAGGCGTTTTATCTTAAGGTTGAATAGAATTTAAATGTAAGATAAAGGTGGGCAAGGAACTTCCAAATGGAACCATGTAAACGAAAGAAGCATGAGGAGCAAGAAAGCATAGCTGAAATACTCAGTTTACTTGAGAAAATGGGAAGGAGAAGATGATAATATTGGGAAGTTATGTGGGATCATAATGGGGAAGAACATTAGTAACCATTCTCTTTTTGGTGAGTGATTATATGTCACCGAAGATCTCTAAGCAGGAAAGATGTTGAGATGGCTTAATTTCTCCAACAATTATCTTCCCCAGAAATCAATGGCAACATATAATAATGTAATAAAACTTATTTTTTCCCTTCTGCTTGATTTAGGTTTATTATGCTCTATCTTCCCCAGTTGCTTAACATGGCAACTTACTAGATTATTGATTTGAGGCTCTTTTTTCTTTTCTAATATATTTTGCTCTATTTTCCCCAGTTTCTTAATGTGGCAACTTATTAGATTATTGATTTGAGGCTTTTTTTTCTTTTCTAATATATGGATTTGATGCTATAAATTTCCCTCTAAGCACTGCTTTGGCTATACCCCACAAATTATGATATGTTGTATTTTCATTTTCACTTAGTTCCAAATAGTTTCTAATTTACATTGAGAGTTAATACTTTACCTATGGATTAGTTGGGAGTATGTTTGTTAATCACCAAGTGATTTGAGATTTGCCTGCTATTTTTTCTGTTACTGATTTCTAGCTCAATTTCATTATGTCCAGAGAGCATATTTTGTGTGGTTTTACTTCTTTTAAATTGATTAAGGTCTGTTTTATCTTGGTGAATGCTTCTCATGTGCACTTGAGAAGAATGTGTATTCTGCTGTTGTTGGGTGGAGTGTTCCATAAATGTCAATTAGATCCAGATGGTTGATCATGCTGTTCATTTCTTCTAAATCCTTTGCTGATTTTCTGCCTCATAGTATGGTCTATTAGTCTATAGTCACAGCTCTTTGGAGAAACGAAACCAATAGGATATATTTCTATCTATCTGTCTACCTATCTACCTACCTCTCTATGAAAAAGAGAGATTGATATGGAAATTGGCTTATGTGATGATGAAAACTGAGAAGTTCCACTATCTGCTCTCTGCAAGCTGGAGAAATAGGAAAGCAGGTGGTGTGTTTTTGTCTGAAAGCCTGAGAACCAGGGGAGACAATGGTGTAACTCCCAGTTTAAGTACAAAGCCCTAAGAACTTAGTGGGGCACTGGTATAAGTCCAGGAGTCTGAGGGCCCAAGATCCAAAAGCTCCCATATCTGAGAGCAGAGAAGATGGATTATTTCAACTCAGGAAGAAAGCAAATTCTTCCTTCCTCACTGTATTAGATCTTGGCTACCTACATTGATGAGGGTAGATATTCTTTATTCTGTCTACTGATTCAAATGCTAATCTCTTTCCAAAACATCCTCACTGACACACCCAGAAATAATGTTTTACAAGGTATCTCTGCATCTCTTTGCCCTGTCAAGTTGACACATAAAATTAACCATCATAGTTACTGAAGGAGAAATGCTGAAGTCTCTGATTTTGTGGATTTGTCCATTAAGCCTTTCAGTTTTGTCAATTGTTTATGTGTTTTGAAGCTCTGTAGTTAGGTGCATACACATTTGGTATTGTTTTATATTCTTGATGAATTGGCTTATATATTATCTTTCTTTATCTTTTATAATTTTATTTGTTCTGAAGTCTATCCTGTCTGATATTAATATAACCAGTCCGACTTTAAAAATTAGTGTTTATCAATAGCAAAGACTTGGAACCAACCTAAATGTCCATCAATGGTAGACTGGATTAAGAAAATGTGGCACACATACACCATGGAATTCTATGCAGCCATAAAAAAGGATGAGTTCACGTCCTTTGCAGGGACATGGATGAAGCTGGAAACCATCATTCTGAGCAAACTATCACAAGGACAGAAAACCAAATACCACATGTTCTCACTTATAGGTGGGAAATGAACAAGAAGAACACTTGGACACAGGGCAGGGAACATCACACACTGGGGCCTGTCATGAGGTGGGGGGCTAGGGGAGGGATAGCATTAGGAGAAATACCTAATGTAAATGATGAGTTAATGGGTGCAGCAAACCAACATGGCACATGTATGCCTATGTAACAAACCTGCACGTTGTGCACATGTACCCTAGAACTTAAAGTATAATAATAATAAAAAATAAAATTAGTGTTTGTGTGATATATATAGATATATTTTCCATTCTCTCACTTTTAACTTACCACTATTGTCATGTTTGAAGTGAGTTTCTTGTAAACAGCATATACTTACATCATTATATAAAATTTAATCTGACAATTTGTATCTTTTAATTGGCATTGTATTAAATTTAATTATTGGTAAGTTTGGATTTAGGTCTATCATTTTAATATTTGTTGTCTGTTTATTGGATTTTTTGGCTCTTCTGTTTCCCCTTTTCTAACTTATTTAGGTTTATTGAAGCATATTTTAGCAGGTCATTTAAACTTGTTTTGATTTTGAGTATTTTTTGGTATATATTTTTTAGTGGTTAATCTTGGGATTACAAAATACAGTCTTAACTTTTCACAGTTTATATAGAATCAATATTTTATAACTTCAATTAGTTTTTTCTGTTTGTTTTAGATACAAGGTCTTGCTATACTGCCCAGGCTGCTGGTCTTGCATTCCTGGGCTCAAACTATCCTTCCCCTTCAGCCTACCAAGCAGCTGGCATTACAGGCCTGTGCCTCCATGCCTGGTTTTACTACTTCAATTTGAATGTAGAAATCTTGTCACTCTAAAGTTCTTTTGTCCTCTTGTCTTTATGCAATAGTTGTCTTACGTATTACATTTACATATATTAAAAACTCCACTAGACTCTGTTATATTTTTTCCTTTCAACTGTCAAACGTATTTTTTAAAATTCTGGAAGGGAAGAATAATCTATCGTATTTACCCAGCTATCTACCACTTCTGTTACTCTTTCTCTATTCCTGATGTTCCATTTTTTTTTCTTCTGGTATCGAAAGAACTTTCTTTACCATATCTATTTTTTTTTTAATTTTAGATACGAGGTCTTGCTCTCTTCCCCAGGCTGGAGTGCAGTGGTGCAGTCATAGCTCTCTGCAGCCTTGAACTTCTAGAATCAAGTGATCCTCCCACCTCAGCCTCCCAAGTAGCTGGGACTAGAGGTGTGTGCCACCACACCCTTCTAATTTTTAATTTTTTTGTAGAGATGGGATCTTGCTTTATTGTCCAGGCTGGTCTCAAATTATTGGCCTCAAGTTACCCTCCTGCCTCCCAAAGTGCTGGGGTCACAGCCATGAGCCACTGTACCTGGCCTCTTTAGTATATTTTTAGAGCATGTCTGCTGGATATAAATTTTCTTAGCTCTTCTTTATCTCACAATGTTTTTATTTTATCATCTTCCTGAAGAATATATATATATATATATATATATATATATACACACACACATATATATATACATATACGTATATATATATATATTTTTTTTTTTTGAGACGGAGTCTTGGTCTGTTGCCCAGGCTGGAGTGCAGTGGCATGATCTCCACTCACTGCAAGCTCCGCCTCCTGGGTTCACGCCATTCTCCTGCCTCAGCCTCCCAAGTAGCTGGGACTACAGGCACCCACCACCACACCCAGCTAATTTTTTTGTATTTTCAGTAGAGACGGGGTTTCACTGTGTTAGCCAGGATGGTCTCGATCTCCTGGACCTTGTGATCTGCCCACCTCAGGCTCCCAAAGTGCTGGGATTATAGGTGTGAGCCACCGTGCCTGGTCTTCCTGAGAAATATTTTTGCTGGATGTAGACTTCTGGGTTGATAGTTCTTTCATTTTAGTTTTTGAAAAATGTTTTTTTTCTTGCCTCCATGGTTTCTGATGAGAAATCTTCAGTTATTTTGAATAGTGTCTGCCTATAGGTAATGTGCTCTTTTTCTCTGCCTACTTTTGCTACTTTTCCTTTGCCTTTAGTTTTCAGCAGTTTGATTATGATGTCTCTGGGCATGGATTTTTTTTGGGATTTGCTCAGCTTTTGAGTATGTAGGTTTATGTTTTTTATCAAACTTGCAAAGTTTCGGTTATTATTTCTTAAAAAAATTGTTTTAGCCCCACAATCTCTCCTCTTCTACCAGAATATTGAAGACATAAATGTTAGGCTGTTTTTATTGTCCCACAGGTCCCTGACATTCTATTGTTTTTCTTTTAATCATTTTTCTCTATTGTTCAGACTGCTTAATCTTTATTGATCTAGCTTCAAGTTCAACATCTTTTTTTATTTGTTAGTGTATCTTCTAGTTCTAAAACTTCCATTTGTTTTTTCTTTATATTTTTATTTTTTTCTACTTGTGTGTGTGTGTGTGTTTCCAATTCTATCAAATGGTATTGTAAACAAAATTTAACTTTTTCTATGAGAGACACTTGTTATGGTACAGGTACAGTTGATGTTATTGCAAAAGCAAATGAGACTAAAAGCAGATTCAATGTTAATCCTAGAGACCTTTTCTACTTTCTATTTTAACTTTTGTTTCAACAGTGTTTGTGATTACTCATTTGAGCATTTTCATAATAGCTGCTTTACATTCTGTCAGATAATTTCAACATCTATATCATCTTATTATTGGTCATGAAAAGTTCTCTCTGAAGAAGTGGTAACTGAACTAAAACCTGAGTAATAATAATAAAGACAGAGGATCCCAGGCAGGGGAAACAAGATGGGCAAAGTCCTCCAGGAGGGAATGACCATGATGAGGTAGAGAATAAAGGGCAGTGTTTTTGGAGCATGGTGGCTTATCTTGGGCTTTCATAACAAAGTACCATAGACTGGGGTATAAACAACAGAAATTTATATCTCATCATCTGGAGGGTGGGAAGTCCAAGATCAGGTGCCAGCATACTCAGGTTCTGGTGAAGGCTCTCTTTATGGTTTACAGACAGATGCCTTCTTGTTTTGTCCTCATATGGCAGAGACAAATCATCTCCCTCATGTCTCTTCTTGTAAGGGGACTAATCCCACACATGAGGGCTCTGCCTTCGTGACCAGCTGGAAGTTTTCCAGCAAAGAAGAGTAGGGTGGGGAAGATAATTCTGATGTTTTGAGCCCAGGAACATGAGGAATAGAGGTACCGCTGGCTAGGAATGGAAGCTCAACCAGCAGTTTAGCACTGTGGAGTGGAAATTGATTGATGGCTTGTTCAACATTCATGCACCCTTCTTTGAGTTCTGGATTCTGATTTTCATTCTATTCCTTACCCACTGTATCAGTCAGTATAGGTTGTAGGTATATGCTATAGCAACAACAGTTCTAACATCTTAGTGGCTTAAGACAACAAAATTTCATCTTAATTTTGCTCACATTATGTATAAAACTTGGACTGCTGGAGGGGGTCAGCTCATTGGAGTCACTCAGTTGAAGGTTTCATCCACTCACTCACAAGTTTCTGCAGTCAATGAGGCAGTGAAAACTTGAGTATGGTCTTCCATATGGAAGTGACATGTATCACTTCCACTCACCTGTTGTGAGGCACAGCAAGGCATATAGTCACACTAACTTCAAATGAGCAGGAAATGAAATCCTTGCACGTGCCTAGAAGTAGAATTAGAGACATTTGTCGAACAGCATCAATAACTGCTCTATTTCCTGTCAGTCCTTACAGCCTGCATGTGGGTCTGCCCCAGGACCCAGGGATTGAACACCTGACTCAATGCTGCTTCAGTCAGCTCAACACATTCCTTTGATCACAGGGATTGGTTTAGGGATGGGCACACGACCCAGTAAAATGTAGTGGACATTTTCTGCAGATGCTAGGGTGTAGGAAGATGTTTCAGTAGCCGTTTTGTGACAGTGAGGCATGAGGCTGATAGAGAATGGAGCCAACAGGAAGTAAGTGGAGACTGAGAAATAGAAAATAAATTCCCAATGCCATTGACTAGGCCCTGAAGATGGCCATACCATCCTCTGGGATTTTAATAGCTTCAGTGTAAATACATACTTTCCTCCTTTTTGGTTAAGTCTGTTGTATTTTCTGTTTCTTGCAACAGAGAGCACGCTGATTGATATTGTCCTGAAGAAGGTTTTGTGGAAGGACATTATGGTAAATTCCTTTTATTGTTATGGGTTAAGTTACAGTACCTCATACATCACAAAATTGTGGTACAATTTAATTGATTTTCAAACCAGATATCTTTTTTGATTTCTAGTTTAATTCTCTTTCTAGGGCCTTCACAAAATTAAGTATTGGAACACTTGTTGGTATAGGCTCTCCCCAGAATATGTCCCTTGACATGCAATTCTCTTTTTGGAGGTTTTTTCGAGCTTGACATTGTTATTCACTGAGACAGTGAGTGAGGTATTAATTAATGGCTAGTTTTGCTGCAGTGGTTCAGCATGACTTTCTAAAAGGTGCAAGGTAATTGATTGTCTTTTCCCCTGCAGTTGATTTTGCTTGCAAATGACAAATCATACTGTTTGCTGGACGATCTATTAATTGGTCATGTGATGATGGTGGTGGTGATGACAGATGAGAATGTAGTGCCTCACTGTCTAATAGGATTCCACCTTTTAATATCTACAGTTGTTTATTCCTCAGTTACAGGTGGGTGAAAATAAAAATGGACTCATAGATAGGTATCCCATGACTTTGGCTGAGTTCAGAGGCAAAGTGAAAAAGCCACTCTGGACTGAGAAATCACCTGAATAATCAAGATGAGGCCCCAATCCACTTGTCATACTGTGTCAGTTAGAGATTCTTTTTCTTTTATTTTTTCTTTTTTTTTTTTGAGATGGAGTCTCACTCTGTCACCCAGGCTGGAGTACGGTGGCACAATCTCAGCTCACTGCAACCCCACCCACTGGGTTCAAGCGATTCTTCTGCCTCAGCCTCCTGAGTAGCTGGGACTACAGGTATGTGCCACCATGCCCAGCTAATTTTTTGTATTTTTAGTGGAGATGGGGTTTCACCATGTTGGCCAGGCTGGTCTCGAACTCCAGACCTCGTGATCTGCCTGCCTCAGCTTCCCAAAGTGCTGGGATTACAGACATGAGCCACCGCGCCTGGCCGAGATTATTTTTCAAGTACATGTAATAAACACGAGATTCCAGTGGCTTAGGCAAGTAGAGGGGCAATATGGCGGTTCTGCAATGTCACCAGGGACTCGAGCACCTTCTAGCCTGTGGCTCTGTCATTCTTAGCTTATGGGATATTTCAGGCAGGTGTATTTAGGTGTAACTCATATACGAAAATAATCACTCTTTTTAGAGTACAGCTCCATGAGTTTTGACACACACATAGTCATGTAACCACTACCATAACAAGACACAAAATTTGTCCAACACTCCAAAAAATTTCCCAAAGGAAGTATTTAATTTTTTGGTGTTGTTATTATACATGGTAATTAAAAATTACATTTTAGATATTTAACATCATATGTAAAATGATATTTAAAATAGCATTTAAAAATTTAAATTCCCAATCATCCATTGCTATTGTATCAAAGCAAATTAATTTTTTCATGTTGAACATGTTTCTGTGACCTTGCTAAACTCACTTATTAGTTCTAGTAATTTACTTATTATAAAGTTCACTCATTTAAAGTGTACAGTTCAGTGTTTCTTAGTGTGTTGACAGTCACGTAAAAACCATCATAATCTAATTTTAGAACATTTTATCACCCAAATAGTTATCTTTCTTTCATTTTGACTTCTAGTTCAATTCCATTATGATTAAGAGGACATACTTTATAGAATTTCAAAATTTCATATTTGCTGAGGTTCATTTTATGGCCCAGAGTATGGTCTAATCGGTGTATATTTTATGTGCACTGAAAAAGGACGTCATTTCTCTGTTGTGGGACGGAGTGTTCTATAAATGTCATTAAGCCAAGTAAGTTGATAATGTTAGTCAGGTCTTCTGTATCCTTACTGATTTTCTATCTACTTATTTTATTGATTACTGAGAGAGGAGTCTCTAAATATAACTGGATTTGTCCATTTCTCCTTTCAGCTATAGTGGCTTTTGACATGTATTTGTGGTTCTTTTGTTAGAGAGATACCTACCGAGGATTGCTATGTGTTGTTGGTGAATTCACCCCTTTATCCTTAAGTAATGACCCTCTTTATCCCTAATGGTCTCTCTTGTTCTGACGTCTACTTTTTCCACTCCAGGCAGCCACTCCAGTTTTCTTTTATTTGGTGTTTCATGGTATATCTTTTCACTCTGCTTTTACTTTTAACCTCACTAAGTATTTATATTTAAAATGTGTTTCTTGTAGATAGAAGATAGTTGGGTCTTTTTGTTTTATCCAGGGAATCTCTATCTTCTCTTTGGTGTATTCAGATCATTAAAGCTCAGTGCAATGATTGATATGATTGGAATAAAATTGGACATCTTTGACAGTTATTTTCTATTTGTTCCATCTGTCCTTTGTTCTCTCCTTCCTTCTTTCTCCATCTGCTTTTGGATTCATTCAGAATGTATGATTCCTTTTCATGTATATTATTGGCTTATTATTTATCCCTCTATAACATTTTCTCCCAGGGGTTGTCCTAAGGCTTACCAAATGTTTTTTTCCCACCCCCTGTGGTTGTCATAGAATCTATCTCTTCAAATTACCTTCCAATAATATTATACCACTCCATGTATTGTGTGAGCACCTCAGGACAGGGTGCTCCTACTTCCTCCCTCCCACATTTTATTACATTTAGTCATAAATTTTACTTTTACAAATGCTATCAACCCACAGCACCTTCTACTCTTTTGTCATTAGACAGCCAATTTTTTCTTTCTATGGCAACTGAAAATAAGAAAAACACCTTTTATACTTACTTCAAATTTAATCATTTCTGAGTGTCTTCATTTCTTTGTGTAGATCCAAGTTTCTGTGTGGTGTCATAGTGCTCTGTCTAAAGAGCTTCTTTCACATTTCTTGTAGTTCTGGTTTCTGATAATAAATTCTGTCACTTTCTGTTTGAAAAATAGCTTATATCTCTTTCTTTTTTGAGATTTAATTTACACACAATAAAGTTCATTTTTAAGTGTAAAATTCAGTGGTTTTGCGTATATTCACAAGGTTGTGCAACCATCATCACTATTTAATTTCAGAACATTTTCATCAACCCCCAAAGGAAGCTTGTATCCAGTAGCAGTCACTCCCCTCTTCCCCCATTCCCAGACTTGTCATTCATTTCTGAAAGATATTCTTACTGGATATAGAATTCTGGGTTGACAGGGCCCTCCTCATCCTCCTGACCCCACAGCACTTTAGATACTTCATGACATCATCCTTTGGCTTACATAGTTATTGATAAGAAGTCTACTGTAATTCTGATTTTTGCTTCTCTGTACACAGTGTATATTTTTCCTTTTGCTGCCTTCATGATTTTGCTTTTATATTTGATTTTTGGCAGTGTGATGATAATGTGTCTAAATGTTTCTAGGGGTGTGTGTGTTTGATATTTATCTTGCTTGGGATTGTCTGAGCTTCTTGGGTCTGTAATTGAATATCTTTCTTTCTTTCTTTTTAGATTCTTAGACTTTATGTCTTCAAACTTTTTTCTGTCTTATTTTCTCACGTCTACATCTACAGTTTCAGTTACACATATGTTAGATTATTTGCTATTGTGACATTGCTCTTTCATGCTCTGATTTTAAAAATATATATATTTTCTTTTTCACTTTGTGTTTCAGTTTAGATAATTTTAATTGACCTATCACAATGTTAATGGATTCTTTCCTTGCCTGTGTGGAGTGTACTGATGAACTCAGAGAAGGAATGTTTTATCTGTTATCTACCTTTTTTTTAGTGATAGCATTTCCATTTCCTTGCCTGTGTGAAGTGTACTGATGAACCCAGAGAAGGAATGTTTCATCTGTTATCTGCTTTTTTTTAGTGATAGCATTTCCATTTGACTCCTTCATATAATTTCCATCTCTCTGCAGAAATTCTCCATTTGTTCATCAGTGTTGTCATCATTTTTCCAGTAAAACATTTAACATATTAATCATAGTTGTTTAAAACGGTCTGTCTTCTAGTTTTGATTGCTTTGTTTCTTGGCAGTGGATTGTTTTTTCTTTCTCTTCTGTGTGTGTCATAATTTTAGAATGAGTGCTGGACATCACACATAGGACAGTGGAGACTAAGATAAATAATATTTATGCCAGGAAATGGAGAAAAGTCTTCTCTGCTAGGTCATTAATGCGTGTGTGTCCTTGCGTGTGTGTGTGTCCTTGCATGTGTGTGTGTGTGTGTGTGCAGATGTGTGTGTTTATGTGGATGTGTGTAAGGTATGTGTGTTGGTGTGTTTATGTGCATGTGCATAAGGTATGTGTGTTGGTGTGTATATGTGCGTGTGTGTGATGTGTGTGTTAAGTCAATCAGGCGAGTTGAGCTGGGTTTGGGTTCTGTTGCTATGGTTGCCTTCAGTCCACTGGTAGCTTCACATTCCTCTGGCAGAATCTTGCGCTTTGGGTGGGGTTTGGTTTGGCAGAAGATTTTTCTCAGTGTTTCTGCTCTACTTTCAGTTTTAAGTGTTTCTTGTGTGTCAGAATGTCAGAGCGGCTCTCTTCTGGCTCCTGCCCTCTCAATCCTAGAACGCTGGATCTTGCAAGCCTGGGCATGGGGAATAGAGAAGGTTCTGAGGCCCAGCCTCAGTCTTAGGTGGACTTTGTGTCTCTGTGTCTCGAGATGGATTTTCTTGGTGGCCCTGCCCCTCTCCCATTTGAAGTAGATCTTTGATGATCTGGGCCCAGGAGAGTTTCTGCCCCTGCCCTGGGAATAGAGGGTAGTTTCTCCCCACTGCATCCCAGAGGTTCTTCCCTGTGCCCTGCGGTTGGCAGGGCTGGCTGTCCTTCCCCCAGCAGCACAAGGACTTTGTTCCTTGGGGAGAAAGGTCCAGGCAGGGCTTCGTGCCCTTGCACAGTGGTGGCCACTCACTTCTCCAGCTGTGCAGAGTGGTTCTCTCCAGCCTCCTGCCTGCCCCCAGTCCTTCTTCTGTACCTGCTGGGCATCCAGGGAGAAGAGGCCGAGATGGGAACAAACTTCCTCGGTGTGCAGCTGCCAGCAGTCTATGCTCTCACTCCAGCCTACACCAGCCTTTAGAAATCCATCAAAAGCTTTTGCTGAATGCTTCTTACCTGTTGAGCTCATGCTCTGCCACCTGCGAGATGACGCTCATGTCCCATTTCTCCTTAGACCTATCTTCCCCTAGATTTTGGGCAGGGTGATTTCCTTGAACCTCAGCTCTCTGATGGGTTCAAGAAAAGTTAAGATTTTGTAGATTACCTGGCTTTTTCTCATGATGGGAGTGATGTTCTTTCCAGCCTTTTATATCCCAGGAGGAAAAGCTTGTGGTTTTCATTCTCATGGTTGAGGACAGCTGCTCCACCTCAGCTTAGCATTTCCACATTCCAGCCAGAAAGGTGAAGGTCAGAAGCCTTCACGAAGAGCAAAGGTCAAAAGGAGTTTGCCTTTTCAAAATGTCTTCTCAGAAGCCTATTCAAGAGACTTCTGCCTGTCTCTCATTGCATGTAGGTCACATGGCCACCCCTAACTGAAAGGGAAGTAACCTTTTTACCTGTGCATATTGGCACCCAAATATATTTGCAATTCTTCATACAGAGAAAGAAGAGAACAGATTTGGGTAGTCAATTAGCAATGTCCTCTGTGCATATTCTTGCTGAAAACATTCCTTACCAACTAAGCAGTTTCTTACACTTTCATCCTTGCTCTCATTGCCCTTGAAAACTGGATAAAAGCTGTCGACCTTCTCCCCCCCCAAAATTCACATATGCAGATTCAAAATGTGCACGTGGGCCGGGCACGGTGGCTCACGCCTGTAATCCTAGCACTTTGGAAGGCTGAGGTGGGCGGATCACCTGAGGTCAGGAGTTCGAGACCAGCCTGGCAAATATGGTGAAACCCCACCTCTACTAAAAATACAAAAAATTAGCCAGGCATGGTGGTGGGTGCCTGTAATCCCAGCTACTTGGGAGGTTGAGGCAGGAGAATCGCTTGAGCTCTGGAGGTGGAGGTTGCAGTGAGCGGAGATCATGCCACTGCACTCCAGCCTGGGTGACAGTGTGAGACTCTGTCTCCAAAAAAAAAAAAAAAGTGCTTGTGATCCAGAGCATTTCCTGATCCCTGAAGTCTATCCGTGAATGCCTTTGGGATCCTTGGTGATACAGGAGCTAAAAAGAAATGATTTAGGCGGTTAGTGAGGGTACGGGAGTCCTTGGTAAGGTTTCCTTTTAATAAGAAAGCAGCCTCCAAGTCATTTCTTTTCTAACAAAAAGCATCCTGAAAAATCGAGCTGTCAGTGCAGATAAGAAAGCCTGAAGCCTGCATAGGTGAATGCTGGCAGCTGTGCCAATAGAAAAGGGAAACCCGGAAGCCAGGTATGTTCAACATGGAGGTTCCTGCTTCCCTTTTCTTTGTCGCCATGTGTGCGGGCATCACGGTGCCAGCCAGGTAAAGACCCCATTTGCATAATAAAAGATTAGAGTGGGATAGCCAGCCTCTTCCGGGCTATGTAAATGACACATCTGGTCCAACCAATCCACTACGCCCTATGTAAATCAACACCGCCTCCTCAAGCTCGTCTATAAAACCAAACACATCTTACCCCACACCCGGAAACCCGCTGGGTCCCCCTTCCTTTACACAAGGAAGCGCTCTTCTTTCTTTCGCCTATTAAACTTTCTGCTCTTAAACCTACTCCTTGTGTGTCTTTGATTTCCTTAGCAGGAGACAACAAACCCCGGGGATTTCCCCAGACAAACGACGCTGCTTCATTGGGACTAACCTACGCGAGTGTCTCATTTTTGGTTCTCCGAGAGCAGAGCCCAGTGCCAACACTCACGTGTGAGCAGTGCTTTAGAGTGTGAGTCCAGGGGGCCAAAGTGGGGGATGGGGGCAACAGACACAGAAGTGGGGAAGCGGCAATGCAGGGAAATACTACTGTGTTGCAACCGCGATGGTTGGAGGGAGAAAAGCGGGTTTGTCCACTGGATCCTGCACTTCATGGGCTCGAGTCCCTCATGTTTCTGGGTGCTTATGCCTGAGGCTGCAGGGCTTCCCTGGGCCTCCCATCTGCTGAGTTAGAGACCCCAGGGTGGAGCACGCTCTGGCTTCTGAGGGCATCACCATCAGGAGCAAAGCTGGTGGAAGCCAGTGTGGAGCTGATCATCCTACTGGTAGGTGGATAAGAAGTAGAGCAGAGAAGATTTAAAGAGGTGAATGAAAGGGGCCCCGTACACAGGCCCTCTTGATTATGTTGTTGATACTCTCCAGCCTCAGCCCCTGCCACTTTCCCTACTTGTGCCTACTCTTCATTGAATGTATAATTAATTGTGTTTTCTCAAATCTGTGTCACTGACCAGGACTCTTAATGACCAGGGACAGAAACCAAGCTCAAACTTGCTTGAGCCTAACATAAATTTCTCGGTGCCTGTCAGGGAATGCTGGCTTTAGGTCTTGTAGGACCCAAGGGCTTAGCTGACAGCATCAGGTTTTCTCTTGACCTTCTCCAAGGGTAGGCGGCTAGAGTCTCTATGTTTGCTTGTTATCTTCAGCTCTGTGTAATTCTTTTCTTTGTTGTGGGAAAAATGGGCATCACTAGCCTTGATTGAAGACCATTCTGGATTTGCAACTGCAGTGGCGGAGGGAGTCTTTTCTTTCCTATGCTCAATCTATTGATCCCGGGGAAGACACTGATTGGTTCTGAGTGGGTCACATGTACACCTTTGGGCCCTTCACAGTGCCTGTGGTATGGAGGAGCTGCAAGTGTTCCCACTGGGTGACAAGTCCCCCGCAACACCTGAAGCTTCTGACAGTCCCATCTGAGCTCACAGGTCGGTGGAGGAAACGTCCTTCAAAAGGAAAGCCAACAGGACCCGGAGGGGAGGCCAGGCCGGTAGAAACAACACACACCCACGGTCCATGGCATGCTGCATCGGAGCTTTAGCCCATTCCATAGCTTCTTTCAGAATGTCCCATCCCTTAACCACTCAGAGAAAGAATTCCCGAACTCCTTCACGTGACTTCCTCAGTGAATTCAACCCCAGGCTTCTAACACCGTTCATTTCCATGTACGTTGCGTGCTGCACACCCCTCCTAGCACACTGCTTACGAACTGCTGCTCCGCCTTCCTTATCTACACAGGAGTAAACGTGACGGACACACAACTCTTGCTGCCTCTCACAAATATGCCGGCGTATGGGAGGGTCTGAGCTAGAGGGAGGTGCACCTTGGAGTGGTGTGAATCAGGCATCAGGAACTCCTGTGCTCACAGCTTGTCCAGCTCTCCCTCAGCATTTGGGCCACTCCACAGAATTCTTTGTTCAGGCCCGATCTGTCCTCCTGGGACATCTGAGCTGCTCAGCACCAGGAAACACGCTCTGTTGTGCACAGGGCATCAGCTTTGCAAATAATCCAGTTACGTTCCCATTGGCAGCTGGTGTCACACTTTATGTCCCTGTAAAATTTTGATTGGAGCCTAATCACAATGTAAGGTCTCATTTTTAATGTTTAATTAGCATCCTCCTGGTAAAGTCTGATATATTTTACCAAAGCGTAGCAATGTTTTTCATTCCTTAAGTAAAGCACACAGGCACGTGGCCCAGAACTATGACTTGAATGTTGAATGTGAGGCTGCCTGCCGGGCACTCCCCACCCAAGCATAGAAAGAAAAGAAAATCGGGCCAGGCGTGGTGGCTCTCACCTGTAATCCCAGCACTTTGGGAGGCTGAGGTGGGTGGATCACGAGGTCAGGAGTTCGAGACCAGCCTGGCCAACATGGTGAAACTCCACCTCTACTAAAAATACAAAAAAATTAGCCGGGCGTGGTGGCGGGTGCCTGTAATCCTAGCTACTCAGGAGGCTGAGGCAGGAGAATTGCTTGAACCTGGGAGTTCAGTGAGGTTGCGGTGAGCTGAGATCGTGCCACTGCACTCCAGCCTGGGCAACAGAATGAGACTCCATCTCAAAATAAAGAAAGAAATACAATAAAATCTTGGGTTCCTTGAAGGGGAATTCCAGCCACCTAGCTAGCCCTGAGAAATGTATGAGCAACTTGAGAAGCAAGAAGGTAATAGTGGCGAGAAAAAATAGTCAAGAGAGTTAGAGTCAGGAATTCATTGCTTCCCTATAGAAACTAAAGACAACATCGTAACAAACGACCCGGAGTTGTTTTTCAGAACCTGGACCCCCACCAAATGGATCTGTTGACTTACAGACCTCAGATATGGGGGAGCGGAGAGCTGAACTCCACCACCGTTCTTGGTTCTTTGTTTTTTGAGACAGAGTCTCACTCTGTTGCCCAGGCTGGAGTGCAGTGGCTCAATCTCAGCTCACTGCAACCTCTGCCTCCTGGGTTCAAGTGATTCTCTTGCCTCAGCCTCCCGAGTAGCCTCCCGAGTACAGGTATGTGCCACCACACCCGGCTAATTTTTGTATTTTTAGTAGAGATGGGGTTTTGCCATGTTGGCCAGGCTGGTCTCGAACCCCTGACCTCAGGTGATCCACATGCCTCGGCCTCCCAAATTGTTGGGATCCACCCCTCTGGGCCCACCACTGTTCTTTGTTCTAAATTTCTTCCTGAGGGGCCTGGAGGAGGTCATGCCCACAGGCCAGAGCTAACATTCTTTTTTGTTGATCTCAAATTTTTTGACAAAGCCTTGCCTTCTTAACCAATCACAAATCAGAAAACCTCTGAATCTACCTATCCGACCTATGGGCCTCCAGTTCCAGATGTCCTAGCTTTTTGGGTCAAACCAATGTGCAGCCTGCAGGTATTATTCATGTGGCACTTAGCCTGTAACCTCTGCCTCTCCACCTTGAAAAACCCTCCCCCATCAGCCATCGGGGAGTTCAGGTCTGAAGTGTGAGCTGCCAGGTTCTGCTCACCTGGCGCCCTGCTCCCTGCTCTAAATGCCTCACTCCCTCTCGCTGCAATCCCGACGTCCATGTTTGGCTTTGCTGCGGGAGGGCAGAGCCAGGCTGGGTTCGGTGACAAATGCTGAGTACTCACCAAGTACCAAGCCCTGTTCTCGGGGCTGGGGTACAGAGCAAACAAGCAGAAAGAAGTTCTCTGCTCTCATGGGGCCTACGCCTCAGTGGGGAGAGACTGACAATAAATGAAATAAACGTCTAAGATATGAAGTACATTGGATCGTGGTTAGTGGGATCCAGAAAATACAGCAGGGGAGGGCTTTAGGGAGAGGGAGACCTGCTGTCAAGGTGATGTTTGGAACCGAACACCCCGACGTTTGGGTGCCGAACACCCCGACATTTGGATGCCGAACACCCCGACGTTTGGATGATGGAATGAGACGCACAGAGATATCAGAGGTGCTTGGTTCCAGGCCCACGGACCACTCAAGGCCCTGTCTCAAATCTCCAGGCTTTAGGGCACGCTGCTTTACACGGAGGCAGGCTCTTCATCTGGGCCTCTGAACAAGGCCTGAGACAGGATGCAGGTAAATAGCACGAGGCACGAGACTGTAGTCCGGGATGGAGAGTCGGAGTGAGTCTGTGGATGAGTGCAGATGCCTGCAGGGCAAGCTCTGCTGAATTGCTTTTCTATCTAGTTTTTATTACAGTCATTGAATCGGCGTGTCTCCCGTTATCTGATGACAGTTTTATGATTAAAAGAAACCATGCTGGCTTTGTTCAGTCATGGAGATGGGAAAGGTCCGCATATTCAGCAATCTGTTGAATTCTTCCAGGTTAAAACTGGGGCTGAGAAAAACCTGTAACTGCCTGTCCCTCCCTTCACCTCTTCCAGCGAGAGGCAGTGGGGAACTGGAGAGCTGATGAAATGGCAGAGATAAAGGTTGTAAATTAGTTTCCCCTGAAGCCGACCAGCCTGAGCAACAGGATAAAGGTCGTTATTACAGACAGCCCCGGGCCTTTGGAGTTCACAGTTTCTCCAGTGCTAGGAGATGGAACTCTCTGGAACCCTTCTCCAGCTCCACAGAGAGGCTCAGGCTATCAGAGGATCTGAGCGGTTGTAGGCTGCAGGCACAAGTTAAAAATAATCACCTAACGTTTTGACAGCACTTTCTTTTTTTCTATCCCACAGAGATTGGAAGTCATTTTCTTATCCTCTTTAGGAAGTATGTTGGATTCAGGATTCTTAATTCCCATTTAAAGTCAGGACAATTGAGATAACTGTATCAGCTAACATTTACTGGGTGTTATGTTATACTTGCTAATAATAATCATAGCTAACATTTACTGAGTGATAATTTTTCTTAATAAAAAATAGCAGCATTTATTGAGTGCCACATATTTTCCAAGTACTGCCTGCAGAGCCTTGGATCTGTCCTCTGATTTATTGTTACAGCCCCGAGGACGAGGAACTATTAACCCCCATTTTGTGGATGAGGAATTCGAAAACAAAGAGATCAAGTAATTTGCCTAGGAGCACAGCTGGTGAATGTTGGAGAAAGTATGAAGCGGTAAATATTACTTAAATCACATAGCAAATATAGCTGTGACTGCAGTTATAGGGTGTGTGTCTCTGTGTGTACACGTGTATTTGGAGTAGATCGGATAAACTTTGGTCTTGGGTAAACTGAGGCATGTCTGGCGAAGGGGCTGACTCTTTTCTATCACATTGAGAACATCTTCCTGGTGCTGGGGTGGGGGGATATGCAGTGTGGTATAATTGCACGGCGTACCTTGTGATTAATTCCGTAGCTTTCACTGACGTCTGAAAGGATTAGAGAGAAAAATGTGGTCAACGCTTAATATGGAGGGCACAGTGGGTGTGACGGTTTTTCTTTTCCATCCCTCTGTCAACTTCATTCTTTTTTGGGGGCAAACAAGACTCAGATCTAAACAGAGTTTATGGTTTGTTTTGCATTTTGTATTTATTAATATTTATGCTGACTTTGAAAGTGCTGACCAGAAGGCATCAGTAACACACACACGCGCACACACACACACACACACACACACACACCACATACCATGTCTGTTTGGTTTGATTCTGAGCCTGAGATCCTGAAAATATTTCAGCTGTTGTTAAGAGGCTGGAGTTAGGACCCAGGAAGGACACAGCAGTGGGGATATAAATAGAGAAGGAGAACAGAACAAAGTTTGAGGAGAGAGACTTACATCACTCACTCCCCCTCCACCCAGAGAGCAGGACGGAGGTGTGAACTTGAGCCAGACCAGAAGGAGCTCGAGAGCGGCCGCAGGACAAGCCTGAGGAGCAGGCGGGTGCTCCAGGGAAAAACCACGCACAAAACCTTCTTCAGAGAAAAGGGAAGCTCCAAACCTGACTGAGACAAACGGAGGCTCTTGAAATAAAAAGAAAATACCGCAGGACAAACAGCCTCCCGTCCCCAAGCACAGGTCGCAGCCACAGTGGTGACCTGGGATTGCTTTCCCAGGACTGCGAGTCGGGTCTGGGTTTCTCCTCCACAGCTGCTCTGGTCATCGCAACGTGTTTATTGATCACTGAAGCATCTCAAGTTTTGAGACAAGGAAGAAACACCCATTAGGTCTCCAAGACAGCTGCGTTTCACAAACTTTAAGGAGACAGAACTTTTTCTCCCCTGGAACCTGTGAAAATGTCCCTTTCCCAAGGAAGTGAAGGTTAAGAGGTCCCGTTCTCACAGACCCTCAGGAATTTCTCTTGGCTCCGAGCTTTGACTTCCGAGAGAGCCATGGAAAAGCTGCTGCGGCTGTGCCGCTGGTACTCCTGGCTGCTGCTATTTTATTACAGCTTTCAGGTGATGTCCCAAAGTGGCCAGGGTGGCGACGGGCTTGGTTTCTCCGGAGGCTTTCCCTGAGCGTGTCTCACACTGTGGTCTTTTGTGTGCAGGTGCGTGGCGTCTACTCCAGATCGCAGGACCATCCAGGTAAGAGTGTTTCCTTCTCACTCTGAGCTCCGCCCTCCCCCCGCCTAGTGCAGGTATCCCAGGAACAGCCCACTTGTTCATCTCTGAGGCATCGGCGAATGGCCCTTGTTGGGCTCCTGGTCCCCGACCTCACTGCCTCACCACACACTCTGACCCTGGGCAGCTCCGCTACCCCTCACTGGCTGAGCGGTGGACGGAGAAGCGGTTCTGGGCCCCTTGAGCTGGGTCATATGAGACATTGTGATTAAGGAAATATGATCTCCTTCACTTGAATGTCTTCTGTCTCTTTCTTTCTCTCTTTCTTTCTTTCTTTCTTTCTTTCTTTCTTTCTTTCTTTCTTTCTTTCTTTCTTTCTTTCTCTCTCTCTTTCTTTCTTTCTCTCTTTCTTTCTCTCTTTCTTCCTTTTTTTTTTTTTTCTCTTTTTGAGTTGGAGTCTTGCTCTGTTGCCCAGGCTGGAGTGCAGTGTCCCCAACCTCTGCCTCCCGGGTTCAAGCAATTCTCCTGCCTCAGCCTCCTGAGTAGCTGGGATCACAGGTGTGCACCACTACACCCAGCTATTTTTTTTTTGTATTTTTGGTAGAGACAGGGTTTCACCATGTTGGCCAGGCTGGTCTCGAACTCCTGATTTCAGGTGATCTACCCGCCTTGGCCTCCCAGAGTGCTGGGATTACAGATGTGAGCCACCACGCCCATCTCACATCTTCAGGGCAGATTCACTGGCGGGGACTTGGAGCTCTGGCCCATAGCAGGGTCTCGGGACCTCCAGCTTCACAGTGCTGACCAGCTTATCCTGGAGCAGCCCATGAGTGGGACTCAGGATAGACGGCCACCCTTGTTCCAGCCCCAGAGCCACATTCCTTTGGCCACTGTGACACCCAACCAGGAAGCATCAGGATGGGGCTTCTCTCGGGAAGACAGGGAGGCACACACCCTTTGCTGTTAAGAGTGTGGGCACACGTTCCGGTCAGCCAGGGGCAGGGATGGGAAGATGAGGCTTTCTGGGAGCAGCGGGCAGTCACTGGGCTGTTGCTCCCTGCTGGAGGTTGCAGGAGGTGGGGAGGAGACCCTGCTAGTGACTGAACCTCTTCTGGGAAGCCTGTTGTGAGTACAGCCTCTGCCCCAGCCCCACCAGATCTTGACTGGGCACCCCCCTGAGTGCTATTGTATGGCCCTGCCTGTCTCTGATGGGAAATCAGCCTTTTTAAAAAAATTATTTTTGTTTTTATTTTTTGAGACAAAGTCTCATGCTGTCACCCAGGCTAGAGTTGAGTGGTGAGATCTCAGTCTCGGCTCTCTGCTACCTCTGCCTCCCGGGTTCAAGCGATTCTTGTGCCTCAGCCTCCCAAGCAGCTGGGATTACAGGCCCGCGCCACCACACCCGGCTAATTTTTGTATTTTTGGTAGACACAAGGTTTTGCCATGTTGGCCAGGCTGGTCTCGATCTCCCGACCTTGGGTGATCCAACCACCTCGGCCTCCCAAAATGTTGGGATTACAGATGTGAGCCACTGCGCCTGGCTGGGAACCAGCCTTTAATGATCAACCACAAATGGACTCAGGCCAGCACTGTGGGCAGGTCCCAGGGCGATGCCCAGGCCTCCAGGGAGAGCACCTTTCCTGGGTGGAGCACCAGGAGCCTGCTGGGGTCCAGGGGCTGTGCCTTCAGCCTCTGTCTCCTTTCTGGCTGCCCGGCAGCCCCAAGCCAGGATGTTCCAGCCATCGTCGCCTCGCCACCACCTCCATGCACCAACTCGGGGGTGGGGACGCTGCCACTTCTCTTTCATCCACATGCATAGGGAACTCCTTTTAAAAAGGTGTAGAAGCTGTGAGTTTCCACACATTCCCCTCTCCTCAGCCAAATCGCTGAATGAAACAAGGGCTCCTGTGGCTTGGGAATGAATAAACATGCCCAGCGCTGCGTTAAAGAGAGGACGTGTCCACCTTGGACACCTTGCTTCTTGTGAATGCAGGCCTCCGGGCTTGGGCTGGGCTCCAGTAGGGGAGAGGACTGAGAGGAGGGGAGAGGTAGCCTCTCGAACTGCAGGGCGGTCAGGCAGAGCTGCGCACCCGGCTCCTGCAGCAGGCAGGTGGCCCCCGAGGCCCCAGCATGGCCCTCACTGCTGCTCAGTGTTGGAGAAAAGCTGTGCGGGTTCTCCCCGGACTTCTGCTTATGATACAGAGCCCACATGCATCCTCACACATGTACATGTGTCCACATGCCCCCATGCCACATGTCTACATGTGTCAACATATGCCCACATGCACCAACACAAATCACACACATCCACGCATGGTGACACATATGCATACACACACACCAGATGTCTACATGTGTCAACATATGGCCACATGTGCCAACACACATCACATGTCCACACACATCCCTACACATCAAACATGTTGACACATGCATACACATGCAAAAGCATCCACACATATGCACTCATCTGCATGCATCATGTGTCTACATGCATCCACACGAGTGTCCACACAATTCACATGTGTAGACACACATGCACACATATACACATCCATGCACACACCCACACCCACATGTGCCAACACATATCTACATGCATCAACATACATCTATTTACACATGTTCACACATGTCCACACATATCCACGTGTCTACATACATGACCACACACAGTCACAGACTACACACATCCACATGCATCCACACACATCCATACATTTCTACACACATGCATACACATGTGCACACATTCACACAAGTCCATGTGTCTACACACATCTGCACGTGCTTGCACATCTCTACACACATGCACATACATACACACATACTCACACACGTACACCCCACACATGTCCACACACACTCATATGCATGCACGTGTCCACACACATCTTCACATACACGTATGCACACACATACACCCTCACACATTCACACACATCCCACATCCACACACATGTACACCCATTTACACAGCTCACATATCCACACACGTACACATATGTACACACATGTACACACACATGCACACATGCACTTGCATTCTTGTACCTAAACTTGAAGGAGCAGTTTGAACTCAGTCTTTGTTCCATATAGAAGCTTTGTTCTTCCAAGTCTGGATTTAGGGATGAAGGCACTGTCTTAGAGAAACGATGGCCATGCTGATGACAGTAGAAAGGGATGGAAGGGCGTGGTGACCCGGCGTCTGTGTGGGAAAGCACGGTGAAGGTGGCCATGCCTCCTGAGCTCTTGAAACCAGAAGGTTTCTCTCTTCTCAGCTTTCCAGGTTCTAGCAGTCCCTCTTTTTCTCCTCGTCCTTCCTCGTCCTCCTCTCACTGCAAATTGTTTTTGACCTTTTCCTCTTTTCTCTTCCTTCCTCCTCCTTTTTAGAATAATGGTGAAGGTGAACACATTTGCTGAATGCTTAGGTGTCCTCCATGAACAAAACATCCTGCTGCCTGCCTTCCTTCCCTTCCTTCTCTCCCCTTCCTCCTCACTGTTCCCCTCCTCCCCTCCTCCCCTTCTCCTGCCTTCTCTCTCACTTTGTTTCCTATCTCATTTTCTTTTTTCCATTTTCCTCCCTCATTTCCTTCCCTCCCTCCCCCTCTCCCTCCATCCTATCCAATCCTTTCTTTTTTTTGAGACAGACTCTTGCTCTGTTGCCCAGGCTGGAATGCAATGGCGTGATCTCAGCTCACTGCAACCTCCGTCCGCTGGGTTCCAGTGATTCTCCTACCTCAGTCTCCCGAGTAGCTGGGATTACAGGCACCCGCCACCAAGGCTGGCTAATTTTTGTATTTTTAGTAGAGACGGGGTTTCACCATGTTGGCCAGGCTGGTCTCAAACTCCTGACCTCAGGTGATCCGCCTGCCTCGGCCCCCCAAAGTGCTGGGATTACAGGCGTGAGCCAACACACACAGCCCCAGTCCTTTCTTTTTGTCTTCTCTTCCCACATCTCAGACTCTGCTCACCTCGTTTCCTGCTGAAAAGCCCCATCCCTGGCTGTCTGTGTGAACCAGAATCTAGGGGTCTCCTTCATGTTCCAGCTTCCATCCTTGAGGCTCGCCTGCCCCCGGGGAGCTCTGGTAGAGGAAGCCTGGCCCTGGCGTGTCTCCTCAGGAGCGCTCATGATGGGCACGGGCGCCACAAACACACCAACAGAAACAACCTGTTTCCATCGCAAGAGAACAGCTTCTTAACATGTAGCATTTCATCATTCTCAGTAAACTATCGCAAGAACAAAAAACCAAACACCGCATATTCTCACTCATAGGTGGGAATTGAACAATGAGAACACATGGACACAGGAAGGGGAACATCACACTTCGGGGACTGTTGTGGGGTGGGGGGAGCGGGGAGGGATAGCACTGGGAGATGTACCTGATGCTAGATGACGAGTTAGTGGGTGCAGCGCA
Organism: Pongo pygmaeus; assembly: GCF_028885625.2. Classification (NCBI taxonomy): domain Eukaryota; kingdom Metazoa; phylum Chordata; class Mammalia; order Primates; family Hominidae; genus Pongo; species Pongo pygmaeus. The sequence goes on from NC_072383.2 coordinate 129,825,815, forward strand.
CCAGCATGGTACATGTATACATATGTAACTTACCTGCACATTGCGCACACGTACCGTAAAACCTAAAGTATAATAATAATAATAATTTTAAAAAAATAAAATGAAAAAAAAGAAAATTTCAGTTATACAGGAGAAATAAGTTCTGGAGGTCTATTGTACAGCATGGTGACTATAATTAATAATAATGTATAATATACTTAAAAATTGTTAAGAGAGTAGATTTCAAATGTTTTTATCACAAATAAGTATGTGAAATGATGGATATGTTAACTTGATTTAATCATTCTACAAGGTAGATATATATCAAAACATCAAGATGTATGCCATAAATATATACATTTTTGCATTTGTCAACTTAAAAAATGAACCAAACTAAAATAAAACGTGCTTATTAAACCATCAAATAAAAAAAAAAAGAGTGCTAAACAGCTATGAAAACCGGCCAGTTTGTCTGCACATTGGGCCTTTCAATGATTTTACATCATCCTCGCAAGAGCCCTGTGGTTGTGTCATGCCCTCGCACCGCAGGTGGAGAAGCGTGTCTTTCAGACAGACCAAGCGATTTGCTCAAGCTCACAGGGCTCAGAAGACACAGTATTAAGCCCAAGAAGCTCACAGCATGAGGAGAATTAGGGCAGACAGACACAGACAGAGATTCTTGGAAAACAGCAGTCGAGTGGTCAGTACCGGGACATAGGTTCGCTCAGGTGCTAGGGGAGCCTTAAGGAGGAGTCTCCAGTATAGAGCGAGAGTCTGATCTTCCAAAGGCCAGCCTACTTTCCACCACAACCACACCAAACTGTATTATTTTGTTAAAGGTTCTCCCAACTATTAAGCATTTCTTGTTTTCTGATTCTGGCACTCAGCACTGTGCCTTATGCGTAGGAGGCACACAATAAATATTTGTTGGGCTGGCGCAGTGGCTCATGCCTGGAATCCCAGCACTTTGGGAGGCTGAGCCAGGAGGATCACTTGAGCCCAGGAATTCAAGACCAACCTGGGCAACATAGTGAGACCCCATCTTTATAAAAAATAAACATTTAGCTGAGCATGGTGGTGCATGCCTCTAGTCCCAGCTACTTGGGAGGCTGAGGTGGGAGGATCACCTGAGTCCAGAAGTTTGAGGCTGCAGCGAACCATGATCACACCACTGCACTCCAGCCTTGGTGACAGAGTGAGACCCTGTCTCAAAAAATATCTATGTATTTATTGACTTGTCTATGCACAGTCATTGAAGATTTGCTAGTCATCTGGTAAACCGCATCAATAAAGCTAGCCAACCAGCGTGCATTCGGCTCACAGGTGGCTGTTTTGGCTTGTATTACCTGGTTTGCCTGTCTACACTGGCAGAGGTAGCCAGATATTTGCCAGATCTTTAGGTCTACCATGTAGAGAGGTGTTTCGTTTTGTAAGTAATTGCCAAACAACTTGAAATCATTTTAAGCCTTTGCATACTCTGTGCTTATCTGTGACCGTAGATTGTCATTCTGGAGGCATTATAGAATGTCATAGTTAAGGGACCATAGGGACTATTGAGCCACCTTCTCACTTTACAGGGAAGCCAGGAGGTAGGTTTGGAGAGGGAAATCCAGGGTCGGCAGAGTCCGGGCCCCTCCCCACATCTGGAAGCTTTTCCAGGGCCCCAGGCTGCCCGATTTCTTGCCTCTGCTCCCCAGGGGACAGCCTTATGAAGCTGTGATGGTTGATTAATCTGAATCCATAAACGGCACTGGCCAATAAATTGCAGGCCATTCTTAAAAAGTTTATAAGCATGCCATTTGATAGATGACATTTGTAATGAGGAAAAGGGAACTTAAAACAAACCCAAAGCATGTCATTACCCAGCAGTTTCCTGGTCCCGGGGCACATGGCACAGCTGGCTCCAACCGTTTCCAGAAGTTTGGGGCGGCTCACGTCACCCGCTCTATTTAGGGGTCTGGGAGGCCAAGCAGATAATTACAGTAATTATCATTCCTTAGATCTCCATCATGCCTTGGAGTTTCTAAAGAACTGTCAGAACCGCTGGATTCTTCTTCTTCGTAGTATTTATAATAGAATTTTAAAAAAACAATGTTTATATCTGATTGAAGAAATGGAAATTTGGCAAATAGAAATTTTCTAAATACTAGAATTATACAGATAATTACATTCTATGTTTATTCATTTTTTATTTATTTTTGCATTTTATCATTCATTCTACCTGTATAGTTAGTTTTTAAATTGCTAACATTAAAAATTTGGGAGATTTCAAATGCAAAAATCTCTCTCTCTCTCTCTCTCTCACACACACACACACACACCCCCCCACACCTCCCGGGCCCCTTGTCTTAGACATGGAAGATGCAATGTAAATAGAACATTCAAGGAACAGAGTCTGATATAGGAGACAACACACAAATATACTAACAAAAAATCCCAAACAATAGTAAATGCCATGAGAAAACCAAAGAAGGACCTGAAAGAAAGAGTGGATGGTGGTGGCGATGAAGGGGTGGCATGAGGGGAGAGTCCTGTGAACTGAGGCCTGAATCAGGATCAGCTACACAAAACGCGGGGAACAGCATTCTGGGCAGTGGGAACAGTATTCCAGGCAGTGGGAACAGCATTCCAGGTAGTGGGAACAGCAGGCAAAGTTGTGCAGGAAAAACGAGCTCCATGTGTTGGAGGCCAAGGAGGATGCAGCCACGAAGCCAGCCCGACCATCGGCAGGGGCCGGCGTTCCTCTGTGTGGTATAGATTACAGCTGGACCAAGTCAGTGCAACACTGAAGATTATTTCCCTACAGGAAACCAAGGGATAAAGGTTTCCATGGACTCACACAAGGAATAAGTAACAGGGAAGGGAGAAGAATAGGGAAATCTGGAAGAAAAATGGAAAAGGAAAAATTAAAGGTTTTATTAACTTGTTTTGAGTATTAATACTCTGTCTTTCATCTCTCTCTTATGTCTGTCTCTGACACACACACACACACACACACACACACCCCAAACTTAATAAAACATTACATATGGATGATAAATTAATTCTGAAGAACTGTGGTGATGTGGGCTGAAAATACCCCTTTTTCTCTCTGCCCTTTCCTCTCTCTCTCTCTCTCTCGTTCTTTGTCTTCATCCCCCACCCTCCCCATTTTCTCTCTGGCTGTATCCCCTGCTACTTGTTTTTCAGGCTGGGGTTGTTTTGGAGTCCTCAAATGGGCCATGGTTTTGCTTGGCTGGCTGACCTGCCTAAGAAGACTTTTAGTCTTTAGAAGAGTTTGGTGAAAATCAAGGTGGTTGCAGAGCTAGGTGGTCCCATGCCACCTTCTCGATGGGAAAAGCACCACAGAGTGCCTTTTTCCTGAAAGAATGAGACTTTCTTGCTCTGATGAAACTTGTAGGACTATGAGTTATTTTACTCCTTGAGTTGGAAAAGAAACCTGTGGGCTGAATTCAGCCCATCCCATTAGCACCACACAATGTTTTATTTTTAAAAATTGCTAACATTAAAATTTTGATAGATTTTGCTTTAAAAAAATCTAGATTTCTGACTCCACTTTAAAAAATGAAGACCCGACAATTCTGGGCAAAGCTTCCTGCAGAGCCGCAAAGCTTCCTGCAGAGCCGTAATGCTTCGGCATCAGGAGGCGCTACTTAATTTAGACAGGACACAGTTTTCTGCATCGCCTCCGCCTCTCCTGCCCTACGACTCCAGTGGTACCAGCTGATGGTTTCCAGCATCTGCTCTGAAGAGTCTGGCCTGTGCCTTCCAGCTTGTTAACTACCTTGGATGCCATCCCTGGACTCTGTCCAGTCACTTCTCAGGACTCGCCGGCCCCTGAGGGTGTCACAGCTTGCAGCCCCTTCATTGCTTGTTTCCAGTCAGTGTTGCTAGTTGCAAAACATCTGTGGCAACTGAGGTGTTTTACACTTGTGTGAAGTGCAATGGTGTGGAGAGAAGGCAGTGTTCTGGCCTCAACCCCGCTCTTCTCATCACTGGCCACCTATGAACCCTGGCTGGCTTTGGGGTGAACGAGACACCATCACTTTACTCTGTCAGCCTTTCTGCCAGGACTGATTGTGGCCATTTGTAAATGGAAAGAATGGGAAGGGCTTTATCGTCCACAGGGTTTATTTTATAAAGATGAGGATTCTGAAGACACATCTGTTCTTTGTATAACAGATGTTATTTCCTTTTACAATTTTTTTTCCCAGATGACTTGAATAACAAGTCAATGAGGTTTTGTCCTCTTCAAAATGAACATCCTAGATTTTAGGGGGAAAAAAGCACAGTAGGAATGAAAATGAATATTTTTGATTTTTGCATTTCAGATTCTTCATATTGCATTACAATAGTAGAACTATCCCCACTGGAAATCAACTGAAGTCAGGCCTTACTTTCTAACATGCTAGTTTATCTAGATAGGGCTGTTTTATTTAGAGAGTAACAAGACACTTAAGTTATTGTTTAGATACTTCTCTTTAGCTCATATTACAGAGCTAACTTTGTTCTTGGCTTACATTTTGAACTTGTGTACATAAAACTGGAGGGACAGATACAAACTGAAAAGTGGAACCAAGCAACGGGACACGTGTGGATGTTGGGCGCCCTGTGGACAAAAATTCAGATATGAGATGGGGTGCGTCAGTTCTTATCTGAAAATTGTGGTATGCCCATAACTACCTATGGCACTTCAATTGTGAAAGCAAGCCTTAAAATATTTCTAAAGGAATACAGATTGAAAAATTCAAATAGAGGCCGGGTGCGGTAGCTCACACCTGTAATCCCAGCACTTTGGGAGGCCGAGGCGGGCGGATCATGAGGTCAGGAGATCGAAACCATCCTGGCTAACACGGTGAAACCCCGTCTCTACTACAAATACAAAAAATTAGCCGGGCGTGGTGGCGGGCGCCTGTAGTCCCAGCTACTCGGGAGGCTGAGGCAGGAGAATGGCGTAAACCCGGGAGGCGGAGCTTGCAGTGAGCGGAGATTGTGCCACTGCACTCCAACCTGGGCGACAGAGCGAGACTCCGTCTCAAAAAAAAAAAAAAAAAAAAGAAGAAAGAAAAATTCAAATAAAACAGGAAGATAATGCAATGTAAATCTTCTTCTTACACCTTGCACTCAGCTTTTCGATTTCTTCACTCCCAAAACAGCAGTATTGGTTTCTGCGGTATCTCTCCAGACATCTCTCTCTCTTCTTCTCTCTCCTCTTCTCTTCTCCATCCCTGCCCTGAACCAACTATATTTTACACAAATAGCTCATAGTGTACACATTTTTATCACCTTAATTTTTAAAAACTAGACAATATCAATGAAAGAATATGCCATCTCAGTGCATTTATGAACCTTAGTATTCGTCCCAGCTGTATTCCAGTCCAGAGTGTAGATGTGCTATATTTATTTAGCCAGCGCTCTGTAGATGAGCATTTAGGCTTTTCTCAGGTTTCTGATACGATTAAAAAATTCTGCAACTAACAAGCCTTGCATAGAGGTCTTTGATCATATGTATGAGTGTATCTCTAGAATAAATTCCTAGGGGTGGAATTACTAGATCAAAGGGAATGTACACTTAAAATTGGGATAGATATTGCCAAATTGCCCTTCAGAAGGGGTGTACTGATTTGAACTCCCATCAGAAATGTGGTGGAAGTTGCCAGCTTAGTATAGCTAACTTTGCTTGCCAGTCTGATGGGTGAACTCTGATAGGCTCATTGTTGTTTAATATACTTCTTAAATTTATGAGCAAGGTTGGGCATCATTTGATATATTTATACACAATTTTTATTTCTTTTTCATTGAACTATTTGATTATCTCCTTTGCCTCAATATTCGGTTGGTTCTTTTTAATAGTAGGAGTTTTACTAATATGATACGTTTAATACCTCTAAAAAGAAATCAGTACCTTTTTCTGTAATATGTATTATATAAACAACACTCCTCGGTTTGATTTTGCTTGATTTTTTTTTTCTGCACAGAAATTTTAAAAAGGTATGTTGTCAAATGTATAGCCTGTTTTCTGCAGAAGCTTTTGTGTTTTGTTTTATTTTATTACATGTAAATTTTGATCTATCTGGAAATTGTTCTGGTATAAAGAGTGAGGTTGGGATCTTAATTTTTTCCAGGTGGTGAACTGGTTCCAATGTCTTTGTTGAATAATATTTCTCCTCTAATTGAAAAGACCAGCTTTGGGGCCAGGCACGTTGGCTCACACCTGTAATCCCAGCATTTTGGGAGGCCGAGGCAGGTGGATCACCTGAGGTCAGGAGTTCGAGACCAGCCTGGCCAACATGGTGAAACTCCGTCTCTACTAAAAATACAAAAATTAGCCGGGCATGGTGGTGGGTGCCTGTAATCCCAGCTAACTTGGGAGGCTGAGGCAGGAGAATTGCTTGAACCCAGGAGGCGGAGGTTGCAGTGAGCCGAGATTGCGCCATTGCACTCCAGCCTGGGCGACAAGAGCAAAACTCTATCTCCAAAAATAAATAAGTAAATAAAAAATAAAAGACCCCCTTTATCACAAACTAAATTTCCATATGTACTTAGGCATCTTTGTGGATTTTTCTCCCACTGAACTGTCTATCCGTGTGTAACAATCAGCCATCTTTATTGTAGTTTTATGTTGTGTGCCTTATCACTGTGTGAATCTTCTCTCTTTATCCTCTTCTGTTTCTTCTCCAGATTTTCTTGCTTATTTTTTATATAAACTCCATAATCAGATATCTCCCCCACAAAATTCTCTCAGCATTTTTACACAAATTTCCTAATACTCATAGTTTAAAGTATAGTTTAAGACATTGAGTCGGCTTTTCCAAGAATAGGTTGAATCCTTCATACATTCAAGGGTTCTTTCACATCCCTCAGAATTATTATTTTTTGCTTTCTTCATGAAAATCTTGTACAATTCTTATTCTTGTGTTCATAAATATTTTCTTTTTGTTGGCTGCACTTAGGAGAACTCTTCTTTTTTTGTAGCATTATTGTTGGAATACAGAAAAGCAATTGACATTTGTATATTAAATTTGTACAAGCCTCCTTGCTAAATTCTTTTATTGTTTGTAATAGTGTTTCACTTACGAAATTCTTTTCTTATTTGTAATCGTTTTCCACTTTGGTTATCAGGCATACATCATTTGAAAATAGTGATCTTATTATCTCCTCTTTAAAAAGTTTTTTTTTTTTAAAAACAAGGACTAACATAGAGACTATTAGTCTGTCCTTTTCTATGATCTAGCAGTCACTTTGGGCAGTTGATTATTGTTTAGTCATCTGAACCATTATTTCCACTTGTGGGAATGAATCCCAGAGGACTAATCCCAGAGAAGACTAAAATGGTATGCATAAAGCCACTCATGTCAGCGCCACCTGTATGAATAAGGATGGAAGCTATTGATTGTTCATTAGCAGAAGAATGGTTAAACCTGTTATGGGGCAGCCACTCAAGAGACTGTTACCGAAACTCAATTATGAGGGCTAGATAGAAACAAAGAAATAATTCATATAGCATTCAATGAGAAGAGCAAAATAGAAAACAACATACCTGCATAAAGTTATGTTTACTCAAAGTACAAGGATCATGAAGGAAATCTCGAATTGAGTAATGCTTCGTGTGGAGGAAGCATAGAGGGAAAATAGAATGACCAGGATTAAATTGAGAAAGACTTACTCTGTGAGTATTGTGTCTACAACGAGCTGGCAGTGTGATTTTGTGCAAGACTTTCATTTCCTGTCTTTACAAATAGGCTAAGAATTCAATTCTCTTATAGATTATTGTTAGCATGAAATGAGGAAGTGCTTGTTAAGGACCTCAGTGTCTGGCATACATTCATGTTAGTTTTCTCCTCTTTTAAAATGATTTTACCCTTATTTTTTTCTATAGTGTGATTGCATTAGATATTAACTCTAAAACAATGGTAAATAACAGCGGGATATGGAACATTCTTATCTTTTCCTGACATGAATGGGCAAGCTTCTAGTGTGTCACCAGTAAACGCAGTGGCTTCTGTTTTCATGCAACAAGAGGCATCTATTCCTATTTACCCTGTTTTGTCCAGTTAAGGAATTATTTACCAACTTCTAATTTAAGAGTTTCTTTTTCTAACCAAGAGTGTGTGTTGAATTTTATTAAATAAGCTTTCAGTATCTCCCATAGCCATGTGATCCTTTTACTCTTCCCCCATAATGTGTGTGCTAAGCGGTTCTTACCGTTTAGTTCTTTCCTCCCTAATGATGATTTAAAACTTTTATTCTTTTTTCCCCAAGGATTTCAGGTGTTGGCGTCTGCTTCCCATTACTGGCCGCTGGAGAATGTGGATGGGATCCATGAACTTCAGGATACAACTGGAGGTAGAGACACGGGTGCTGACAGTGGCTGGCCCGGGAATCCCAGGGCCACTGGGGGACATGGGTGCTGAGAGTGGCTGTGGGCCCGGGAATCCCAGGGCCATCAGGACACACGGGTGCTGAGAGTGGCTGTGGGCGCGGGAATCCCAGGGCCATCAGGAGACACGGGTGCTGAGAGTGGCTGTGGGCCCGGGAATCCCAGGGCCACTGGGGGACATGGGTGCTGAGAGTGGCTGTGGGCGCGGGAATCCCAGGGCCATCAGGAGACACGGGTGCTGAGAGTGGCTGTGGGCCCGGGAATCCCAGGGCCATCAGGAGACACGGGTGCTGAGAGTGGCTGTGGGCGCGGGAATCCCAGGGCCATCGGGGGAGCAGATGTGGACAGAATCTGCTTTGAAGCCAGGGTGATAGAGATGAACAAATACTTGTGTAACTTCCCGTAATAGTTATTTCAAAGCTTTTTTTTTTTTTTTTTTTTTTTTTTTTTTTTGTAGAGATGGGGTCTCACTATGTTGCCAGGCTGGTCTCAAGCTCCTGGCCTCAGCAATCCTCTGGCCTTGGCCTCCCAAAGTGCTGGAATTACAGGTGTGAGCCACCGTGCCAGGCCACAAAGCATTTTACTAGAATTTTTATAGAGAGAGCTATTACATATTGAATGGGAGAATTTCTGATTCAAAATATGATTAAAATGTGCATTTTCCCCAACAATCTTGAAACAGAAGCTGGCCTGAGGATGTCTCTATGTGCAAGTCAGGCGTCTGTTTTCTAGGCTGAGTGGACTGGCATCGTCTGCACGCTGGCCACAGCAGGGGCCTATTTGAAGCAGATGTCAAAGGTCATGCCAACTAAGACCAACTCACATGTTTGAAGGGCCCCCGTTTCATTCAGCAAATGCATTCCCATCTATCAATCAGCTTCTCCACACATCAGCTCCATTTGAAAAGACTAAGCATCGCCTAAGACGTTTCCAATGAGACCCACTTCCAAATAGTCTCTGTTTGAGTTACTTCAGACATTTGTTGGTAGGAGAAACCTCACATCTTCCTGGGTATTTTTTTTTTCCCTTTCTAATAAGGATTTTTTAAAAACCGTAAGCTTTGTATGACTTAGGACGGTTTTCCATTTTTATTTTTATTTACCGATTGCTCTTGATCATGTCAGATGGCTGACATGGACGGCGAGGGTTTACTGTACAGCAATCCTAGCACGTGCTTTCGTCGTCCCTGTTCTGGTTCCGTGGGAGGCGTTTTAGTTTATTGCCAGTGACTGTGATTTCCACATTGACACACTGGCATTTTCCTTACTCCTGTGATTTAATGTGTTGCTGGACATCACCGCTGAAGCTTCTGAAATGTTTCCTTAAAATTTGCAAACTGAGAACCATCAGTGCTGCCTCTGTTGCTGGTGTTCTTAGAGCGGGGCGCAGTTGAGGAGGAGCACGCACTCCGTGAAGGGCACCTGCGCGGGTGCCACGCACTCCCTGCCCAGCATCGCTCTCATCCACCTGCCTGTAGGGCAGCAATATGGCCACATTTGGAAACCACCCTACAGCCAGATGTCTTTTCCAAAGGGTCGGCCTGGCAGGGCTGAGAAAGCCCTTGTGCAAGTTTGTTTCACGACTGGCTCGGGTTCAAACAAACCACGTTCCCTTGTTGGCATCTAGTTTTCTTTTTTCAAGGCCTTTATTTTAAAGCATGGAAAGGGGGTCATTTCACCAAGTGGAAATGCCTTCTTGAAACAGCTCACTGTTCCAGGACCCAGCAACTAAAATGCTAGGAGTTTTTTCAAACAAAAGCTTGAATAACTGTCAGTGTCTTTCTCTCTTCACCCCTATACCTGAACTCATTGTGGTGGCTTAAATCAGTAACTCTTGGTGCTTTGAAACCTTTACCGATGAAAAATTACACAGATGTAATTACACAGATACAGTTACACACTGTGGCTGAATTTTGTTCCCTGAATGTATTGACTTCCAGTAAAGCACTAATATATCCGTGTTTGTCCTGGAACACTGCAATGTGGAAGGTTTCTCCACACTTCCCTACTGGATGCATTCTCTAGGTTGTAATGCTATGCTGGCATATTTCAATTGATTACAGGCTTCTTAAGGGAGAGAAGAAAAGAATAGACCCCATCAGCACATTTTGCTGCTGGGGACAGGCGAATGGCTTTGGCAAGCCTTTTGAGGATGTGCGGCTTTGTCGTTTGTTGCCGAACTCTCCGTCGTTTTGTCCATTTGTCGTCATCTCACGCAGTCATTTTCATGCAGAGTGTCTGTCTCATCAGTTCTTGTGACATCATAACCATTCATCCTTTTGTTGAGCCTGTGTTATAAGTGGCCAAGTTCAATTTCATATCTCTCAACTAAGTATCCGCATAGGTGTTGGAGCCAGAAAATTAGAACTATCGCTTGTGGCCAAATTCAGCAGCCATCACGCCCTGGCGTGGGAACTGAGTGGGGCCATTGGAGTGGCCGAGCTGCTGACCAAAGTAAACAAGGGTGGTGGAGGCTGGGGGACGTGAGGTCTGAAGAGAAAGTCCAGGGTGCTCTTGGATGAAAGAGCCCCTCCTGGTGCCTGCTGCAGGTTGAGAGATATGTTGGTCCCATTTGTCTTTTGTCTCACTCACTTGCTGTGCTTTTTCTTTTTGTTGTTTCACCCAGCATCCCGAACCCACAAGCTCACTGTGCTTCCTTCCCGTAATGCTACCTTTGTGTATTCCAATGACTCTGCCTACTCAAATCTCTCTGCAACCGTAGGTGAGCATTTATGTACTTTTGTTCTTCGTTCTGTCAAGTTTGGATCTACGATGAATTCTAAGGCCAATTCTGTTTGGTAGTATCTGAATTCACTATGTCTTGGCTAGCAAGTGAGCAAATGTCCCAGTCAAGAGAGCAGATCCAAGGTGATAAAAAATAACCACTAGGGTTAAGTCTAAAGGAAGATTGCAATACATTAGAACAGGGGTCCCCAGTCCCTGGGCCACAGACTGGCAGCAATCTGTAGCCTGTTAGGAACTGGGCTGCACAGAGGGAGGTGAGTGGTGGGTGAGTGAGTGAAGCTTCATCTGTATTTACAGCTGCTCCCTATCGCTCACATTACCGCCCGAGCTCCACCTCCTGTCAGATCAGCAGCAGCATTAAATTCTCTTGGGAGCACAAACCCTACTGTGAACTGCACACGTGAGGGATCTGGGTTGCACGCTCCTTATGAGAATCTAATGCCCGATGATCTGTCACTGTCTCCCGTCACCCCCAGAGGGGGCCGTCTAGTTGCAGGAAAATAAGCTCAGGGCTCCCCCTGATTCTACATGATGGTGAGTTGTATAATTATTTCATAACATATTATAATATAATAATAATAGAAATAAAGTGCACAATAAATGTAATGCACTTGAATCATCCCAAAACCAACCTTTCCAACCCATCCATGGAAAAATCGTCTTCCATGAAACCGGTCCCTGGTGCCAAAAACGCTGGGGACCACCGCATTAGAAGGTATATATATTCTTTCAAGTTTCCAGGATCTTCTAAGCCAACTGCTTGTTTTCAGAACAAAACAGACCCAAGATGAGACCTTTTCTAAACATAGAGATTGTTTGGATTTTTAAATGAATTGTCTTCTTTGGGGGAGGAAAACATGCCATTTTAATGGAAAATTAAAGTTAATTTAAAAATACCTCATCAAACATTTGATTTCTTATAAACATTAAAATCAGCATTTCGTCTGTAGCTGGACTTTAAAAAAATCGTTAGAAGCTGTTTGTGAAACATACCCACAAGAATCATGGTTAAATTGTTGTCTTATTTGATAACCTCCAGAGCCTACATGGCTCAACATGAAGCTCAAAGCAAAAGGGGTAGGAGCAACTGAGGCATTCATTAGATCAGTGTAGAAGCCAGTTCTGACCCTGTCGATCTTACCCTGTGATCCTTTTCAACACAGAAACTGACTGTTCTTTCAACTGTAAGGTGATTGGCTTCCAAAATTAATGTTTCCAGTCAAGCAGGCTGACTTAGGGGTTTATACAGCCTAGCTCAATTACGCAATCACTAGAGATCCATTTAACCTTGCAATGTATAGGTCTCCCTCAGCAAAAATAGGATAAAATTTAAAAATGAGTTTAAAAGGAGTAAGGAAAAACACTGAGGTCCCTTGAATCGGTTATCCATGTGACAATGTAGCTGGAAAGCCTGAGCTGGGGTTGGGGTCAGGTCCACAGACCCTGTTAGCTCTCCCGTGTGTCTTCAGCTGGGCTGACGGCTGCCAGGGGCTCAGACATTCTCCCCGACCCACGTGGTAGCAAAGATCTCTGAGCGACTATGACCCCAGTTAACAGTAAATCCTATTCACTCCTGATTTTTACAGTCTTCACTTATCTATTCTGTAAACCATTTACCCCACACCATCAGATACCCTGGCCATGGGAACGGGACACAACAAGATGATCGGATGGGGCAGTGTCCCTTGGGATTTGCGGCCAGCTGGGCTTGTCACCCGTAGGCTCTCCTGGGGCTATGCAAAATGTTACTCGGGGTTTTCCTCCTGGCACCTGAAAATGGGTTCTGCTAAAATCCCGAATCTACCTGTCCAGGTTCAGGGGATTTCAATTAAAACTCAAAAGGAGAAGGAGTTCAGCTGTAGTTCCACGTTTCCACTTGCACTGAAATGTTCCACTTGGAACGCTCAGCATGAGGACGGGAGTGGGGAGGGCTCGAAAAGCAGGTCAGCACAGTCAAAGTCCAGGACAGGAGGGGTCGCCATGCCACGCTTGGTGGCCCATCTGTTGGCAAATATCACAATTATCACATCATCATACGATATGATATGCAATATGAAATCCATATGCAAAGGTCTGTATGCATTTGTATATAATACATGCATATTATATACAAATATATTAATATCATTTAATATTAAATTTTTATCTGACATACACATAAATTATTTACAATTTAATTACTAATAATTAAATATTACTGATGCTATGAATATTAACATTATAGAATAATATATGATGTTATAAATATATAATTAGAAAGATAAATAATACCACATACTTACACATAAGTTATTTGTAGGTCTGACACACATCTTCAGACTTTTAATCTCGGAAGGTTATTAACATATGATGTTGTCATTTTTCTTCCTTAGATATTGTGGAAGGGAAGGTCAACAAAGGCATTTACCTGAAAGAGGAAAAGGGAGTCACGCTTCTCTATTACGGCAGGTACAACAGCTCCTGCATTAGCAAGCCAGAGCAGTGTGGCCCTGAAGGTGAGTGGCTGATCCCTGCAGCATCTTTGTCATGCATTTCATTATCAGGGAGCACCTTCTCCTCTGGTGACTGTCAGATATGAACCTGAGGTTCTCATCAATTGCAGAATGCGTGAGAATGTCAACGATGGATCAGAGGGCGGGGGAGGGAGCAATACAGGCAAGGAGGTTACTAAGCAGAGACTTGTCCTGGTGGCTGGAAGTTATTACATCCTCTTACAGAGATGTGAGATCAAAATACTTAATCTTGTAAAGGATGAAAAAAAAACCTTCCTAAAAAACAGACGCAGCGATGTCACAGTGGGGATCGGACAGGGCCGTGGCATTTGTGGGAAGGAAATTGATGGCATGGCACCTGCAGTGTGATTTCTGGCTCTGGGATGTTGACGGTGAGCGGGCAGGGCATACCCACGAACACTCATGCCTGGTTTTGGTTCTTTTACATTCATCAAGAGGGGCTGGGCAGTGGCTCGAACTGTCCCGGCAAGCGGTCGCAGGCTTGTGGCTAAAGTCGTGCCATGGACAGAGCAGAGATGCAAAAGAGAAACTGGGAATCGACTTGCTTTTGTTTGCTTTTACCGTGTGAAGTGTAGCCTGCTCTCTCGTATCTAGGCTTCAGGCAATGCACGTCTGGACCACATTGCAAATTTTCTGGGAAATTGTTCTCTGCCTTCCAAAACAGCTTGGAGCCTTCAAGTTCCTTTCTCCTAGGCAAAATGAAAATTATGATTTCTAGGGAGGAACAAAGCTTAATGCAGGCCTCGTATGAAGCTCTAAGGCATTTTGGACATCAGATGGCCTTCTGTGATGAGTTCATCGTACATGATTGTAGGACAATATGGACTGTGTTCCAGTGAAAATAAACAACAGCTTAGCAAGGCAAAAACATGTGGGAGGACACGTCTTGGGCTTTGTGGAAACCAGAATTTTGAGCAATGGTTATGAGGCCCAAAACCACGGTCAGGTTTACAAACTCATAGTTTGAGCTGTTCCTGAGTTCAAACAGCTCCATAAACATCCCAGGCTTATTTATTTTTACAAAGTGAAAAACAACCATGGGCTCAGCGTGGGCTCGGTGGCAGGGGCAAGGAGGACGGGAGAGTAATATGTGCTCCTTCCTTGCGTTGGATTCAGGAAGGGCAGGGGCATCTCTGTGGTGTCCTTTTCTGGGTTTCTAGGGAATGGCTTCTCTTTGGAGTAGAGGCATCCAGAAAGCTCCAGCAACCACACTGGAATCGATCTCATTTGAGGACAAGGATGGTGCAGGTGCCAGGAGTTCCAATGCCTGGGACTATCACAGATGACAAACCCGAGAAAGGAGACAGTGATGGGACCAGCGGGAAATCAGAGCTACTGGACAAGTTTTGTCTGCACGCCGAGGTCACACATGAGAGGCCTTTGAGCTGATTCTGGCCTGTGGCTGTGTTCGGTTGGACAGGCATCGGGTTAAAATTTTAAAATTAGCTGTCAACATTGAAAAATAGGAAATTTCCACAGATTTCCAGTTTTTCCTGAGAAATCTCTCCTGACTTCTCTGGCTGACTGGAGCTAAGTCGCAGTGGCCCTAGACTTCCGTTTCCAGTTCCCCTCAGCCCCAACCAGACTTCTCCACTCTTCCAATAATCTTCAGGTTGAACAGAGCCTGTCCACAGCATGAGCTCTGGGGCCAGAAGGCATGGGTTCCACTTCCGGTTCCGACCTGTTTGTGGGGATCTTGGGCAACCACTGCTTCCCTTTGAAAAGCCTTATCTGTAAAGTGAGTGAATAAAAGGACCTTCCCATAGAGTTTCTGTGAAGACTGGAAGAACTATTACAGCATATTCCTGGCACATGGTTGGTCCAGCTGTCAGGAGGCCGTTTGGGTTTATCGCTCATGTGTCCATGATTCCAAACTTCCCTTTCTTCACCAGGGTATTTCTAAGAACACCACGTTGCCTGCTTGGAGGGTGACTTCTGACAGAGGGGCCGTTGTGGTTGAACTGATCACAATAGCCGCATACCCTTGTTGAGCCCCGACTCTGCACCAATCCTTGGTCTAATCCCAAACATGTATTCACTCATTTCATGCCCCCAACATGAGACACACAAGAACCTGTGTGGAAGAAAGAGCCATGAACTCGGGCTTCATGTCCCACTGTTGACAATTTCTTTTGTGTCGTGGTTAAGCAGAACTTTTAAGATATTGTTCATGTGGCCACTTCCTTTAGAGCATGGCCAGATATAAAACAAAGCCGGGTGTGCGGTGGCTCACACCTGTAATCCCAGTGCTTTGGGAGGCAGAGGCAGGATGATGGCATGAGCCCAGGAGTTCGAGACCAGCCTGGGCAACACAGTGAGATCTTGTCTCTAAAGAAAAAGAAAAGAAAGGAAACAAAGTCAGGAAACCTTCAATCAATGCTGCTTGGTGAGAGGCTGCTCTCGTGAGGCCTGATGCAGACGCAGAGAGTAGGTGGGGCATTTCTCACTGTGCCCCCCTGGGTCTTGAGTTTAGCTTCACAAGGTGACCGGGCCATGAGCCTGTGCGAGGGCCACGGCATGCCTTTCCCGCTTTCCTCTGCTGTATCCTTGGCTCGGGCAGATTCTCCTGGGGCCACGATGAGCTTGTACTTCTGTGTGCGGGAAACCAAGCCGTGAACAGGGAAGGCCTGCCCAGCATTTTCCAAATAAAAGTCCCTGTAGCAGGAGGCAGAGGAGGCCTTCTCAGGGGGCACTTGGAGCAACTAAAACAAAAATCAATGGTTATGTTTTTATTTTAATATAATGGGCGCATCAGAAATGAGTTTTCATATATATTATTTAAGAGGAGATTTCAGTGAGCGTTGAGCTTTAAAAATGGGTAGATTTAAAGGAAAATATTCCCTAATAATCATAATTCAAGTGTTATTCAGATCTGATAAAAATTGTGAATGATTAGAACGTGGGAAGCATTGAATTAGCCTTTTCAGATGTGTTGAGTGAGTCCTCCTCCACACTTATTGGTGTGGCACAAACTTATAACCTGTTATTCTTATAACGAAAAACAACACTCAAATAGAGAAATGCTCTCCAGCCCCTGCCTAACAGGCCCACTGCTTTTATATTTCTGATTTACAAATCCTGATGTGGTCTCTGTTCATATTTTCAGCTGATTTTTTAACAAATAATGTTTAGGGTTGATGCTGAGAAATGTGGCTGTCCCCAGAGGGGCCCATAGAAGGCAGAGGTCCCTGCTGCAGCCCCGCTCCGGACCCCCGCTCCGGGCCTTCCCTCCACCCCTACTTCTTCCAGAGCCTCTCTGCTGCTTGTCTGCCTGCCTTCATTCTAGAAGCTACTGTGGGTCTTGTCTTTTGGCAAATGGTGCCTTCTGGGGACATTTTCTTAAGGTCACTTGCTGCTAATGGGGGAAGCTTTGGAGGACATTGGAGAGAAAAAGGCTGTTTGGATCCCTGGCCATTCTTGAATGTTAAGCTTAGAAAACACAGCCTGTTCCTTCAATACTCAGGATTCTCTCTTTTAACTCCTCTGACCAGTGAGCACACAGGTGGGGAAGCTGAAAACAGGAAGGGGCACTTGCTGGAATGTTCTAGCACCTTCTTTCACCTACCTGGAGACCTTGAAGGCTCAGCTCAAGTGTAACCTTTACAGGGATGAGCTCCAGTCCAGGTGAGGTCCTCTGTCTCATGCCCTCGTGGCTCCCCTTACATTTCTTCCTAGAACTTGCACCACTGATGATGGCCTGTTACTTCTGTCTCCCTTACTTGGTCTTCAGCTCAGCGAGGACGAGGACTGAGTCTGCCTTGGCCAGTGATGAGTTCTCAGTGCCTGGCACACCATAGATACTGCACATTGAATGCATCTCCATCCAGGGTTTGCTGCACCTTCACTTGAGTACTGAACAAGAGCCATTCACGACTCCTAGAGAAGTCATTTCCCCAACATTGAACCTATAGTCAACACTGACTGGACACTCAGCATGCTGCTAGGAGGTAGATCTCATGTGAAGTTTCTGACCGTAATAAAGTTAAATGAAAGGGAACTGATTGCATAAAATCCGAAAAAGGTCATTTCCAGCATCAAGGTGCAGATTATTAGGTAATTCTTCCTTGCTTACCTCTCATTTCTACCTCTGATTTATTGCTATGTCAGTTAAGATAATGTTATTTGATATAACAAGTAAAAACACGGACAACGGCAGAAAAAGAAGCCCATTCCGCTGTTGGACTCCTCTGACTTTTAGTGTGTTATTTCTGATATTGGGCTAAATTCCGTCTCGAGTAACTTCGGCCCATTGCTTCTAGTTCCAGCTCTCCTGTGAATGGCTCTGGCAGCTCCTGGGAAAGGCAGCCTCCCCGATTAGCCCCTCAGCTTCACCTTCCTCCCTCTGTGAATGTTTCCTTCACTTTTTCCTCACACTCATTAAGAACTTCTTCTGCTTATAAACCCCAGGGAGGCTGCTGAGGTCCCAATGCAGCAGCTGGAGCATCTCCGCACGGCCATTTCCCTCTTCTCAGCTTTGAGTTGACTTTTTCCCCCTTTGCATTTGTTTCCTAAATTTAAAAAGCTGTCAACAATATGCTAAAATACTTGCAGGTGGAGTTTTAGGATAGAAATTTCCAGAGGGGCCTGGGGGACACGGGCCTGGCAGGGGTCTAGCTACTCTCTTACTCAGGTGATCTGGGGTCAGGGGGCTTGGAGGCCTGTGGAGCAGACGATCCTCAGAGAAGCATTCATTCAGCACACTCCTTGAACAGATGGGGAAACTGAGGCCTAGAGAGGCTGCAAGATGAGCCTGAGCTGCACGATGCTGTGGTACAGTGCATCTCCAAGTACAGCTCATAGGCCCTGGGTGGCAGCAACTGCAGGTTCCCAGGCCCCAACCAGGATGTGCTGATTCCAAGTCTCAGTGGACAAGGCCTGGGAATCTGCATTTTTAGCCAGTCTCTCCAGGTGATTCTCCCAACTCACGTGATACCACATCCCGGAATCTGCAGCTGACTATATACGTGCTTGGTTTGGTGGACGCTATGTTGATCTTCTGTTTTTAGAGTGAGACTTTCTAGATTGTCTCCTGCCAGGTGGGTGGATCCAAATACCCCAGCCCACGAGGTTTCCAGAAATGGAATTTCTCCCAGTGCTTTCAGTGTTTTTCTTTTAAAATTAACATTCAACTCTGGCAGGACACAGTGGCTCACAGCTGTAATCCCAACACTTTAGGAGGCCGAGGCAGGAGGATTGTTTGAACCCAGGAGTTTCAGACCAGCCTGGGCACCACAGGAAGACCCCGTGTCTACGAAAAAAAAAAAACAAAAAAAAAACATTTAGCAGGGCGAGGTGGTGTGTACCTGTCATCCTAGCTACTCAGGAGGCTGAGGTGGGAGGATCACTTGGGCCCAGGAGGTCAAGCCTGCAGTGAGCCATGATTGCACCACTGCACTCCAGCCTGGACCACAGGGCAAGACACTGTCTGAAAAAAATTCAACCTTTACATATGGGAAAATTTCATTTAAAAATCTACACTTCTGACTTCTCTTAAAATATGAGAACTGCTCCCCTGCACCCCACCGGCAGCAGCTGGTCGGGGTAAGGAGTGACCGCCCCTTCAGGCAGGGCCAGCATTTTCCAGTTGTCCTCAGCCTGCAGGACTCTCTGCTGTCCCTCACCGTGGCTGAAGGCAGTGGCCATTCCCCAGGATGGCCTG
This sequence comes from Pongo pygmaeus, assembly GCF_028885625.2. Taxonomy (NCBI): domain Eukaryota; kingdom Metazoa; phylum Chordata; class Mammalia; order Primates; family Hominidae; genus Pongo; species Pongo pygmaeus. Next base: position 129,845,090 of record NC_072383.2, read on the forward strand.
CATGTGGCTTTGTTAGAGGAGCAGGGAAAGGGGAAAGGGAAGAATTTCTTATTCCCGTGGGGAAAGTGAGTGTCCTACAGCCCCAGGCATTTCAGGAAGCGATTAGAGTGGGGCTTTGGGGTGGGGGTGTGGAGTGAGAATTTTAAAGGCTCGATATGCAAACGAGTGTCTCCTCCTGGCCACACGAGGCACAGGGCCCATGAGGCAGCCGGGAAACGGGCTCTGAGTCTTGCATGAAAACGTGTGGGATGCGCATCCTCGTGGCTCTTTGGGAAACGCGGTGGGCCACAGGCTGCTCCGGGTGCCAGAACAGCCATCAGACCCCGTCCCTGCCTCGCTCCGGCTCTGTTCTCAAGGCTGCTTTCCTGGTGTGGGAGCAGCATCCGCTCCGAAGCTCCAAGTTCTGGTTTTGTCAGGTGAGCCTGCCCGTGCCTGGGTCAGTTCTGGTGATTCTGATCGGCCCAGCCCGAGTCAGCCTTCAGGTGTGTGGTCTGCGGTGACTGGGGTGGGGGTACGGACGCCAGGCAGGCCCACACGCCTGTAGAACCTCATGCCCTCCTGGCCCGCTGCTTCTTTGGCATGTGTTGATCATGCTCTTGCATGGTGCTGAGTCTGTGGGCCTGGGAAGGGCAGCTCCATGCATGGTCTCCAAGGGAAAGGTGGGAACCATAGCACAGTGGTTACAAACACAGACTCCAGCTCCAGGCTGCCTGGGTTCAAATCCTGACTTGTCACAGACCAGCTGTATGGCCTTGGGCAAGTGACCTCACCTCTCTGTGCTTCAGTTTTCTCCCCTATGAAATGGGGACAGTAATGACCGCTAATTCACAGTTTGTTGGGAGGATTTAGCTTCAGCCCATATAAGTTCTCCTCACCTGTTAGAAATCATCCTTTGTTTTATGCAGTGGTCTTTACATATGAAGGGAATTAACTTCTCATCTAGTAAATCTATGACAAATATTCTTTCCCTAGATGGTTGTCCGTCTTTGAGTTTGTTATGGTAATTTTTTTTTGCCTTGCAGAATATTGTATTTATGCACTCAAATTTATTAGTCTTTTCTTATGACTCCTAGATTTTTATTTTTCCTTTTTTTATCTTGTCAAAAAAGATCCTTCCTCATTTTATTTTTTGGATGTTTTAGGATTCAGTGCTTATAACAAGAAAAAATTATCAAATTAGTTTGTCAATATTGTGCTTGTTTCTTTTTCCTTCAGATTTTTCCTTGTTGTATTGATGGCCCAACTCCATGAGACAAAGTTCCTTAAAAGGCTAATATGGAAGGCACATTGTGAATTTGTTATGACTCTATGAAGACGTGAATTGGTACTTAAATATAAGCTGTTGCTCAGGTAGAAGTCATTGTTTTGTGGGTTGAGTTAACTAAATGAAAAGCTTGGTTACCGGCACCATGGATCGCCTTCAATCTACCCTTACCTAACACCACATGGAATTTTTTTATTTTTATTTTTCTTCCTCAACAGAAAGACATTTGGCCAAGACAGGCTCATTTTGAATTGAGTGAAAGGAATTTTAAAATGCAACAAAGTTTTTGGAAAAAATTAACTTCCATGAATCCTACTGGGAATTTGTTTCATAACAAAAATTTCACAACGCACTGTGCTGACTTCCTTGTGAAACGGGTTGTTTCTGAGTGTGGAGGGAAGTGGCGGGAGGCTTGGGGGTTTGTCCTGGCTTCTGTGCCCCTCAGAGCGCAAGGCAGGTGTTGCAGGAAGCCCGTTGATGAGGTGGGTGTGGGCGGCACCGGCCAGGTCTGGGGACACCAGCGTCAGCTGCCCCAGGCCTCTGTGCAGCCCCCACAGTCGCACCCTTCTGCAGTGACCCACGTTACTGGGCACTTGCGAGGGCTTTTTTCTTTCCCGGGAGCCTTAAGGACAGACGCCGCAGGGCTTGGAGTTGTACACTGTAGCCTCTCAGAGGTCCAGAAAGGTCCAGGCCCCTTCCAATTTTTTTGAGGTTCTTCTTCTCTTAAAAAATAAAATGGAGAAATCCCATATGAGGGTTATAAAATGTATGCCGTGTTTTTCCTGAATCCTGCGAGGGCTTTGAACTCACAAAGGTATAGTTGTCTTGACATATTGTCACAAGACATTTGAAGGACTTCTAACAGATACGTTAATTCATAAGGCATCACAGAAAGCACGGTGGGCAATGAGACACCACCTTATACACGAATGACAAATGGCTTCTTTGAATTCAGTGACTCTCTAAGACTGTGTCCATAACCTCATGTGAAGGTAAGGCCTAAGGTCTAAATTTGGCACCATTTATAGAAATAAAGCCCAGGGCAAATATCCTTCTGCCTCTGCCCTGCGCCCACCGTCCCATCATGGGCCTCTTTGGACCATTTCTGGGCACATGTTCTCTCTCAGCACCACTGAACCCTCTACCCATGTGCCCGGGCCAGGCTTGGCGGGGGTGAGGCAGCTGGATGTATTTCCAGCTGTCACAGGCAGAGTCCAGACAGGCAGCTAGTATCACACACACACACACACACACACACACACACACACACACACACACACACACACACACAGACAGGAGTTTACACACAAAGAAAGGCCAGGTGGGCAGATGCTACTGGAGGCAGAGAAGTGGAACAGAGACAACCAGAGCTCCAAAATGCAACTCCAGAGAGGCCCAAGCTCCATGGAGCCTCTAGCCAGGCCCTGCCCCGACTGCCCCTTCAGCAGAGAGCCCGGCCGCCAGACCAGTGGGCGTGAGTGCAGAACAGCGGTTGGGGTGGGTGGGGGGCATGCTCAGGAGCTGGGCTTTTGCAGTTCCTCTTTTTTTTTTTTTTGAGATGGAGTCTCGCTCTGTCACCCAGGCTGGAGTGCAGTGGCGCGATCTCGGCTCACTGCAAGCTCTGCCTCCCGGGTTCACGCCATTCTCCTGCCTCAGCCTCCCGAGTAGCTGGGACTACAGGTGCCCGCCACCACACCTGGCTAATTTTTTGTATTTTTAGTAGAGACGAGGTTTCACCATGTTAGTCAGGATAGTCTCGATCTCCTGACCTCGTGATCCACCTGCCTCGGCCTCCCAAAGTGCTGGGATTACAGGCGTGAGCCACCGCGCCCGGACCCTCTTTTTTTTTTTTCTTGAGACAGAGTCTTGCTCTGTTGCCCAGGCTGGAGTACAGTGGCATGGTCTCGGCTCACTGCAACCTCTGCTCCCCGGTTCAAACAATTCTCCTGCCTCAGCCTCCCGAGTAGCTGGGACTACAGGTGCATGCCACCACACCCGGCCAATTTTTGTATTTTTAGTAGAGACGGCATTTCACTATGTTGGCCAAGCTGGTCTCAAACTCCTGACCTCAGGTGATCCACTTGCCTCGGCCTCCCAAAGTGCTGGGATTACAGGCGTGAGCCACCGCGCCCGGCCTGCAGTTCCTCTTGTAGTAAAAAGATGGAGAAATCCCACATCAGGATCATAAAAATTACAGTTTTTCCATGTTTACATTGATCACAGTAGGACTTTGCCCCCACAAAGGTACAATATCTAATTGTCATAATATACTGTAATCTACTGCCACAACACATTTGAGGGATGTCCTATCTGCTTCTGGTGGCGGAGGCAACATGAACTAATGAGCCAGCTCATTCGTGCTAACGTGCGTCGCTCAGACCATTTAGTCCAGGTGCAATCCCTCCCCCGCAGCATGGGCCTGGGGTCAGGACTTACCACGAATGTGCAGACTGGGGTCTTGAAAAAGGTTTCAGCTGCTGGCCTCTCTGTATTCAACTGTGGGAAATGAACAATTGAAGATATCAACAACCTTAAAAGTGTGCTTCCCTTTGGCAAGAAATCCCCTCTTGGGAATGTATCCTAAAGGCATATAATCTGAGATACGCAAAAAAATTTGCTTCAAGTTCTGTTTGAAAATTTCTTCAAAAAGTGGAAGAAAACCTTAAGATCCAGCGACAGGGGATTGTTGTTTAAAAAAAAAGACTGTGGTGCTTGTTTAGAATGCGCCGCTGTGCAGACATAAAAATGACAATGTGAAAGTGTATTTATGGACATTGGAGGAAGTTCACGGTGGAGTAAACTTTATAGAAATGTTGTTTATAAACCAGTGTGCCTGAGATGGTTCGTGTCTTTGTAAAATCTATTTATAGAAGAGGCTTAGGAAGGAGCCGCCCTAACCACATTTCTGGAGGAACAGGAGAGAAACCTGGAGGGTGTAGGTCTTCACATTTGCATGATCCCAGGGAGTGGGGGCGGGGAACTGCCTGGGGCTGCAGCAGTCTTCATCAGTCACTGGTGACCTTGAGTGAACTAGCCTCAGTTCCTTCATCTGTGTAGTGGGGATGAAGCAGGATTTTTGTACTTTTTAAAAGGCGAGAATTCATTTCAAACTCCTAGCAAAGTGCCTGGCACTGTGTGAACCCTTAATAAACATGAGCAAATATTACTGTCTGGATTTTCTGAGCTGAACATACACTGCCTTAAGAATGGGGACAAAATGCTTTTCGAGTGAAAAATAAAAAGCAAAGAGAACCATGTGCTTGTGAGAAGTCAAGTCCCCTGCTCTCTGTGAATAACTGATCTTGTGACTTTCCTCTCCTCAGGGGTCACATTTTCTTTTTTCTGGAAGACACAAGGAGAACAGTCTAGACCAATCCCTTCTGCGTATGGGGGGCAGGTCATCTCCAATGGGTTCAAAGTCTGCTCCAGCGGCGGCAGAGGCTCTGTGGAGCTGTACACGCGGGACAATTCCATGACATGGGAGGCCTCCTTCAGCCCCCCAGGTGAGTGACAGCGTCGGTCCCGGGAGGCTGTGCCTGGAGGTGACATGGGAGGCCTCCTTCAGCCCCCCAGGTGAGTGACAGCGTTGGCCCTGGGAGGCTCTGCCTGGAGGAGTGGAGTCTTCTCTGAGAATGGACGCTGAGAAGCCCAATGCAGCCCAAGGAGCCCAGGGATGCTGCTGCCTCCTGGCACCCGAGCTCCTTTCCTTTAAGGGTTGCTGGGGACCTGCATGGGGAGAGGCAAGGATGTGCCCTTGGTAAGCCGCCTTTGGGTGGTGCAGAGCCTGGGCTCCGTCTGCCCGTGCACTGTGTGACTGCTGTAGGTTACCTGACCACACTGACCTCAGTGATCACACCTGTGATGTGCAGATGATATTAACAGTACTTACCTCACAGTTTCCAGGAAATTAAGCTGAAGATATGGTGTGCAAAGTGCAAGCAGTGGTTACATTTCTCCTTCTTTTCCTTCTCATTTTCCCTCTTCCTCCTCATCCGCCTCCTTTTTCTCTCATAGTCTTTGTCTCTTCCTTTTTCTCTTCCTCCCCCTCCTCTTCTTCCTTCTTCTTAGTGGTATAGACTTGAAATTGTTTAAAGCATGACGAGAAGAAGCTTTTGGAGAGAGAGGCTGAAGAATCGGGGAGCAGAGGAAGGGGCTGGGGGGAGAGGGTGTGAAGCGCTGGACTGTGCGTGGTCTTGGAGGAGGGAGGGGCCCTGGATGTGTAGGAAGAGAACAGGGGTCCCTGCACATTGGCTGAGTTTGCAGGTGGGTGTTGAGACACGGACGTGGGGCAGTAGGCTGCAGAGGCTGACGAAGGTCGGAAGTGGAAGCTGGAGAAGGGGAACAGGTGGCTGGGGACGCAGAAGGACTCAAAGTGGCATGGAGTGGGGGCCTAGTCAGGACTGGAGCCCAACAAGGGAAGGGCAGAGGTGGAGGGGGCAGCACAAAAGCCTAGGATGGTCTCCTCCAGTAGGAAACATCTTTGATGTATTTAAGGGAAATCCATTTTTTGGCTCATTCTTAAGGGAGGCTGCATGGCCCAGTTATTAAAAAGCGTGAACTCTGGAGCCAAACAGGCTGAATCAAATCCCGCCTCTGGACGTTGGTAGTTGTGTGAACCTGGGCACCTTCCCTAACTGCCCTATGCCTCAGTTTCCTCATTCATAATATGACAGTAATAGCAGTATCACATCACAGGGTGACTGTAAGAACTAAGTGGGTTGCTATGCGTAAAGCGTGGAATGATGGCACAGTGGGCCCAGAAGCTGTCTGCCTTCTTCTGTGGATGCTCGGTGTGCTCGGACCAGCTTGTACCTCCACCTCTGTAAAGTGGGGCAGTTCAGCAAACATCTACTTCAAATTTGCCCTCTGTGATCCCTAAGGTCAGAAATAATCTCTGCCTCCCTACCCTGACACAGAACCATCTGAACCTTGTCCGTGACCTTCCTGTTCCACTTGCTATCAGAGTCCGATTGTAAGCAGCTTATCTCTGTGCTCCTTGGGGCTGGTGGAACATGGTTTCAGGCACCCATTAGGTTCTTTGACCTTGAACAAAAGTAAAGTATGCTCAACTCTGGCTGCTTTTCCACCCAGGGAAAGGGCGAGAATTAGAAACACTTCTGGCTGGCAATATGCTCTCTTTTGTGCATTGAAGTCGTTTGTTATTCTTGCTTTCAAACTCAGGGGCAATAATACTTTGGACCAACCTAGGGTCCAAGCATGCTCCAGAGACTCAAAATTATCAGAAAGTTGCACAATCTTGAGCAAGAAGCCCTGATGGCATTCTGGGTGATCTAAGATGCATAGCTGGCTGGAGGTGATGTGTGTCCTTTAAAAGGGGTGCCCTGTTCCTTCCAGCAGCAAGCTCAGGAGGACAGCTTACCACACATGCTGGCAGAACAAAGGGACCCTTTGTGGGGGTATCGACAGTCAAAGTCTGATGAACATTCTTGTTGATGAGCGTGGTTCTTGTGCCAGAGAGAAGAGTAACACAAAAGCTGGTTGATGGAGGTTCCTGAATGAGCAGGGAGGTTGGTTTTCCCTCTACCAAACTCACTCCCATGTTGGTTAACATTATACGCCCTTGCTTAGAGCACAGGCTGATGCCAATGGCCTGTGGGCTGAGTTGGGTCCTCAGATGGTTTTATGGTCCTATATTGTGACTGCCTAGGCCATGTTTGTAAGAAAAATATTTGGAATGATTTATGATCATTAGTTATGATTTTATTTTAAAATTAAGATTTTCCAATTTCTCTTGGGAAAAAAAAGACTGGCAAGGCAGGCTCTTCATCTCTCGTGTTACTGATGGGGGAGGTGAGTAGGGGCCACCCCGTGATGGGGCAGCCGCCCTTCCACGCACCGCAGTCAGCACAGAAGCCGCGTCCTCAGGGAAAGGTCGTTACTGTGCTTACCCGCTCCTTGGCCTCTGCAAACTGGGTTTGTGGGCACCACGGAATGCCTGTATTGCTGTTAGATTTTAATAGATTTTATTTTTTAGAACAGTTTTAGATTCACAGAAAAATTGAGTGCAAAGTTCAGAGAATTCCCATTATCCTCCGCCTCCACACAGGCACAGCTTCCCCGACTATGGACATTCCCCCACCAGAATGATCCATTTGTTACATTTGATGAACCTACAGTGACACATCACTGTCACCCAAAGTCCATAGTTCACATTAGCATTTGCTCTCGGTGTTGTACATTCTATGGGTTGGTGAGGTAGATCTTTTGCCCATTTTAAAAATTGGATTGTTTTTCTTTCTTTCTTTTTTCCTTTCTCCGTTTCTTCTTCCCTTCCTCCCTTTTTTCCTTCCCTCCCTTCCTCCCTTCCTTCCTTCCTTCCCCTTCCCTTTCTCCCTTCCTTTCCTCCCTTTCTCTGTCCCTTCTTTCCTTTCCTTCCTCCCTTCTTTTGTTCCTTCTTTCCTTCCTTCTTGCCTTCCATCCTCCCTTGCTCCCTTCCTTTCCTTCTTTCCTTCCTTCTTTCTTCTCTTCTCTCTCTCTCTCACTCTCTCTCTCTCTCTTCTCTCTTCTCTCTTTCTCTCTTTCTCTCTTTCTTTCTTTTTCTTTCTGATAGGATCTGTCATCCAGGCTGGAGTACAGTGGTGCAATCATAGCTTACTGCAGCGTTTAACTCCTGGGCTCAGATGATCCTCCCACCTCAGTTGCCCAAGTAGCTGGGATTACGGGCATGTGCCACCATGTCTCGCTAGCTTTTTTTTTTTTTTTTGATACAGGTGAGGTCTTACTTGGTTGCCCAGGCTGGTCTCAAACTCCTGGCTTCAAGCGATCCTCCCATCTCAGCCTCCCAAAATGCGGGTTGTTTGTTTTCTTACTATTGAATTTTAAGAGTTTTTGAGTATATTTTGGATAATAGTCCTTTATCATGTCTTTTGCAAATATTTTCTCTCCATCTGTGACTTGTCTTCTCATTCTCTTGACAGCGTCTTTCGCAGAGCAAACATTTTTAGTTGTAAGGAAGTCCAGCTTTTCAATTATTTCCTTCATGGATTGTGCCTTTGGTGTTGGATCTAATAAGCCATCACTAAACCCAAGGTCATCTAGATGTTTTTCCTATATTATCTTCTAAGGGTTTTATAGTTTTGCGTTTTATATTAGACCTATAGTCCATTTTGAATTAATTTTTATGACAGGTTTAAGATTTTTTTTTTTTTTTTTTTGAGGTGGAGTTTGGCCCTTGTTGTCCAGGCTGGAGTGCAATGGGGTGATCTCGGCTCACTGCAACCTCTGCCTCCCAGGTTCAAGCAATTCTTCCTGCCTCAGCCTCCTGAGTAGCTGGGATTACAGACACCTGCCACCATGCCCAGCTAATTTGTTGTATTCTTGTGGAGACGGGGTTTTGCCATGTTGGCTAGGCTGGTCTTGAACTCCTGACTTCAGGTGATCCACCTGCCTCGGCCTCCCAAAGTGCTGAGGTTACAGGCATGATCCACTGCGCCTGGCCAGGATTCTTTTTTTTTTTTGAAAGTGGATATTCAGTTGTTGCAGCAACATTTGTTGCAAAGACTCTCTTTGTTCATTGTACTGCCTTTTCTCCTTTGTCAAAGATTGGTTGACTATATTTTTATTGGTCTATCTCTGGGCTGTTTATTCTGTCCCACAGATCTATTTGTCTGTTTTTTTTCAATGCCACACTGTCTTGACTACTGTAACTTTTTATAGTAAGTCTTGAAATTGGGTAGTGTTGTTCCTCCAATGTTGTTTTTCTCCTTCAATATTGTACTGGCTATTCTGGCTCTCTTCCCTCTCCACAGTTTATCAATATCCACAAAATAACTTGATGAGATTTTTATTGGGATTCTGTTGAAGATATAGATCAATTTGGGAGGAACTGACATCTTCACAACATTGAGTCTTTCTATCCATGAATATGGAATATCTCTCCATTTATTTAGTTCTTGTTTAATTTCTCTCATCAGGGTTATATAGTTTTCTTCATATATAGCTTATAAATGTATTGTTATAATATATGTATTTCTTTTTCCTTTTTTGGCACCAATGACAATGGCAATGTGTTTTTTAATTGTAAATTCTACTTGTTCGTTGCTGGCAGATGGAGAGCAATTGACTTGTATATTAACCTTGTAGCCTGTAATCTTGCTATGCTCACTCATTAGTTTCAGCTTTGTTGTTGACTCTTCTGGATTTTCTACATAGACAATCACATCATCTGTGAATAAATATAGTTTCATTGCATCCTTCCCAATATGTATATTCTTAATTCCTTTTTTTTTCCTTTTTTGCCTTATTGCATTAGTTAGGACTTTCAGTAAAATGTTAAAAAGGAGTGGTAAGAGGGGACATCCTTGCCTCCCTCCTGGCCATTTTTTTCTTAACTGAGCTTATGGTCTGATTGGTTGGCACTTGTGCCCTGCCATTTTTCAAATATTTTAATCACACTTGATTGTGGGCATTTAAATTTGTAACTACTATGTTAAAATAACAATGAGTCTCGTTGAACTGATTCTGGAATTTAGGGCATGAGGACAAAAATATAACATCTTTCCTGTGCTCCAAAGGACTGGGGAAAGTCAGGTCTGCGTTATACCTTGTATTAGGACTCACCAAAGTTAACAGTGATTGGTCATCTTAAGAAAGAAAGATGTGCCTACAAACAGGAAAAACCTGTGCATGGGGAGCTCATTCCCACAGCACTCAGAATGGCGATCTTCACTCTTTTCCAGGCCCCTATTGGACTCATGTCCTATTTACGTGGAAATCCAAGGAGGGCCTGAAAGTCTACATCAACGGGACCCTGAGCACCTCTGACCCGAGTGGAAAAGTGTCTCGTGACTATGGAGAGTCCAACGTCAACCTCGTGATAGGGTCTGAGCAGGACCAGGCCAAGTGTTATGAGAACGGTGCTTTCGATGAGTTCATCATCTGGGAGCGGGCCCTGACTCCGGATGAGATCGCCATGTACTTCACTGCTGCCATTGGTCAGTGAGTGTGAAGGGCTGGGGCAGATCCACTGTCTGTTCCCAGGGTCACCCTGGTATCTGACTCCTTTCTCCCCACTCTCCCGTTACAGCTATCAGCACTGCAGGCGTCAGATGTGTCCTAATGAACCTTATAAACACAGTTGTGTGTTAGAACACCTGTTCCCTGAGATAGAGGAGTTAACAATTTACTAGAGATGCTCTGAGATGAATATTGTTCTGTTGATCATCACGGGGTTTCAAGGTATATGTGATGGAGGATTATAGAAGGCTTTTGAGAGCAAATATTCCAGATCCATTAGTGGTTTTGATCAACAAACGTTAGCCATGTGCCTCCCAGGGGATGGGCCCTTGGAAAGCCCCAAAGATACCTCTTCCTATTCAGCACAGGGCAGTTGTTGGGGCAGGGGCCTGTGGGTAGGTAGACTGGGGTTCAAATATTCATTGTGCCATAATGAGCTGTGAGACTTTGGGAAGTCATTTTTGAAAACTGAGGTCAAATTCATATAACATAAACATAACCATTTAAAAATGAACAAGTCAGTAGTACTTGGCACATTCACAGCGTTATGCAGCTGCCACCTCTACCTGGTTTGGAAACATTTTCATCCTCCCAAAAGGAAACCCTGCACCCAGTGAGCACAGTCACTCCCCATCTTCCCCTCCCCCAGACTCTGGCAACCACAAATCTACTTTCTGTCTTTACCTATTTTGGAGATTCCACATAAATGGAAATGTGTAATGTATAACCTTTTTGTCTTAATCTCTCAGATTTTTTTTTGCTCTGTTAAATGGATAAAAATACTACTACTCCCTTTCTGGGGGTGGTGTTGATAATAAAATGAGAAAAGATGTGTAAGGCCATTAGCACAATGCCTGGCATATGGCAAGAATCCAGTGGTTCTTAGCTGTTTTTAAAATTAATATTCATCTTTCCCTACAATTCCATTTTCATTTTGCCCACAAGTGAATGCACCATTTTTTCCCCAACGGGTTTCTTTATTTCCACATAAAATAATCTGCTAAAAAATGACAGACCCCACGTAGGCACTCATAAACATGTGGCTGCTGCTTCACTGAGACCCAGCACAGCAGGTGTCAGGACCAGGAGAGAAAGGCCTGAGTTCCAGATGCTGACTGCCCTTGTTCCACTTCTGACGTTGAGTCCCTCAGTTGTTAGGACCCTATTGATTGTATGAGAGAAAACCCAATTCAAAATAACTTTGGCCAAGAAAGGCATGTGTGTCTTTTTTATCTCTTGCAATGGAAGCTCTAGGGGAAACTGCTTCAGAACTGGTTTGGTCCAGGTGCTCACATGATGTCAGTGGGAATCTCTGCGTTTGACCCTGCCCTCTTTTGTTAGCCTCCTCCTGGTGCCAAGGTGGCTGTCATGCTTCTAGGGTTGCATCCTCAGCCCTCAGCAGCCTCTGTGGAAGAGAGAGCTTCTTTCTCTTATCACCTCCCATGCTGGGGCTGGGCAGGACTCACATTGGCGCACATTTATCCGTGCACCTTCTATGAGTCATTTTCTGTGTCTGGGAGTGCAGAATATGCTGACTGGCTTAGGTCTGGGTCATAGTCCCCCATCCCCAGCCCCCTTGAAATGACAGTGAGGTCAGCCTCGTCCAGAACATGTGGAGGAGAGGGAACTCCCAGGGGACAATCAGGGATGCTGGTCTCAGAAGGAACAGATGCTGTGCAGGCAAAATAGCCTGTGTCCACTACAGCCTTCGACATTTACATCTTCCAGTTTCCACCTAGAAAAATGGAATGCATTCCCTCTCCTAGCACTGACAGAGGGCAAATGATAGTGTCCTTCAGAAGAAAAAAAAATTACCAATCTACTGCATTTTATTGCCTAGAGTTTAGAGTTCTCACTTTGAAACCCAGATATCACTTGTATTTATGTTACGAAAAGCTTCAAACAAATCCTGCCCTCCTGACAGTTTACTTGTTTTAGTAACACTGGAAAGAGGTGCCCTTGTTTCTGGTTCTTGTTCTTGTCAGAGCAAACTCTCATTGCCAGAACCAGAACTGAACCAGAACTGGATCGACCAGAATCCCATCTCACCTGGTGACCTGGTCTGAAGACAAGGCACATGACGTAAAGCATGTATAGGAGAACGGCTCTTGAAGTCCCTGGAAGGCCTGTGTGGGGCCCAGTGTACCACTGCTCAGTGAGTCCCACACAGCCGAGTTCAGGGCAGCCATGCAGAGTGACTACTGGAACTGAAATCCAGCCTGCTCTCAGCTAGGCCGGGCCTCGGTGGGGACATGGCCATGTTGTGCCTGAGCGAGTTAGAAAAACGCCACACTTTGAGATGAATTAAGAGTCCTTTATTAGCCGGCGACTGAGAGACGGCTGACGCTCAAAATTCTCTCGGCCCCGAGGAAGAGGCGTGATTAACTTTTATATCTTGGTTTAGGAAGGGGAAGCGGGGGAGGTCTAGTTAAAATGATTTTACAGAAGTAGTCAAAAAGTTAAAAGGATAAATGGTTACAGGAAAGTAAACAGTTCCAGGTGCAGGGGCTTTAAGACTATTACAAGGTGATAGACGCGGGGCTTTGGGTGTTATCAATCAGACGAATTCTTGGGGACTGCAGATATTGCTTGCCACAGTATCTTATCAGTTAATTGCATTCTTGGATGTGCTGGGAGTCAGCTTGCACAAGTTAAGTCCTTGAGGAAGGGGCTGCCAGTGAAAGAGCCAAGATGGAGTCTGTCTGGCTCTCTCAGCTAAGGGAGAAACAAGGCCCGGTGAATAAGGAAAAAACAAGGTTGGGCATTACAGCCACACAAGTAGGTAGAAGTCTTTCTTTACATGAAGACCTGTCTGCATTTGAAGCTGTGCTGGGGCTGTAGGTGCCCAGAGGGGGCCTTTTTCTGAGTGACCTGGCCAGAGGGGACACCCTCCTCTAATCTCATGGCCAGAGCTGGCACCATTTGCTGACCGGTCCGTCCAGGTGTGGTGGCCTTTCCTGATACAAAGGCACAGTGCTGACAGTCTGTCACCCTGGCCAGGTGTCCCCTCTCCCCCACCACTGGAATGGACAGCAGCTCTTTCTGTGGAGGAGGAAGAAGGTTATGTTCAGATCTGTGCAATCGGAAAGCATGTACCTTTGGGCACTGGAAACACACTCGACACATGGGAACTGGGACTGACTGAGGACCTGGCAGATTCTCATTTTCACTCCAGTCTCCGTGGTCATCGCGTGCAAGGGTTGGCAGGATCGCTGGACTGATTTTCACTATCCCTTACTCTGCTCTGTGGACACACATGAGTTAAATGTGAGTTTGACATGACTCCTCTGTAACTCATTGGCACCTGAGGAGTGAATGTCACTCTGACTTGGAGAACAGAGCGGTTCTGCGGTCCAGTTCTCTGGGCAGCGTCACACCTTCTGCGTTAACCAGCAGCCCAGCCCCACCCAAACCCAAGGGCTCAGTCACTCCTGCAGCCAGCAAGGGGTGATGACGTCATTTCCTCAGCTCATCCAAAGCAACTTGAAGAGATTTTCTGAAAATGAAGTAGAATATCTGGTTAAGTGTGTGTTCTCATCAGGAAATAGTGAGATTAGAAATAGTTGCAGGTGAACAGGCAGAAAACGGCAAATCATGGCTTAGTCTTCAGTCTTAAATGTCTTCATTGTTTGTAATTATTCATCATTAACCCCGTGGGGGCTGAGTGCAAAGAATAGCTGGAATCCTTGGGCTAGAGGGGGCTCAGGAAGACAGTTTTCTCCACTGCTTTACTGGGGCCTATTCTCACTTCATTGATCTTAGAGGAGGGCGCTCCCAGGGCTCCTGTCTGTGCTGGCCCAGCGAGTTGCAGCACTCCTCATTTTATCTCCAACCAGTCTGGATGCAATTGAAATCTATTTCTTTGGTTCTTTATTTATTTGAAATCGGTAATCCTTGTATAAAATCATCTTTTGATATGCTGACTTGCATGAAGGGTGTTCAAAAGCGACTGAGAATACAAATGGAAAAGTAATGTGACCTGGGAAAATCCATACGGTCGACTCAGTCAGCTGATTTCTTAGCCCATAATTTACCTGCAGCAACATTCCTACTCAAAACATTCTCAGACTCTCTTCCATGTGTTTGAAGTCAGTACATTTTTAATAAGGACAGGTCTTCCTTGTGGTGAAAAAAGTGACCATGTTTTAGTCCTTAATCCAGCATTGTTTTTTCCAGGAAAGCATGCTTTACTGTCTTCAACGCTGCCAAGCCTCTTCATGACATCCACAGCAAGCCCCATGGTGAGCAGATGCATCTTCCTTGGCCCCCTTTGCTGAGGTCCTTCTGCTTGGGCTGTTTGCTGGGAGAGAGAAAATTCCATTAGGTGTCTGGGCTCTCTGTTATCGGCAGTACATTGTCTGGGAAGAAATAACAAATGGAGGGGAAGCCAACTGCAGTACTAATTCTTGGTGCTAAGAGTGACTGAAGGGAAAACTCTCAGCTCCTGCCACCAGGAACCTCAGGTGCCCAAAAGGAAATGCCGGGCTCATTCATGGGATGTGGACACCGTGAGTGGCGAGTGAGGAATCTGCCCTGCTTGGCTTCTCTCTGTGCCCTTTTCGTTTGACGTTAGAGAAAAGTTCAATTCATATAGAAAAATTCTTGTCTGGAATTAGTGTTTGTAATTAAAGAACTGTCCTTTCTTGAGAACGTTAATATAATAGTGAGTGCACAGACTCTGACCCATCTGCTTGGGTTCAAATCCAAGTTCTACCACTTATTTTTGAGTAAGCCTCTCTGTGCTTAGTTTCATCCATCAAATGGGGACTTATTTCGTAAGGTTGTTGTCAGGATGAAATGTTAATATAAGCAAAATATTCACAAAAGTGTCAGGTACATAGTAGGAGCTATATTACTATCATGGTATAAAAACATTTGAGCAGCTGGGTGTGGTGGCTGCACCTGTAGTCCCAGCTGCTCAGAAGGCTGAGACAGGAGGACTGCTTGAGTCCAGCCTGGGAAACACAGTGAAACCCCATCTCTATAAATAAAAAAAAGAGCAGCCAGGCACAGTTGCTCATGCCTGTAATCCCAGCAATTTGGGAGGTCGAGGCAGGAGGATCACTTGAGGTCCGGAGCTCGAGACCAGCCTGGCCAACACAGTGAAACGCTGTCTCTACTAAAAATACAAAAATTAGCCAGGCATGGTGGTGCACACCTGTAGTCTCAGCTACTTGGGAGGCTGAGGCAAGAGAATTGCTTGAACCCGGGAGGCAGAGGCTGCAGTGAGCCGAGACTGCGCCACTGCGCTCCAGCCTGGGCAACAGAGCAAGACGCAGTCTCAAAAAAAAAAAAAAAAAAAAAATTAAAAAAAGCATTCGACCCAGAGTAGGACACATTAAACTTCTGTATAATATTTTGGTTTTAGTTCTTAGTAGAAACTCATGTTGCCAATTTCCTTCAGATGCCCACAGATGCCTACCATCCCATTATAACCAACCTGACAGAAGAGAGAAAAACCTTCCAAAGTCCCGGAGTGATACTGAGTTACCTCCAAAATGTATCCCTCAGCTTACCCAGTAAGTCCCTCTCGGAGCAGACAGCCTTGAATCTCACCAAGGTAAGGCTATTTGATGTCTGTGTCTGGTAGACCAGGGGTGGCACCCTCACCGGGACCATAGATGTTTCTGTTTGACCTAGATCGAGTTTAAAAAAAGCAGGAACTTTTACTTAAACATTTGGGTTTCAGGCTTCTCATGAATGACCAGCTGGCGTGTGGCCCTTCAGGCCAGCTCTGTACAGCTCAGTGGAGCCTCCTTTAGGGGCGGGACACTTGAGTCTTTGCTGTGGTTTCCCAATGCTCAACCTGCCTGGTCCCCCCTGTGCAGCCACCTGGCCCCTGTGGGCGTGTGGGTTGGCAACTCCTAGTCTAAATAAACTCTGCTGCCTCCTGGCAACAGGTAAAAGGTGGAGGGGCCTCACTGGCAGATCCAGCCATGGGGCGTGGACCACAGCCTGTGCATAGTGGGAATCCCAAAGCTATCTAAGCACTTAGAGAATGCAACATTTATGGCATTAAAATCAAGATGCTTTCTCTTTCTGCTCCTTCAAATAGTTTCCAGGTGAAGACAGAGGGTGGATCGTGGGCTCTCGTGGACTTGCTGTCTTCTGTTTCAGGGCTAGGGCTTATCTTGGTGGAGGCGAAGACAGAAGGGGTTTGGAGATTGGCTCACCTTGAAAGCACAGCGTATGGGTTAGGAGCAGGGTATATGGAGTCCCACGGCTGCACTGACCTTTGATCTGCAGTTACTCCGTGGCCTTGGTCAAGTGACCTAACATCCCTGCCTCACTCGGCTCCTCTGAGATGTGGAGGAAATAATAACAGCGCCCACTTCATCGGGGATAAGTGGGTTCCTATGTGCAGAGAACAGTGCTGGGTACGTGGTGAGCACTTTTCAAGGGTTCTTAATTCTTACTGATTTCCTTGCTGAAGTCACACCCAAAGAAGCACATGCAGAGCCATGTGTTCAGGGACTTGAGACATCTTGTAATGGAGGGAGATTGCCGTCAGCTTTTCTGTCCACGTAAGAGAAGTTAGACTTCTCAGATTTCATTCATTCATTCATTCATTCATTCATAGAACATACTAGATTCTGGGGGTGCAGGATGACCAGGTGCTAATACTCCCTGCTTTCAAGAGGCTCAGGGTTGAGGGAGTGATGACAGGTCATGGAGTCTGAGAGGGGCTTTAAAGGCAACCACATGGAGCTGTGGGACTCAGCGGTCCTGGAGTCACAGAGACCTGGCTTTGACCCCATCTCCACCACTCCCGGCTCTGTGTCCGTGGGAAGGTTATTTAACCTCAGCACACCTGCTTGCCCACTGTGACATGGGGACAGTGAGATCGCCCACGTCTCTCAGGTGCTTCTGGCTGTGAGAAACAGGGCCCTCTGCTTAGCGGACTTAGACTTCGGGCCATGTACTTGCTTCAGGCAACAAGAGGCCTAGAGGTGGGAATCCTAGGATTCACTAACTCAGTCTTCACTCACAGCAGGGGCTGGATAGGTACTGCTACAATTCTCTCGTCACTCGGCCCTTTTCTCGCCCAGCTGCAGGCCCCCAGCACCCTCGCCTTACCCTAGCACGTCCAGGAGGGAAAGAACGGGTCGGGGGACTCCCTCCTAGTCAGGGGGAAATCTTTCCCATGGTTCCCTTTGCTGCGACACCCCCTCACATCTCATTGGCCAGAGCTGGGCCACATGACCACACCTGGGCCAATCACTAACCAAGGGCAGTGGGATTAGCCACTAGCTCAGCCAATCGTGAAGGAGCTCTAGGGTGGGGCCAAGGCTGCCCAGTGTGGGAGCACTTCCGGGCTCTGAAGGGAAGGACCCGCAGGGTGTTGGGTGGAAAGAGCGGGTATAGACAAGCTGGAAGGTCCTTATGCATGTATGCACAGGACCGGGTGTGAGGCGCCGAGACAGGGCTTGGTATGCAGTAAGTGCTTTATTAATACTAACACTCTTGTTTTTATTGAGATGGGCTACAAGGGGTCACTGTGACAGGCGTTGCCTTCTATGCAGTTAGCACTTAGTAAACACTCACACTCCGGGCACTAGTGCCCTGCCTCTAGCTAAGGTATGCAGTCGGGGCTTCATGCCCACTCTGGGCCCTGGCACCCTCCCCTCTAGCCGTGGTACACAGTCGGCGCTCAATAAACACCCACTCTGGGCACGGGCGCCCTCCCCTCTGACTAGCCGTGGGTACCCTGAAGCATCCTCAGGAATGTGCAGCAGACACTTAGCAGGCTGTCTCTGTGTTTCCGGGTGTCTAGGGAAGGAGGGAGTCCAAGCGAGGATAAATTAATTAGACGAATGTTGATTAAACACCTACTTGTGGGTGGGTTACCCCATCAATTATAAAATGGATGGCTTAATGAGCCACAGTTGCATTCTCATGAGTGGGTTCGCTGATGACTTTATTAATTAAGCACATTGTACAGCCTCCGCTCTCTGCCAGATGCTGGGCTTGGTGCTGGGGATGTGTGATGGATGTGCCGGGCATTGCCCCTGCCCTCGTGGGGCTTGTGGCCAGGTGCGTGTCCAGTTAGCTGGAAAGCTACCTGTGGGGTGCTGGTCCTAAAGGTCACTCCTCGGAATCTTCTAGAAGTGTGTGTCCTGCCCTAGGGCAGGCCGGAGCCACTGTGGCCCACCGCCTGCCTGGCTCTGTGATCTCTTCATCACGAGCTAGAAGGGTCTGTCTCGCACCTGACATTGCAGTGGCAGCAGTTAGCTGTGCCATTGTGGCCCACACCACCCAGCAGGGTCCCTGAACTGAGTGTGATAGGGAGTGGCCAGGCTGGCAGGGCTGTGGGAAGAGTTGGTGGTGGGGCTGGCAGGAGTGAGACAGGGACAAAGTAGGACAAGCAGAACTTGGGGCCAAGGCCAGACAGGCAAGCACCCCAGAAAAGGCCAGGCAGGGCTGCCCTCTGCGGAGCCCAGGTGTGGGGGCTGGGGGTGTTGGCTGGGGATGGCGTATGCGCAGTGAGGTGGGTAGAGGCCAAGGCAGCTCCGTATCCTTACTGGCTGCCTGGTTTGGAACACAAGGCAATGCAGGTCTACACAGGAAACACTTTCTTTTTAAGCTTGGTCACTTTTACTTTCCTTGCTGCTTTTCTTCCTTCTCTCCCTCAGCTATACCTGAGAGTCAGAGGTTGCAAACTCATGTAGCTTCAGGGGCCAAAGGAAATGGATGGCATGGGCCAGACAGAGCAACAGTAGGGAGTGGAGGTAGTGGCAGCCTGAATGCACCGCCTCCTCTGCAGCCAGCAGTTGCTAGCGACTCAAGGCCACCTGTCTGTAACCGTTAGGGTGACTGCTTCTGATTTTGCAAGAAAAGCCCCAGACCTGGATTTTTAAAACGGAACATCTCCCAATTTTAAGAAATGGGCAGTGAGCTGAAATCTTAAATGAAATTATGTGCAGACCAAATACAAGACATCTACGAGGCAGGCTCAGCCTGTGTGCCATCCGTGTGGGACTCCTGGTGTAGACCTGTTTGGGGTATCTGGCTGGGGACCCTGGGGATGAGTCATGCAGATTTACCCAAAACCCCAGTGATCTCTGACCTGATGAGAAGTCAAAGTTTTTGGCATTCATTATACAAGTTTCTTTCTTTCTTTTTTCTTTCTTTCCTTCCTTTCCTTCCTTTCCTTTTCTTTCTCTTTCTTTCTTTCTTTCTTTCTTTCTTTCTTTCTTTCTTTCTTTCTTTCTTTCTTTCTTTCTTTCTTTCTTTCTTTTCTTTCTTTTCTTTTCTTTCTTTCTTTTCTTTTTTTTTTTTGAGACGGAGTCTCGCTCTGTCACCCAGGGTGGAGTGCAGTGGCATGATCTTGGCTCACTGCAACCTCCGCCTTCTGAGTTCAAGCGATTCTCCTGCCTCACCCTCCCAAGTAGCTGGGACTACAGGCATGCACCACTATACCTGATTAATTTTTGTATTTTTAGTAGAGATGGGGTCTCACTATGTTTCCCAGGCTGGTCTTAAACTTCTGACTTCAAATGATCCACCCGTCTCAGCCTCCCAAAGTGCTGGGATGACAGGTGTGAGCCACTGCGCCCAGCCCCGTTCTACAGGTTTCTGTGGTGTCCTGGCTTCTCACCTGTCCACTAGCAGCTGGACAGGAAAATGGCAAGGGGTCATTTCCTGTACTGCACCGTGAGGCAGTGATTAGCTACGTGTGGCTCGTCCAACTAGAGATGTGCTGTGAATGTAAGATGCACACTGGATTTCTAAAACTTTGTGCAAAGAAAAGGGAAATATCTAATTAGTAATTTCATATGGATTCTGTGTTGAAATGATAATATTTTAGGTTTTTGAGCTAAGTAAAATACATTATTAAAATTAGTTTCACCTTTTTTATTCTACTTCTTAAAAATGTGCTTGCTGCTAGAAAATTTAAAATGATAGATGTGGCCCGTATTATGTTTCTGTGTGATAGACTGCTCTGGATCAAGAGTCAGCAAACTATGGCCCTTGAGCCAAATCTGGCCCGTTGCTTGCTTTTGGAAATAAAGTTTTATTCATGCATGCCCATTTGTTTGCATATTGTCTGTGGCTGCTTTTGCACTGCCATGGCAGAGTTGAGTGTTTGTGACACAGGGCATGACCCATGAGGCCTGACCTCGTTCCTATGTGACACTTTAGGAAGTCTGCTGCCCCTGCTCCAGCCCAGTGAATACAGGATGGTGATTATTCCCTATTTCATTAATTCTTAAGGCCTTGCACTCTAAGGTCTCAAAAAATATTTATCTCATAAAGATAAATGAATGAATGATGAGTTTTGATGATGAGTTCTCTAAGAATTTAGTGTCTTAGAGTGTGAGGAAGAACTTGAGTATTCTGGAGATGGTGGTTTGGTGGAAATATGGGAGAGTTTGGTCAGCCTCTAAGTTTAATTCTGATGCTGATAGTGGAGACAAACAGTTAAGAGTGTGTGTGAATAATGCAGATGAGTGAAACGGACTTGAGAGTATGAGGCAGTGGGGATGGCGGGGTCTGGAGTGGGCTGGGGACACATCCACTAAGCCGGTGCTGCTCAGCTGTGGTCAATTATGGTTTTATGGGAATGTGGGCTAGGGGGTGTCCAAGATTCTGCTTTTTAAAAACGAAGTAGAAAATCCACATGTTTTCATTTAAATCTCCAGATTAGGAAACAGTAGAAATTAATTTCATTGTTTCCTTAGAATAATAGTGAGCCGAACCAAACATGGTTTTAAGGCGACCTGACCAAGGGCCCGAGTAGCTTCTGCTTTCTAGAGAGGTCATTTTCAGTTAACACGAGTGCTTCCACGTCAGTTTGGTTTCTCGCCCCAAGAAAAGCACATTCAGCAGGCCATGATTTTCCCATGCGTCTCTCCACTCCACAGGCTTTCACTGAGGGCCTGCCGTGTCCCCCAGGTGCTGTGCTATGGCCCCTGTCGTCACTGAGCAGTGTTCATTCTGACGTTCCAGTGCTGGTCACTGACTTGACAGGGCTGCCACAGGAGCAAATAAGATAACGTCCATAAAAGGGCTTCGTAACATATCATGTGGTCCATGACGCAGCTATTTTTGTTGACTGCTGTGCATCCAGCTGAACTGGTGGTTGATAGAGACCCATTGGAAGATGCGGGGAAAACTGAAGGTCTTCAAGTTTGTTGCCTAAGGACGGGTGCTGAGCAGTGTCATTTTGTCTACCTTTAGACCTTCTTAAAAGCTGTGGGAGAGATCCTTCTACTGCCTGGTTGGATTGCTGTGTCAGAGGTAAGAGAAAAGAACATGGCCGGTCACGGTGGCTCATGCCTGTAATCCCAGCACTTTGGGAGGCCAAGGCAGGTGGATCACTTGAGGTCAGGAGTTCAAGACCAGCCTGGCCAATGTGGCAAAACCCCGTCTCTACTAAAAATACAAAAATTAGCCAGGCATGGTGGCGGGCACCTGTAGTCCCAGCTACTCAGGAGGCTGAGGCAGGAGAATTGCTTGAACCTGGGAGGTGGACATTGCAGTGAGCCGAGGTTGTGCCACCGCACTCCAGCCTGGGCAACAGAGTGAGACTCTGTCTCAAAAAACAAACAAACAAACAAAAAACAAAAAAAGAGAGAGAGAGAGAGAAAAGAACATTTTGATCTTCAAAACGTATGTGCCTTGGGAACCATTTTGTCTTCCTAGAAGTGGCATAATATGGCCCAGTCACATCGACAAAAAGAATGATGTGTCTCCCAGTCCTGACATCTGGGATATAAGAGCTTATTTTGAGTAGACGTGCAACTGATTCAGAATGCCTTATCCTCTAAGGCAAAAGAAATGCATGTGTGTCAGTAATGTGTTACTGTCCTAAACATGGAAGAAGGAAATGATGGTTTTTTTCCCCATGAGAAATGTATATTTGGTTCATCTTGGTCATTTCATATAATATGTATTTTTTTTTTTTTTTTTTTTACCATCACATCATTCTTGAATGATAATAGAAAGCTTTTTATGTTAAAAGTCACCAGATTTAGTAAGAAAAAGGAGAACACATGACAATATGTACTTCATGATTAAGGTGCAAAAAAAAAGCTTCTCTTGTTCTCTGTATTCAAAATAGCTAGAAAGGAGAATGAAATAATTTTTCCTTTATTTCTAAAAATAACTTGATTGTACTTACTTAAAAAGAAAACAAATAAATAGTTGTGGAGAAGTTAGAAAATGCAGATAATAAAAAACAAAATAAAAATCACTTCAAATCCTAAAACTGAGATTATTAACATTCTTGTATATTTCCCTATAGTCTAGTTTTCAATTCACTTATATATATGTATTCAACAAATATATTGTATATTTGACTTAATTTGTTTTTCCTTAATTATGTCAATGACACTTTCCAATGATATTAAGTATTCACCTGCAACACTGTATTAGTCAGGACAGGCCAGGGTGCACTGCAGTAACAAATAGATCCCCACGTCTCAGTGGCTCAGCACAGTAGAAATTTACTTCTCCCCCATGCAAAGTCCAGAGTGGGTCAGAGGAGCCTCTTCTCCACCAGATACTCAGGGATCCTGGCTCTATCTGTCTTCCGGTGCTGGGTTCTCAACATGTGGTTTCCAAGGTTGCCAGGCAGGGGCAGAGAAGGGTGAGGAGGACTCTTAACTGCCTTGGCCCAGAAGGGTCCCAGCCATACCACCATGATATTAAAGTGCTCATTCTCCTAAGCCCTGATAATATTTAAAAATGTTTGCCAGTTTGAGAGGCAGAAGTGGCATTTTATTCTTTCATTATTAATAAGATTGCATTAGAGTTTACATTTGATAAACTTGTTTGAATAATTTCAAGTGGAATGAGATTAGGTTTAACAGTGGCAAAGGGAGAAAAAAAGGCTCAAGAATGTAAGATGGATACAGTCTTACCTAGAAAACAATTCCTTTTTAAAAGGTATGACCTTTTTCATGATTTCAAGGGGACTTTGTGTCCAAAGCTGCAGGCTGGGAACACCTAGAGGACAGCCGACGGAAGATCCAGGCAGACGTATTTTGTGCATGATTTTAAATTAACTACTTTTGAATGCAAAATATGCAAATCTGTTACAAAATATGAATAACCAGGAAACTGTCCAGACTCAGGCAGGGTCCAATATGCATTAAAGAGAACGCATGAATCGGTCTCTACCCCACAGAACTGCATGCCAGAAACACAGACTTCCATGTGCTTAACTGGGCCTGGCTGCCTGAAATCGGGCCATGGGCCTAAAAGCAAATGTCTAAAATTGGCCTCAGCGTTCTATTTCCAGCTCATGAGGCTCTCCTGGAGTGTGTGTTTGTGGGAGAATGCTGAGGACTTAGCAGCAGGCAGGTGCTTCCCCAGAAAAGCGGGAAGAAGAGAAGCAGTGAAGGCAGAGCTCACTGGCCCAGCTCAGCAGGGCTTAAGAGAGGCCTCTCCCCTGGTGATGTGTGTCTGAGGATGAGGGCCCCCTGCTTTCTTGGGGGCAGTGTCTACCAGGATTGTCTGCTCTGGAACTCAGAAAGGAAAGAGGGCTCTTGGAGTAGAAGGCAAGCACCTGGGAAGTCAAGGCAGCCAGAGATAGCTCCGGGTGCCAGCACCTCGGAAGCAGCCACCCTTCATGGAGAAGGGGACAGAGCTGCTGGTGTCCCCATCCCAGAGCGGACCTGGGGGCGATCAGCCCCTCCTCGTGAAGCACAGGGAGGCAGGGGGAGGGTCTGGGATGTGCTGAGGGTCCCTCTGTGAGTTCAGGGAGGAGGCAGGAGCAGGAGTTGGTTCCCCTCAGTCCCCATGTCTAAGTGTAGAAACGCAGGAGCCGGCGATGGCTGGGGTGATGGGTCCACCTGGGCTGTGTCCATGCTCCGTGAGCTCAGTTGGGCGTGTGGCCTCCGTGTGGTCCCCTCCTGATCCATGGGAAGGGGCAGTTGCACTTCTTCCTCGTGGCCAACGTGGGGAAGTTTGATTTTGTGTGCTTGGTGCACCTGCCTGGTGCCCTGGCTGAGTGAGGTGGATTTTCATGGCTCCTGGTGCTTGTGTTGCTGCAGGACAGCGCCGTGGTACTGAGTCTCATCGACACTGTTGACACCGTCATGGGCCACGTATCCTCCAACCTGCACAGCAGCATGCCCCAGGTCACCGTGGAGGGCTCCTCTGCCATGGCAGGTAGCTGTCGCTTGTAAGGGTGAGCCACATGGCAGGGGCGGGGGCTGGAGGCTGCGTTTCACTGCCTGTCTTTTTACACCCTTAGCAGAGAGCCCTGCTCTGTCTCCCTGACTGCTCTGCCTCGCGCAAACCACATTTGGAAGGAAAACCCGTGGTCAGATCAGGGCAGGTGTGTTCGGCCATGATATGCAGACAGGGCCCGTAAGCTTTTCCCAGTGACTTGGGAGCCAAGCTCCTGTCCTGGGGCGATGGTTTCAGTTCAGAGCAGTAGGCGGAGGCAGCAGTGCCTGCAAGAGTCTGTGGAATAAAAGGGGCGCCCTCGGGTTTCTGGAGTCAGCTTGCTCTCAACTGCGCTCCAGGATAATTGTCACAGTTGTCTAATTGTAGAGGCAGAAGTGATGACCTTTCGATATTAAAAGTCTTTACCTGGAGCACATTATCGTGCTGATACTTCGCTGCAAGAGCCAAGCTGGGGAAAATGGGCTGAAGCTACACCGGTTAGTTCAGTGGCAGTTTATCGGCCCAGACCTCTCCCTCGGGACCATGTTGCCCTTGCCCTCGCCTGCTGCGCTTGGGGAGGAGCCGATGTCACCGCATCGCTGAGCACAGCCCATCCTTGCACCGGCCTTGAGAGCTGGGGGCTGTGCTGGGGCGGAGGGCGCCCCAGGTGAGGAGCCGCGCGCCCGTGGGCGGGAATGCTGAGCCTCCCCGTGGCAGTCACTGCCTGGGCTCTTCATTTCTTTTTCCCTTTTTTTTTTTTTTTTGAGGCCATGCTTTCTAAAGGTAGTTATACTTCCCGTGGGGAGCTTGTCCTGTCAAAAAAGAAAAGCAGATGGGTTTTGCAGTCTGATTTCTTGCAGCCTGTGAGCTCTCTGACGGGACTTCGCTCTCTCGCTCCTTCCACCGCAGAGTTTTCCGTGGCCAAAATCCTAACCAAGACCATGAATTCCTCCCATTACCGCTTCCCGGCCCACGGGCAGAGCTTCATCCAGATCCCCCACGAGGCCTTCCACAGGCACGGTGAGTGTGGCTGCCCCGGACTCCCTTCCGGGGTGGCTCCCGCAAGTCTTTCTGAAGAGTCCCCAAGCTTTGGTGGGTGCCCACCGCACCAGTGAGCTGCGGCGCTCCCCCGGGCCTCCTGCGGTGCTCCCCGGGGCCGCCTGCGGTGCTCCCCGGGGCCGCCTGCGGTGCTCCCCCAGGCCTCCTGCGGTGCTCCCCCGGGCCGCCTGCGGTGCTCCCCCGGGCTGCCTGCGGTGCTCCCCCGGGCCGCCTGTCCTGTCCTGCAGGAGAGGGACTCTGTGCAGGAGAGGGACTCTGGGCAGCCGTTCTCAAAGCGTGTCCTCAGGCCACCCTCATGGACACACTTGAGAGGTTCCTTAGTGATGCTAATGCTGTGCCCACTCCAGGCCACTGAACTGGAATTTGGGGTGGGGTCTGGGAGCATCTAAACCTGCTCGCCTGGTGAATCCAGCCCACTGGGAAGTCATCCTACCTACATCCTCCTAAATCGGCACACACCTGGTCAGCCAAAGATAAAAAGATGGGGCCACCTCGCCTTCTTGCTCAGGTAGCTGTGGGCCAGGTGAGGGGTTCATCCGTTCAGGAACCTGGGGTTCCACTCCTGTGCAGGCCCAAGTCGAGTCACATAATAAAAAATGAGAGGCTCAGGGGACCCCCTGCCTCTGACCAGGGAGCCCTGTTGGGAGCCCAGATGGCCCTGGGTATTTTTTGCTACAATGACCGTCACCCTCTCTGGTTCCTGGAAAAGCAAATATGACTCTGCAGACATCTCCTTCCTCTCCTTCCCTCCCTGGGGACCTCGGGCAAGCAGGGGAGAGCCTCAGATTTGTGCCCCGTCACCCTGGCCAGAGGCCACGTCCCCTTCCCAGGGTTCTGCCTTAGAGATGGGGACCAGGACAGCCCTGATCAGACATCTCCCTCTGCAGTGGGGAGCTTGTCTCTGCACCCACCACCATCTTGATTGTCTGTGGGAAAGGTGCCCTGACTGGTTCTCTGCCCTGTCCTCACCTAGCATGATGTCAGGTGTGCCCTGCTCCTAGGGCAGAGGCAGGGATGTCCCTACCCCAGAAGCCAAGGGAAGGGCCCAGGGACGATGCCACCTTCCACCAGCATCAGCAGGGAGGGCCCAGGGATGGTGCGACATCCACCAGCATCTCCTGGCCACGTGATCTGCTGGGAGTGCCCTGATTTCCAATCCTGGCAGAGCTGTGGCCGAGCCATGGAGTGAAATAGCAAGAGCACACGTGACCCCGCTTCATGGCTGGATATAATAGAGGTGTGGCCAGGCGAAGGCATACAGACGTCCCGGTGGCTGCTGTCCCCTTGAAAACCTGCATTCTGCCTCACTCAGTGGTGCCCTAAATCCTCTGCGTGCGGAGGGCAGACGGGACGCACTCGTGGGGCAAGGCTGGAGGCTGGCACTGCCCCCCGTTGACTTGCAGGGGCCATCTCCTTGCAGGGGCTCTGAGACCGTGTGATGCCCTGGGTGAGCCTGGCCCTCCCTGCAGGGGCTCTGAGACCGTGTGATGCCCTGGGTGAGCCTGGCCCTCCCTGCAGGGGCTCTGAGACCGTGTGATGCCCTGGGTGAGCCTGGCCCTCCCTGCAGGGGCTCTGAGACCGTGTGATGCCCTGGGTGAGCCTGGCCCTCCCTGCAGGGGCTCTGAGACCGTGTGATGCCCTGGGTGAGCCTGGCCCTCCCTGCAGGGGCTCTGAGACCATGGGATGCCCTGGGTGAGCCTGGCCTCCCTGGGGGGTTTCAGCCTCCACATGTCTTGAGCTGGCTCAGGGGATGGAGCAGGGAGCCACTGTCACGCTGCTGAGTTGCCGCAGAGTCTTTGTCCTTGCAAGTTCTGCCCGAGTGTCCTTCACTTCCTTCTCCCCAGAGGGTTCTTGGGAGTGAGGGGCGGCACCACGCATGGCAGGGCGTGGGGCTTGGTATTTTTCTTGCCTGTGGCCTGGAGCACTGACAGCGCCTGCCCCTCTGCTCTCTCTGCAGCCTGGAGCACCGTCGTGGGTCTGCTGTACCACAGCATGCACTACTACCTGAACAACATCTGGCCTGCCCACACCAAGTGAGTCTCGGGGGTGCCCAGCTCAGGGGCGTGGGTGTGCGTGGGTTTGCTGGGTGGTTGGCCACAGGGATGCCCGCCCCACACGGGGTCACACGCATGCACAACACTGTTTGAAAACTCTGGACATGAGTACCGGGCGCTTCACCTCTCAGGCAAGGAAACGTGCAGCGTTTTGAAGGCCACTCGGGAACTGCAGGCCCGGGGCCAGGTTGGCGGAGTGGAGGTCAGGAGCACAGGCTAGGAGACCCTACCCACCCGCCTGGACCGAATTGTGTGACCTTGGGCAAGGGACTTAACCTCTCTGAGCCTCAGTTTCCACTGCTTTGGAATGGAAGACAACAGACCTGTCTGTGTCAGTCATGGGCAAACACACAGATGGGCAAAGCCATTTCACATCAGCTTAAGTGGAAGGCCAGGAAACTGAGGGCTCAGGGGACTGAAAAGTGAGGAGCAGGTGGGCCTCAGTCATGGCTGGACCCGGGGACCCCGAGGATGCCGTCTAGACCTGCTCTGTCTGTCCCCTGCCTCTGCTGTCCTCCAGACAGGCCCCCTCCATAGGAGCAGAGCTGGCTCCTGCAGCATCGCTTCATGTGGGTTTGGGTCCTGAGAACCCAGAAGGAGAGCAAGGAGGGTGGGGACCGCGAGGAGGGCGGCGAGGGTGGGGAGGACGACGGAAATGAGGAGGGAGGGGAGGGTGTGCCTCTTTCCTGAGGAATGTAGTCGCGATTTTGTGATCTGGAGGAAACACCATCTTCTGGGTCAGATTTCTCAGGGAAAGCCTGCATGCTTACCAATTTCCTCCTAATGAAAGAAAGTGGGGGGCCCGCCACTCTTTATGTGTGATTCCAAAATTCTTCAGGAAAATGGTCAAAGAAAAATGCAATCTATTTTCCTCAAAAAGATGCCATCTCAGTTATTTGGGGAGATCTTTCCAAGATAGTGAATGAAAAGTTGACCCTTCCTTGGCCCCTCCTGCTGAAGTTTCCACCACAAAACTGGCCTTGCTGTGAAATGTATGAGACATGCATTTGTGAGGTGTCGCTGTGCCTTGTGCGGCCACAGTGAGAACCTGCGTGGGAAAGCGGCATCCGTGCCATGGCCCACAACTTCACAAAGGCGGGAGGGTTGCTTCCAGACGCAGGGTGCACACATTCCAGGGGCAATTCACTGTGACCACCAGAATCTGACTCCAGCCAGGTGTCAGCCAGCTCTTTCATGAAGGGCCAGCTTGTAAATTGCCTTGGCTTTCCAGAACTCTGCCCTCGCAGGGTGAAGGCAGCCAGGACACTACGTGGGGGAACGGGGGAGTGGCTGCCTTCCAATACAGCTTTATTTACAAAACCAGGCAGCCAGCCCAAGAGCTGCAGTTTGCAGATCTTTGCCAGACCCTCCATTAGATCAGCGCTGGCAGGGATGGGCAGAGGAGAGGCTGGCGGGGCCTGCTCTGGGGAGCCCACAGCCTTGCAGATAGAAGACAGTCTGTCTCGCCTGTCCCCAGGGCCTCAGCCTTCACTCTCCCTCTGCTGTCCTCACGGACCCAGGTGTCTGCAGACGGGACACTGGAGCCCCAGGATTCAGGCACTGTGTCCCAGAACAATGCAGCTAACTCTGACTTCCCCCTGCAAACCGAGGGCCCGGAAATTGGACAGGCAAGTCATCCCTGGTTCGTCAGCATTGACATCAGCCCCACAACAAGTTCCATCAGCAGCACATTTACGTGCTGAAGCCAAAACAGAATTGCTGTGCAGCAATGGAACATGTTTTTCATTTGCAGTGAAGTTGGATCTTCAGCTCAGGTGAAGTTCTCTTCAGCACTTAGTGCAAAGATGCCTTGTCATCAAAATTAACGTGGAAAAAGATCACGGAAACAGCT
Source organism: Pongo pygmaeus (assembly GCF_028885625.2). Lineage (NCBI taxonomy): Eukaryota > Metazoa > Chordata > Mammalia > Primates > Hominidae > Pongo > Pongo pygmaeus. Next base: position 129,874,413 of record NC_072383.2, read on the forward strand.
CATCCAGGAAAGTCTCTGTACTTGTTACATTGTTCCTGTGTACCTTGTACCTGTAGCAGAAGAGGTGGACGGAAGTGGAGGGGACAAAGAGTTTGGTTCACAGGTGCCCTCCTTATCTGTGTAACCCTGGGCAAGTGACTTCAGCCTGGAGGCCTGTGTTCTCCTCTTAAAACAGAAGTAATAATAGCACTGATTTCTGAGGGTTGCCAGGAGGACTGAATGAGTTAATGGTGTAAGTAGGGCTTGGTATTCTTAAACATGACATACAAGTGCTTGCTTTTGTGATTTTGTAAGCTGATTGGGCATTTGCGCCATTTTGCCTTTGAGGTAATTATCAAATGCTGGGCACGATGAGAAGCAGGTTAGTGCAGCCGCCGTGCGGGCAGTGCATGTATGCGCGTGCATATGCCGGGTTCCTGCCAGCCTGCAGTGGACTTCCCTCTGTCTTTGTCTTTGTATTGTGCGCTGTCATCCTCATACGTCCGCAGTGTGTCGTGAGGATGAAAGGATGCTTTGGTGCCGTAGTGTCCTTTAATTTCTTCTTCAGGGATGAGGGTGAGGGTCTAAGTCAGTATGTGAGTCTGAGTGCACAAAGGGTAGGGCCTGGGCTGGAAGGAACTTTTGTCTCCACAGCCAGCCCCAGGCAGACCATTCCAGGGCTCCTGTGATGACTGAGGGGATGATATCTGACCACCCACGGCCCGGTGGGGGCTTAGCTGCTTCCTGCCAGGTTGCCTGTACCCCTAGGATCCTTTGAGTCTCACTCGCTGCCTGGCCCCGTAATGATGGAGACCGTTCAGCTTTTATGGGTGCTCATGCTAGGCCCAGCCAGCACCGGGACGGCCGGTTCCTCCAGGTGGACGGGGCTGAGACTGGCCTGTTCCCACTCCTCCTGTGAAGATGGAAGCCACAGCCCACAGAGGGAAGGGCCTCTCCCCAGGCTGTGAGGGACTCACAGGTGCTCGAGAAAGATGAGTGGGGAGGTGGACCCGGCTCAGCGTGTGTCCTTAGTCACTATAGAGTAACACAGAGCACCGATGGAACCAGCAGGTCATGGTTCTGCAGTCCTCAGTGTAGTAACTGACCCAGGCAGAAGCTATCAGTGGATGTGCACACCAGCGGGAGCAGGGTTGCGGGGCGGGGGACCTCACCGACCTGCAGAGTCCTAGCTGTACCAGGTCAGAGGGTGCCTGGTGATGGGAATGTTGGCCGCACCCCTGCAGCCAGGTGGCCACATTCAACATTATCAACGTGGGACACGTGGGCCCGTGTCTCTTGCTGTCACATCATGGGGAGACATCCATGCCTCCTATGGCATACTCCTGTCAGATGCATGGCCTGACGCCCCTCACGAGGAAGCAGTGAGACACAGCTGAACTAGGGGGTGGCGTGTGCTGCTGTGGTTTGCACTGCAAGGCAGAAGTTGGGCAGTTCCGGACTGGGGGAGACTAAAGAGGTTCGTGCCTAAGCTAATGCACGTTCCTGGGTTGAGAAAAGTGGAGTTCTGGAGGAAGTGAGTGACGGTGGGGGTTGTGTGCAGTTGACTCTGGGCTGTGCATTAGAGCATCTTGTGGAGTCCTCGTTAAATTTCTGAGTGTGATCCTTGTTTGATGGTTATGTAGGAGGCAGTCTCCATTTTTAGGAGACACGTGGTAGAGATGGAGTATGCTGTGATGCCTGCAACACACCGCTAGTGCTTCAGCAGAAAGGAAACGTGCATGTGTGTGTGTATTTGTGTGGTGTGTGTGTGCACACAGGTGCATGTGCATGTATGTGCTTGTGTGGTGTATGTGCATTATGTGTGCACATATGTGCATGTGTGTTGTGTGTGCTGTGGGCATGCAAATGCACGTGTGTGCATTTGTGTGTTGTATGTGTGTACATGTGCATGTACGTGTGTGGTATGTGTGTATACCTGCATGTATGTGTGTGGTGTGTGTGTGTGTCAAGTGTGAGTGTGACCATGCCGGAGAAAGTGAACATGGCCAATGATAAGAGCTGAGAGTGTAGGTGAAGCGTATGCATTGTACTGTTTTCTGGCAAATTTCCTGCAGGTTTGACTATTTAACAGTGCAAAGCTGTAGGGGTTCCTGGCATGGGCAGGAATTGTGGCTGTTGCTGTCCTTTCTGAAAGGCCCTGGCTGCAGTACTGCTCGAAACAGAGAACAACGTCACCTGGGCAGCATCGGCGCTGAGGAAGTCGCCTATCACCCTCAATGCTCTCTCCTTCTGCCGTTTGCATCAGTCAGGGGCTCGGGTCTCCTTCAAGAATTCACCATCACCCAAGATCACACTCAGAGATGCCGCCATGTGCCGCCTCGTTGGCAAGATTTGGAGTTTCCTTCACACTGTGTTCCCAGGGTGGCGTTGAATTCTCGCGCTGAGGGAGGGTGACAAGCAGCATGTGATGGATGGATGAGGGGATTCCTTGAGCACACAGGCATGTGTCAGCAGGAGCCAGTTATCAAGGAGTTCCTTTACCAGGGAATATTTTCATTTGCAATGTTTGTTCACTCCCCAATGCGACATGGTAACTGTGGGGACTTGATAATTCTCCAAATAACCTAATAACAGCCCTTTTTCTTACTCCACTTGGTCTGACTTCTTTGGATTGAGTTCCCAAGCCGGTCTCCTGCACATACTGGGAAGTCTCTGTGTCTCCTCGTAGATTTCAGCACTTCTCTGAGGCCTCACATAACTTTAAGTTCCCTCTTTGTGTAACGGAAGGCGGAGCATCAGCGTGGCTTTGGCTCAGATGTGCTGCATGGGGTGAAGGCCCGCAGAGCCTGACCGTCGGTGGGGCTCCGTGGGGCCAGGTAGTAACTTGGGGCACATTGAAGGAAGGAGGATTTGCAAAGGTGCAATCAGGAGTGGAGAGCTCTGGGGGACGGCACAGTCACGGGCCAGGAACAAGAATGGGGGCACGCTGTGTTCTCCAGGGCCAGCCAGGCAGGGGAGAGCACCATGCCTGGGCAGAGATGGAGGGGCCCCCGGGCAGCGACTGTGCCCTGGTGGGCTGAGGGAAGTGAGAATCCTGGCCCCACTGTCTGCTCCGACGCCCTCTGACCCCTTTCTGGGGCTTCCCTTTTGCTGAGCACTGAAGGCAGAGAGCCCAGAGCCTGGCTGATGGGCACAGGACGGGGTGGATGGAGACGGGGTATAAGGGGCAGAGGAAAAGCCAGCACAGCCCCTGCCCCACCTCACCCCTGCCCCACCTCGCCTCTGTCCCCACCTTTACCAGAGGAAAATGCTCCTAAGGAGGCGTCTGGCCCCATTCTCATCTTGACTTGGCCGACGTCTGGCGTCGCACTGATTACCAAACTAGGCCTGGTGGAGGCCACGTGTTCCTGGAGCGGAATCCAGGAAACCACTCCAGATTGGCTTTCATATCATTTGTGTTCATAGAAGGTTCTCACTTAATGGTTTCCTCATGTTTTTCCTAAGAAATGGATCTAAGTCATCGCTGCTTGCCTGAATCTAAGTAGATTCATCCACTCACTTACTCACTCACTCACGTGTGTGCTGAGCACCCACTGTGTCAGGCGTGGTTCTGGGAGCGGGGGAGAGCAGTGAACCCAATAGGAAAGCATCCGGGCCCCAAGGGAACTTCTGTTCTCGGAGGGAGATGATGACCACCGGTTGCACCATCAGGAAATGTCCACGGAGGGAAAGTCAAGGGGCGAATCATGCTGCGTGTTTAGGGCCTGAAGCCCACAGCTGCGACTTTCTGTTCCGGCTAATGGCACAGCCCTAAGTGTTGCTAGAAACGTGGTTTTTCCAACGTGTTTGGTGGAAATGTGCACATGTGTTGAGTTCATGGAGCTCTGCAGAAAAGGCCACAAGCATCAGGGCACTGGGCACAGAAAGTGAGAACCAGGCTCCTGGCTGAAGCGAACGCATCACACGTCTTAGGGCCCTGGAGTCACGTGCGGGGCGGGCCAAGGTTCTGCTGAGCGCGTCAGGCTGGGCGCCGCGGGGCTCTGCCTTGGTCCCCCCTCACTTTCTGCGGTGGGGGCTGAGCCCACGCATGCCCAGTGGTGAATGTTCTCAGAAGGTGAATGTTGTTCTTCCAGGGAAACATCTGAGATACTACCCGGGTCTGCAGCTCTGCAGAGTGGAATGTTTCTGTACGTTCTGCACGTAAACACAGCTTGTATTTCTGTGGGACTAAAACTTTCTGGGCAAGTTTATTAGAAAAAAATGTCTAAAAAGCCTCTTCAGAGGGGCTATAATGAGAAAAATGGTTGAGACATATGGACCTAGGGTGATGCTTTCTTTTCATTTTTTTTTTTTTAAGTTTGTGTTTTATTCCACGTGTGTCATCTGGACTTTGGGCTTGGATCAATAACATGGTCACATAGAGGAATCGCCAGGTCGAGCAGTCACGTCTGTTGTTACTCACAGGCCTGAGAATCGATGCCCCTGGTTTGCTCCAGACCCTGTGAACTGGTGATGATCTGCAGGAAGTCGCTTCTGCGAGAACAGACAGGGTGTTCATTCTCTATGACGCCATCTTTGTAAACACTTTGTATTTACAATTCCAGGAATAATTCTGCGTGCTTCTTGGAGGCCTGCTCTTTTTCAGGGATGTGTGTAAGGAGACAGTGCAGAGGCCGGGGGTGAGGGGGGACATGCTCCTGCTCCATGAGCCCCACCGCTCATCCCAGGCAGAGTCACTGAACATGGTGTTTGAATCTAGTTAGAAGGAAAAACAAGTTGAGGGAGGAAAAATATGGTGCCCCCAGCTCCCAGGGCCCTGTGGGATGTCCCAAAGGTGGTTCAGTGGGCGTCGAAACAGGGACCTGCAGGTTCCTCTGTCGGTCAGCGCTTTGGATGGTGGACGGGGGAGGCGCACAGGACCCGCGTGAGGCCCACACAGAAGCAGACGGCTGGGTGACTGCGGGGGGCCTGGTGACAGCACATCTCAGGCATCTTTGTGTAGTCACCCCAAATTCAAATTCATGGAACAGATACTTGGTGACCTGCTGTGTGCCGGGCAGGGCTGGGATCAAATCAGGCAAATGGGCTGAGGGCACAAAATTAAAGGAGCCGGTCCCCCTTGGGGTCGTGCCCAGTGTGAGCACCTTCTTCAATCTTGCCCTTCAGGTACCTGGCTTCCCTCACCCTCTTCCTGGCCCTGAATATATTTTCAAGCTCATAAACCCATGAGACAGCCACTGTAGACATCAGTTAGGCTCCTTTAGATTGGGCTGCCAGGGGCGGAAAACCCATCTTAAACAGTTTTAGGCAAAGGGGGAATTTATTGGATCATGTAAGCCGAGAGCTCCGCAGGCAGCTGGCTTCAGGAGCAGCTCGATCCAGCATCCCATTGATGTCGCTGGGCTCCATCTCTCAGCAATTCCCTTCTCAGTCAGTCTCCCTCCTCATGATTGCAAGCAGCTCCCAGGGCCTCGTGCCTCAGGGCATGAGGAGAAGTCTGGCAGGGAGAATGAGGGTCTTTGAGCCCGCATTCTCCCCCCACTTCGCCTTGTGGCATCTCCTAGGATTTGACTGGATTGGGTGTCATTCCTAAATGGTCCCCGTGGCCTGAGGGCTGCAGTGCACTGACTGATCCAGACCCAGATACCAGGGCTCCCTCCTGAGCCAAGATAGAGTCAACTCAAGGCTGTATGGGCTGTGAACGGGGAAAGGGATGGCCACCTAGAGGGGAATGCAGGTGCTTTGATCAGGAAAATGATGAATGAATACTGGGTGGGCAAAACAGCAGATGGCCACTGCACCATCCTATAATCAGGGAAATTGACATTCAGACAGGGTGAGTTACCTGCCCAAAGTCACACAGCTGATTAAGTGGAATTGCTGAGATTCATGCCCTGTTGTTTTGAGCATTTCTGCTCATCCATGCTTCCTGGGCCATCTCACTTTTCTTATAAACTCTTTGAGGTCAAGGGCTCTGTCTCACCTCTTGGTCCTGGCATCAGACCTTAATGAGAGCACGTATTGAAGACGAGAATTCAAGGGACAGAGTTAAAACACAGAATAGTTGAACTCGCCTGCAGGTACTGGCTTCACATCTTGAAGGAGAGCAGCTGGAGCTGAATGAAAGAAACCAAATCTTCATCCAAAGAAGATTTCCGTCTCAATAGTTTCGGGTGGAGCGCTGGCTCCCAGCCCAGATTCTAGCTATGTGCTGCTCCCCTGCGGTTCCCATTTTGTAACGATTTCTGTCTCTTCCCAAGGATCGCGGAGGCCATGCATCACCAGGACTACCTGCTGTTCGCCACCAGCCACCTGATTTCCCTGGAGGTGTCCCCTCCGCCCACCCTGTCTCAGAACCTGTCGGGCTCTCCGCTCATTACGGTCCACCTCAAGCACAGATTGGTGAGTGGCGGTGCCTTCACCCTTGTTGCCGCCTTTGATCTGGTTTCACACTGAAGAATGTTGGGTTGTCTGTGTGCTTGCATAAAGAATCTCCAGCAGCCTTGGTGCCGGCCCGAACTGGAATCTTCCTCTCCCTGGAGCTCCTTTTCTTGGGCCTTTGTTTCTGAGCTGCAGTGGGAGGCCCCTCGCATAGCCTGGGCTGGCCGCGCGGTGTCGATGTTGGGGAAGAGGCTTCGAGGTGGCTCTCCTAGACGTGTGTGGAGATCTTCCTCATTTATAACAAGTGTCCTTACTGGAGGAGGGGGGTACCTTGGCCATCGCATTTACCATGTGTGTTAGCCATCAGCAAGATGCAGCACTGTGTTCTGTTAGAGAGAAACATGCTTCAGAGCTCAGGAAAAACCATTTTTATGCTTCAGGCATTGTGTGATAAGCTGTTGGTCCTGATGCTTCATAACCGCTCTCCTCTCCACATGTCGTTTGTTTTTGGCAGTGAGTAGGACTGACAGAGACATTGGGGATACTGATGCGCTGCCGTTCTTTAGTAAAAGGCAAAAGATGTATACAATCTGAGGAGCAACCAGAGTATAATGCTGCCGTTCTTTAAAAAACACATGCACTGTTCCCCACTCCAGGTTCATGTCAGGAGGTATGGTGTTGATGTGACACTCAAAGGGTGAGATTTTTCAAAGTGTTTATTAAAGAACTCACTGTGTTGTTGGTCAGGATTAACACTAAAGGCGTTTCCTGGCAGGATTTTCTATTTCATTCTGTTTGGCTCTGCTTTATGGCCAAGGCCGACTCTGTGCGCATACCTGGGTGGGTGCTCCTGTTCTTTCTGGAGTGACTGTGTTTCTGCCCCGCCTGGGAGGGGCCCACATGCTTGTGCTGCTGGGTGAGCTGGGGCAGTCAAGAGATGGTACTGGACATGGAGATGGGACTGGAGTTGGAGATGGAGATGGAGAGGGGACTGGAGTTGGAGATGCAGATGGAGATGGGAATGGAGTTGGAGAGGGGACTGGAGATGGAGATGGGAATGGAGATGGAGAGGGGACTGGAGTTGGAGATGCAGATGGAGATGGGAATGGAGATGGAGAGGGGACTGGAGATGGAGATGGAGATGAAGAGGGGACTGGAGATGGAGATGGAGAGGGGACTGGAGATGGAGATGGAGAGGGGACTGGAGATGGAGATGGAGAGGGGACTGGAGTTGGAGATGGAGATGGAGTTGGAGAGGGGACTGGAGATGGAGATGGAGATGAAGAGGGGACTGGAGTTGGAGATGGAGATGAAGAAGGAACTAGATTTGGAGATGGAGATGGAATTGGAGATGGAGATGGAGATGGGAGTGGAGATGGAGATGGAGATGGAGATGGGACTGGAGTTGGAGATGGAGATGAAGAAGAAACTAGATTTGGAGATGGAGATGGAATTGGAGATGGAGATGGAGATGGGAATGGAGATGGAGATGGAGATGGAGATGAAGAGGGGACTAGAGTTGTAGATGGAGATGGAGATGGGAACGGAGATGGAGATGGAAATGAAGAGGGGACTGGAGATGGAGATGGAGAGGGGACTGGAGTTGGAGATGGACATGGAGTTGGAGAGGGGACTGGAGATGGAGACAGAGATGGAGATGGGGATGAAGAGGGGACTGGAGTTGGAGATAGAGATGGAGTTGGAGATGGAGATGGAGATGGGAATGGAGATGGAGATGGAGATGAAGAGGGGACTGGAGTTGGAGATAGAGATGGAGATGGGAATGGAGATGGAGATGGAGATGGGAATGGAGATGGAGATGAAGAGGGGACTAGAGTTGTAGATGGAGATGGAGATGGGCATAGAGATGGAGAGGGGACTGGAGTTGGAGATAGAGATGGAGTTGGAGATGGAGATGGAGATGGGAATGGAGGTGGAGATGGAGATGAAGAGGGGACTAGAGTTGTAGATGGAGATGGAGTTGTAGATGGAGATGGGAATGGAGATGGAGAGGGGACTGGAATTGGAGATAGAGATGGAGATGGAGATGGGAATGGAGATGGAGAGGGGGCTGGAATTGGAGATGGAGATGGAGATGGAGAGGGGACTGGAGTTGGAGATGGAGATGGAGATGGAGATGAAGAGGGGACTACAGTTGTAGATGGAGATGGAGTTGTAGATGGAGATGGGAATGGAGATGGAGAGGGGACTGGAATTGGAGATAGAGATGGAGATGGAGATGGGAATGGAGATGGAGAGGGGACTGGAATTGGAGATGGAGATGGAGAGGGGACTGGAGTTGGAGATGGAGATGGAGATGGGAATGGAGATGGAGAGAGGACTGGAATTGGAGATGGAGATGGAGATAGGAATGGAGATGGAGATGGAGAGGGGACTGGAGTTGGAGATGGAGACGGAGATGGAGATGAAGAGGGGACTAGAGTTGTAGATGGAGATGGAGTTGTAGATGGAGATGGAGATGGAGATGGGAATGGAGATGGAGAGGGGACTGGAATTGGAGACAGAGATGGAGATGGAGATGGGAATGGAGATGGAGAGGGGACTGGAATTGGAGATCGAGATGGAGATGGGAATGGAGATGGAGAGGGGACTGGAATTGGAGATAGAGATGGAGATGGAGATGGGAATGGAGATGGAGAGGGGACTGGAATTGGAGATGGAGATGGAGAGGGGACTGGAGTTGGAGATGGAGATGGGAATGGAGATGGAGAGAGGACTGGAATTGGAGATGGAGATGGAGATGGGAATGGAGATGGAGAGGGGACTGGAGTTGGAGATGGAGACGGAGATGGAGATGAAGAGGGACTAGAGTTGTAGATGGAGATGGAGTTGTAGATGGAGATGGAGATGGAGATGGGAATGGAGATGGAGAGGGGACTGGAATTGGAGACAGAGATGGAGATGGAGATGGGAATGGAGATGGAGAGGGGACTGGAATTGGAGATGGAGATGGAGATGGAGAGGGGACTGGAGTTGGAGATGGAGATGGAGATGGGAATGGAGATGGAGAGGGGACTGGAATTGGAGATCGAGATGGAGATGGGAATGGAGATGGAGAGGGGACTGGAGTTGGAGATGGAGATGGAGATGGGAAGGGAGATGGAGAGGGGACTGGAATTGGAGATGGAGATGGAGATGGGAATGGAGATGGAGAGGGGACTGGAGTTGGAGATGGAGATGGAGTTGGAGATGGAGATGGAAATGGAGATGGAGAGGGGATTGGAGATGAGACTGGTCACCTCAAGCTCCTTGCCCTTCCTCTCTGCAGGTGACCAGCCATGAGCCTGTTTTCAGTGTGTCCCCTGCCTTGCTTCCTCCACCCCTCCCCAGTGTCCCTCTCCTTCCCAGTGACTTCTCACCACCTGGACCAGCAGCCTCCTCGTGTTCTGTCTGCTCCATTCTCCCCATAGTTTACAGATGTATTTTCAAACACACAGATCAGGTGGTGCTACTTACCTATTCAAAGACCTTCTGGTTCTCAAGGTTCCCTGAAGGAGAATTTACACTCTGGGCCTGTCGGCAGATCTCTAGCAGACCCTTCCCGTCTGGCTTTCCATCTGCACCTCTGGCTCTCCTTCCAAGCCCAGCAGGCAGCTGCTGTCATTGCTGGTGCTGTTCCCTGTGCCTGGTCGGCCTCTCCCACACCTCTGCTGTCTGAGTTCACCCATCTCAGGAGGAGCCTTCTCTCCTCCAAGCCCTCTGCGGCCTGCACAGAAGGGAACCTCCCTCCATGCCATCTTTGCACTGCATTAGCACAGAGTCTCAGCTCTGTACGCTATAATCATTTGTGCTAATCAGTAATCCCTTAAATGGCCTGCAGCTTCTCAGAGGCTGCCAGATCCAGCATGGAGCCCACTGCCCTTCCCCACCTGCCCACAGCGAGCCTTGGCACTGAGTGGAGGCTCAGGAGATGCTTGTTGGGTGAGTGCTGTGCTGGAGTCAGTGCCCTGTCTTGCAGTTGTGCAGTTGACATTTGTGTCTTCTCTTTGTATGGAGAGAATCCTGGTCCCCTGCACAGGCTGTCCCCTCTGCCGTGACGTCAGTGAGGGTGCGCTCCACGGGCTCAGCCTGTGTTTGGAAATGTGGCTGTAACATGCAGCAGAGACACTTGCAGCTTCTGGGCTTGAGGGTAGGGCAGTGCTGCCCCGAGGCGTGTCAAGCCTGTAGTCAAGAGTCTGTAGCTGGGCGCAGTGGCTCAGCCTTTCATCCCAGCACTTTGGGAGGCCAAGGTGGGCGGATCACCTGAGGTCAGAGTTCGAAACCAGCCTGACCAACATGGTGAATTCCTGTCTCTACTAAAAATACAAAAATCAGCCGGGCATGGTGGCACAAGCCTTTAATCCCAGCTACTTGGGAGACTGAGGCAGGAGAATCACTTGAACCCGGGAGGCAGAGGTTGCAGCGAGCAGAGATCGCGCCAGTGCGTTCCAGCCTGTGCTATAGAGTGAGACTCTATCTCAAAAAAAAAAAAGTCTGTAAAGGCAGGAGGCTTGTTCTGAAGGACTCTGGAACCTCTCTGTGCTCTGAGGTTGAAGCTGTCCTTGTGAGTGAGGCGGGCACTGTGAATCACAGCCGACCACAGGGGCTGAGGGACGTTGAAGAGCAGGAGTCAGGGATCATCCCAGAAGGTGAGGCGGGGGCAAGTGGAGAGGGGAGGGCACGGGCAAAGAGGGGAGGCAGGAGATGAGAGCACAGCTTGAGTGCCAGGGCTGCAGGGGGCCACACACTCAGTGAGGTTGCACAGGCACACATGCACACACATACGCATACATGCACATGCACACAGTCCACACACACCCAGTCCACATACACTCAGTCCACACAGTCCACACACACCCAGTCTACACACACCCAGTCCACACACACCCAGCACAGACACACACACTCAGTCTGCACACACCCAGTCCACACACACCCAGCACAGACACACACACTCAGTCCACACACACTCAGTCCACACACACCGAGTCCACACACACCCAGTCCACATACACCCAGCACAGACACACACACTCAGTCCGCACACACCCAGTCCACACACACCCAGCACAGACACACACTCAGTCCACACACACCCAGTCCACACACACCCAGCACAGACACACACACCCAGTGCACACACGCTCACTCCACACACACTCAGTACACACACACCCAGTCCACACACACTCAGTCCACACACACCCAGCACAGACACACCCAGCACAGACATACATCCAGTGCACACACATCCAGCACAGACACACCCAGCACACAAACACACCTAGTGCACACAGACCCAGCACAGACACACACAACACAGACACAAACACCCAGTACACACACCCAGCACGGACACACCCAGTGCTCACACACTCAATACACACACACCCATCACAGACACACCCAGTGCACAAACACCCAGTCCACACATACCCAGTGCACCACGCCCAGCACAGGCACACACACACTCAGTATACACACACCCAGTGCTCACACACTCAGTACACACACACCCAGCACAGACACGTACTCAGTACACACCCAGTGCATGTACCTGCATCCAGCACCCATATGGGCACATACGTGCACATACCCAGCCTCAGTACACCACACACACCCCCCCCCCCACACACACCCACATCGCATCCTTGCTAGGCTGGCAGGCAGGAGCTCTGGAATTTGGAAAGTGGAAAGTGATTTGTTTTGTCTGGTACCGGTTGTCCCTCTGCTGCACAGAGCGGGTCTCCGGGGTGCCTCGCCCAGGGGCCTCATGCCTGTCTGCTCTCCCGCCCAGGCAGCGCCCTCCTCTCCCACCCCTCCAGCTCCCCGGAAGGCAGGGTGGCAGTAAACTGAATCACGGCTACGCGGTTAGATTGCAGGGCTGACGCCCGCGCGCTCCCAGGCGTCCGCAGGGCTGACCCTTCACCCCGGGATGAGGGGCATCGGCTCGGGTTTTGGTTAAATCCCGCCGTGCCCCTGCTGTGGAGGACGCCCCCTGTGGTGCCTGGTGAACCTTAGTCTTAGAGATCGGCTCATCCCAGCGGTTTCCCACCGAGAGGGTCCACCAATGGGAGGAGACGGAAGCTCCACCTCGGGTCGGCCGCCTGGCTCAGCGCTTCCCTCGTGCTGCGCCATCATTCACTGACTTCAGGCCACGAGGACCCATATGTTAAAAAATCCTGCTCTTCTATTTTCTTAGGAAACCACCTTGAGTCAGTTATGACCGGTGCAAAATGAAATAGAAAAGAGCCCACCTCCCTGATATGTGGAGGGTTTTGCTTTTACACACGAAGGGCAAATAAACGTATTCTGCTTAACGCTGTTTAATGGCACCATTGGATCATTTCTGTTAGCAGAGGCGTTGACATTCTCGTGGAACTTCTTTCTCAAAGCACAGCCGTTTCATTTCCACCATCCTTTCTCAATACGCTCAGTCATTTTCTTTCAGGACAGACCAAGGTGTTTGAGAGGGACTTTGCTTTTGGCTTCCAGGGCCCAAAGCTTATTCTGGTTCTGTGAGGTCCTGCAGGTGGGGGCAGGAGCCCGGTTGGGGCCTGGGGACATGACAGGCAGCGTCTCAGCGACGCCGGGGCACAGACTCGTAGGTGTCTGGTTCAGAACAGCCGTGGTGGCCCAGCCTGTGCCCAGGTGTGCACACTTCAGAGCCCTGCACAGACGCCTCTGCAGGATTTTGCTTTTTAACATTATTTGCTCCCCAAACTATCAAATAATCCAGATTCAGACCCTGACCTTGGGCCGACTCAGCAGTGGCCTCTGGTGGACTGGCTCCTGCTGCTCCTCCTTGGTCACCCTGACCTCTGGCCACTGTCCCACCCAGCTCTAGGGGCACCCAGTGGGCTGAGACCTTCTGCAGCTCAGGCTATGCTGTTGGGCAGAGCGGGTCTCCAGGGTGCCTCACCCAGGGCTACTCAGGAGGCCTTTCCAGCAGTTCCACTGAGGGTCTGGACAGGGATGGTGCCCACACACCACCCTAGGATGCCAGGGGTTTTTGACATGACGATTGATCAGAATCTGCAGTGTTCTCTTCAGTCAAAATTGCTCACTGCATTCAATCAAAATCTGAAGTTTTAAATCAACATTGAAATGTCAATTTCCCAGGTCAATGAAGATGAAACCTTTTTCCTTAGAAGGGAGCAAGGAATGAGCGAAGCAGAGTCTTGGGAAATTTTAGAATTAGAATAAGCACCAAAAATACGTATTGCAAAGAGCCCAGTGCTGTCAGTTTGATTGCTGTTGTCAAAAATTTGCTCATCAGACAGCCTCAGCTCCACCTGAATGTCAGTCAGTCCCAAAGCCAGGCCATCGCTCAGGCTGTCACAAATTCTGGAAGGGACTGAGTGTAATGAGGGTGCTCCAGGGAGAGTTCCAGGGGCAGGACCCCGAGCTCCATCCAGGGGAGGGGGTGCTCGAGGGAGATATTCCAGGGAAGGACCCCGAGCTCCAGCCAGGGCAGGGAGTGCTCCAGGGAGATGTTCCAGGCCAGGACCCCAAGCTCCGGCCAGGGTAGGGCTCTGCCCCTCATGCATGCCTAATAGCACCCCAGGGCTGAGGTCAGGGAAGAGGTTTGGTTCCCCAGGCTCACACGCAGTGGGGCACTGGTGATCTGAGGAGGGAAACGGAGGCACTGGTGGCAAAGGGAGGTCTGTAAGCTGAGTGCTCTGAAATGTTGGCCATGCCCACCTGGACATGGGCCGGGTCTGAACGAGGCAGTTGCCCGAGCTGTGGATGCACTCACATGAAGCCCTGGCTAAGGCTGAACGCTGGACGTTGATCTGAGGCCCCTGGACCGCAAAGAAGCCCTCAGGCTCTCTCCTTGTGCAGTGCGGGGGACCTGTGTCCTCAGGACTGGGCACCTCCTCAAACTAGGCCCTACTCTAGGTGTGGCTCTCAGGGGCCAGGCCCGGGATGGCCAGTGTGAGGAGCAGCCCTGGACACAGGGTGCCTTCAGGCTGGGTTTTGGCCTCCTTGGGGTGTCACCATCGCCACAGCTTGTGACTTTCGAAGAGCAGCCCGGAATCTGGGCTTTAAATTATATCCCTGGATGTGTCTTGTTGGCAGCTAATTCAAATTTGTTTCCAGTGTTGTCAAAGAAACCCTATGTGTGGGTTGCATTCAGCCAGGAGGTCAACAGTTTACAACCTCAATGTTTTAAGCTTTTTATTCTGAAATGATTTTAAACTTACAGAAAAAAATGGCAAGAATAGTATAGAATTCCCCTGTATGTCTACAGACATACAGATCATTCACCCGACTTCCCTGACGGTGGTATTTTTAAGTACAATGATTGAAACCAGTAAATTGACACTGATATTAACGACAGACGTTTTTTGAATGGTGTTGGTTTCGTCAACTGCAGCTCTTTTTCAGTCCCGGGGTCTCATCTCGGCCGGCACAGAGCGTTTAGTTGTCACGTCTCCTAGGCAACTGCAGTCTGTATGGGTTCTTAGCTTCCCTTTGTGTCCCATGACTTTGACACTTCGCGGTGGCCCAGCCGGTGCTTTGTGGAGCATCCCTGGGCACTGTCCGATGCTTCCTCCCGATTAGGCCGATGCTGTGCGTCTTTGACAAGAATGCCAGAGAAGTGAAATGGTCCTTTCTTATCGCAGCATCAGGCTGTGTGAGTCGGCCTGTGGGCTACCAAGCAACAGACATTTATTTTCTCATCGTTCTAGGGGTTGGAAATCCAAGATCAAGGTGTCGGTAGGTTTGGTTTCTCCCAAGGCCTTTCTCCTCGGCTTGCAGACAGTGTCTTCTCCCTGTGTCCTCAAGTGGTTGTCCCTCGTGCGTGTCTGTGTCCTGATCTTCCATTTTTTCTTTTTTTGAGACAGAGTCTCTCTCTGTTGCCCAGGCTGGAGTGCAGAGGTGCAGTCACGGCTCATTGCAGCCCTGGTCGCCGGGCTCAAACCATCCTCCTGCGTCAGCCTCCTGAGTATCTGGGACCTCAGGCATGCATCACAATGCCCTGCTCGTTTTTCAATTATTTGTAGAGATGAGATCTCACTATGTTGCTTAGGCTGATCTTGAACTCCTGGGCTCAGGCAGTTCTGCCTCGGCCTCCCAAAGTGCTGGGATTACAGGTGTGAGCCACCGCGCTCGGCCCTGATCTCTTCTTATAAGGATACTGGTCACATTGGATTAGGGCCTACCCTAATGACCTCATTTTATCGTAATCACCCCTTCAAAGACCCTGACTCCAAACACTGTCACGTTCTGAGGTACTGGAGGTTAGGGCTTCAACAGGTGACTTTAGCGGGGAGCAATTCGGCTCCAGCATAGCGAGTATGGGATGTGAATGTTCATTGTTGCCGGTAATGCTCACTCGGATGGCGTGGGTGAGGTGGTGTCTGCCAGATGAACCCACTGTAAAGGGATGGTTTTCACCTTTGCCTAGAATAAATATCTTGGTGGTGGGGAGATACCATGAAACTGCACAACCCTCCTTCAGCTCATCTTCCTTCATGAATTTCTACATCCACTGATGGCTCTTGCCTGCAAAAATTTTGACGAAATGTTTGCCTAATGATGACTTTCCATTTCCATCATTCCTTCTGCATTTATTAATTGGAATTCTATGATAAGTACAAACCATGATTTATTTATTCAGTTGCTTGTGTTGCTATGACTCAGGGATACTATTTCATCCCACAGGGCGCCGTCCGGCTCTATCATTACGGATTCTGTTGCTCCTGTTGTTCCAGCTGTGACCATCAGGAGCTCTGTCCAGTTGGTTTCTGCCTCCTTTGATGCCTCCCTCATTTTTTGAGTCCCTCCTTACATTCAGGCATTAAAGATATGCTGGGCTCATGGAATCGGCTCTTTACCTGAGGAGCCCTGGTGCCTTTGGTTGGAGAATGGCATTTAGAAAGCAGGATTAGGAACAGGCGTGCTCATTTCTGCTGGAGCATCACTGTTCTCAGTCCTCTCTCTTGGTGGATAGAGCCGGGAAATCTGTGTGTGTGTGTTCTCAGAAGCACACGCATGCACCTGCATCTTCCTGCATTTTTCTGTGTGTCTGTATGTGTGTCTGTTTTGCAAACTATGATTGCATTCTGATACCTGTTTCTGGTCTAAGATTGTGGGATTCATTTAGCCTTTCCTTGTATGTTCTTCTTTCTCCCAAAGTAGGAAACCTGTCTCTCATTATTCTCAATAATTTTATTTGTATAAATGTGCTGCGCACACAGGTTCAGAATTGCTAACCCACACCCTTGTGGGGAACGTATGTACTGATGCGGGGACAGTGTTTGTTCACATCCTCTCTGCTTTTAGCCTTACACCATATAGTTAAGATACCGTTTCTCTGCATTCCATAGCTGCCTCCTTTCTTCTGCCTCCGTTCCTGTAGCATCACGTAGAACACAGTCAGGTTTATCTGCTGTCATTGGTACTCTCTTCTGGGTCCCCCACAGGTTGGTTGATTTTCAGTGTTGATGTATTTGAGGGGTATGTGAACCATACTGTGGTTCTAAAGGCAGATCTACACCAAGGCTTCCTCCGAGGCACAGCCCACCCCCGCTCTGTCTCTATCCTCCATTCCCTGCACCGTGTTCCCACCTACTTCCCCAGGTAAGCAGGTCCCATTTGTGTGTGTGTGTGTGTTTGTATTTCTTTTGTGCCAAATGGACAGATACATATACTTTTTAAATAGTCCCTTCTGTCTCCTGTGAAGGGTGGTACACCATAGAAACTCTTTGGTACTCAGTTTATCCTGGAAGTCACTCCAAACCCGTCCGCAGAGGCCTTCCAGCTTCTCAGCTGCACAGAGCCCCACTGTGTGGGTTTACTCAACCATCACCAGCTTATTCAGCTCGTCTCCTACTCATGGGCATTTAAGTTGTTACCCATATTTTGTATAAATAACTTGTTGCAGCAAATGACCCTGTGAACCTGCATATTCCTGCAGTGGGCGGTCCAGCCTCTGTTCTGGAAACCCAGAAAGTTTCTATTTACCAGCAGATGGACCTTCTTCTTCCCCTTATGTTGACCCTCGGGCAGTGTTGAGGGGCAATGAGGTGACAAACAGCAGGGAGAAGATGACCAGTCTCTGCAAATAGACAACTCAGAATGGCCCCCAGCTAGCCGCCTTCTGCTCCTGACCCTGGTGTGTGGATTTAAGTCATTTCTGAAGAGTCAACCTGATGAGCTGTCGACCACAGATGAAGACAGAACGGATCTGAGAGATGAATGATGTATCTGGGGTTAGCATCTGGATGATCCGAGTAATGGTTTTGGGAGTGGCAAAGCCTAGAATTAGCCACCCCTGAGGGACAGTGCTTTCCTGCCCCCGGCAGAGCAGCCTGGGGGGAGTTGTGCAGGAAGCAGGTGCAGGCAGCCCCGCTGGCCGGGTCACTGGTGTTCTCTGTGACGTTAGGGTCAGAGAGGCCCACATGGAGGGCTGGAACCTGGTGCTGGTGCCTGATGGCTAGCTCCTCAGTGTGCTGGCTCTCCTGGCAGAGGGGAGGTCGAGTGTGGCTTCTAGTGGTCCCTAAAGCCACCAGGATTTCCAGTGTGGCTGGTGCTACAGCAGACCCAATCGAGCGTCCTGTGTGTTTTGGAAACATTCAGTCATGTTCCGGTCAGTGATAGATTGTGTATACCACAGTGGTCCCATCAGACTGTAAGACCAGATTTTCCCTGTACCTTGTCTATGTTTTGATGTGTTTCGATGCACAGATCCTTCCGATTGTGTTACAGCCGCTGGCAGCGTTAAGTACAGTAGTGGGCACAGTTTGTAGCCTAGGAGCAATAGACTGCTCCATACAGCCAGGTGTGTGGTGGACTACGTCGTCTATCTTTGTGTAAGTCCCCTCTGTGATGTTCACAGCACGATGAAATCGCCTAATGATGCATTTTCACAATGTGTCCTTGTCATTAAGCGATGCAAGACTGTACTCCTTTTCCTTGAGGCACCATTCAGCCCTCCCAGACACGAGAAGGGAGCAATGGGAAGGGAGCAATGCAGCAGGCGTGTCCGTGTGAGAAGCTTGGGCAGGGCTGTCTGGACCATTTTCTCACTGGTCCTGAGGCCTGCTGGCCGTGGCCCGAGGGCAGGGACGGCATGGTGGCCTGGGGGAACTGTCTCTGCAGGCACTTCTCACCTCCCTGCTCCAGTGAATTACAGGCGCTGTGGGGTTTGATGCCGTGGATAGAAGTTTTGTAGAAGGCCATGTTTGTGTCTTCTGTGAAGTATGAAAGGTGCCAGTTTGAAAACCAGAGAAAAAGAAAGGGTGGATTAAAATGCAGTCCCCATTTTAATGGTTGGTTACTGTAGTTATTTTTAAAAAAAGAAAGTGTTTGAATAAGGAATCCTGTCTTGAAGAGAGGTGGAGAGGAATTTTTATCATACCGAAAGAGGATGGTAATTAAGGCTTGTCTTAGCCAAGCGTTCTCTAGGGTTTTGGGGTTTTTCTTTTGAAGGTTGCTTTTATATTTCTGAGGATGTTCCGGGGGCCTGCTCTTCTGAGTTAAAGTGATTTGTCTGATGGGAAGATTTCCCCTGGCGGCACTCTGTCACGGGCCGTGAGGAGGAGGTTAACTCAGAAGAGAGTCACACGTTTGTCCCCCACATCGTTGTCAGGGAACTGTGACATGGAGGCTGCAGGAATTTTCTCCCAACATGGGCTGAGGTCTTGAGGCCCGAGGCTGAGATGCCTTCTTTTCTTTTTTCTTTTTTTTTTTTTTTTTGATACAGAGTCTTGCTCTGTCATCCAGGTTGGAGTGCAATGGCACGATCTCGGCTCACTGCAACTTCCACCTCCTGGGTTCAAGCAATTCTCCTGCCTTAGCCTCCTGAGTAGCTGGGATTACAGGCATGCTCCCTGCTAATTTTTGTAATTTTGTAATTTTTGTAATTTTGTAATTTTTGTAATTTTAATAGCAACAGGGTTTCACCGTGTTGTTCAGGCTGGCCTGAACTCCTGGCCTCAAGTGATCCATCCATCTCCACCTCCCAAAGTGCTGGGATTACAGGCGTGGGCCACTGTGCCTGGCCTGAGATACCTTCTTTTGCTGGCACAGAATGGGGTGCAAGCTCCCCAGGGTGTGAGGGACAGAGTTGCAGGCCCATCCTGGAGGCTCTGAGGGGGCACCTGGTAAAGCCTGGGGGTGAGGCTGGGCACTCTGCATGCTCCAGGGCTGCACCGCGGAAGCCCACGGAGGCCCTGGGACACGTGACTGTGTCACTGTGCCCGGTTCATGTCAGATGCGCCAGCGCCGTCGGTGTGTCTGGGTCTCCAGGCTGCAGAGGGTAAGTGAGAATGGACAGTGAGGTGCCATCTGTGCTTCTCCCCTGCTGGGGAGCCTGCACCCTACAGACAAACGGGGCAGCCGCGGGCGTGGCTGGGCCACGGACTGTGTCTCAGTAGACTGTGTCTCAGGGTACAGACTCTGGTTCCAGCCTTTCCCGGTGCCCTCCAGAGGGCTGGGCGGCCTCATTACTCCTGCCCCTCTGAGCTGGACGGAATCCCTTATTCTCCCAAAGGGCTCATTTTAATGTCTGGGGGGGGTCCTTTGCCACTGATGTCAGCAATCGTCTGTCCGATCTCTCAGGGCATTGGAAGGGAGTGAGCTCCAGAGTACTTCCCGACCACATGGAGCCGAGCTCCAGAGTACTTCCTGACCACATGGAGCTGAGCTCCAGAGGGCTTCCTGACCACGTGGAACGGAGCTCCAGAGCGTTTCCTGACCACGTGGAGCCAAGCTCCAGAGCACTTCCTGACCACGTGGAGCCGAGCTCCAGAGGGCTTCCTGACTACGTGGAGCTGAGCTCCAGGGGGCTTCCTGACTACATGGAGCTGAGCTCCAGAGGGCTTCCTGACCACGTGGAGTTGAGCTCCAGAGCGCTTCCTGACCACGTGGAGCCGAGCTCCAGAGTGCTTCCTGACCACATGGAGCTGAGCTCCAGAGTACTTCCTGACCACGTGGAGCGGAGCTCCAGAGCACTTCCTGACCACGTGGAGCCGAGCTCCAGAGCGTTTCCTGACCACGTGGAGCCGAGCTCCAGAGCGCTTTCTGACCACGTGGAGCTCCAGCATCTGTGTCACCCCTGAACAGAGGATGTTCCCAGGCATAGAGTGGAATCCAGACTTTGGCCTTTTGAAGTCGACTTGTGTTTCTGGGGCTTAATCTCCCAAGGGAACTGGTTCTGGTGTGTTGAGATGTGTTGGTGTTGGGGCACTGTGGCTGTGGGGCTGGCCTGGGCATTGCAGGGAGGGTGTGGAGCAGCATCCCTGGCCTCTACCCACTTGATGCCAGCAGCCCCTCCCCAGGTATGACAACTAGATACGTCTCTAGGCATCACCAATATCCCCTGCGAGACTCCCAGGTGAGAGTCTCCCAGGGGATATTGCAGCATTCACGGCTGGATGCTACTCGTCACTCTTCCATATTCCATTATATGAATAGACCACCGCTGACTCATCCTTGTAACCATAATTTGGCTGTTTCCAGTTGCAGACTATTAAACACAGTCACTTTCCTGTGCTTCTCAGATTCAGAACCATATTTGAGGGAGATGAAAGCAGGCGGGTGGCTTCTCTTGGAGGCAGGTACTTTCTGGTAGGGATTGTGGCACGCAGCTGTTATTTCTCTAGGATTTGCTGTGAATGAGGGAAAAACGGTTGATTGTGAATGAAGCAAGGTTCATTTTCTTCCCATGGTCATTCCTTGGTGCACTGTAGATCCAGGATATTCCTACTCTGCAGGCTGTTTAAATAACACACACACACACGCACACACATGCACGCACGCATAGCCAAACATCGTTTGAAATCCCATCCCCCAGAGATGACCAGTGTCAACATTGTGGTGACTTCTTTCGGAGGCTTCTCTAGGTGTGTGTGTGTGCGCACACGATTTTATATAAATGGGGTTCTGCTATCTGTGCCGTTTTGCAGCTTCAGTTTTTAAATTTACCATGTCTATATTTCCGTGCCAGTAGCTCAGACTGTATCATCATTTTCACGGCTGCTTAATAGTCTACGTTTGTCATCCTGCTGGTATGCGTCTGGCTTCGGGTTTGCATTCTCACAATGCTGTAATGAATCTTCTGTGTTCTTGCTGGGTTATCTCTGTAGGATGAATTCTTAGAGGTAGAATTGCTCTGTTAAATGTCTACACATTTTTTTCTCATTTTAAAATTTATTTTGGATGTTTAAGCCAGATCTGTATTTATTTACTGAGGGGAGCAGGTAGAATTGTAGAGTCATAGACAAAAAAAATTAGAGCTAGGGGTTCAGGTTACTCAGACCAAACTTTCATCACCCTGCATCCCCCTGCCAGCCGTGTTTTAAAAGCAAACGTGTTATTGGAGTATAACATGCCTGCAGAAAAGCATGTACATGTGTGTATGGTATGGCAGTTTTTACACAGTGAACATACCCAAGAAATCACCCCTCAGGTCAAGAAGCAGCACACGGCCAGCACCACGGAATGCCTTTCCAGACGCCAGCGGAACAGAGCTGCCGGATGTTCTACTGAGCGCATTTCTGCTGGTGAACCTGACTGTGCCCTTCTTTATGGGATCTGCCCAGGATGGCGTCGCTGGGTCGAGGGGCATGTTCAGCATGAACAGATGGTGCCCGGTGCCTTCTCCAGAGCGGGCACTGGTTCACTCTCCCCTTGGCAGAGCGTGAGAAGCCCAGTGTCCAGCACTGGGTGTGGCCCGTCTTTTCCAGGTCAGCCATTCTGGTGGCTAATGTTGTCTCATTCTGTTTTTTATTTGCTTTTCCTGAATGATGTTGGTGGCCTTTTTATGTTTATTGGACATCGATATCCTTTTAAAAAAATCTACTCAAGTCTTCTGCTCATTTTTCTGTTGTGCTGTCTGCTTTTCTTTCTTATTGATTTTTTAAGGAGTTTTTGTGTATTTTGAGTATGAGTCATTTGTTTGATATATGTATTGCAAATATCTCTTCCACGGGGTCTTCCCTTTTGACTTTGATGGTGTCTGCTGGTGGACAGCAGTTTTCAACGTCAGTGCAGTCCGGTTTAGTGCAGTCTGTGTTCAGTGCTTTTATGTCCTGGTCGAGGAATCCTGCCTAAACCAAGGGCATGAAAATAGTTTCCTGTGTTACCTGGAACATTTGTTGTTTTCACTTTCGTGTTTGGGCCTGTGGTCCTTCTCTGCTTGTTTCTGTGTCTGCAGTGCAGTAGGGGTTGAGACTGACTACTTTCCCCAGACGGATACGTAATTTACCCAGCTTCACGTGTGGGAAGACCAACCTCTCCCCTAGTGCTGTGGTGCTGCCTTTGCCGTCAGTCACGGGAGGGGCGACGTGGCTGTTTCTGGACTCTGCTCTGTCCGTCATCCCATTTGCATGCCGGTACGATTGCAACTGCCACGTTCTATGCCAAGGCCTGAGATTGGCTCGTGTAAACGCTCCAGCTTGTTATTCCAGGCGGCCTTGGCTATTTTTGGTGAGACGCATTTAAAAATTTGATGCGCATCGTGAAACTGCTCTTCAAGAAAAGGTCGTAACCATTTATCCAGCCATGGGTGGGGATCGGCAGTGCCGCCTCTCCCACGCCATTGCAGACTCTGATGCGCAGGAAGTCGCACCTGGTTGTCATTCGTAGCTGCGTCGCTTTGGTTATTGGTGAGGCTTCCTAAGTGAACTGGCCATCTGTATTTTTCTTTATGTTGTACACCCCCTTCTTTCCTGATTTCTTCAGTGGAGTGTTTGTTTTGTTAGTGACTTCTGAGAGCTTTCGATATAGTTCCAACGTTAACTCATTGCCTGCTGCTGCAATCTACCAGGCTTATTTTTATATTGACTATTACAGTCAGTGCAGATGAACTCTTGAACCTGCAGTGCGAATCCGTTCCTCTGACCCCGGCCTCCTGCCTCCCTCTGTCAAGATCCTTGGGATCACACTGGATACACGTGGCTAATCCAGGATCACCTCCCACCTCCAGACGTTTAATTTACCCACATCAGAAAGGTCCCTTTTGCCATGTAAAGTGACATTCCCAGGCTCTGGGGTTAGGTTGTGGACCTGTCGTAGGTGACATTCCCAGGCTGTGGGGTTAGGTTGTGGACCCCTGTGGCAGAGGGTGGACATCGTGTTTTGTCCGCCGCAGAGGGTAAATTAAGAATCTGTGGCAAGCCCTTCCAGACCGTGCCGCTGAAATTCTTGGGGCAGTGGCTGGATCTCTGAGAATGCAGCTAGATCTCAGAATGCATCCCCAACGTTGCAGCGTGTGCAGGCCCTTCCTCCTGAGGGCACCCACCTTGGTGAATGGGATTTTCTGTATCCAGTTGTCTCTGCTCCAGTTGATGTGACAGACACAGGGTCAGACAGAAGCTTGCTGGACATCGTCCCTCCCCTGAGGCCAAGGCTGGACGAGGGGTATCTTCAGCTGCACATCGGGGCAGGTGAGGGGTGTCAGCCACGTTCCGGGGAATAGTAGCCTGCCCACCTCAGCAGAATGGCGAACTCGCTTTCCCGTGGCCTTTGGCATCTGTAGCGTGGATGCCATGAAGTGTGGCGAGTGACACCTCAATGTGGCACACTGAGACTGTAAAGAACAGAAGACACCAGTACTTTAACCCACGGCTGAGGGCTCATTGCTTTGAATACGCCGGGGTGTGCAGAGTACAGGTCAGCCTAGTACTTTAACCTGCGGCTGAGGGCTTATCGCTTTGAATACGCCGGGGTGTGCAGAGCACAGGTCAGCTATTGTGTAGGGGAGACACTGAGCTGCGTCTGCAGCCTGTTGTTCTGGGGTCGCCTTGGTTACGGCCGCCTCTGTCACAATGCGCAGTGTGTCGGAGCCTCCTTCCAGAGGAGCATTCGCCCACAGCCAGGGCCCCTACCGAGGGCTGCTCTTTTCACCAGGGTTTCTGAACAGGCCACATGGGAGCCCGGAATGCAGGAAGGGCAACACCTCATCCCAACCCACCACACTGGGCCCCAGGGAGCCAGGGCCTGGGCGGTCTCAACTCTGAGCTCTACTGCTGGAAGCTCTGCTACCTTGGGGGGTCCTGTCGAAGCTGCTCCCTGCCTCCCACCCTCCCTTCCTGCGCCATGTCATTTGTTGGGGGCTCTGACAGTGGAGCCCACTCACGTCTGGGGCAGCCTTGGGTACTGCGTGCTGCCCTGGTGCAGCTCAAACACTGGACGGTGGCCTTCATCCCTTTAGGCCTGGCTTAGCCTCTCGCAGGTCTGAGCCCAGGTGCGGGAGGACTCGGGGAGACCGTGGGGCATGACTGGAATGGGGTGAGTTCTGACATGTTGCTGGGATGACCATTTACACAGCTTGAGACCTAAATGCAGTCCCTCACCCATGCGACTCTGTCGACAAGTCACCCATTGCTCACAGCTTCGCAGATTCGCGTTCGTCAGTTGTTTTCCCAAGGTTCCAGGATTAGCAAACACGGGCCCCCCCGTCCTTCCTTCAGGCCTGGTCTTAAACCAGGTCACCCACCTGCCCCTCCCCTTGAGGCTGCAGGAGTTCTGGGGCCCCTCTCCACCATCCTATTGTACTGGACCCCCAGGGCCACCTCCACGGATCTCTGTGTCTTTGATTCTTGTGCCCCCAAGGTTGGGCCTGGGTGTCAACACCTTGTCTCCCCAAAACCTCAGGAAGTGATTTGGCTTCTCCCCAGGGGCCAGTTCTGCATACCAAACATCTGGGTCACTTCTGGCAATGCTCGGAAACCCTGAGAGGTGTCATTGCCTCCTCCCCACACGTGCCAGGTGTCTGCCTGCCTTCCCTGTGGGAAGCTGGGGAGCCATTTGTGTCTGTTTGGTGAACTGCTGCTCCGGAAGGGAGGCCTTGAGATGAACCAGCCTGACTTCTCTCCTATCGCAGACTCCACCCTTGGCCCTGGGGTTCCTGCTGCTGTGCCCCACAGATAGAGGGGCTGACATTTCTTTCCAAAATGCAGCCCTTAGCCCTTAGACACAGCCCAAATGTCCTCCTCCAAGTGTCAGGCACCAGCTCCAACCCTGTCCCCTGCAAGGGGCACACAGGGCTCCCCCAGGCTCTACTGAAGCCCCCTCCTAGGCTACACAGGCATTCAGTAGGCGGCAGACC
This sequence comes from Pongo pygmaeus, assembly GCF_028885625.2. Classification (NCBI taxonomy): domain Eukaryota; kingdom Metazoa; phylum Chordata; class Mammalia; order Primates; family Hominidae; genus Pongo; species Pongo pygmaeus. The sequence goes on from NC_072383.2 coordinate 129,899,797, forward strand.
TTCCCTGTCCACCCTGGTGATGGAGGCAGAGCTCACAAAATAGCTCCATTCAAAGACAGTCTCACAGGTCCACAGCTTATTGTGCCACTCGCCACCCCGCTTAGATCCTCCACGAGCACGAATCATCTCATGGGTTCTGACGCCTGCTTTGAAAATTCAGTGTAGTGGGAGGTTTCACAACTCATTTTGATACCCTGGAAGTACATGCGATGCCTCCGCTGACACTTCCCCCACCGCCGTGTGGCCTTTTCCCCGAGTGCTCTTGCTGCAGGCCCGGGTGCCAGCACTGCAAACTTTTGGCTACCCTCTTAGGACAGCAGTGAGCGGAGAGGGCTCGGCAGCTCCACGTGGTCGCTCACTGTGCTTCCTCCAGGGCCCCTCTGCTTCCTCTCCCTATGGTGGGGAAGTGACGATTATGCTTATTAGAGAAATCGCCACCCCGTCACAGAGATGACGTTTATTAGAGAAATCGCCACGCCGTTACAGAGGCCACTTCATTTGCAGCTTCCTCTCCTCCCGAGCTGAATGGCGTGTGATGAGCCCCACCCTGCCCTCCAGGACATTCGTGGCTGTGCCAGGCAGTGCCCTGGGTCTCCTGCATCCCCACCCTCCGTGTGCAGACCAGGCTGGCCCTGCCCGAGCTCTTTTTTTTGTGGGAGCAGGACCGTTGGGTGGGCCCCCTGTAGCCGTGTCCAGATGGGATTGTCTTGTTTTTGTGTGGCAGGGGCTGGGGTGGGGTGGGAAGGAAGGACTTCCAGGCCAGAGGGGTTTCCAGAGCTGGTCATTGCTGGGGCCAGGGTGCCCTTCCATCAGGCACCCCACAAGCACTGCCCCAGCACCGCATCTGTGCTTAGCGCCGTCAGAGCCCTGGAGGCACAGTGAGCAGGACAGGCGTCCACACACGGCCTTTGTTCCCGCTCAGAGACCGGCTCAGGGTTCCTTATGTCTTTTCGGAGCCCCCTGAACGCGGGGAATTCTTGTCCTCTGCTGGGCTGGGCTGCGCACGTGTGCGGTGACGGAGGCAGCCAGGCAGGTTCTCCGTGAAGAGGAGAGTGTGTGTCCCTCCTGCCTTGGCTGACAGGCCTGGGTTCCCAGTGGAGTGGACTGGAGCCGGCCCTGGAGGGGCTGACAGGCCTGGGGTCCCAGTGGAGTGGACTGGAGCTGGCCCTGGAGGGGCTGACAGGCCTGGGGTCCCAGTGGAGTGGACTGGAGCCGGCCCTGGAGGAGCTGACCGTGGGCCTGGGGTCCCGGTGGAGTGGACTGGAGCCGGCCCTGGAGGGGCTGACCGTGGGCCTGGGGTCCTGGTGGAGTGGACTGGAGCTGGCCCTGGAGGGGCTGACCGTGGGCCTGGGGTCCCGGTGGAGTGGACTGGAGCCGGCCCTGGAGGGGGCTGACCGTGGGCCTGGGTGGCTACAGGGGCTTGCAGGAGCACAGGATGTGGTGGTTGCCAGGTCCCTGGAGCACGTGCCCAACCAGGGCTGCACAGCCGTGTGTGCTCTGTGGTCATTTCCACAGCTGCTGTGTCTGCCAGGGGGAAGCAGCTTCCCTGGGCGGTGTGGGTGAAGGCTGGGGACACGTGGTATCCACAGGACCTAGGTGTGAGTGTCTGTGCATTTTCACGGCACTCCTGGCGGGACAGAGCTCCACCCTCTGCCAGTCCTCCCCAGGGGATGCCGGCTCTACCTGCAGCTCACATCCGATTTCCACTGGTACCGATCGTCACCATCACCAGCCTTGCCCCTGGTTTCACTGTCTCCCCCGGAGGCCAGCGCCGGCCTCCCAGCCGCCCCTCCCTGCACACAGCAGCCGGAGTGATATTCGACGTGGCCCTCAGGTGGTGTCACCCTGTGCTTGAACCCTCTCGGGGCTTCCTCTGCATTTCGAGTGAGATCTACACGCCCTTGCTCCCCTGCTCACCCTGCTGCATTCTGGGCCACCCCCTGCCCCTTCCACTGTGCTCCCGCCACTGCGTCTGCCTTGCTCTGTGTCGCATCAAGTGCATTCCCACCCCAGGGCCTTTGCATGCCTGTCCTTTTGAATGGAATGCTCTTCCCCCAGGTCCCCTCATGGTTGACACCTTCCCAGAGTCGCCACTGCAGACCTGACTGTCCTCCACTGCCCAGCCCAGCCTCGCCAGCCACTCATCACATCAGCTGGCTCCATTTGTTTCCTGGAAGGCGGCACTGTCTTACTTCTGTGTTTGCTTATTCTTTCTTCTTTGTCTCCCTCACTAGAAAGTAAACTCCATGGGGTGGAGGAAGGGAGGGAGGGAGGAAGAGAGAGGGAGTTGGGGAAGAGAGAGGCTATCATGTTTATTGCTATTTCCTGAGTCTAGAACAGAACCTGGCATATGACAGGGTCTCCACAAACATGTTTGTTGAATGACTGAGGCTAGGACATGGTGGTGGCCCCTCGCTGGGCAGGGTGGGCTTGCCATGTGTCCCCCAGCTCTGGAGAAGGTGGCTCTACCTGAGACTCCCTCCTTCACCAACCTGGTCACGTCACCTTGGAAATGTCACCGCACCGGCTCCCGCTCCCCAGCCTCCACCCTGAACACAGGGCCACTCTTGTCTGGGGCCTGCAGGGCTTCCTCACTGGTCCCCCACTCCTACAGCTGCTCCTCCGCCCCCTTCAGCCCTCCCCTCCACAGCAGGATGAGTGCCCTGTAAAGAAGCAAATCTGGTCACTCCCTCCTCTGCTGTGGACTCTTCTGAGCCCCTGTCACTCAGGGTGGAGACAGACCCTGACCTGGGACTCACAGCCCTGTGTGGTCAGCCCAGCCTCATCTTGAGCCTCTCTCCTCCTCTGTCCGTGCCCTCGCCTCCGGGCCTTTGCACGCGCTGTCCCCTCTGCCCAGAGCACTCTCCTCCTCCCCTTCCTGGTCGCTCCTGGTCGTCGTCCTGTCTCAGTTCTGCTGCCTCTCCTGGGGGCCTTTCCCAGTGCTCCTGGACTGGGTGGGCTCACCGCGCTGTGTCCTGTTCCTGTGGCTGTAGAGTGCACAATTGCCTTTCCTACCAGGTGGTGTGCGCCATGCGTTATGCTTGTCCTGAAATGCACGGCCTGCGCCACACAGTAGGGCCCTTTGCCAACAAGGAAGTTGAGCTTAGAAGCAGCATGAGCTGCTCCGGATGACACAGCTGGGCAGTCACGCCCCAAGGGGCCTGGAGTTGACTGCAAGTGCGACTTCAGTAGCGTTTGTTTTCTCCATAGAATAAATTCAGACTGTAGTCTGCACCTTCAGACCGCCTCTGCATTTTATGCCTCAAGAAGGAAATCCACTGAGCCGAAACACAGCTTCTCTGTGTTTAATTGATGATGGGGTGTTAGCAGCTGCCCCCACACATGATGTCTGGTTGCCTGTTTGAAAATAGAAACAGGGCAGCAGTCAATCACTTACATAGTATGATGCTATTATTATTTATCGAAGAAACTGTATTATAACAATGTTAATAGGAGCCAAATCAAAAGGAGAAAAATGGATCCATTTTCCTAGATGTAGACCTGTTATGCCTTATGCACACAGACATGAACATTTTATAAGTGAAAATTATAATGTAGATAAAAATGTTATTCTCCTAGTTAATTATTTTCACTACATCTGTAAAAGGCAAGATGATTGCTTGGAGATTTATTCACACCCAAGCCAAAACCGAGTCACATTATACCACTACTAAGGTTCTTCTGTTCTCCTTTTTGTTTACCTGCTTTAAAAACAACAAAGCTTATTTGGGTTTAAAAATAAAAAGAAATTAACTTTGGTGAGGCTGCTCCTGTTCCTGGCCCCTTTACATCAGGCCCCTGGAGAGGCATGGGGACAGCAGGGCTCAGCCTTGCAGCGAGTCTTACTCACTGGAGGGGGTTGTACTCCCTGGAGGGGGTCTCATTCACGGGACGGGGGTCTTACTCACTGCACTGGGTCTTACTGCATCAGGCCTTACTCACTGCGGCGAGTCTCACTCACTGCACCGGGTCTTACTCACTGCATGGGGCCTCACTCACTGCACAAGGCCTCACTCACTGTACCGGGTCTTACTCACTGCATGGGGCCTCACTCACTGCACCAGGTCTCAGTCACTGCACTGGGTCTTACTCACTGCATGGGGCCTCACTCACTGCACCAGGTCTCAGTCACGGCACCGGGTCTTACTCACTGCATGGGGCCTCACTCACTGCACCGGGTCTCACTCACTGCACCGGGTCTTACTCACTGCATGGGGCCTCACTCACTGCACAAGGCCTCACTCACTGTACCGGGTCTTACTCACTGCATGGGGCCTCACTCACTGCACCAGGTCTCAGTCACTGCACTGGGTCTTACTCACTGCATGGGGCCTCACTCACTGCACCAGGTCTCAGTCACTGCACCGGGTCTTACTCACTGCATGGGGCCTCACTCACTGCACCGGGTCTCACTCACTGCACCGGGTCTTACTCACTGCATGGGGCCTCACTCACTGCACAAGGCCTCACTCACTGTACCGGGTCTTACTCACTGCATGGGGCCTCACTCACTGCACCAGGTCTCAGTCACTGCACTGGGTCTTACTCACTGCATGGGGCCTCACTCACTGCACTGGGTCTCACTCATTGCTCCAGGATCTTACTCACTGCATGGGGCCTCACTTACTGCACCAGGTCTCAGTCACTGCACTGGGTCTTACTCACTGCATGGGGCCTCACTCACTGCACTGGGTCTCACTCATTGCTCCAGGATCTTACTCACTGCATGGGGCCTCACTTACTGCACCAGGTCTCAGTCACTGCACCGGGTCTCACTCACTGCATCATTTGGGGGTTTGGCCCATTTCTGCTGATTTTTGCTCTAACTGTGTAGACGTGTGGGGACCATCACCAGGCCCCTGTGGAGGGGTTCAGATGACCCAGCAGTCTGGAAGCCCTGGACTTCCCCCATCCACATAGCCCAGTGTCTCCACAGTGTCGGGAGGGCCTGTGCGCTGAGCCAGGGCAGGTGGCAGGTGGCGCAGGGCAGCCATGTGTTAGAATTCCTCTCAACCTTCAAACCTGCATCTCGCCTGCCTGCCGCCTCCGGGTTGTTAGGCATCCACTCTGATTTGGTATCGCAGAGCCGACACTCCTCCCACAAGGGAACGAGCCCTGCTTATTCCCACCCAGGACCGTCCAGCCGAGAGCATCTTTCTTCTCTGTGACTGGGGCCAGACAACAGAGGGGCCGATACTACAGTTGGGGCAGACGTGGCAAGTGGAAATGCCCCGGGCTCAGCCACTGGAGTGGCCCAGGGTGTGGGGCAGGTGCACACTCATCAGCGTGGGCTGTTTCCTCCTGGCTGGAGGCAGAGGTGGTGGAGGGGCCACCTGCCGCTGACTCTGCCACGAGAGCACAGCCGGGGCGCAGGCGAGGGGGACGGCAGTGACAGGTAGGCTGACCTTTGACCTCAGGGTCAGAAGCAAACCTGATGTGATGGGTCCCCCAGACTTGTCCTGTCCCCCAACCTGCTGATTTTCCCAGAAGAGCTGTTTGCCTGAGACTTCTGATTTTTAAATATTTGCAAAACACAAAAGGGAAAAGACTAGGTCGCAGGCCGACACCTGGGGCAGATGGAGCAGGGTGGTTACGGCCTCGAGTGGAGGAGGGAGCAGGGCCATCCCCCTGGGGAGGAGGAAGCCTATGGTCGTCTCCCCAGAGCCTCTCCAGGCCAAGCTCAGAGGGAATCGCCTGCGGGAGAGGCCAGGAAACTGCTGAGTCCAGTCCTCCGTCGAAGGCCCCAGCTGTGTGCGGAGCAGGAACGCATGGAGCCCGTGCTCCTCCAGGCCACTGCCCGCTGAGCCGGGACGGTGCGGAGAGTCCTGTGCTCCCCCAGGCCGCTGCCCGCTGAGCCGGGATGGTGCGGAGAGTCCTGTGCTCCCGGCCCCCGCAGGCTCCAGCTCAGCCCCCAGTCCCACCAGGACCCTCATGGGGCGACCCTTTCAACGCCAGGGAAATGGGGGAAAAGCCAGCTCAGCCTGAGAGAAGGGTTTCCATAAAAATAGATTTCCCGGTCTAGACCATCTTCGGTCATTATCCAGAAAGTTGTGAAAAAGTCACACAGAGTTCACGATGGCCGTGCCTGAGATGGAAAGATAAAACAAAGACAAATGAGTCCTGTTCCCTGCAGGGAGCTCTGACAAGGGACAGCTCCGAACATCTCGCCCTGGAGGCTGGCTGTGTGGACTCCGAGGGGGTCACTTGTTTGTTGAAGGCTTTCCGCTCTGAGTGCTTTGCCATTTCAAACATGGGGCGCACCCACCCGAACCCAACCCTGGGGCGCCTTGGCTGGGGCGGCACTCCCTGGAGGATGGTGGCTGGTCCGCGCCGCTGCCACTCAGCCCAGGCCCATGCTGGGAAAGGGCCCAGACTCAGCTGGGCCCAAACAGGGCTTTCTGCTTTAAAATAATGAATTACGTGCAGACATTTCAAAGCTGGGAGATACCACATAAAAACCTGGAGTTCTATGTTCCCTTGGCAAATAGAGGATCAGAGAAGGGGCCGCCGGCCAGCTGTGCTGGTGGCCCTGCCGGTGGCCCCTGAGGCCAGCGCAGACAGGATCATTCTGTCCCTGTTTTATGAACAAGACAGACACCAAGGGCCACAGAGGGACCTGGCTGCTCTGTTTCCAGAGCCCCACCCCATCAGCGGCACCCTCAGGCATGACCTCCCTGGCCCCCTGTAGGAGCCTGAGTTTGAGACCCACGAAGTGGCTCCTGCTTCCAGGGGCCACTTTATTGTATCTCTGATGCTTTTTCCCAGGAGTCTGGAGGAGATGAATGGGGTTTGTCATTAACAGGACAGGGATTTGAGGTGTTTTGTCAACCAGACATGCAACTGGTGCAGAGAAGTCAGTGGCTTCCTCCTCTCCCTCCTGCTCTTCATCCTCCCCTTCTTCTTCTTATTCAGAAGGAGCTGGCATTTGCTCATTAAAAAGAACACAGGGTGAATCATGGTTTTGATGTGTGGTTATGTATGTTTATACATTAAAGTAAATGTATATTATTTCTTAAGGGCAAAGTCTTAAGCAGTAATCTCCATAAAATCATGTGTTTGGCACACCCTTTTAAAAATGCATTAAATACTTAACTATTAAACAAAATGCTCACATGCTTCTCATACTTGCAGGGACCTAGGATCGTCCTGTGAGCGCTGCCGTGGGCAGCCTGCCCCTTGAGCCAGGGCAGGGAACTAATAGAGGCCTGGGCCGGGCAGCTCAGAAACAGCCCCAGGTGCACACCTAGGTGAACTGTGATTTTGGGGTAAACCACCCGCCCTCCAGAGCTGCCTTGTTATCTGTAAGACAGGGATACAACAATCCTGTGTGTGCCAGCCTCAGGGGCTGCTGGCTGCCAGATCGCGTGCGACAGTCATTTGGGAAATGGCAGGCTTGCTCGCTCTTGGACCGGAGCCTGCCAGGCAGCGGCCTTTGCACCATTCAGCCTGCAGGTGACCCAAACACTGTTTCAGTTTCAAGACAGTGGCCAATATTTACATCAGACGATTCTTACCTTAGCATCAGAATTGCTAGCTTCTTCCTGAAACCTGAACTTCTTGCTGTGCAGGTCTGACCTGCTGTGTGGCAGGACAGGGGAGCTGAATGGTGGCCCCCCTGGAGTTTGCCATCATCCCCACCTGGATGGTCCCTGGGGACATCTGAGTTGTGACCTCTGGCGATGATGCCGCCATTTCTCTGATGCCGTCGCTTGTCCTGGGGTGAATGTTTCAATGCTGTTACCAGGAGAGGGTAGCAGGGACTTCATTGAGCACAGAAAATCGGGGGTCTTGGTGCTGGCCACTGGCACAGAGAGTGTGGGGAGGTGCCCAGAAAGATCCTCCAGGGCCTGGTTCTTGGACGATCTTGTAGAGCCGGAGGGTGTGGGTGGGGGATGTGGGTGCAAAGGAGCTGCAGAGGATACCAGCCCTGGAAGGAGCAAGTTGTCTGGGGAGAAGAAGAGCAGGTGCGGACAGGGCAGCGGTCCGCACTTTCCCCGTCCAGTGGAAAGCCTCGCTGGGGAGCTGACCCAGCCACCTGAAGCGGCTTTTGCTTCCCACCCCACCCTTGAGGGTATAACTAGTGACCTTGGCAGGGAGACCAAGACTGAGACCGAGACCACTTTGTGACCTCCACAGGGAGACGGAGACCGTGGTGGCCAGGACAGCATGTATTCAGAATCAAAGAAATGGAAAAGCAAACATCCAGTTACAGCTGGAGAGGCAGGTGTGCAGCTTAATGAGGCTCTGCAGAGACCCAGGGGCCTGGCCATCCACTCAGGGACACCAGGTGCCAGAGTGGACATGTCATGCATGAATCAGGGAGCAGTTCCCGGGGAACACACCGCACACTGTTGCCGCAGCCTCCCCCTGCCTGGGCCTCTGCCTGCGCCCGCCTGGGAAGCACATTCTCGCTCTTTTGGGGTCTTTGCCCAAGTCACACTCCCTCCCCACGGTCCTCCTTTCCTGGGTTATTTTTCTAGATGCCACTGCTGACATCGACATGACCTAGGGTTCCCTTGCGGTCTGGTTTGTTATCCGAGACCCCCCCACCGAGGAGAAGGCGCCGATGACCTAGGGCTCCCTCCGCAGTCTGGTTTGTTATCCGAGTTCCCCCCCCCGCCCCCCCCCCCCCCCGGGGAGAAGGCGCCGAAGACCTAGGGCTCCCTTCGCAGTCTGGTTTGTTATCCAAGTCCCCCCCCTCCGCCACCCCGAGGAGAAGGCGCCATGTGTCCATGTGCATTTTATTATCGGCTGCGCCCCAGGCACCTGCATGGGGCAGTTGCCCAGTAGGTGAGGAAAGGCGGCCACTGTGCCCCAGCTGCCACTTGCCCACAGGGATGTTTTTTTACAGAACTGGCGATCCAGACTTTTTTGGTAAAGTTATGAACTGTCCCAGTTTTTAAAATATTAGCAAGTGATTCAAAACAGCTTAAGTGCTGAACAGGCCAAACCCAGCCCTTCCGTGGGGCCACATCCTGGACCTCCCAGAGCCCTTGGTTGGCATCATCCCGAGAAGCCTGCCACTCCCCAGTGAGCCTCAGGTTCTGGAGCCTGCCCAGCGCTGCCCCCACCCCCCGAGCCATGTTCTTGCTGCCCCGACACTGATGAGGAATGTTCCAGAAACAGCCTCATGGTACACAGTAAATATTTGTTGAATGAATGAATGAATGAATGAAGTAGACATAAGAAATTACATGTGAGTTAAAGAAAATCCAGCAGACACAGCTCCTGACTTCATGTCTATACGTCCTCCACTTGAAAACCTTGAGGACTCGTCACTCTCCCAGCTCAGATGTTTGGTTTCTAAAGGAAACCCCCACCAGGTAGCAGCCTTGCCACAGACTTCTCCCAGCTCCGTGTTCGGTCCCGGTGGGGTCACAGGTGCTGCGGCTCTGTCTGCGGCAGACCAGGTGAGCCAGGAGGGGGATGCCAACCTCCAGCCCCGGCGTGGCATCTACAACACAAAGCCTCTTCCTCCTGAGCGTGTGGGAGCAGCATTCAAGCCAGAGTTTGAAATTGATGGCTTTAGGCCAGCAGAATAATTTGATTTAGCTGGCAACAGTTAAGAATTGGTTGATTTCACATGAACTCTGGACTAGGGCCTGCGGGCACAGCTGGGCGCATTCCCCAGTGGTAACTGTCGGATTGTCCGCAGCTGAGTGTCTGTCCATGCGAGACTGCCGCCCTCCCCGCCCTGCGGCCCTGCCAACCTGTGCCCTCCTGGGCATGGCCCAGCCTGGCCCCTGTGGGCAGGTGAGTTGTTGCCCCTGCTTTCAGCTGGGAGCCCGCAGATGTCAAGTACATCAACCCAAAGCTGAGCAAAGAGCAAAGTGCAGGGTGGGGTTGGGAGTGAGACAGGCCAGGGTCCTGTGCACCCTGGAGCAGCCCAGCCCAGGGGTGAGCATGCCGTGCATTTTCTCAGATGGCCTCCTGTCTGGGTTCATTGCTTCCTCCCACAGCTCTGGTGAAGAGCTGGGAAGAGGCCTTACTACCTTTTTGCAGATGAGGAAACTGAGGCTTGCGGAGGTCCTGTGAGTCCAGACCGGCCACTAAGCACTGGAAACGGGAGTAGGACCCGCATCTTTGGGCCCCTGGACTGACAGGGGTGAAAACCATCCCTTTGGGTGCATACCAGCTCTGGGCTCCTCCAGCAGCCACGCTCACTGCCCTGGCAAAACATGACTTGGCCGTGGGCGTGTGGAACGCACGGCTTTGTCCTTGCAGACACCATGCAGGCATCTCCCCTACAGGCTGCGTGTGAGCAGGAGGCTGGCTCTCCTTCTCTACACCGTTTGGTGAGGGAGGCAGTGCTGCCTGAGGGCATGGGGTGCCCAGCACTGGACAGAGGAAGACGCGAAAGCTCGGGTCCTGGGATGGAGGGCCCTGCACATGCATACAGGGCCACACGGGGATGCACGTGGGGCAGAGTGCACCCGCAGGGCTGGGGAACGGGCTCGTGTGGTTGGGGAGCAGGCTCATAGTGACCGGAGGGCGTAGTGACTGGAGGGTGGGTGCCCTGTTTCCCTCAGGAGGATGTGAGTGGCTTCTTGGATAATTCTGCAGGTGGGTGGGACTGAAACCCGCCACCCTGGGATGAGCGGGAAGTGCACCTGGTCCCCATGAGGAGGGGGTCCTTTTGGGGACCTTATTCCGAGGAGCAGAGTTGGGAGGGAAGCGTTTGGCCGGGCCACTAGAGGCTCCCTGGTTCTACCAGCTGTCAAGACAGCGTGGAAGACTGGGTGTTAACTTCGGATCTGACACCGTGTAGGAACTCCATCAACAAGAAATAGAGGTTCTAACTGGGTTTCCATAGAGTGAACTGAATCTCTCCACACCTCTGTGGGGACTTAGAACAGGTTCTGATAAAGCACCGCTTTCTCACTGGCAGCTGTGAAGTCCTAGCTATGTGGGAAGTGGTGTTAGGACCATTTAATGATCGCTGAGCCTCGTTAGAAGGATGACGCGGCCGTCCTCACATGGGTGCCCCTGTGTCCTGTGTGCACAAAAGCATCGGGGCCGAGGAGCCCACGCTGTGTCTGCAGAGCTGGGTCTGCGCGTGTTGCCGTCTGGCTCCCAGGAACCCGTCCACCCACCGGTTCCCTCCTTGACAGGAGAGGCAGAAGCACACGGGGCTGAGGGGACCGGTCCTGGGTGGGGTCACAAGAGACTCACAGCCCCTGGTCTCGGAGGACTGGCTCTGCACCCTTTTACTTTTAAAAGTGGCCCACTTAAAATATTTATTTATAATTATGTAAACATAATTACATCTCCATTAAGAACCTGAAACATTCTAAATGCTGGCAGTGTCCTTTTCACCACGATTCCCAGGCCTGGTTTACCTTCCCCTCCCCTGAGACCCCCCGCTGCCCTCCCTTCCACAGCTGTCCTTCCAGATTTCCCCTCGTGTTTATATTTGCACCCATTGGAAACCTCTGGGTGTGCGAGTTTCTTTTTACACACACACGACGGCATCACGCTGCCAGTGTGGTTCTGAGCTGCAGCAGCGCTCTGGGAGACTTCTTTCCAGCACACAGAGCTACTTCATTAAAGGACAAAAACGAAACCAAAATCCGAAGAGCACGCCCTATTCCACCGCGTGGCTGCACTGTGGTTTGTGTGGCTGGTCCCTGCGGGGCCGCTCTGTTGCCGATGTTCAGGCTTCGCCCTCTTGTTCCTCGTGCGTGGTGCCTGGGAGCACCTTCTCCGCAGGCCATGGTGCGGGTGCCAGTTGGTTTCTGCGACGTGTGCCTGCAGTGGTGTTGCAGCGCCAGGAGTGGATCCGAATGCAAATGGCTGCTGTCCAGGGGGCCTCCAGACAGGCACACGCCTCCCACACCACCTGCGGGCGCGTTGGGCATGCCAAAATCCGGGACAGCGTGGATGAGCCTGGCCCTTGTCCCCCAGTCCCCAGGGCAGCCTGCAGGACCTGTGGGTCTCCAGGTCGCGGCGGTCATGTGGGCTGAGCCCTCTGTCCAGCACTGCTTCATGTGGACCCCGTAGGCGGGACAGTGTTCGGGAGGCAGGATCTTGTCTTCTCCCGAAACCTGGTGCCATCATGTTGGTCTCTGGGCATCAGCCCCAGGCAGGGAGGGCAATAGGAGGATCCTGAAACTCTGTGTCCACAAGGGGCTCCAGGAGGAGAAGAGCGGGGCAGCCTCTGTCAGCGCATGCCCGGGAGCTGCGGCAGGGCAGTGCTGTGCAGGGACCCCCCCGACCCCCGCATCCCTGCCCGGGCACATCCAGCCCACAGGCCAGCCTCGCTCAGCACGCGGCTGTACCTGGATCACGCCCATGCCCACGGGGTTCCTTCTTACAACAGCTGAGAGGGATATGCGGATTTACAGTTGGGGAAACTGAGGCTCAGGGAAGTCACCATGCTGCCCAAATCCACAGCGGAGTTGGGATTAGAGTTGAGTCTCATTCCGAAGATCATGCTTCCTCCTTGGGGGACAAAGTACCACAGCTGCTGGCACTAGGCGGCCAGCGAGGGAGCTGCCCTGTGGTCCTCAGGGCGGGCACAGGCTGAGAGATGTGACCAAGGTGATAGCACTCTGTCCTGGTCAGTGTGCCCCCGGTCAGTGCTGCCTGCCTTTGTCCATATCCTTCCTGGTGGTGCTCCCGCCCTGGTTGTGCTCCCGCCCTGGTCAGTGCTCCCTCCCTGGTCAGTGCCTGCTCCCTGGTCAGTGCTCCTCCCTGGGGAGTGCTCCCTCCTTGCTCAGTGTCCTCCCAGGTCAGTGTCCTCCCAGGTCAGTGTCCTCCCTGGTCAGTGCTCCTCCCTGGGGAGTGCTCCCTCCTTGCTCAGTGTCCTCCCAGGTCAGTGTCCTCCCTGGTCAGTGCTCCTCCCTGGGGAGTGCTCCCTCCTTGCTCAGTGTCCTCCCAGGTCAGTGTCCTCCCTGGTCAGTGCTACCTCCCAGGTCAGTGTCCTCCCTGGTCAGTGTCCTCCCTGGTCAGTTCTCCTTCCTGGGGAGTGCTCCCTCCTTGCTCAGTGTCCTCCCAGGTCAGTGTCCTCCCAGGTCAGTGTCCTCCCTGGTCAGTGTCCTCCCTGGTCAGTGCTCCCTCCCTGGTCAGTGCCCGCTCCCTGGTCAGTGCTCCTCCCTGGGGAGTGCTCCCTCCTTGCTCAGTGTCCTCCCAGGTCAGTGTCCTCCCTGGTCAGTGTCCTCCCTGGTCAGTGCGCCCTCCCTGGTCAATGCCCACTCCCTGGGGAGTGCTCCCTCCCTGGTCAGTGTCCTCCCTGGTCAGTGCTCCCTCTCTAGTCAGTGGCCTCCCTGGTCAGTGTGCCCGCTAATCAGTGTTCCTTTCCTGGTCAGTGTCCTCCTTGGTCAGTCCCTAAGGCAGGGAGGACGGAGCCCATTGAGGGCAGGGGCGAGTCCTGTGAGGAGCTCCAGCCCTGGGTGTGGCCAGTTTCTGTCCTTGTGTGCTGGCCTGAGGGAGGGGAGTCAGGTGACCCACGGCCAGGAGACGCTGTGGTTTGGAGACTGCTCCGGTGCCCTCTGCACCTGGAGCCTGGGCAATGGGGCGACGGCTCTGAAGGGCAGATGGGTGGGAGCATTCCAGGAGCAGGCAGCCCCTGGCCCCCTTTTGTGCCCCCTCCCCAGCCATCCAGGGAGCCCCTGTCGGGAGGAGAGGGGCAGACGCAGAGTCAGGTCAGCGGCCTGGTGAGAGGCGCCACAGAGGCAGTGACACACTGTGCGGTGTGAGGACAGTTGCACCGCCCTGTGAGCTCACGTGGGGACACTTCCTCTGCCGGTCTGGGGCTGGGACTCTCCTCTACGGCTGTGACCATTCCAGACAAGGGTTAGCCAGCCAGTGTCAGTGCCAGGGACGCCACGACTGTGCGTGGCTCTGGGGGTTGGGTGAGGCCATAAATTCCCCACCTCAGCATTTCTTGGAAGACGTGGGTCAGTGGGAGGAGGCTTGGCTCAGCGTAAAGACATCGTCACCAACAGCCACCCCCAAAGAATGACAGCCCTGCTGATGGCCTGCTTCTCCCTCAAGTGAGGGTCTGAGATGAACGTCTGATACTTGCAGGACCAGGCCCTGTGGACTTGGCCCCCACTTTCAGCCCCTTCTCCTCCAAGCCCAGGATGGGGCTCTGCTGGTCACCTCCACATCCCATGTCACAGGGGCGGGGTGGGGGTGGCAGAGGCAGAGTGTCGGCTCCCCTGAAGGGGGCTGGGGGCTTCACATGCGCTCTTGACCTCTCACCGGCTGGACTAGCTTGGTGGTCAAAGGCCCTTCAATCCTGAAACAGGGAGAGCAGATGCTTGTCGGTCACCGAGCTCTCTCTGGCCCCGCCCTAGCACCTGGGGCTTGTGCATGCAGTGTGCTGAGTAGAAGGCTGAGGGCGCAGGGCCAGCCGGGGCCAGCAGTACTTCTGACACTGTGAATCCAGCAGCGGACGGCACAGTGGGTGGGCAGCCCCGCACCATCTGTGAGTCTCACACTCCCCAGGGAGCACGTTTCCTTTCACACATCCTGCAGCTGGCCAGGGGTGCACCTATGTCTGTCGTGGAGAGCTGGAAGCAGCCACCCATCCTCGGGTGTCTTCCTGCACCCCCGCTGCTACAGCTGTGGGGCGGCCCAGATGTGCAGAGGGGCCTGCCCATCTTTCCTGGGTTTGAGCCCACAGCCTACGGGAAGCACTGAGATGGGTGTGTGGCATGTGGGGCGTGGCCACCGAGGGAGTCTCTGGTGATCCGGGGCTCCATGGATTTGCGGGGCGGACGGCCCAGCCAGGCACCCTCCCAGCTGATGTGCAGATCAGTAATTTCTTCCACAATGATAATAGGTTGTCGATCCAGTAGCTTTTTATAGTTCACAGAAAGACTCTTGTCTTCTGAGAAACCAGTCTTCATTTGTGGGCAGGGCAGGGATCATTTTCAGATGCTGGCGTGGCCCTCCTGTGCACCACGGGGCTACACCCACATTCCAGGAGACAGGTCCCTCCTGAAGGGCTGGGCGGCAGGGCCTGCCGTCTCCCCTCTCCGAGACTGTGCAGGGAAAGGGCCTCCGGGGGGTGGGGAAGCAGCCTGCTTAGCTTCCTGACACTCAGGGCAAGAGGAGGGGTCTGAGAAGGAAGAAAGGAGAAAGGAAGCACAAGGAGAATGGGTTTTAAGGGATGGTAGAGAGAGAGAGAGGGTGAGAATGGGTTTTAAGGGATGGGAGAGAGAGAGAGGGTGAGAATGGGTTTTAAGGGATGGGAGAGAAAGAGAGGGTGAGAATGGGTTTTAAGGGATGGGAGAGAGAGAGAGAGGGTGACAATGAGTTTTAAGGGATGGGAGAGAGAGAGGGTGAGAATGGGTTTTAAGGGATGGGAGAGAGAGAGAGAGGGTGAGAATGGGTTTTAAGGGATGGGAGAGAGAGAGGGTGAGAATGGGTTTTAAGGGATGGGAGAGAGAGAGGGTGAGAATGGGTTTTAAGGGATGGGAGAGAGAGAGAGGGTGAGAATGGGTTTTAAGGGATGGGAGAGAGAGAGAGGGTGAGAATGGGTTTTAAGGGATGGGAGAGAGAGAGAGGGTGAGAATGGGTTTTAAGGGATGGGAGAGAGAGAGAGGGTGAGAATGGGTTTTAAGGGATGGGAGAGAGAGAGGGTGAGAATGGGTTTTAAGGGATGGGAGAGAGAGAGAGGGTGAGAATGGGTTTTAAGGGATGGGAGAGAGAGAGAGGGTGAGAATGGGTTTTAAGGGATGGGAGAGAGAGAGAGGGTGAGAATGGGTTTTAAGGGATGGGAGAGAGAGAGAGGGTGAGAATGGGTTTTAAGGGATGGGAGAGAGAGAGAGGGTGAGAATGGGTTTTAAGGGATGGGAGAGAGAGAGAGAGGGTGAGAATGGGTTTTAAGGGATGGGAGAGAAAGGGTGAGAATGGGTTTTAAGGGATGGGAGAGAGAGAGAGTGAGAATGGGTTTTAAGGGATGGGAGAGAGAGAGAGAGGGTGAGAATGGGTTTTAAGGGATGGGAGAGAGAGGGAGAGGGTGAGAATGGGTTTTAAGGGATGGGAGAGAGAGGGTGAGAACGGGTTTTAAGGGATGGGAGAGAGAGAGGGTGAGAATGGGTTTTAAGAGATGGGAGAGAGAGAGAGAGAGGGTGAGAATGGGTTTTAAGGGATGGGAGAGAGAGAGAGAGGGTGAGAATGGGTTTTAAGGGATGGGAGAAAGAGCGAGGCCGAAGGCCGAGGAAGGGAGTTTGGAAAAGCGGATGATACTTCATATGCTGTACGTCACGAGCACTCTGAAGCTGGACCCTCGGGCTCAGGTGCCTGCTCCTTTGTGGATTAGCTGTGTGACTGTGACCGAGTCCCTGGGGTCTCTGGTCTCAGCTTCCTGCCTAATCAGGCGGGGCCTTGGATACCGTCTGAGCCTAGGGCTGGCATGAGGGCTGCATGCCGCACATACAGTGGGACCTGGCCTTGGGGGGCAGGTTGTGAGCCCTGCGCTGCCAGGCATGGCCCTGATGCCCGTCCTCTGCTCCACTCACTCCCGCTCCACCTATGTGCCTCCTGCACACTTGTGCCCCATGCACTTCCTCCACTCGATGTGGAGAAACGTCTTTTCGACCTCCATGCCTACTTTTCCCTCACTCTAAGCCATTATAGCCAGAGATTCTGGAAACAGAGTGTTGACTATGTCACTTCCTAATCTGCCTTAGAATGCACATGTCACTAAAATAAAATGCTCATCCATGCACCACCCAGAGTGACCTTGTAGATCAGCAGTGACCTCTTGACTGTCTCCCGGCGAGCGCTGGTTAATGGGATTGCCGGCTTCTCTGGTTGCCCCACAGGACCATAACCATGTGCTTTCAAGTGTGTGCTGCCGGCTGGGGTGCGAGCAGGGGCGGCAGAGCGAGGGGAGGCTGCAGAGCGAGGGGAGGTTTGGGGCCGGCCAGTGGGGCTGCCTTTAGGAATGGCTTTCCTGGGGCGGGGGAGAGCATGGGCCCAGCTGTGCCTGTGAGTGGGGTCCGTGGGGGACTCGGAGCCACTCCCAGTCAAGGTCTCTGGCTGGAGAGGGCGTCGGGGGAGACACAGCAGGAAAAGATGTGAAGCGAGCATCTAAAACCTGGACAAGCAGGACAGTTTTTTGTGGCTTGCAGATGTCACCCTGGTGGTCCAGGGAGAGTCCTCTGCCTGGGCTTGGCCCTCTCCCTGGGAAACTGGGCACGAATGCTTCTCTTGCGTAGTGCTTGGCACATAGATTGGATACACGGGGGTCCAGGAATGCGTGCAGGAAGCTGGGAATTCAGTGTGTCCTGCTAGACCAGCAGGAACCTCATTGCCTCTTGGTGGCCTGTTACATAACAGATTTTCCTGTCTCAAGTTGAAATCACCATCGTCATTGTCATCATCATCATCATCAATGAGATTCTCAGTCAGGACATCTGGTGCTATTCGTAGCCAGGAAGTGCTATTAGTTGGGCAGGCCAAGTACTCCGGAGTTGCTTGAACTAAAATTTGACTTGTGTTTTTCTAGCCCAAATTTCCCAAGATCATGAGCCACTCTGTGTGTTGCCCTGTGTGTTAGTCTGTTCATTGCTGTAAGAAATACCTGAGGCTGGGTAATTTATTTTAAAAAAAGAGGTTTAATTGCCTCACGGTTCTGCAGGCGGAACAGGAAGCCTGGTGCTGACATCTGCTCAGCTTCTGGGAAGGCCTCAGGGAGCTACAGCCGTGGCAGAAGGTGAAGGGAACCAGGCACGTCTTACATGGGCAGAGCAAGAGAGGTGGGGAGGTGCCACACACTTTTAAGAGACCAGATCCACGAGAACGCATGATTGTGAGGACAGTGCCAAGAGGGATGGTGTCCCCAGACATTTTGGCACCGGGGACTGGTTTCGTGGAAGACAATTTTTGCACGGATGGGGTGGGGGATGGATTCCGGATGAAACTGTTCCCCTCTCAGATCATCAGGCACTAGATTCTCATGAGGAGCTTGAAACCTAGATGCCTCACAAGCAGAGTTCACGGTCGGGTTTGCATTCCTATGAGAATCAAACGCCCGGCTGATCTGATAGGAGGGGAGCTGAGGTGGGAATGCCTGCTTGCCCACAGCTCACCTCCTGCTGTGCGCCCGGTTCCTAACAGGCCACAGGCTGGTCCCGGTTCATGGCCCGGGTGTTGGGAACCCCTGTGTTAAACCATTCATGAGAACGCCGCCCGCATGATCCAGTCACCTCCCAGCAGGCCCCGCCTGCAACATTGGGGATTATAGTTCAACATGACATTTGGTGGGGACACAGATCTGAACCACGTCCTGCCTCAGACGGGCACTGTCCTGTCCAGCTGGGGGAGGAAGATGCACAAAGTCTCGCCCATGTCCCGGGGTGCTCGTACTTGTGGGAAGTTCAGGATTATGCTGCCCCAGGAATGGTTCCTTGTTTCTTTTGTTTGACATCAACAATAGCCAATGGTCTGCTTCATTTTCCTTCTTTTCTGCTATTTGATTTGAAACAGAACTTGGGTGTTTGTATTCAAATGGTAATTTTCCATCAAAATTCCTGTTTAAACAAATTGGGAATCTCAGGAACAACATATAATGTTCTGGAGGAGAAGATCCTTGGGAGAGCAGTGGATATCTGTTTTCTTTCTTTCTTTCTTTCTTTTCTTTTTTTTTTTTTTTTGGAGCCAAAGTCTCACTCTGTTGCCCAGGCTGGAGTGCTGTGGCGATATCTTGGCTCACTGCAACCTCCGCCTCCCAGGTTCAAGCTATTCTCGTCCTTCAGCCTCCTGAGTAGCTGGGATTACAGGTGCCTGCCACCACGCCAGGCGAATTTTTTTGCATATTTAGTAGAGGCAGGGTTTTACCATGTTGACCAGGCTGGTCTCAAATTCCTGACCTCAGGCAATCCACCTGCCTTGGCCTCCCAAAGTGCTGGGATTACAGGTGTGAGCTACCGCGCCCGGGCGATAGCTGTTTTCCTAACACTTTCTTAGCATTTCTCTACCAGTAGGCAATTATTTAAAGAAGGAGAAAACATTCTGTTTCCGGACTGGTGGAGAATTGAATTGAATTGAATTGAATATGAATTGAAACATACATATGGAGAGGATCAAGCTTGCTTCAAAGGATGTTTCCAGACTCGCATCTCCCTGCTCTGCGTTTCTTAATTAAATAGTTTATGTTGAGATCTCCTCCTCCTGCTTCAGAAATCACATCTTTCATAACCCTGCATGGTGAGCTCTGATCTGAAAACTTCCAGCCCCTCCTGGGGTCTGCACGGGACCCTCCTTTATTACCCCAGGAAGGTTGTCCTAGAGAGAAGGGCTTGCAGGAGTCGAGCTAAGGGGAGGCTGCTGCTGCTCCGCAAATTGGAAAAGCTCTTCCTGGGAACACTGGGCTGCGTGAGCTGCTCCCGGGACTTATTTTCTCTGAGATGAGACCCCCTGCACCGAGTCCCACCCTGGTCAGGGCCGTATCCCAAGGCTGGCATGGGTGGGCACCTGCTGGCTTCCTGCCGTTTCACTCTGACCTTGTGCCCACATCACCATCACTTCTCTTGTCTTCTCACCTGTTCCGGAACTCAGTCCCCAAAGCCAGCTCTTCTTCTGTAGCTGGAACATTCAGGGCAAGAGCTCTGTTCTCCCTGAGGGCTCCTGCTTCACATTCACTGAGGAATTAAAAGGTGCTTCCAGGGCTCTCCTGGAGGTCTGCAACCAGGCATCTGCCTCCGCCAGGGCTGGCACGGTCTGCTTTATTCAGGAGGAGTCGGGGGGATAAAATGCACGGATTGGCTTAGACCTAGGGAATGGGGAGTGGTCTTTGTGGGGGGAGGAATGAGAGGCCCACTAGACTGAAATTAAATTAGGGTTAAATGGACAGAAGTGTGAATACCTTCTGAGTACCCAAAACAACCCACCTCTAGGACTCCATTTCTTCCTGTTGGCCTCATGGCATTGACTCGAGGAGGATGCTGTGGTTTCATGAGCCCCTGAGGAGCCGTAGGAGCTCTGGAGGGGTGAGGACCCTGGAGAGAGCAGGTGGGAGCATCTGCCACTAGACCTGCTGAAGGCCAGCCAGTCCTACATCTCCGCTTGTGGAGAACACGACACTGTCTGCCGGGTGCATTCAGGAGCTGGGTCCCAAGGCACCTCAGCCCCAGTTTATAGCACAGAACATGTCCATGGCTGTTTTTCTGCCTGATCCAGAAAACATGAGTTCTCTCTGCCATACAGTGGGGCCAAATGATCCTCTTCTGCACAGGCCTGGGCCTTTCTCGGTCAGATCTGGGCACTGGGACCTCCCAAGTCACTGCTGGTGTCATGCTGGTTTCTAAAGCATAATTTACAGTCCTTCTGGTAGCTCTTTCTCTGACAGTGTCACAGAGTCACTGTGATGACGGAGTGCAGGCTGGTGATGGCCTGGGCCCTCTGCTGCCTGCTTCCACTTCCCTGCTCCGTTTCCTGTGCTGTGAACGTTTGCACCCTGCCTTCTTCACACACACGTACCGTGGCATGTTGTCAATGTTTTATTTTCTTGGAAACCCGTCTTCATTCGATCAAGGCTGCTTAATTCTGCTGAAGTGCTCTGCTAAATCAGGAAAATGTGTATCTTTTAAGTAAAGGGTTTTCTGTAGAAGCAAACATAGTGATTTAGAGAGGACCTGACATGATTTTTGTGGCCTGGGAATGACAGGTGATCATTTCAGAAGTAATCGGCCATCACCCCACAGTAACCCCATAAACAGGGCTGTTTTTAAGAATTTTAGACTTCCATAACATCAGTCAAAGTCAATGAACCAGAACGGTGCTAATCAACATGGATAAATCTCAAGAAAGTCAACCCAAAGACAAGCATCCAAAATGGGAGGGCGGTAGCGTGCCGCGACAACCCCACCACTGACTCAGCCGTTACTCTACTGGTGGTTATTCATGTCCTTTACTTGGGGGGTGTGCTGGGGAATGGGGCCACATGGTGAGAAACATTCCAGTTTTGCTGATTTTTGCCAAATTTCTGTCCAGGGCAGCACTGATAGCCCACCGGTGTAGTAGACTTAAAGTCTTGCCACCCTCACTGGTGTGAAACAGGATCTCACTGAAGATGTAATTTGCATTTCCCCGATTACCTGTGAGTGTGAGCATCTCTCACCTGGTTATAGCCCGTCCCATTTACTGTCTCCCTCCCAGCTTCTGCTTCCCCTCACCTTGGGTTTCAAGCCCTCACCACGAGAACCCAAACCTGTATCGGAGTCCCCAGGCCTAGAGCTGCTTCACCTGCACAGTTACAGACAATAAAAAAACAAAAACACACTTATTGAGGTATAACTGGCAAAAAAATAACTGCACATGTGTAAAGTGTTCAAAGCATATACCCATAAAACCATCACCAGGGTGAAGATGGTGAACGTGTGTGTCACCCCGAAAGCTCCCTGGGTCCCCTTTGTAATCCCTGTCCCCTCCCACCTCCTTCCCCTGTCCCAAGGCAACCGCTATTACTTGTTCTTTGACCGTAGATTAATCTGCATTTTCTAGAACTTTGTATGATGGAATTGCATAGTATGTACTCTTTTCTGGCCTGGCGTTTTCCACTCAGCATTATTGTTTTGCTAAGCCATTAGTGTCAAGCTAAGTCCAGTTTTGCTCACTGGACTAGCGAGCCAAGACCCTTCTGAGCGCTCCACCCAGTGCCCTAGAAATTCCAAGGTTTCCAGGCCGGCAGGTGTGGACTCAGGCTATTCCCGGCCCTGTGTGAGCTCCAGTTCGGTTCCCTGTAATCCGTTGGGTGGCTCTTTCCCTGTTCTGGGCGCTTCCTCCCTGCACGTGCCAGTCTCTGCTGTGCCGAGAACTCAAGGGGCCCTCCGCTCCGTGCAGCTCTCTCCTCTCCA
Organism: Pongo pygmaeus; assembly: GCF_028885625.2. NCBI lineage: Eukaryota > Metazoa > Chordata > Mammalia > Primates > Hominidae > Pongo > Pongo pygmaeus. The sequence continues at coordinate 129,921,609 of NC_072383.2, forward strand.
GTCACTGATCTTGGATATCTGAGCACCAGGGTCTCTGCCGGGTCTTGCCTAGGTTCCCCTCGCTGCTGCAGCGTCTGGGAACTGTCTCAAGGCTGAGCTCCGGGGCAGGCATAGAGCTCGATTCTGCACTGTTTCCTGTCCCTCATGCACCCCTCCCCCTCATTGCCTGACGGATGCCCAGTGCTGTGAAAGGCACAAATTCACAAACTCGCCTTAGGTTTCAGTTGGTGCCAATGGGCGGGTGAGTCTGGTCTTGTTACACTGTCTTGGGCACAAGTCTTGACTGAGCTTGTTACTTTATGTTTCTATCCCGTTTCTGGTGCATGGAAATTTTATTTAAGTTTTGAACTTGGCCATATCTTTTTAGTTTGGAAAGTTAGATTTTAAGAAATACACTTAATTTGTGGAGGGAAAAATTATGGAAGACTTTGAAATAGACCAAAAAGATTGCTGAATGCATTTCATGGGAAGTAGGCGTTATCTGGGTTACCTGATTCTCGGGAGTCTGTGCTCCCTTCCGTGTCCCTGAGCCACCTCACAACCCTGTGAGTGACAGGGTGCCCACGGATTCACGTGAGCCTTGGCCATTGAAATGTAGGTCTCGTCTGGTTGATTCAGTTGATTCTTCTCCCTGGACATCGAGTTCTGCCAGTTTTGTGTCTATTAAGCACATTGACTTCAGCGTTCGGGATGGGCTCATGTACATATGGTTCTTTGAATTTCCCTTTGAAGTGACAGTCACATCTCACAGGTTCCCTCACCCATTAACACATTAAATAATATCTTTGATGTGTGTTCATTTTATCTCTGTATGAGAGTCATGATTTACCTTGTTAAAAGTTATCCTTTAATATGTGGGGGAGAATTTCAAGGGGAAGGCTTTCTATGTTGTTGACTTAAGAGTTCTTGTGCGTGTGTGTGCTCAAGGCCTGGGAAAACCTGGTTTAAACTGTTTCATTTGAGAACTTACAAAATAGCATAGCAAATAAGGGAAACTGAGACAAAGCAGACGAACAGAAATATGAACGAGCACAGGCTCTGGGGAGAGCCACAGAGCTTCACAGAGCACATCTCTCCTTAGACGGTTCTAGATGCAAACTGTGGGCTGTCAGATTCCCCCATTCTTTTCTAAGTAAAACCACTCATCTTTCATGGAAAATAACATCATTTTTGATGTGGCATATCAGAAGGCTCAAGACCACAAACATGACCAGTTATTATTAACAGCCACAGAGCTTGGCTGTAAAATAGACCAGAATTTTACAAACTTTGAAACCCATACTGTTATTTTCACAGGAGTGAGGATTACACCCCTGGGAGCTCCTGATATGGTCCCCTAGGGGCAAACCTATGATGGAAATTTTCCCATCATCTGAAATCTTCCACCCTGAAGGAATATATTGAGAGTCCTGTTTTGTAGATTGTGTTATGAAAATATTATGTTTTTCCTCTTGGTTGAGGATCACTGATATACATAGAGGCAGTGTTAACTTGTTCTGATCATAAACGCTTTTTCAGACACACATTAGAGGTTGTACTTCAGTTTACAATCCAGGAGGAAAGTTTGCCTGCTATAGGGAAAAATCCCAAGTTGTGACATTGGAAACAGGAACCAGTGAGAATGATCAATGCAGGGACCACTGCCCATTCTTTTGATCTTTATAAAGAATGTTCTCCTAAAGCTCAGGCCTAGCCACACTGGGGCCCTGACTCTGTCAAAATTCGGGGATAAGAGGCCAAGGCGGAGGATTCCTCTGGGAAACATGGAGCCCATCATTGCTGAGGCTGTATTTTAAGCTGGGCTTCTCTTTTCGTCCGCTGATACTGTGCTATATCACAGCGCCGACAACATTAACGTGAAGTTGTGGAGAACTTGGCAAAATTCTAACCAAGTGTCTGGAGAAAAATAATTTATAACATGAATATTCCATGAGCAAGAGGCACCTGAGAAGAAAAATAGTCTGGAAAGAGACCTAGAGGCAGAGCCAGCACCTTTGATGTCGGTGGACCATGGAACCTGACACAAGGCGGAAGGCCGGGGATGGACCCTGTGGGGATAATCACTTCCCTTGGTTCTAGCGTGGACCACACAAGAGATCCTTGTGTTGGAAAGAGAAAACAAAGCACACGCTCCTGGATGCAAGCAGGTGTTAATACAGCTTCCAGGGCCCCAGGACGAGGAAGGAAGCCATGTCCCTGGGGAGAACTGAAGATACCCACGTCCTAGGAGCCGGTTGTGGAGGCGTTGATTGTGCCGTGGGTCTTGGACTCACATGTGTTGACATTCAACAGATAGATGAGATTTAGGATGCTGGGAAGGAGGGGGAGGATAATTACTAATTATGGTAGCATTGTCCACAATGATTAGAGTAATGGGATAAAATTTAGAGAGATGATTTTGTGGCAACGACATGGGTGTAATTTTCGAAGCAGAGGAAATTGTTGCAGGAAATAATCACAGGCTACCCCCGCTGTGATAAACAGGTTTGAAGAACTGCACAGAACGCTGGCTGGCGAGCGCCTGCTGGTGTTTGAGAGAAACTCTGTGCTTCACCCCTGAAGCTGGGTTGGACGGCATCAGTGGTTCCTAATGTGTTGAGACCAAAGAATGCTTGGAAGGGGAACGGTGGAGAAAAGGGGCCAGATGGCAGCGGAGCCAAGTCCGCGCTGCTGTGGCCGTTTCCTAGGGCCACCGTGACAAATGGCTAGTGGCTTTAAACAACAGAAACCCATTCTCCTGCAGCTCTTGAGTCCACAAGTCTGAGACAAAGGCGTTGGCACAGCTGGTTCGTTCTGGAGGCTCAGCGGGAACGTCCACCCCTGCCTGTCTCCTAGCAGTCTAGGCCTGCGGCAGCCAACTCCAGTCTCTGCCCCGTCTCCCCACGGCCTCCTCTTCCGTGTGTCATTGTCCTTTCCAGCAGTGTACGAGGACACTCAGATGGGACTGGGGGCTCGTCCCCATCTAGCACAATCTCATCTTCAACCTTACATTAATGACACCTGCAAGGACCCCATTTCCAAATAGGGTCACATTCTGAGGGTTCTGGGGAGACATGAATTTTCTGGGGAAACTGTTCAACCCACAACACAGGTGGAGCTGGGATGAGGCAGAAAATGGGTCTCCATGTCTCTGTCTTCACTGGCACCTCCCTAGTCAAGGACCCCGTGTGCTTTCCTGGAGGACTGACCGCAGCCAGGGAGAATGAGCTTCTGTTATTTTAACCTTTGTAACTTTATTGGGAAATAAAAAGTATTAAGAGAAGCAGATAGCAACTTACTAGATCCAGAAGTTTAGAGCAAGAGGGGTTTCAGAGGTTACTTTTCATTTCTGACAATATTTTTTTCATGGATTCTGGCCTTGCCTTCCCCATGAGACTAGAAGTTCTTTGATGGCAGAGTCCGGATTTTGTATTTCATAGCATCCCTCCAGACGGCTCAGATTCCAGACCCTACAGAACACATTTTCAGTAGCTGTGTCTGTTGCTTGCTGGATTCTAGGGAAGCATTGTGAGAGTCCTGGGTCAGTGGAGCTCCTCAAGAGGATGTGACCCAGGGCGGGTCGGCTGCTCGCTCCAGCAGAAACCTTCATGCCCTTTCAGTGATCTGTTTGGAATGTGCTGGGTTTGAGTTGCTGAGCAAGGTACCACCGTACATATTTGCAGGCTGGGACCATATTTTTATTTTCCACTGATCTTTCTTCATACCTGATGTTTCAAGATTCCTTCTTTTATCATTTCCTTCCATTTCCAGAAATGTACTTTAGACATTTTTTATGTCCGGTCTGTTGGCATCAAATTCTCTGTTTTCCTTTGAGAACGTTCTTGTTTCTTCTTCATCCCTCAAGGGTATTTTCGCTGGACATAGAACTCAGGGTGCACAGTTCATTTCCTCCAGTTCTTGACAGAGGCCGCTCCCTTCCATCCTTGGCAGTTTCTGATGGGAAATCCACGCTGTTCTAATTGTCTGGCCCTGTAGGTGAGATGTCCTTTCTCTCTCCCTGCTTTCAACAATTTGTTTTCTTTATCTTTGGTTTTCAGAAGTCTGATTATGATGTGTCTGGCAGTGATTTGTTTAGGTTTTCCGGTTTGAGTTTGCTCAGCTGCTTGAATCTGTGTGTTTATATGTTTTGCCAAATTTAAGAAATTTTGACCATTGGACTGTTTTTCCAACCCCACTCCCTTTCTCTTCTCTTTATGGGGCTGCAGTGACACGGATATTATATCTTTTGTTGTTGTCCCACAGGTCCTCAAGACTCTGTTAATTTTTAAAAATCTATTTTATCTCTGTTGTTCAGCTTGGGTAATTTATGTTGTTTTTCTTCAAATTATCCTTCTGTCCACTACTCTTTCCCCTCTCCTCTCTATTTTTATTTTTGCTGTTGAGCCATCCATTGAGGTGTTTTTTTTTTTTTTTTTTTTTTTTGAGACAGAGTCTCACTCTGTCACCCAGGCTGGAGTACAGTGACGCCATCCTGGCTCACTGCAGCCAGCCCCCTAGGTTCAAGTGATTCTCGTGCCTCAGCCTCCCGAGTAGCTGGGACTACAGGTGCGCTAATAGACACCACGCCCGGCTAATTTTTTGTATTTTTAGTAGAGATGGGGTTTCACCATGTTGGCCAGGCTGGTCTTGAACTCTTGACCTTAAGTGATCTGCCCCCCTCGGCCTCCCAAATTGCTGGGATTACAGACATTAGCCACCACGCCCAGCCCATCCATTGAGATTTTGATTTCAGTTATTCTATTTTTCACTTCTAAATTTTCCATTTGGTTCTCCTTTATACAGGTTGAGGATCCCTAATCTGAAAATCTGAAATCTGAAATGCTTCAAAACTCCAAATTTGCTAAGCGCTGACATGACGCTCAAAGGAACTGCTCACTGGAGCACTTTAGATTTTGGGTTTTCAGCTTAGGCATGCTCAGCTGGGTACGTATAATGCAGAAATGTCAAAATCTGAAAAAGTCCACAATTGGAAGCACTTCTGATTCTTTGCTGAGACTCTATCTTTTTCATTTGTTTCGAGAGTGTCTGTAACTATGGAAGCATTTTTATGATGGCTGTTTTAAAAATCCTTGTCAGTTAATTTCACTGTCTGCATCATTTGGTATTGATGTCTGTTGGTTTTCTTTTCTCATTCAAGTTGAGATTTTTCTGGTTCTCGGTATGACAAATGATTTTCAGTTGCATCCTGGACACTTTGTTATTATGTTATGACACTCCGGATCTTGTTTAAATCTGTTTTAGCAGTCCTCCTCTGACACCCACCACTGGGAAGGGCCGTGTGCCTCAGTACTGCAGCGTGGGGGTGAAAGTCCGAGTGCCCACTCCGTGTCCCTTGGCATCCTGGTGATGGCTGGGTGCCGCACGGCTGCTAGGTTCCCCCAGGGCTCTGCTGATGCCCCGCGTTGCTTCTCCCCATGGCTCCACACTCGGTCTTCTCCAATGCCACCTCTCTGGGGATGCTTGGGGTGTCCGCCACAGCCCTGTGACCCACTCAGCCTTTGTGCATAGAGGCTGGGTGGGGCCACACTTTCTCCCGTGGTATTTGGAGTAGCTAATTACTGCCTGTCTAGGTGGCCCCTTTTCTGGTCCTCTGTGGTTACTGGACATCAGATCAAATAGCTCAGGAGGCAAATAATCCATGCGGGCAGCGACAGCAGGGGTCATGTTCAAAAGACCCAGCAGCATGGACAATGCTCTGTCAGAGCGATGCTGGCTGTTAACTGCTGGCTGGGCCACACCATGCAGAGACTGGCCAAGTCAGTCCTGGGTGACCGAGGCCATGGCCAAGGGGGCCTTACGGACACCAGCAGCCTCTCCAGGGGCATCAGCAGCCGTGCCACTAAACCAGAGGAGTTGGATTCTGGTTCTTACTCTGTCCAACAACATCAGAGTCAATTTGACACTTGATGGTTCTGTTTCTTCCTTCTTTCCTCACGTATCAATAGCTACCCCTGGTTTCTTTTGATCAAAAACTTTGGGATGTGGAATGTAAAATCACAATCTCACTGCGTGGAGATCCCACTGCCTGGATTCTCAGGCAGCCCTTCTCCTTGACCCTTGGGCCAAGCTCATGGGCTGCGGTAATTCTGGCCTCCCAGGGGCTCAGTTCACCCCGTCCATATTACCTGGATGGAGGACAGAATGGACAGAGTCCTGAAGGTCCCTCCTCCTGGGGTGCATTTTACGTAACACTGTTCAGACCTGGACACCCATGAGACTCATCCTTGTGAATGAGCTCAGAATCATGCAGGGCGTCATATTCTCCCTCCCCCAGCCCCCACTGCAGGCCTCAGAACAAATCCTGCAGGTCAGCAGTATAAGTATAATGGGGCTTATAACATGAGGACCTGCGGTCAGGAGCCCCGCCCAGCCCTTCTCAAGGTGATGCCTATGGCCCCCAAAAGTCCCTGTGTTCCCACTCCCAGTGACTCAGGCTGGGACTATGCCTTGAAGGCAGGGGAGGAGGGACCACAACCCATCTGACCTGGCTTCGTGAGAACGTTAGTCATGGGTCCTCTTGGGATCAATAGCCAGCTGTCACCTGCCGTCCCCTTCACAGGCTTACCACTGACTTCCCTCTTCCTGTGCAGAACTCAGCAAATCAAAATGAGATGTAAATATTCAAGTCTCTGGCTTAATAGTAGGATCCTCTTCTCGCCTGCCCACGCTTGTGTTTCCTCCAGCTAGAAATCTTGACTCATTTATAGTTGATTTGATGTTGATTTAACTGTTTTTTAAAATTTCTATTTTGGAATAATGATAGATTCACAGGAAGTTGCAAAAATAATTACAAAGAGGTCCTGTGCACCCTTCATCTGGTTTCCCCCAGTGATTACAAATGAAATACGGCGCAATGTCAAACCAGGAAACTAACATTAGTGTCATGTATGTATATAGCCCTGTTATTTTAACACAGGTGTAGATTCATGGAACCACCACTGAAATGAAGATACAGGCCGTTTTACCAGCCAGCAGATCTCCTCGTTGCTATCCCGCCTTCCTTCTACCATCCCGAACTCCTGGCAACCAGTGTTCTGTTCTCTGTATTTATTTATGATTTTGTCATTATGACAGTGGTCTGTAAATAGAATCATACAGTAAGTGACCTTTTGAGATGGACTTTCCCACTCAGCGTAATGCCCATGGTTGTGTAGGTCAGTTGTTTATACTTTTTCATTGCTTACTGTGGTATTTCATGGAATGGAGAAACCAGTTTGATTTTTTTGTTTGTTTGTTTGTTTTTTTGAGATGGAGTCTCACTCTGTGGCCCAGGCTGGAGTGAGGTGGTGCAATTTCAGCTCACTGCAACCTCTGCCTCCCAGATTCAAGCGATTCTCCTGCCTCAGCCTCCCAAATAGCTGGGACTGCAGGTGCGTGCCACCATGCCCGGCTCACTTTTGTATTTTTGGTAGGATGGGGTTTCACTGTTGGCCAGGCTGGTCTCAAACTCCTGACCTTGTGATCCGCTTGCCTTGGCCTCCCAAAGTGCTGGGATTATAGGCGTGAGCCACTGCACCTGCCCAAACCACAGTTTGTTTAACCATTTGCCCACTGAAGTATGTTTTGGTTGTTTCCATTTTCTGACTATTACTAATAAAGCTGCTGTGAACAATTGTGAACGGCATTTTGTGTGGACATAAGTTTACGTTTCTGTGAGACAAATGCCCAGGAGTACTATTACAGGGCCGATATGGTTTGACTGTGTCCTCACCCAAATCTCACCTTGAACTAATCCCCACATATCAAAGAGGGGGCCAGGTGGTGATAATTAAATCATGGGAACACTTTCCCCCATACTGTTCTCATGGTAGTGAGTAAGTCTCATGAGATCTGATGGTTTTATAAAGGGGAGTTGCCCTGCGAAAGCTCCCTCTTACCTGCCGCCATGTAAGACCGGACTTTGCTCCTCATTCACCTTCCGCCATGATTGTGAGACCATCCTAGCCATGTGGAACTGTGAGTCCATTAAACCTCTTTCCTTTATAAACTATGCAGTCTCGGATATGTCTTTATTAGCAAGGTGAAAATGAACTAATAACAAGGGTCATGTGGTAAATATATTTAATATTAAAAAAAATCTTCCAAACTATTTTCCAGAGCGTCTGTACCTTCTTACATTTCCATGAGCAATGCATGAGTGATTTAGTTTCTTTGACAGCATTTGGTATAGTTACTATTTTTTATTTTAGTTGTTCTCATCATGGTCTTAATTTGAATTTTCCCAATGGTTAATGATGTTGAAAATTTTTTCTTGTGCTTACTTGTCATCTGGATATTCTCTTCAATAAAATGTCTCTTAGTATCTTTTGCCCATTTTCTAATTGGATTCTTTTTGGGTTTTATCATTGAATTTTAAGAATTCTTTCTATTTTATAGATATGAATTACAGATAGAATCTATAGATATTATAGATATATATGAGTTGTGGATCTGGATTATTATAGATATGAATCCTGTGTCAGCTACATGGTTTGTAAATATTTTCTCCTTGTCTGCAGCTTATAGTTTTATCCTTTTAACAAGGGTTTTTCACAAAGATGAAGCTTCTAAATTTTGTAAAGTCCAATTTATTGATTTTCTAATTCTGTGGATCATACTTTTGGTGTCATCACTAAGAACCCTTCATCAAACTCTTGGTCCCAAAGATTTTCTCCTTTGTTTTTATCTAAAAGTGTTATGGTTTAATTTTTTACATTTAATCTATGATCCATTTTGAATTAATTTTTTTGTATGAGGTGCTGTTTCAGTACTATTTGTTGAGGGGGAAAAAACTCTCCTTCCTTCATTGAATTGCTGTTGTTTCTTTGACAAAAATCAGTTGGCTGTACTTGTGTGGGGCTGTTCCCAGGTTCTCGGCTCTGTCTCATTGATCTAATTGCCTTTCCCTGTGCCAGTCCCACATAGTCTTGATTACTGTAGCTGTGTAGTAGGTTTTGAAATCAGGTAGAGTGAAATCAGCTTGAGAACATGATTCATATCACATTATTCTTCTTTTACGAAATTGTTTTAGCTTTTCTAGTTCCTTTGCCTTTAAAGATGAACTTTAGAGTAAGATTTTCTGTGTCTACAAAAATTCTTGCTGGGATGAATAGGAATTACATTAAGACTGTATATTAATTTTGGGAGAATTTATATCTTTATTGTGTTGAGTCTTCCAATCCATTGACATGGCATATCTCTCCATTTATTTAAAATCTTCTTTGGGTTTCTTCATCTGTATTTTGTAGTTTTTGGCATACAGGTCCTCTGCATGTTTTGTTAAATTTACACCTAAATATACATTTTTTGAGTGATTATGAACTCACTTAATTGTAGGAGTTTCTTTCTGGATTCCTTGAAATTATTGACATAAATGCACATACCATCTGCAGATAGGGACAGTTTTACTTCTTCCTTTTGATCTGTGTGCTTTTCTTCCTTTCTGTGCTGACTGGAATCCTCAGTACTATTTGGACAACGGTAATGAGACCAGACATCTTTGCTTATTCCCTATCTTAGGAAGAAACCATTCTGTCTTCGACTAATAAGTTAGCTCTAGGTTTTTTATAGGTGTTCATTATTCGACTGAGGAAGTTTCCCTGTATTCTTAGTTTTTTGAGAGTCCTAATCATGAACAGGTATTGGATTTTGTTGGTTTTTCTGCATTAATTGATATGATCACATGATTTTTCTTCTTTAGTCTGATAATATGGTGAATTACACTAATTTTCAAGTATTGAGCCAGCCTTGTATTCCACAGCATTCCAACTGAAGACTGGGGCTGTATTTATATAGTGCATTTTCTTTCTAAATCTTCATTCTGTGTATTAGGAGAATACTATCATCTTTTGCTTCACGGGGCATGTAAATATATGGGCACACAATTTATGAAACACTATAAGGAAACGTGTTGGCACTTGGTCTCTTTAAGGAGCACATTTTCTAAATGGAGGAAATGACTCCATTGAGGATCCCATGTCTTCTATAGAAAAGACCCTTTCGTTACTCAAGTGAGTTTATCTTAATTCAGAGAAACCTTAATGTTTTCCCCACTCTCATATGTTGTTTTAGAAAGCAAAGGGAAAGGAGAGTTTTCTTTGGGAATCAGTGAATCCTCAAGTACTGAGATGCTCCTTTTGGGTACACTGGTCTGGGTGAGCGTTCCTGCATAGATGCATAGATGTGTAAATTAATTCCATCAAAATGCCCAGCTCTTGAGCCAGTGGTCCAGACCTACTGAGCAGGATGAGCAGCACTAGGCGGGCTGTTATCTCAGTCCTCATTCATCCCTCAGATTTTCCCTCTCCTCTCTCTTTGTATGCATTTAACTTCTACTCCCTTCCCCACTCTCAGAAGTCCTTTTCGAATAAATCTTTCCTTGGCCCTTGTAGAAGCCATGTGGCCATCCCATTCCCCACACTGATGCCATAAACATCTGCTCTGCAAATCTTAAATGGTGCCGGGGTTCAGGGTTGATTTTTTTTCTGTACCAGGTGAGTGGCTCAGTAGAGGTGAGAGAAAACAGTGACAGGGTGGCTTGAGAAGCGATTGACCAGAGAGAAAACACACCTGTTAGTGTTGCTCATGCCAGGTTTGATTTCTGAACAAGAGTGAACCTTGTCTGAAAAGCAAACCATCATGAGAAGGCTCACGCCCTGCTATAACAGCGTGGACCCTCGGCTCTGTCTGCTGGAGCCACTGACCAAGGCTGGTGTGCGGTGCCAGGACCCAGCACCCTCTGGAGACAGAACTGGAGTCACCCCTGTCCTGTGGGAGGAGGCATCAGAGACAGGCCCTTGCCTGTCACTGTCTGTGTTTCCTGATGCGGATCTGTCCTGGGTTGGGCAGCTTCCCTTGTACAGATCTCAGGTGAGAGGCACCCAGGCTCTGGGTCCCTTTTGAGACCAGGCTGGAGTCTGTGATGGGAGGGAGGGGGTCAGAGTGCAGGGAAGGCCCCTGCCGGAGGCCAGGTGTGTTTAAAGATGTGACTCCTTGGTTGTTAGTGTGTGTGTGAGGGAGAGGGGGTATTTTTATTAGTAGATGAGGGAGAGGTTTGCCTCTCTCTTCCCCACATAAGGTAGGATAAAAGTTGTTGTGACTTGCTTACCACAGACTCTGAATTTCTGCTCCTGGCTGGAAGCCCCCATCTCCCAGGTTAGGGCCCTCTACTGGGGGTGGAGGAACAGACCTGGCTCAGCCCTGGTCTTTGGGCCTCTCAGGAACGCTGGGGACCTTTTGAGCTGCCCAGACCCTGGGGAGTTTCAGAGGACACCTGATGTCTCTGTGGTTGAACTCTGACAGGGGTGAGGCTGAGGTTAGACCTTAGAGCCCCAGGGCCAGGCCAGGGGCCTTTAGTCCATTTGAGCCAAACTGGAAGCAAATTTGTGGGGCAACTCCAGACTCATGAACAGGCAGTAAAGAAATAAAACCCTGAGTCCAGCAGTCATAGGAGCCACAATAGGATGGTGACTCACTACAAGATTTGAATATTTTTAGAAAACAATAATCCTGGCCACTCATCCCCTGCTGCGGGGAGGGGCGGAGGATGTGATCGCACATCTGCAAGCACCGCAGGCTTTGGTTCCCTGGGGTTTCCCGCCGAGGCGTCTGCACCTGCTGCTCACTCCGAGGGGTGACTCCATCAGGATGTTTAGGGCTCGGGTGGCCTGTCAGCACCTTCCAGGCTGTGGGGCGGTGGCCCTGTCCATTCACTCCCAGCAGGGGTGCCTGGCTGGGCCATTGTCCTCGGACCCCTGTACCCTCCCTCCCTCAGGCCACCTTGTGTGGGTTCATCCCACCGAAGTTCACGGAGTGCCCCTGCGTGCCTGCCCCTGTTCAGGCTGTGAGGGAGAGGACAGAGCCAGACAGACCCAATCCTGCCCTGTGACTCTCACATCCCAGTGCTGGGGACCTGGGGAGGTGACAGGCAGGCAGACAGACAGGCAGTGACAGGTACACGCAAGATCAGATCCCAGGGAGCAGCAGGTGGGAAGCCTGCGGGCATGAGCCTGTGGGAGGCTGCCCTGAGGAGTGGCCACGTGGATGGGGGGATTGTGGGGGCATCGGGGGAGAGGCATCACACACCTGGCCGGTTGGGAGGCACACCTTCAAGTCTGAGGAACGGCCAGGAGGCCGAGGGGCTGGAGGAGGCAGGTCAGAGGCCACGGGCAGATCTTTCCGAGCCTGGGGGCAACTTTAAGGGCCTCAGCTTTCCCCTGAGTAAGGTGGATGCCGCCGGAGGGTCTGAGCAGAGGGACGAAGCGATGGACCTGGGCTTTCACAAACCCTGTACAGGGCAGGGTGAGCAGGTAGACAGGGCCGTCGCCGGGAGCCCTGCTCAGGATAGGAGTGGAGGATATTAGCTTCAGGCCTGCTAGCGGGGGCTTGCTGACAGGGTCAAGGATTTGGGGGGCTCAAAAAGTTGAAGGACAGAGTGGCCACTAACTGACAAGGGCATGACTCTGGGACAGTGTCCAAGGCTGGGAGTGAGGTCAGGAGGGAGGTTTGGACATGCTCCGTTTGGGAGGCCTGTGGACGCGCAGGTGGGGAAGTTTCATCGGTGGTGTTGGAGCTGGAGCTGGAATGGAGGACGGAGATGCAGATTTTGCAGTTTTCTAGCTGGGCACGTTGCCACCCCAAGCAAAACTGCTTCTGTTAGTGAGAAAGAACCGGAGAAAGAATACTGGTCAGTTGTCATCAGGGTCAGCCCAGGCCCTGGAGGAGGTGTGCCTGGCTCTGTCAGGCCTCTCTGGGCCTCCTCCAGACCTGGCTTCTGAGCAGGGGCCGCCCTCTACCTCCTATATGTCTGATCGCAGTGCACCTGATCCTTCTGGAGGGAGATTTCAGAGAAGTCCCACCAAGCCCTGAAGACCTCAGCCACTTTCCTGAGGCCACCAGATCGGTCACCATGGGGACCAGGGGCTGGTTCCAGAACCCCATGGAAACTTGGAACCCCGGACAGGCAGAGGTCTAGAGCTGAGTGGGGCTGAGTGACTGCACACCTCAGCCTGCTCTGTTCTGGAAAACCATGTTGCTGGGTTTGATGATGCACGCTTGTGTCTCATGGGTGGCGCTGGAACGGTCAACTCTGGGCATTTGGGTTTTTTCTCTACCTCTGGCCCAACATTAGACAGACCAGAATCTCAGATATTCTACTAGGAAAGAAAGAATGTTCATCTTCCCCACCAGACAGAGGGGCGGGGAGGGAAGGCGTGGAGTGGGATGAGCTTGGCCATTCTAGGCCTTGGTACCATGATGACTTTTCCAACGTGAGGAGGGTCCAGGTGGCTGAGGCTGTTTGACTCCGCACTGATTTTGACAAGATTCCACATACAGGCCTCTTTGAACCCCTGACTGTTCTCATGCGAAAAACCACAGCATATCTGCTTCTCCTGAAAGTTTAAAGACACTCTGGCATTAGCAATGCTTTCCCCTTGTTTCTGAAAGTCATCCAAAATTCTTCTTGGGTAGAGGCCAGCTATAACGAAATAAATCAAAGGATAATGAATGGATTGGATCTTTTGATGGAAACCATTTGGCCAACTTCATGACAAGAAGAACAAAGGGAAGAAAAAAAAAACAACCTTTAAATTCTAGCTGAGATTTCAAGTAGCCATGGCCCAGGAGCCAAATTGAAAAGCTGTAACACTTTTATAGACGTTTATAGGTATTGCTTTTCTGGACTGACTGCAGCACTGAGATTAGGCAGTAGTGCCCTTCAGCAGGTAAACTTGTTCATTCTGAGCACAGCAGCTGTATGGATTTTCTGTTCTGCCTCTTTCTTTCCTCCTGAAAAATGCCATTAGATGGAATTTGGATGCTCTGGGGCCATGGCCTTCCATGTTCTGGGAGGCACGTGGATTCCTGTGGCTCGTGCCCCCCACCCCGAGGCTCCTGGAGCTGACAGAGCCGGGGGGCCCAGCAGGCCCATCCTCCGTCTCTGACATCACAGGCATCTGAGGGCAGGGCCATGCGCTACAAGTCCATGATGTACCAGGCTGGGGGAGCCAGTGGCCATTCTAGGAAAATTCCATCCCCAGGGCATGAAAAGACAGATAAAGATCAGTGTAACTCACCTGTGCTGAGTAACATGGTGGGTCAGGGTGGGGCTCTGGAACCAGGATGTCTTGACCTGAGTCCTGAATTGGCCCCTTCCCAGCTCTGTCACTTGCCGTGAGTCCTCCAACCACCATGTGGCTTCGTGGCTTCATTTGTAAAGTGGGGCAAGAGTGTGCGCAGCTGGCAAGGGCTGAGCAATTAAATGACTTCACTCATGTAAAACAGAGCAGGACCAGGCGCAGGGCAGGTGCTTGGAAAAGGTTAACTATTGCCATCATTAGGAATCATCAAGGGGCTCACACACATGAGCTCAGTGGAGGCTTCTAGCAGCCTGTGAGGGGGTGTTAGAGATGTCTGGATGCCAGCAACAGACGCTGACTCTGGTTCTCCTGAGCAGAAAGGTAGTTTATTGGAAGGATAAGGGGAGCACAACATATCAGAGTGAAGTCATGAAAACAAGACAAAATCCAAGGTCTTAGAAAATATCTTATATTATTTTTGTATTCGGCACAAAAAGGGCAGGCCAAAAATAAGCCCTAATGAGACAACTGTATAAAAACGTTTTGAGTAGCCTAATGAGTGAAAATTATTTAAAACGTAACTGTTAATTATTATTGCATGTATGAAAGAATACAGGTCGCCTTGTTATGATAGAAACGCCAAAGTCCCTTGCTTTCCAATAACATGGGCCTGAGACAATTCAGTGTCACTCATCCAAGACGATCCGATGTGGAGGTTCCTATTCCCACGGAGATGAAGCCACAAGCAAAGGCCTGTCCGTGTGCAGGTCTGTCCTAAGCATGAACGTCCTGTCCCAGAGAGAAAATGCTCCCTCTGGGAAGAGCCTCCCTGGGCACCCCCTGGGTCCTTGGAGCCCTTCTGGGCCACATCTCTGCTTAGCGTTGGAGGACCTGTCACACCCGAGTGGGGGGACCACAGGCTTGCGACCTGTAGGAGGCGAGACTCCAGCATTCTAGGGGGGTGACCGCAAAGCCAGGCCCTCAGCAGAGACCGCCCCCTTCCAGAGCCTTCTGTGGCTGGGCGGGGGTCTCCAGGAAGCTCCGCAGCCCCCACAAATACCCCCTGGTGCTGAGTCCGCTTATACAGGCAGAGACGAAGGGCAGTGACAGCGTTTTTCTTTTCTGAAGTGGGAGGGTCGCGTGTCCGCAGCTCAGGAGGAAAACGAGGTGCAGGCTTTGCAGGTGGGTAGGAGTTTGGGTTGTACTCGGAGGCTGGGAGCCCCTGGGGTTTCTGTAGGGAGAGGCGGTCTGAGTCGCGCTTTAGAAGTTGACTTGCTGCTCTGCGGGGACTCGGTGCGGCGGACAGGGGTGGAGGCTGCTGCATCATCCAGGTGAGAGGAGAGCCAGGTGCGCAGTGAGCAGAGGTGGGCGGAAAGCTGGTTGCCAGGGAGATGAGGGTATGTCCATCACCACAAGGCTCCACCCACAGCACTATCCTGGGCAGAACCTTCCTGGCCCCACCCACAGCCTTAGCTGATTGGAGTGTGGAGCACATGTGACTTCAGGCTGTGTCCTTATAGGTTGGCTGGCCTCTAGTGCCCTGCCCATGCGGCCATGGAGTTGTCTGCATGGGACGTCCTGGAGAGTCAGGGGTGAGTTTGCCAGCCAGGATGGTGAAGAAGAGTCCTGGGGTCAGAGTGGGCCTGAGAAGGGGCTGTGGGCTACACCGTCAGGGGAATGTAAGAGAGGCTGGAGCCACTTGATAGAAGGTGGAGCTATGTACAAGGAGGTGGGGCTAAGTGAAAGGAGGTGGAGCCATGTGCCAGGAAGGTGGGGCTAAGTGGGTGGGGCGAGGCCACTGGGAGAAGAGGGGCCATGTGAGTCGGGTGGAGTTAAGGGGGCGGGGTCTCTGTGGTTAATTCTCCGGTTTGTCTCTGGAGATTCTTCCTCCTGGCTCCCAGGACACTCAGGACCTCTTTCCCAAGGATAGAACCTCTCCACACGTACCATGGCCACAGTGCAGGGGACCCCAGTGCTGCTGGGTCACAGAGGGCAACTTGTGCACGCACTGGCAGGTCCTGTGTGTCCAGGAGGCCTGAGGAAGGAGAGGGTGGAGACCCGGATGCCGGGTTCAAGGCTCACCAGGGATGCGGGCACCAGGGTGCTCCCTCCCCAGCCTCTGGCTGACAGTACTGAACTCAGCCACCTCGCCCGGCTTCTGGTGGCTTCTGGTCCACGCTGTACCTTTCTCTGTGGGCTCTGTCTCTGCAGGGTTCTCGGAGACATCGCAGCTGCTAAATGCCAAATGCAGAACCTGGGCTGTGGGTCCCGGCCTGGCTTCGTGTGCCGCGCTTTCTGCTGAGAGCCGCATGACTGGGTGCTACCCGGGGCGAGGGGGTGATGCAAAAACACTTTCTGTTCAGTTTCGGGGCAAGCTGCCCTAACTCCAGATCCCCACGCAATTTCAGAGTTCTTTCTTTTCTTTGTGTTTTGAAACAGCTACGCAGTTTCCTCTCTGTGTGCCTCTCTGGCTTGCAGGCTGGCACCTGTGCATAAACCGAGCATGATAATCAGGCGTCTGCGGGCCCCTTTCTTCTCAAACCGGACTCCTGAGGTTTCGCAGAGGATACAGGGACTGGGGGACCTCAGAGGGAGGGACACAGTTTAGAGTTCAGTTCACACTGGAGGGTGGGTCTCTTACCAGACCAGCGTCCCACATTGACGATGAACAGACAGGAAACTGAAGCTTTTTGGTCTTTGGCAAAAACCATGTTTCCTGGGGTCTTCTGAAGTAGGGGGCATCGGTGGGTCTCTCTGACCCTGGTGCGTCCCAGGTGGCCATGGGCTGTGCTTGTCTGCACAAGTCTGCCCCTCTGCCCGGTGTCTCTTGGCTGTGCTCAGTTGCCTTTGAAGAGGGAAGCAGTAGGTTGTGAGGTTGGGGAGGCTGCTCTCTAGGATTGAGGTCTGGCCCCATGATCTCAAAATAAGGACGAGCACATGTCAACACCATGTGTGTGGGGGGTGGCGCCTGCATTCTGTGGTCAGGACTTGTTCCATAGGAAGGACAGACCCCTTCAAGCTGCCTTAATGCCAAAGAGGTCTCTGCAGGTTCATGGGCCTGGGAGGCCTGAAGAGGGAAGACTCGGGGGTGTCATGTTCCAGGGCCTCTGCTGTTGTCCTCAGATGAATTGATCACATGTTGGAAGAAGGATGCCTCTGGTTTCTGAAGCAGCCTGGGCTGAGTGGGATGTCCTAAGGGTCTGAGCACAGCATCTGTGGGTATCCTTGGTGCCCCAAGGCACTGCTCACCTCTGCCCAGGAGCCAGCACTGGGGAGAGTGACTTAACGAGATATGCCCACATGTAGATGGCACTAGTGGGGTGAAGGCAGAGTAGTAAATCCCCACCATGAGCCCCTGCTCCACTGGGCCATCTGTCCCAGGGTCTCACCTGGCCTAACCTTTCCCTCTCAGCACTGGGGTGGCCCAGCTCATCAGCCTGTCCTGAAATGCCTCAGTCAGGGTCCTGCCCACCTCCCACCTTTCTCTTCCTGTGCTGGAACCAGGCTGTGAAAGTCCTGTCTTAGCCTCTGTCAGGCTGTGGCTGCCTCATCCATGCTGGACTGTCTTATGACTCTTTGAAAGCAAGAAACATCAGAAAGCACCAAGAGATAGAGGCTGGTTCAAGGTTTTTCCTTGTCGTATCTCTCCCATTACTTCTGTTATCCTTAATTTCCCTAAAGGTGGGACATTTCAAGCATTCAAAGCCCTGAACCCTGATTAGTTGTGAGATGGGCTGGAGAAGAGGGTGGTACAGAGGGCTGCCCCAGACTTTCCACTGAGATCCACCTGCACCTGACCCACTGCTCTGGGGTCAGTATTCGGCTCCTTATATTGCTTTACTTACCTTCAAATTTAAGGACCATGGTGCCATCTCTCTTTTGCTTGGGACAATGATGGACACATAGCTCCCCAAATTATTTACAGGTAAAACTGTACACCGAGTCCATTTTCTGTTGTTATAATAGAATATCTGAGACTGGGTAATTTATAAAGGAAAGAAGTTTATTTTGGCTCGCAGTTCTGGGGACTGTGAAGTCCAAGCTCGGGCAGCTGTGTCTGGTGAGCACCTTGTGCTGCTTCATCTCTTGGTGGAAATGGGAAAGGGAAGCCAGCGTGAGTGAAAGAGACTGCAAGAGCGAGTCGAGCTTGCTTTTTGCATCAACCTAATTTCATGAGAACAAATTCACTCCTGCAAGAACTAACTTACTCCCCTAACAGTGACATTAATCCATTCCTGAGGGCTCAGCCCTCATGACCCAGTTACCACTTAAAGACCCCATTTCCCAACACTGCTGCATTGGGAATTAAGGTTCCAACCCATGAGCTTTTGGGGGGCACAGTCAAACCATAGCAATACTTACATAAAAGCCAGCACATTTCTAAACAAGGGGCATTAACAGGCTATCATGAGTATCAAATTTTTTTCTTCTCTCTGCATGTGTCTCCTAGAAGGAGACACTGTGGTGTACCTTGCTCATGAACAGTAGGCAATAAACAAGCAGTTGGTTAATCCCGTTTGCTTCTCCCTGACTGGAAAGATCAAGATGGTTGTTGGAGGGCATCTCAGATCCTGTGGGAGATATTCCTGAGGGCTCACAGGCACTCCCCATTAGACATACTCCAGTGAAGTGTGTGTAGTGGGAAATTAGGTTACTTGCCGTGGAGCCAGCCCTGTGAGGAGGCCTTCACTTCTGTCCAGCAGAGCTCAGCAGCCCCTGGCTTGAGGTTTCAGGAGGACGCTCAGGTGAATGCGGCTGTCCCCCAACACTGTTGAAGACTCCACAAGGAGGAAGCACCTCATTCCCATTCCCCAGCCACCTGGTGACGAAGTGAACTGGCTTCTGTGCCTCGCCCAGGCCTCAGGGAGGCTGGTGGGCTGTGGGCACCTCCCACATTTCTGCATGAGATGGGGCCTGTATGAAGATGACTTACGTTCTGGCAGCACCACACTCCCATGTCAAAAACACACCCACCCCACGTCACACCCCTGGGAGCCCGGGAGGCCCCCTTTTCTGGAGACTTGCTGAGAACATTTGTTCCCGGTCAGTGGGGAACTCCACACACATGAAGAGTCAATTTGCTTTTCTCATCCCAGGAGCAGAGGCTGTGATGGAACCTCTGACGATGGAGGGGAGGGAGTTTCCCCGTTTCAGGGCGTGATCTTGGCTCCAGATCCAAGAGAAAGCTAGCTGCCTTCCCCACCCTCTGACCACACACATGCTTGGCTTGTTGCAGTGGTGGCTGTTTTCTACATTTCCTTTGAAGAGTGATTTAGATCTGAAGTCAGAGTGTCAGGGCTTCCAGAGGCCACTGCAGCCTCTTCTCTGCTCCCTCGGGGCCACGCTTCCACACCCGGGGCAGAGGCAGGGCTGGCGCTGGGTGAGGGGGTGATGGGAAGAGGTGTCGCCTCACTCCTGAGAAGCCCTTGCCGCGTGTTGATGTGTAGGGGTCTGGTTGCTGGCTTCCCCAGGTCACCGACTTATTTTTTAAATTTCCTTTAAATTACTCAAGTAACACACAAATACGCCTCCTTGTTTAAAAATTATATATAACACTGTCTGCTGGAGGCTTTGGCCCTGCAGTAGCCTGGGCCCAAGGAAGCCTCATTACATCCCTCTGAGAACCGGGCTGTGGCCACCAGGTTGTTGTTCGTCTTTTCTATTATGTGGGGTTGGTGCTGCAGTTTCCCTGCCGATGCCCCTCTGTGGTCCAGGTGGCTGCAGGACACAGGGCCCCCTGTTGTCTGTGCAAGAGTTCACAGCGGGCTGTGGCTTTGGGAAGACAGAGGAGAAGATGTCTTTTCCAGGCAGTGTGTGTTTTTTTTTTTTTGGTTTTTTTTTTTTGAGACGGAGTCTCACTCTGTTGCCCAGGCTGGAGTGCAGTGGCGCGATCTCGGCTCATTGCAAGCTCCGCCTCCCAGGTTCACGCCATTCTCCTGCCTCAGCCTCCCGAGTAGCTGGGACTACAGGCGCCCGCCACCGCGCTGGGCTAATTTTTTTTTGTATTTTTAGTAGAGACGGGGTTTCACTGCGTTAGCCAGGATGGTCTCAATCTCCTGACCTCGTGATCCACCAGCCTCGGTCTCCCAAAGTGCTGGGATTACAGGCGTGAGCCACTGCGCCCAGCCCCAGGCAGTTTTAAGAGACCCTGTGATGGGTTAAAATAACCCTAAGATACGGGGCGGCGGGGGTGGGGGACAAAGCAAAAGGAGTAAACGTTCCATTTTGCCAAAACATTAGTAATAGCACTAGGATAATTGGGTTGAGGCCGGAGGAGCTGTCAGACAGATGCTGCGATGAGAGCCCTGTGAGCCATTTGGTTCTGCAGTGGGGTCCGAGGTGCCTGTCAAGGGCACCAGAGCTGCTGCTTCCTGGGAAAGGAGGGGCTTTTGGTAGAGGCAGGATGGTGCTCATGAGGGGGGCTGCCCTCGCTGCTCTGTCCTGCACAAGTCAGTGCCTTCCTGAGAGCTCGTCACCCTGAAATGGGGGAAGGGTCTCACTGGAGCAATGATGGCTCAGGAATGGGTCACCGAACAGAGCAGGCATAGGGCAAATAAGAGATGCTTGACTTGACTGGCTGGGAATCCATCAGGCACCATTTATCCCGGAGCCATGCCGCCTCTGAGCAGCCCTGGGTCCTGGTGGAGTCGCTGGCCTCCTGAGCCTCCAACTATGGCTCCTGAAGGTGTCTGTGCCTTTCATTTAGGGTAAAGCCATAGCTGCAGAGTCCTCTGGGCTGGCACCCAGGAGCAGCCCAGGAGAGAACGCCAGTCTCCGGAACAAAGTGGTCTCATGGACCTGTTCACTGATTCTTTTGTTCATTCATTGTACAGATATTTAGTAAGCACCTGCTGTATGCCAGATGCCCTCTAGGTTCTGGGGATGCAGCCGTGAATGAGACATAAGCTCTGTCCTTCCTGTAGTAGAAATTGTAGAGGGGAAGGTAGCAAACACACACACAGTGGACAGTGGATATGTCACATACCACATGGTGATCAAGACTATGAAAACATCAGTGAGTGGAATGGAGCTAGAGCGGGCAGGGGGCTGGTGCTGTTTAGAACAGGTAGGGAAGGGAAGGTCTCTCTGAGGAGCTCCTCCTACAGAGGCCTGGTGGGGAGTGGGGAAGGAGGCTGTGGCTGCCTGGTGGGGAGCACCCTATGGGGAGGCGCGTCCTAGGAGGAGGAGTGTCCTAGAGGGAGGGCCCAGCACTTGCCAGGGCCCTCGGGTGGGTTGGGGAGGGCAAGAGCAGAGGGCATGGGCTGGGTGACGTGGGACCACACCCACAATGGATGGAGATGGACATCGGTGGCTGTGCCTGTCCCTGCCCGAGGTCGCCCAGCTGTGAGGGTCTCGCTGTCACGTCAGTGCTGAGAAGCAGAGGCCTCTTCAGCAGCGTCATGCATCGTGTTTGTTTTCTTTCATTTCAGACCCGTAAGCAGCACAGTGAGATCACCAACAGCAGCAACCGAGTCTTCGTGTACTGTGCCTTCCTGGACTTCAGGTACCCTCTGCACAGGGGACAGCAGGTGGGCACGAGGTGTCCAAGCCCAGGCTCGCCCCATGCCAGCCCAGGGGAGGATCCGGGTCACCCATTTCCACAGCTGACATGGTTGCGTCATGCGAAAATGCTGGAAATGCTGGAGACGTGGGCAGGACCTTGCGGCAGTGCTGGGTGGAGGCCTCCCCTCCAGACCATGCGAGGAGGGGCCTGCTGTTGCATGACGTGTCTGGACAAAGCCTCTGAATGCCCAGGGCGACTTTCAAGTCAGTGCAGCAGATGCTCGGGGGAGCTGGAGGATGCTGTCCATTGAGGCAGGCCCTATAGCCCTGGCTGTCCCCCTCGAGGGTCTTGGAGCAGCTGAGGAAGGGGGTTGGGGGAGTGGCTTCTGACTGGCCACGTTGGCATTTTCCTGTTTGAAACCTTGCTGACTCCATGGCAGCAGGCTGACCATCAGGCCTGCCTAAAACTGAGGCCTCAGCCTCTTCCACTTGGGCCCCAACCGAGACGTCCTTCCCAGCATCTCCCATGTCCACCCGTCACACCTGTCACGTGCAGTCTCCTCCCGCCCTCCCAGCCCCTGCCCCATCTTGCCTCCTCAGCTCACCTGCCCGATGTCTGGGAGATCTCCCACCATCACTCTGATCACAATTCTCTTCCAGACGTGACCCCACCGTGAGTGGCTCCCACAGTCAGAGCGGTGTTGAGAACTCAGCTCCCGGCAGGGCCGGGGAGTGGAGGGAGGCGTGGGGCTCCCGGATTCTCAGCTGCTGCTCAGCTGTGGCCCTTGGGGCTTGTTCCGTGTGGGATGCAGGTTGCAGGTCCTGTGTTGCCAGGTCATCAGTTTTCATGTCTGGATTTTGTTTTTGTTTTTGTTTTTTTGAGACAGGGTCTCACTCTGTCACCCAGGCTGGAGTGCGGTGGTGTGATCTTAGCTCACTATAGTCTCAAACTCCTGGGCTCAAGTAATCCTTCCGCCTCAGCCTCTCAAAGTGCTGAGACTACAGGTGTGAGCCACTGTGCCTGGCTGTGACTAGATTATTATATGAACTTTCCCAGTGTTTAAAACACTGCACAGGCAGCTGGAACACTTCTGGGACATCCAGTTCACACCCTGCCTAGTGGCCCATCACCCTACATGTTGTCAGGGCTCCCCATCACCCGGGCATCTTCCTGTGCCTGGACTCACTTCCCCAGCTCCCTCCTCCTGCTGCTTCAGGGCAGGATCCACACAGGCTGTGCTGCCTCTGCTGGTATGGTCCCTGTCAGAGAAAGCGTCTCTGCTCCCTGCACCCAGAGGGCCAGGAGATTGCAAGACGCTGAGCTGGGGATGCAGCAGTGGGTCGGCATAATCCCCCTTTATTTCTGTTCTGTGAACAGCGAGGAAAATGCAGCCCAGCTCCTGTCACCTCCAGCAAACACTGCTTACATTTTTGTTCCCTGGGATGCCTCATTCTGGCTATGGCTGTCGGCGTCTGGCTATGACCGTTGGCGTCATGCCTCTGCAATGTGGATGGATGCTCTGTCATTTCAGTGATTTTGCCCTGGTCAGGCTCAGCAGGTTGCAGCTCTTTTTCCTTTATTTGTAAATTGCGAAAATTTGGAAGCACATGCTCCTAGAAATAGTTATCCCAATTCCGGGGCACTGTTTGGAGAAAAAAATTATGACTCCAAAACGGGATGGGGTTTGGTAAGAACTAAATTGGCATGTTGCTTCTTATTTTTGAAGGAATTTTAAGAACAGAGAAAAGTACGGAGAATAATATAACAAATGCAGGTACCCATTGCCCCAAATTTATGGTTATTAGCATGTTTATATTTTTGTATTTTTAAGAATGAAACAACTAAAACATCGCAGATGAAGTTAACGAACCCTCCACCTCCTTCTGTTCTTTTTCCTCAATTCCCAGAGGCAGCTACCATCATGAATATAGTATCTGTATCCTTCCTGTCCATTGTGTAATTATTACTTATTATTATATAATTGATATTCAGAAAAATCCACACTTGCAGATAATTGTACAGTTCTGTGAGTTTTGACAAACGAATACAGTTGTGCAACCACTGTAATCAGGATTAGAACAATCCATCACCCTCAAAGATGCCCCCGTGTCTGTTTGCAGTCATCCCTTCCTCTCACATCCACCTCCTGCAAGCACTGATTTGTCTTCTGCTCCTATATAGTTTTGCTTCTGCCAGAGTGTGCATAAATGGAATCATGGCACAGGCAGCCTTTTGGAGTCTAGCCTCTTTAATTTTGCATAATGTGTTGAGCGTCACCACACGTGTGTTGTTGGATGTATCAACATCTCATTTTCACATTTCACTGCTGAGGGGGTGTTCCATTACATGGATGTACCGTAGTTTATCTTCTTCCAAGTAGAGGAACATTTGAGTAGTTTTCAGAGTGGGATCATTATGATTAAAGCTGGAAGTTTTACCAGCTTTGCTTTCCTGGGATAAACGACACTTGGTCATGATGTATTATCTTTTTGTATACAGCTAAATCTAATTGGCTACAGTTGTTGAGAATTTTTGTGTCTACATGCATGTCGGATATTGGTCTGCAGTTTTCTTTTTTTTTTTGTAATGTCTTTATTTTTATATCAAGGTAATGATACCTTCATAAAAGTTACATTTTGGGATACACTTTGGAATAGTTTGTATAGAATTGATATTATTTCTTCCATTTTAGTAGAATTCACCATGAAGTCATCTGAGCCTTCGTTTTCAATGTTGGCATGTTTTCAACTACACATTCAGTTTCTTTTGTGGATGCAGGACTATGTAGATCATCTACTTCTTTTTAAATAAGTTCTAGCAATTTATGGTTTTTTGAAATATTAATCAATTTCATCAAAGTTGTTTAATTTATAGGCACAGAGTTTTTTGTGGTATTCCATTGTTAGCCTTTTTCATGCCTGAACGGTCTGTGGTGATGTTCCCATGTCACTTTTTTATCTATAATCTGTGTCTTTTTTTTTCTGAGTCACTCTTACTATATATAGGTTTCTTAATTTTATTGATATTTTTCCAAAGATATAACTTTTGGCTTCATTGATTTTTCTCTCTTGTGTTTCTGTTGTCAATTTCATTGACTTATCCTGTTTTTCTTTAATTTACTTCCTTCAGCTTTCTTTGAGTTTAATTTGCTCTTCATTTTAGAAGTTCTTAAAGTGTAGGTTTAGGTTATTGCTATGAAGTTTTATTATTTTCTAATATAAACATTTAATGCTATATTTTTTTCTGTAAGCACTGATTTAGCTGCATCCCACAAATTTTGATATGTTGTTTTTATCTTGATTAAATTTAAAATATTTTCTAATTTTCCTTGTGACTTCCTCATCAACCTATGTGTTATTTTGAAGTGTGTAGTTTAATTCCAAATAGTTGGGAATTTTCCAGAGAGCTTTCTGCTGTTGATTTGTAAATAGTTTTCTTATGATCAGAAAATATTCTTTGTATAATTTTAGTTCTTTTAAATTTGTTAAAAGTTTTTATGAGACCCCCATATATGTTCAGTCTTTGATGAAAGTCCCATGTGCACTTGAAAAAAAGTGTATTCTTAGTGGAGTGTTCTATAAAAGTCAATTACACCCAAGTTGATTGATAGTTATGATTAGGTCTTCTATATTCTTACTACTTTTCTGTCAACTTGTTCTGTCAATTAAAGAGAGGAGTGTGAATTCTCCAATTTTAGTGGTGGATTTATCTATGTCTACTCCTGGTTTTATTCTTTTTTTTATGTTTTTTGAGACAGAGTCTCGCTCTGTCACCCAGGCTGGAGTGCAGTGGCACAATCTTGGCTCACTGCAAGCTCCGCCTCCCAGGTTCACGCCATTCTCCTGCCTCAGCCTCCCGAGTAGCTGGGACTACAGGCGCCTGCCACCACGCCTGGCTAATTTTTTGTATTTTTAGTAGAGACAGGGTTTCACCGTGTTAGCCAGGATGGTCTTGATCTCCTCCTGACCTCGTGATCTGCCCGCCTCGGCCTCCCAAAGTGCTGGGATTACAGGCGTGAGCCACTGCACCTGGCCTAGTTTTATGAATTTTTCTTTAATGAATTTTGAAGTTCTGTTATTAGGTGCATGTATGTTTAGGTTTGTTACGTCTTCTTGGAAAATTAGCCGTTTTATCATTACATAATGTCTCTCTTTACCCTGGGAAATATGCGTTACTTTGAAGTCTACTTAGTTTAATTTAGATAAAACTACTCTAGCTTTGTTGATTAGTGTTTGAGTGCTGTATCTTTTCCCATCATTTAACTTTTATCTTATTTATATATTTATATTTAAATTGAGTTTCTTTTAGACTGCATGTAGCTGGGTCTTGTCTTTTCTTTAATCCAGTCCTGAAATTTCTGTTTTTAATTGACATGTTTAGACAGCTTATATTTCATGTAATCATTGATGTGGCTGGATTAAAACCTACCATTTTGCTAGATGTCTTCTAACTTTTCTATCTTTTTAAAATGTTATCTTTTTCTGACTTCATTTGGATTGTTGGATATCTTTTATGATGCTATTTTATCTCTACTATAAATGATTTCTAATTTATACATCCTTTTAAAAACTTTTTTGATAGTGGTTGACCTAAGCTTACAGTGTATATATGTTTAATTCATTCATGCCTGCCTTCAAATACTATGATATCATTCCAAATGTATTCTAAGACATTATAACAATAGGTTCACACTTCCTCCTGCCCGTTCTGTGTGCTGTTGTCGTACATTTCACCTTTACAGACACCATAAACACAATGCATTGCTAGTAATTTTTCCCCAGGACAATGAGTAATCTTCTAGAGCAGTTAAAATTAAGATAATAATAATTGCCTGTTTACCTTCACTTATTCCACTTCCAGCTATTCCATTTCTTTGTGTAGATTTTTGTCTAGTATCATACTCCTTTAACTCTTCTTGTAGTTCTGGTCCACTGGCAATAGATTCAGTTACCATTTGAAAAAGTATTCTCTTTTAGTCTTGAAAGATTTTCATTGGGCTTCCAATTCTGGACCGCTTTTTTTCTAGACTGATACTTTAAGAAATTATACAAGTAATATATCAATATATTATTTTGTTCAAAAGTAAAACATTATCGAAAAGCAAGTGTTCCCTTTGATCTTTACCTCTTATCCTGGTCTCCGCCCCTTCCCCAGTGATAACCACCGTGGGAGGGTTTTTTGTGGGTTTTTTCAATAATTTATACATAATTTATATTTATAATCGTAGGAAATATATGGTGTTGCTTAATTCAATGTTTCTTCCATCATTCCTCCACCTTTTGTTTCTGTGTTTTGCCTGTATGGACACACATGTTTTTTACCATATTTATGTATGTTACATTTTATTTATGCATGACTGAACATTTGTCTGTTTAGATGCAGACTTCCTGGGTCACAGGGCCATACATATCTTTAATGTTATTTGATACTGCTTCATCTGGCTTCCATAGCAGATTTATTTATGCACAAGCTGCAAGCCTGCCTCTTTGTTTTCGCTGAGTCCCCGGGAAGTAGATGTTCATTGATGCCACTTAAGGCTCTACTCCTCTGGCTAACTAGGTCATCGTCACACCTTTTCGGCTCCATCTGAGCAATGTGACTTTCATATTGTTTAGCTTACCCTTTGTGTAAGCAGAAGGGGCAGCTCATACCTATGGCTATGTTCACCTAATCCAATGCCTGTTAATGTTCAGGCCCCCCTTCAAATTGAAGTATGGTACTCATGCAGCCAATTGACAGACAAAGGCGCAATATATAACACAACAGCTGGTGTTTTCTAACTCCCTCCAAGGTCCTGGGAAAATTAGATCAAAAGGGGTGGGGAGGTAGAGGAGGAGGACGTGACCCCGTCTTTAAGTCCTATCAATTCTGAAGTTATTAATGGGGTTTTGCTCCTCTCAATTGGTACGTTTGAGTGGCTCTCGCTTTGTCCTCTGCTCTCTGCTAAATGCTGTCTCCCTCCCATAGAAGAGCAGATCATTAATCATGAAAATCACCACTGAGCTGCTGTCCGAGTCTCCGTCCTCAAACTCAGAGCCACTCCTGGGTCATGTCTGAAAGACCATCCCAGCCCCTCCCTCGGGCTCCGCATTGCCCAGGGCTAACGCAGGGTTACCATTGCCCGAGGCTGCTGGTGCGTGCTCCATCTGGTAGACTTGGCCAGAGAGGTGCAAGCTGGGGTCTTCATCGGTCATGCCATCGGACAGCCACAGTTCTCATCTGCCACATCCATGCTGACACCACAGTTGAAAGTGAATACAAAGCAAATACAAACTAGAGCCTTTTAATTTATTCGCCTTTATCAATGCTTTCCCCCAAGGGCCATTGCCTTTGGCTGAAGTAAGGATTTGTCTTTACTGATAACTTGAGGTTCCAACTTCAGGGAAGAACCATTTACATCTTTTTTTTTTTTAATTTGAAAATATAGAAGATGGGGTACAGTGGATCACGCCTGTAATCCTAGTACTTTGGGAGGCTGAGGCAGGAAGGTTGTTTTAGCCCAGGAGTTTGAGACCAGCCAGAGCAACATAGCAAGACTATATCTTTACAAAAATAAAAAGAAAAATATTAATTGGGCACAGTGGCATGCACCTGTAGTTCCAGCTACTTGGGAGGCTGAGGTGGGAGGATCGCGTGAGTGCAGGAGGTCAAGACTGCAGTGAGCTATGATCGCACCACTGTACTCCAGCCTGGGAAACAGATTGAGACCCTGTCTCAAAGCAAACAAACAAACAAAAAAGAAAATATAGAGAAATGTAGAGAAGAAAATGATATTCACCAATATTCACACCAACAGGATTAACCACAGTTAATTGAGAGCACGTTTGCTTCCAGTCATTTTTGTCTAGGTTTATATTTTACAAAGTTATGCAAGTAATAGATCCACACATTATTCACGTAAAAAGTAAAACATTATAAAAAAGCAAGGGTCTCCTTAGACCTTTATGTCTCATCCTGATCTCGCCAGTCTGTCTCTGGCGGTAACACTGTGGGGAGTTTCTGTGTGAGCGTTTTCTCTGTAGTCTCTGTGTCGGTCATAGCTGTGTTCGTGGGAAGTGTGTGGTGCTGTTGGCTCCACGGGCCTTGCGTCGTCGTTAGTCACTGTACGTTGTGTTTTGGTGTTTCATCCTTATCAGTACACATTGGTCAAGGATGTTCTTTATAACCGATGCAAGGTCTTTTATCATATTTCTGTCTTCCACACTGCACTCACCCATTTCCCCCGATGGGCGTTTAAGTTACTGTCACTCATGATTCAGTGACTGGGCTTGAATATGGTCCCTGGTGTGTGCTGCTGCCTGTTCTCTAGGCGCAGGGCTGTGGGCCGTGTGCATTTCATTTTGTGCTAGGCCTTGTCCAGGTGCTTTTCAGGGTGATTGTGCCGAAGCAGCTCCCCCTTCCCTGTCCCAGAGGGAGGGCCTTGCTTCCTGTGGCCTGACCAGCAGCAGACGCTCTCCAGCTCTCGCCAGGCTGATGGCCAGAATCTCTCCTCCCAACCCCCACACCACGGTCTGGGTGTGCATTCCTGGCGTGGCAGGCGTGGGCACCACCATGAGTTCACGGGGCCGTGTGTCATGGGGTGTGCTGCTCTCAGTCCCCTGCCTGCCAAGGGTGTGGCACTACCTCCTCTGATCCTTTCTCCTGTGTCCTCAGCTCCGGAGAAGGGGTCTGGTCGAACCAGGGCTGTGCGCTCACGAGAGGAAACCTCACCTACTCCATCTGCCGCTGCACTCACCTCACCAACTTTGCCATCCTCATGCAGGTGGTCCCACTGGAGGTAAGAGCCAGGCCTCAGGGGTCCCGGGACCTGGGGGATGTGCCATGAGGCTGCAGGTGGGGGTGGGGGCATGCTTTGCCCGCCAGTGCCCATGGGCCCTGGGCACATTATTCCATGGGGCCCGTGTTTACAAACGGAATCCATTCTCTTGGCTTCTGTAGTCCAGGGCCCTGCGTGTATTGGGTGCCAGCAAATATCTGAGAAGCCCATGATTGTGTAAGCCGAGTCCAGTGTG
The DNA here is from genome assembly GCF_028885625.2 of Pongo pygmaeus. Lineage (NCBI taxonomy): Eukaryota > Metazoa > Chordata > Mammalia > Primates > Hominidae > Pongo > Pongo pygmaeus. The sequence continues at coordinate 129,951,182 of NC_072383.2, forward strand.
GTGTGCTTCCCACAGCAACGCCCAGACTGCACCTGGGGGGAGTCCAAGGAGGGACCCCTCGTCCTTGCATCCATTCCCTCTGGCAGATTCTCACTGGGCGCCTACTGTGAGCCGGTAGCTGGGGGCTCCGCTGTAAACAAGAAAAACAACACAATCCTGCTCTTGAGGAGTTTGTGTTCTAGTGGGAAAGACAGATAATAAACAAACCAGCAGATAAATTAGTCACTTTGAATCAGTGGAGGAAGAAAGTGGAAGAGAAAGCCCAGTAGAAGATGACTGCAGGGAACGGGGCTGTGTTCACGGAGCGGTGAGGAGAGGCATCTCCAGGACGTGGTGTCTGAATGGCCAGAGGAAGCTGATGTCTTGAAGGCCTGGGGAGAGAATGTTCTAGGCCAGGAAACAGCAAGTGCACAGGACAAGGGGCAGGAAGGGGCTTGGCATGGTTGTGGATGGAGCACTCTGAGCTCCAAGGCCCTGGGGAGGTGGGAGGCAGGGAGGAGCAGGCTCAGCTCCAGCATCCAGGCCTCAGGGAGGAGCATGAGTTTCATTCTAGATGCATAGGAAGGCTTTGGAGAGCTGTGCCCGGGAGCAGCTTTGTCTAAGCTACCCTGGGTCTGGGGTGGGGCGAGTAGACTCGCATGTAGGTGGAAACCAGGAGTGGAAGGAGGTGTTGCTGCTGACACTACGTACTGCACACCCACACTCACGTCTGTCGGTTGGGCTCACAGAAGGGCTGGTTTGGACAGCATAGATGTGGCTGCTCCGAGCCCGGCTGGGTTTGGCAGATGTGTTGGGAACTGGCGATCTGTTGGATGCTGGGCTGTAACCTGTGGCTGGCATTGGGCATCTTGGGGGCTGAGAGAGGGCCAGGCTGGAGGGTAAGTCAGACAGGGAAGCAGTGACGCCTCCAGCGTCTCCCGGACAGATTTGTCACGAGGCTCATCTTCTGTGCGGGGCCCTGGTCTTTTAGAGCCTCATGTGCTCATCTTGGCCACTCACTTCTGGAGGCTCGTCCCCAGTCTAGGGCTCTTCAGGGTGGTTTTGGGAAGAGTCAGGATGTCTCTGATCACAGCAGCTCCCGGGAAGGGGCACCAAGCTCAGGTGGTTCCCAGCAGGCACTTTGTCGCCAGGGCTTGAACACCCGTCCCTGCCTGGGTCACTGCCTGCCTCTGTGGTCATGTTTATCAAGGCCGTGGACAGGCGGAATCTACCTGAATCCACCAGCATCCGCAGCGTCTGCACTGGGCCAGAGGGTGATGCTGCCCCGCATGTCCCGAGTGGTTTTGTGTGGGTTTTGGGGGGGTTGAATGGGTTGGGCTTCCACTGTCCTGTTGACCAGGAGACAGAACTCTTCAAGGTGTAACGGAGGCAGAATCCCGGCTTCGCCTTCTCCCATCCTGGGAGACTTTTCCTATTCCAGAAAGAGGGCCCAGGAATGCAGCCTCCCAGGGTTGCTGTGGGAAGGACACAAGTTCACTGCGACACAGTCATAGGTCCAGTGCTCAGCCCAGGCACCCCTCACTCCCCAACAGAAACCACCAGCAAACCTGAGCCATGGGGTTCTGTGTGCAGAGGCCTGGTGGACCGCAGTTACTCTCAGATCAATGGAGACAGGGCCCTGGTGTTTGGAAGTGACTTGTAATGCTGCTGGGGCAGATGGAGATAACCTCATCTTTAAATTCCATGGAAAACAAAATGGCAGATGCTCCTGAGCTGCAGCCCCTCACAGGGCAAAAGAGACATGTGACACCAGCAGCCAACATGATCCCGGCCTCACTGGCCGACGGGCTGCTGCTCACATGAGCGCATATGAGCCTCACTCTGCAGAAGACGCCGGAGGGAAACAGCTATTCCTGTTTCCAAAGAGAAGGCCCTTTCTTTTCACAAAATGCATGCTTGATGTCACACTGTGAATTACTTATGGAGACTGCAGAGAGATGTCCAAGCCATATTTTATTTTTATTAAATTAAATAAATTAATTTTTAGAGACAGGGTCTCACCCTGTTGCCCAGTCTGGAGTGCAGTGGTTCGATCATGGCTCCCTACAGCCTTGAACTCCTGGGCTCAGGCTGTCCTCCCAGCTCAGCCTCCCAGGTAGCTGGGACTATAGGCACATGCCACAACGCCTGGCTAATTTTAAATTTTTTCGTAGCAATGGGTTCTCACCATGTTCCTCAGGCTGGTCTTGAACTCCTGCCTTCAAGCAATCCTCCCACCTTAGCCTACGAAGTGCTGGGATTACAGGTGTGAGCCACTGCACGAGCTTTTTTGTGTGCATGTATTAATTTTCTGTAGAGATGGGGCTTCACTTTGTGGCCCAAGCTCTGAGACATATCTGAAGTGGATAGGAGGGGGCACCACTCACCCTCGGGTCCCTCATGCACAGACGCACACCTAGCATCCTAGACCTATGTGCTTTGGAGCCTGGACCCAGGAGCCCTTGGCGCTGCATGAGATGAAGTGTCAGGTGACAGGGGACCGGCAGCCTCCTCAGTAGCTTCCACGCTGTCGGGGTCCCCCAAGAAGGGCCGGCCGTGCAGCAGGTGGAACCACCAAGCCCTTGCGTGCCGGGGCTTTCTGGCTCAGGGCCGTGGGGTTTGAGAGGTTCTGAAGGGGCGGCTCTGTCGTGAGGCTGGTGGGACCCAAGCCCACCCACTGCCTGCACCCTTCACTGGTAAATGTTGTGCAGGCAGGTGTGACCCGCCAGACAATCCTGAGGGGATGTTCTTTAAGGAGTGGTACCCCGAGAACAGCTGCCCAGCCAGTGACTGCCCCTTCCCAGTCCCCACGCCCCCCCATGCCTCCCCAGGGGCCCCTCTTCTCCTGGCCTGCAGACCCCGGGGCCTCCATGTGGAGGTGGGCCGTTCGCGACTGGGGAGAGCCATGACCTGGATCATTGGCGGCAATTTAAAGAAAATTAAACAGAATAAATGAAACCCACACCAGAGTGTGGTGAACGTAGAAACAGTTCCTGGGTTTAAATTTCTTGCCATGGACCAGGCCTCAGTCTGAGGAGCACCGTCCTCCGTGGACGGCCGTGATGCCTTCTGTCTCCTCCCACGGGCTCTGTTTCTCCTATCCCCTCCTGCCAGGGCCCGGCCCACAGGGCTCCCTTCAGGCTTCCCTCGTGGTGTCGTAGGGAGCAGCCCAGGGGAGAAGGCGCAGAGCTGCCCCCACGGAGAGCACCTGTTCATTCCTGGAGATGGGCGGTCTGCACGGTGCTGTGGCTGCTCGTCTTACCAGCAGAGAAACTGAGCCCCAGAGAGAGGGGGGCACTTGCTGGTGGTCCCCCGTTGTTCACCAGCATGTTATTGAATTACTGGTAGAGCCTGGGCTGTTGAGGTAGCACCCGGGCCATGGGGACCTGGCAGTGAGGATGCTGTGGCGCTCACAGAGACACAGCAAGTCAGTGCACACCACGTCCTGCCCCGTAAGGGCCATGCGGGAGGTCACGTAGGACGACTTGGGGATAATTAGGTGCTAAAACACAGTGCTGGTGATGCCGGTGCTCTTTTAAAGACGGAAGCCCAGGAGGGCCTGCCTGAGAAGGTGGCGGTGGATTCTACATCTCAGGGTGGAGAGGATGGAGCCTCCTGGCCCTGAGCAAGGACAGTCCAGGCAGAGGACAGGGCGGGGATGGAGGCCAAGGAGGGGGCAGCCAGGGGTGGTCCTCAGGGAGACGCCAGGGCTGAGGCAGGGGCTCCAGGCCCAGGGGTCGTGAGGGGCAGGAGGCAGGGAGCAGGAGAGGTGGCAGAGGCTGCTGCGGTGACTCAAGAACCGGCACCCTGCTGGTGTGGCGGGGGTGGAGGGGCAGGAGTGCCACTGCAGATGACCAGGGTTGCCCCATCTTTGACTAAGAAAGCCGGCGATCTGTTTCTCCCATGAAATCTGACTGTTAGAGGTGTCGTGTTATTACCTCTGAGCCATATGTGAGAGGTTATCTGTGTGCTGACCAGCCACCCGGGGTCTTGTGAAGATGCAGACCCCACATTCAGTGGGTCTGGGGTGGGGCCTGGCATCCTCGTTTCCGACAAGGCCCGGGTGGAATGAGGCCCCACCGGTCCCAGACCACCCTCTGAACAGACCCAGGCACAGGTGCCCAGTCTGCAAACATCAGCTCGCATTTCTGTTCATGTCCTGGGAGATGGCTGCAGCAATTGTTACCAAATCTGAGGACAGATAGTCTGGCCCCAGATACGTGCTCATTGGCATGTGAAAAACTTCCCTTGTCCCGGGAGCTGAAGGGGGAACTGGAGAGACAGGTCTTCAGCCTGGAAGTGAGTGAAGAGAGAACCTGGAAGATTCAGAGACCGAAGAAACAGACCATGGCTTAAAAAGGAGCCCAAACCAAGGGCCAGTGGGCGGGGCTTCTGGACACAGGCATTGCCTTCAGGGAACGGGGAACATCTTCCTTCATGCACAGCTCTGCAGAGTGGGCACTGGCCCCACTGGCTGCCGGGAGCCATTTATTGAATGCTAGCTGGTGATTGCGGCCTTCACACAGCCGACCACCTGGGAGTAAGGGGAAAACAGTAACAGGCACCATTTCAGATGCCCCCTGCCTGTAGATGCTCCTAACTGTTGGATACTCGCTGCAAGTGCTCCCTGCCGGTGGGTGCTCACTGCCTGGTAGTGCTCCTGGCCAGTGAGTGCTCCCTACTTGATGAGTGCTCCCTACCTGATGGGTGCTGCCTGCCAGTGTGTGCTCCCTGCCTGTGGGTGCTCCCTACCTGATGGGTGCTGCCTGCCAGTGTGTGCTCCCTGCCTGTAGGTGCTCCCAGCCAGTGAGTGCTCCCTACCTGAGTGTTCCCTGCCTGTGGATGCTCCCGGCCAGTGAGTGCTCCCTGCCTGGAAGGTGCTCCCTGCCTATGGGGGCTCCCTGCCTGTGGGTGCTCCCTGCCTCACTGGGGCTTGCATTCAGGCCTGCCCTCTCCTTCAGTCCACACCACACGAATGAGGTGCTGTCATGTGGCCATCACAGACAAGAGTCATAGGTGATTCCCTGAGGTCACATCAGGGGGCAGAGCCCAGCCTTGAGCCAAATCTCGAATGTTGGGGCTGTGTCCATGCTCTGGAGCACCAGATGCCTGGGAGCAGAGCCTCCTCCTCTGGATCCTCTATAGGCTGAGAACTAAAGCCCAGTGTGGCTTCCTTCTTGGCATGGCTAGAGAGAGGGGGAGTTACACTTTCAGCCGAAAACTGTGTTTGTGCGTGTTGTGTGTTTGTGGTAGAGGAAGGAAGGGAAGGGCCTGGTCCAGCGAGTAAAAAACCTGGAACAGAGACGACTTATGGGTCTCAATCCGTCACCGTTCCCTCTCGGTGACACTGGATTTCGACAGTCTGTGGGTGTCTTCATGGGAGCAAATCACATCTATTCATTGCCAGAAAAGGTTGATTTGAAAATGGTTTGAAATTATCCATGCTAAAAATGAACACTCTCGTCAACGTTAAAAAAAGTTAAGGCTGATATCATAAGTAGAAACCAAATTTGCAGCACACTTAGAGAATTAATAAAAATAGCACCAGTGACCTTATTTCTGGGACCTGGAGGCATGTCTTTCACAGGGCCCTGGGCTTGCACTGCTGGTCTTTGGGTTCCTGGTGCAGGCTGTCTGCTCAGGAGCTCACGTCCTCATCGTGTCCCTTCTCTCTCCGAGGTTTTCCCCTGGCTTTTCTCTATACCCGGCCTCCTCCTTGGTGGTGGTTTCAGGAAGCCCTCTTCCTCCTAAGTGGGCAGTGCCCTTTTTGTGGAAAGCCCATCAGACAACAGGGTTCACCTGAGTGAACTGGACCTAGCTGGGGTGGGCTCCAGGGCTGCTGTCCAGGGGAGGGAGACCCCAAAACGACACTCTGTCTTTGCATGCTGCTGTCAATGTGGTGATTAGGGCCCAGGCCCTGAGGGGCCATGTCAAGGCATCTGCTGATGGACGCTGAGATGGCTTCCAGCGTCTGGCAACTTCCAGTGGTTCCGGAGTGCATGACCCTGCACATGCTTCTTTAGAATAAATTCCTGGCAGGTGAGTCTTTGGGCAAAGGGCACAGGCATTTTGATTTTGAAAGACATTGCCGCATTGCACTCTGGGAACCGTGTACCAATTTATTCCTCCTCCAGCCGTGGGCAAGAATGGATAGCTTTGCTTTACATGTGAGTCACAGAAACATGGCGTCATCTCTGGGTGCTTCTAACTTCTCCTACTGAGTGCAGTTCAAGCAGGGGAACGAACCCCTGGGCTGTCCAGCAGATTTGCATCCAGACCCACCCTTCACCACCCCAACTGCTCCATTCCCCAGGCGTGCTTTCTGCACCTTTGAAATTAGCAACCCCAGATCCAGTAAGAACCCAGAGAAGGCAAGTTTTTCTTTTAATTGGATAAAATTATCCTAGAAAAGTAGGCCATTGGAACAGATAGAGAATTCATCCAGAACAGACCCTGTAACTTCTCAGTACACCCATGAGAATCTATGTCAGAGAATTAAAAGAATCAGCAAGTAAGATGACATAAAAAATTATAAAATCAGAATATTTATATTATTTATAGTAGAAATAACGGAAGCATAAATAAACATAACACTAATGATTGCAAAAATTCTAATACATCCACGCTAAGGGAGATTATTCATCTCTATACTAAAAGAGGAATGATGAAGTCAGGAAACGCGGTGTAACTGTGAAAGAATGGGGTTGTCACCATGCCAGTGCATTTGCAGGGATTTCCAAGGTAACATTGTATGAAAAGGACAAGACGTAGACTAGGATGATACATATCCCATTTTTGTAAAGCCACGCCAAAATCCAAAACACACCCCTATGCGTGAGTGTGTTTCTGTATATGTGTTTAAATATGCAACATTATATCTTGGTATGTGATTATCAGAAAGGCACGGGCCGTGCATTCAAGGTTGTTAGTGGGCGGAGGCAGGAGGGAGCCACACAGGTGAGGCAGTGGCAGGAGCTGGGGAGAGAAAGGACTGTAAACACCAGCCTGTGGGCTCTGACCCAGGTGTGTATTTGTGTGGAATTGTGTGATATGATCCAGTGAATAAAGTCAGCCAGCTGGAAGAGGTGTTTCTGAGGCCTGCTACCCAGGGGTGGTGTTTCACGTTCACTGCGCCTTCCGGATGCCCAGGCGCTGAGACATGCCCATGCCCGTGTTTGCTGTGTGAATGAGGGTACGGAGGAGCGAGTCTGTTCCACAAGGGCAGAGGAACTTAGGGAAAGAGATGTGTTCTCCTTGGAGGCCAGAATGCCACATGCGTGCTGGTTTAGTCGGTGGATCCCAGTCATGCCGGCACAACTGGTCTGTACTGCCGCAGGTAGGTGGAAGCTCAACTTTCTGTCCTCCCTAAGGACTGGCTGGCAGGGTACGAGGGAGCGAGGACCTGAGGTTAACACAGGGGTGGATGCAGGTGTGGGCTGGCTCAGCCAGGGACCACCCAGCATTTCTTGCTGAAGCCACACACCCAGTGAAGGTGCTGGGCATGGGGACTGGTGCCGTGGAAGACATTTGGGCCTGGCCTTAGGGAAAATTCAGCTGCACCTACTCCTGGCACTTATGTTCCCAGCTCACGGTGTGCAGGCCAGGGAGAGGGTCTGGTTGTCTAAGGGGGGAGAGCCCTCGATATTGATAGACAGTCCTGCCAAGGCTGCACCCATCGAGGAAGGGCAGTGGTCGAGGAGTGTGTGGGAGGCTGGGAGGAGTCCCAGGGCCTGCCACGGTGCGCTCTTTCTTCCTGCAGGTGGCCGCTGCCTCCCAGGCGGCCACTTCCCAGGCTTCAGGCGTGGGAAGTGTCCCAGGCATGGGCACCTGCCTTGGGGTGGCTCTGACCTGCGGGGTGCAGGAGCCCTGTGCCAGTACAGGAGCACCTGGGAATGCCAGTCCCCGAGCACCCCCTCCTGGGGCCTGGTGGTCACAGGGAAAAAGCACTTCAATGGGACGGTCATGAACCGTGGTCTGAAGGCTGACTCTGGCCAGTGACTGGGCTTCTTCTAGCCCACAGAGGCTTAATTTTTAAAAATTGGTTGTCAATATTCCAGAACACAGATATTTTATCTAAAATTTGGGATTTTTTTTTTTTTTTTTTAAATAAGAAGAGGAAGATGTGGCCACGCTGGGCTTCCCCCTCTGGCTGGAAACGATGCTGGAGGCGAGTGGCTGCCACCCCTGCACTCAGGGCGAGGTCCCCAGGGCCCCCCGGTCCCCGTGGCCTCCCCGTACCACAAGCAGCTGCCCCTCCTCATTATGTTCGCATCGCTCTTCTTTTAGGAGACAGTGAAATGCTTCCTGCTCTTGTCTGGGCGGGAAAGTGACATATCCACGGAGAAGGACTTGGGTTAGAACTGTGGGAGGGAGGATGCTCATTTTGGCAGCACAGTCCCACCTGGTGGTTATGTCTGCAGGCCCCCGCTGGCCTCCTGAGCTGATGCCCTGCCTCTCAGGAGACATTTGAGGCTGTGGTTTCTGAGTCAGAGGAGTCCGTGTCCTGAAACCAACTGCAGGCTTTTCTGGGCATTTCTAAATCTAGCTACGGGTGGGAAAGGAAGGGCACCATGGGGGCACACCACACCTTCCTGAGGCAGGAACGGCACTGCGGCCTCCGCCCAGACCCACGGTTCTAGGCCCCGCGCCCCGCGGTTACCCAGCCAGGTGCAGCCTTGAGCCCCTCAGACGGGCTGTGGCTCCAGGGAAGGGCACAGGGCGGGCAGTGGCAGGGGCCTGAATTACACGGTGTTGCTGGGAGCTGTGAGAACCACTCTGAGCTATATTTTGCAGTCCCGAGGGTGTGTCACAGGCGGGACTGTGCCAACAGCAGTGCCGGCAGCTGCAGCATGTACAGCTCAAGTCAGAAACAGGCTCCCTCCATGGGGTCTCTGTGTGAATGTTAGCCAGACCACCTCCCAATAACACCTCCTGCATGCAGCTGGGGTTAGTAGTGGCCCGTCTGCCTCCCAGCCAGCTGGACACACAGGTCCCTCCCAGTGATGTGCCGAGTGGCCTTGGGCAGGTGCCTGCTCTGAGTCTCAGTTTCCCTGCTGCGACATGGGTGGGACCCTTTCCTTGTGGAGCTGTGGTGGTGATCAGAGAAGGCAGAAGCAGGCACAGCTCAGGCCCAAGCACCCAGCCTCAACACCCAGCGCTGAGCACCCAGCCTCGGTAACAAGGAAGTTGGTTTGTTCAGCATCCCCCCACCACTTCCCAAGCAATGCCATGGTTCACCAGTATCTTCCGGCCGAGTGGGGAGGGCATGCATCCTCAGTACCATCCTCTTAGAGACCCAGAAAATTGTCACCATCCCTTCTGATTTCCCAGCCTGTGCAGTTCTTCCAGAAGGAGAGGGTGGTGGGCAAAGCCCGCTGGGTCCTTCTGCATGAGCTCCTTACCATTCCACCAGCAAGCCCTCCAGGTGCACGGGTGCGCGCTGTTCACACCCCGCCTCATGGGTGAGTTTTCCCGAGCCCTGTCCTGGGCTGCTGAGAGCTGGGCTGGGGATGGGAGCTGGGAGCTCGCCCAGGGGAGGCGCAGGGGCATGCATCCTTCCACCCCCTCCCGTCTCCCGCCCTACCCACCCCTCCCATGTCCCTCCAGTCTCCCTCGAGACACCCCCTCTAGGCCCCCAGGGCCCTCCCCTGTACCCTGTGGCCTGTGCCTCTCCGAGTGGAGAGCTGAGTGAGCCCTGGGAACAGGGCTGACACCTGCCATCCCCATCTCTCCCTTCAGTGCCCCCGACTCTCAGGCTGCTGGCCACCTGGGACATTGGGAAATGGGACTAAGAGGTGAAAACCTGCACTTTGGGGTGGAGTAGCAGCCAGGAGCTGCCAGGACTCAGCTTTGCTGTCAGCTCAGCCCCAGCCCTGCCTGGGCACCTCCCAGTCCTGGGGGCAGGGAGACGTAGGTTCAAGGTTCTGAGGGTTCCATCCCTGCCTCTCTTGACAAATTCAATTGTCCTTGCCTCCTCCAACCAGACCCAGGCTGCTCCTTTTAGAGGAGAAGCATATGTTGCTTCATTTATTCCCTAATTCTCCTGAAGAAGTGTCTGCTCTGGAGCTGTGCTGGGCTTGAGCCACTCTGCAGAGGGAGCTGCAGCAGCCTCTGGGGTGGTCCCGTCTCGGGGGATCTTCTTTCGGGGCTACCCCCAGAATTGGGGTCTTACTCTGTGGGGCTGAGGGTGGGCTGGGTGGCCAGGACTGGGAACATGGTCGGGGGCCAGACTGGACGCTCCCGGGGCAGATGGACGCATAGCCCGGCCGAGGGATCAAGTCACTTTGGCGGGGCAGCTGTGGGCTGCAAGGCTGTGGTCAGGGCTTGACGTCTGAAGCAGGCCGGGTTTCTAGTCCACACGTATTTTTTGTTATGAGTGTGTTGAATCTGGGAAATTAGAGTGGGGATGTGGGGGCCGTCTTTGAGAAGCTGCCGGCCCCCATGTTAGGAGTGGGGACAGGAGCTCGAGGGTTCTTTCTGGGACATACAGGAAGCTGGGGTGTCAGGAGATAGAGGGGTTCTGTAGGTTGAATTGTTTGTAAAGATGATACACACATGTGGGAAAATGCAAGAACACAGAAGGCAGAGTGTGGAAACTGATGGTCACAGCCACCATTCCTGCCTCCTGGCCCTTCCCAGAGCAGCGGCTTAGGGTCACGGCCACCGTTCCTGCCTCCCGGCCCTGCCCAGAGCAGCGGCCTAGACACGCGCTTGCTTTTCTGTCATTCCAGATGCAGTTGCTGAGCCTGGGGCCCCGCTTTGCTCTTTGTTCATTTTTTGTTTGTTTTTTAAATTTTCTGTACCTCAATGGATGCAAACCTTACTTTAAACAAAGGGTAGTGAAGTATAAAAACTGCTCCCTGTACTTTTATTTACTATTTATTTGTTTTAGAGACAAGGTTGCATGCTATGATCCTGGCTGGAGTCAGTGGCGCCACCTCGGCTCACTGCAGCCTTGACCTCCTGGGCTCCAGAGATCCTCCTACCTCAGCCTCCCAAGCAGCTGGGACTAGAGGTGTGCACCACCATGCCTGGCAAGATGGCACACTTTAAAAAATGTATCCACGTATCTTGGAGATTGCTCCTTCTCGGGGTACACAGAGCCACATCTCCCGTGTTAACCACTGCGTAGCTCTCCCGAGGGTGGACACTGAAGTCATGGCGGTCTTTGGCCGCAGCAAATGACCAGCATCCTGTGCACACATCCCGCCTCCATCTGTGAGGATGGGTTCCCGTGAGGCACTGCCGGTCCAGGTTTACATCCCGCCTCCATCTGTGAGGATGGGTTCTCGTGGGGCCCTGCTGGTCCAGGTTTACATCCCGCCTCCATCTGTGAGGATGGGTTCCCGTGGGGCACTGCTGGTCCAGGTTTACATCCCGCCTCCATCTGTGAGGATGGGTTCCCCGCCGGTCCAGGTTTACATCCCACCTCCATCTGTGAGGATGGGTTCCCGTGAGGCACTGCCGGTCCAGTTTTACATCCCACCTCCATCTGTGAGGATGGGTTCCCGTGGGGCACTGCTGGTCCACTTTTACATCCCGCCTCCATCTGTGAGGATGGGTTCCCGTGAGGCACTGCCGGTCCAGTTTTACATCCCGCCTCCATCTGTGAGGATGGGTTCCCGTGGGGCACTGCCGGTCCAGTTTTACATCCCGCCTCCATCTGTGAGGATGGGTTCCCGTGGGGCACTGCCGGTCCAGGTTTACATCCCGCCTCCATCTGTGAGGATGGGTTCCTGTGGGGCACTGCCGGTCCAGGTTTACATCCCGCCTCCATCTGTGAGGATGGGTTCCCGTGAGGCACTGCCGGTCCAGGTTTACATCCCGCCTCCATCTGTGAGGATGGGTTCCTGTGGGGCACTGCCGGTCCAGGTTTACATCGCCACAGCTGTTTAAAGTGGCCGTCATCTGGGGCACAGTGGGGACTGGGCCCTGAGTTCCCAGTCATGTTGGGTCCTGGGTTCTGCTCTGAGGTCCACCTGCCTCCTGCTGCCCGGCTCTGCCTCCCAGGGCTGACCGCTGTGCTGAGTCCCAGGTCTGTCACTTGAGGCAGGTGATGGGAGGGGGGGAGGCCCAGCAACTCTGTCATTTGGGGCAGGCGATGGGAGGGGAGGCCCAGCAGCTCTTCTCTCGCTGCTACAGGTGGCTTTTTGGGCAGCAGCCGCACCTCTGCTGTGGCTGCAGCCCTGCTGGACGGTCTATGGATCTGGCTTCCACTGGGGGATTTGTGGTGTGGCTCATTCCTGGGCCACCTCACTACCCCTGTGAGGTCCCCCTTTCTCTCCCCTCCTGAGGGTTATTAATTCCCGGAGTCAAATGTTCCACTCTTTGAAAGGCTGGAGTGGTTTCTCTTTTCCCAGCTGGCCCCAGACTGATGCACAAGCTGTGCAGCCAGGGGAGGCAGCAGGAGCCCCCAGAGTTCCTGGTCTGGAAAACAAGGGGGCGATGGTCCCCTCAGCTGACACTTTCAACTAGGTCACAGTGGCCCGAGGCAGGCCAGTCCCAGCATCTATTCAAACACACAGCAGCCCAGCTGGGTCCTCGGGGAAGATCTCCTGCCCGTGGCCAGTCCTCTCCCATCCCGCAGCACCCCTCAAGCGGCCAAGCAACTCATTTCCACCTGTCCCCGGGCTGTTGGCTCATTTCCATCAGTGGACGTGAAATGTGCCAGCAACTGGACCCAGCCCAGGGGGAGGCTGGCTGCATGCTGCTGGCACGTGCTACGGCTGCCTATGGCCAGGGACGGCCACCAAACCAGGGATGCCTGGAGTCACACATCCGCCAGTGCCTGGTTGCTTGTGCTGTCCAGGAGCCGAGAGCAGGAGTGCAGCCCAGCTAGGGGCTGAGGGCTGCCCTGAGGGGAGACAGGCCCGGTGAGAGCCTGGATGCCAGCCGCTGAGAGACCAGAGACAGGGAGGAGCCAGCCTGGCCAGGACAGGGTGGGCGTCAAAGGTGAGGGAGCAGATGGTTGGTTCAAGGGCTGGTGTGGGGGTGGAGTGTGGACCTAGCCCGGGGTTCCTGCTCTTGTACTCGGGAACCCATCCTCTGCTCCCCCTGCTCTCTGCTCTACGCTTGGCTTCCTGCCAAGTCCAACCAAGGAGAGATGGTGCTGCTGGCGTGGGCGAAGGGACCAGCCTCCTGGCTGGGCTCCTGCTGGCATGGGCATCCCCCTGTGGCTCCAGCCCCTGCATGCAGACCCTTCCCTGCACCCCCGCGCCAGCCTCACCTGGGCAGGCTGGTCTGGTTCCAGCTTCTGCTGGTGGCCTGGCCTGGCTCTGCTGCTGTCCCCTCTCCTGCTGTCCTCCCGCGGTGGCCGCTGTCTGGGCTGCCTCACTGCCTTCTCTGCTTTTTCAGGGCTTCCCTCACCTTCATAACCAGCTCCCCATGTCCAATCCCGAGCGGGGAGGGTCTTGCTTTCCCATGATGAAGGGAGAGGGTGGATGGAGGCAGGTCAGAGGCATGGGCTGGGCTGGAGCCTGCGGAGCCTCAGAAGCCATGGTGGGGGAATGGGGGTTTGAGTCTGAGACTCAGGCGCCGTGGAGGGGGTGAGGCGCGAGGGAGGAGGCTCCAGTGTACAGTGGAGCCCAAGCCAGGAGGGACTTGGTAGAGGATGGGGCTGGTGCTGTGGGGAGACCAGGGAAGCCCACGAGGCTGAAGAGATCAAGGCGGAGGCTCTAGAAATCTGTCAGAAAGAGGATTGAGACAGATGGCCAGTGGTGAGAAGCCAGCAGGACTCGGAGGTGGGTGCTCCAAGGGAGAGGGAAGGGCCTGGGTCAGGGCCTTTCTCAGATCATGGCTGTGTGAGGGCCACCATCCCTCTGTCCCTCTGCAGTCACCTCCGCCACCGCCCCTGTGTGTTTCCATCACAGCCTCATCAACACGACACTGGCAGCCTTAGGTATTTATTCATGTTTACACATCCACGTCTTTGTTCATTACCCGCTTCCCCACTGCAATGAGACTTCCATGCCTGGCACACAGTAGGTGCTGAATACGTGCTTGCTGCTGAAGCAGGGGCCATCAAGGGTCAGCCCCAGCCCTGCCTCTCACCAGCTGTGTGGTGGTGGGCAATCACTTACAGCGGCTGCCTCAGCGTCCTCATCTGTAAAGGGAAACCACGCTGTCCACTCACAGGCTTGCTCTGAGGATTCGATGCCTTCAACCAGCAGGTGCCTCATTTCTGTCATTTCTAGCCACTCTTCTGTGATTCTCCATGATGTCTAGAGTTTGCCAGATCCTCTGTCGGGCCCCAGAGATTCAGAATTAAACAAGACAGTCGACCTGTCTTCATGGAACTTACCGTCAGAGCTCACATCACTCTGGTCTAGAAGGCTGTCTCCTGTCCTGTCTGTCAGGTTCCTGCCCAAGCACTGAGGCCTGTGTGAAGCCCTCTCCCTCCTAACGCCCACTCAGTATTTATCTCCCCCTCCCTCAGATCACCCTCCCTCCCTTCCAATTTCCTAAGGCTGTGTGCAGGTCGTGGTGGAGTTAACGTTTAACACAGGTTGCAGGGTTAAGTAATACAATGACAAATCCATGGCTGAATGTGTGTTACAACTAGAAAGTCCCTGTAGTAAAGAGAAGGCAGTGAGCCACTATCAGGATCACCTAGATTGTCACCTTCTGCCTCAGTCCACTCTGTGGGCTTGAAAGCTGTGTTGAAGCAGCGAGGTTTGCAGACCCTGATGTGTGCATGCCGTTTCTTCTTGATCCCTCCTGAAGTCGGCCTCATTATTCAGACCATTGTGTGGAAGAAGAATGTATGATGTTACGTGCAGAAGCCTTGGAGACTCCAGTTTATGGGGGATCTCAGGAGTTTTCAAAGGTCATTTTGATCATCTATCATTTTTACCTATGGGCTCACCTTATAACTCAAGCCCCATGTACAATGTGACCCTCCAATATATCTGGCCTTATGTTTCTTACAATCATTTCAAGGCTGCCTGGTCAGGCTATTAGCTCTGTTCAAGGGAAGAGCCATATGTCTTTCTTTTTAGTGTTCCCCATTGCGCCTGGCATGATGCTGGCTTTGGGTGAATTTGATAAAAGTACATGATAAAGAGACTTGATTGATGGTGGGGTTGGTTCATGGTGGGGTTGGTTGATGGTAAGGTTTGCTGGTGGTAAGGTTAGTTGAAGATAGGGTTGGTTGACAGTAGGTTGGTTGAGGGTAGGATTGCTGAAGGTAAAGTTAGTTGATGATGGGTTGGTTGACGATGGGTTTGATTGATAATCAGGTTGATAGGTTGGTTTATGATGCATTTGGTTAACGGGTTGGTTAATGGTTAGGTTAGTTGATAGTGGGTTGGTTGAAGATCAGTTTATGATGAGTTTGGTTGATGATGCGTCAGTTGATGGTAGAGTTGGTTGATAGTAGACTACTTGAAGGTAAGGTTGGTTGATGGTGGGTTTGGCTGATGGTGGAATTGGCTGGTAGATTGGTTGATGATGGGTTGGTTGATGGTAAGGTTGGTTCATAGTCGGTTTGGTTGATGGTCAGGTTGGTTGATGGTGGAGTTGGTTGATGATGGGTTTGTTGACGGTAAGGTCAGTTGATGGTGGAGTTGGTTGATGATGGGATGGTTGATGGTGAGGTCAGTTGATGGTGGAGTTGGTTGATGATGGGTTGGTTGATGGTAAGGTTGGTTCATGGTCGGTTTGGTTGATGGCTAGGTTGATTGATGGTAGAGTTGGTTGATTGGTTGGTGATGGGTTGGTTGATGGTGGAGTTGGTTGATGGTGGAGTTGGTTGATGGTGGAGTTGGTTTATAGTCAGATTAGCTGGTGGTGCATTATTTGAATGTAAGGTTGGTTGATGGTAGGCTTGGTTAATGGTAAGGTTGATTGATGATGGGTTGGTTGATGGTGGGTTGATTGATAATGGGTTGGTTGATGGCGTGGTTGGTTGGTGATAAGGTTGATTGATAATATGGTTGGAAGGCTTAAGGCATAAGTGGTAGGTGTGGGTCTGGGGCTAGGGCTAGACTCCCATTTGTCAGAAACTCCCAGTAGAATGGGTGGCCAAGAATCGAGATTAAGATTGTTTTAGAAAGTTGGCTGACCAACTGCAGCCCAATGTGCAGCGAACTCTCATGTCAGCCCACTGGAACCTCACTGCATTTGCAAATAGATGAGCTAAAGCTTTATTTTCTCAATTGAAAAGATATTAATCAGTGATGTAGATTTAGGAAATCTCTCTGTTGAATCAGTGGCAGAGTCAGATGGGTAGATGTGAGGGCTTTTTCTCCCCTGACGCCTTCAGCAAATACCTCTGGTTACCATTGTGCCCAGTAGTGCTCACTGCTATTCTTAGAGCTGCGAGATGAGGTAGGAAAAACTTCCCTAAGTGGACTGCATCCTCAGGGCTTCCCATGTCCCTGGGGGAGAGACAATGCCCCATGAAATGCAGCCATGGTGTCTGAGAGTGATGTGCATCCCTCTGGTGGGACATGAGATGACTTGGGTAGAGCATAGATGATCAGGGGTGGGGAGAAGCCAGGGCCTTGTGGGGTGGAGACCTGTGTGGGGTGCATCTCTTGGGGGGTTTCCCAGGGCAGTGGGCCAGGCAGGCTTTTGGACACCACTGCTTTCCTTCCTTTACTAGCAGTGTTTCCATTGATTTTTCTTTTCTTTTCTTTCTTTTTTTTTTTTTTTTTGAGACGGAGTCTGGCTCTGTCACCCAGGCTGGAGTGCAGTGGCATGATTTCGGCTCACTGCAACCTTCACCTCCCAGGTTCAAGTGATTCTCCTGCCTCAGCCTCCTGAGTAGCTGGGATTACAGGTGTGGGCCACCATGCCTGGCTAATTTTTATATTTTTAGTAGAGATGGGGTTTCAGCATGTTGGCCAGGCTGGTCTCAAACTCCTGACCTCAGGTGATCTGCCCGCCTCGGCCTCCCAAAGTGCTGGGATTACAGGCATGAGCCACTGTGCCTGGCCTCCATTGGTTTTTAACTGAATTCAGTTTGGTGACTGCTGAAGAGCTGGACGTTCGTTTCCAAGAACCATTCCCTCTGCTGAGGCCCAAAACTCTTGTAACTGACCCTTACTTCCATCTCTAGGCAGAGATCAGTGTGAGAGACAAGACTTCAGTTGTCTTAGGAGACAGCAAAGAAAGATTGCATATCCAGTATAATGTCAGTGTGTCCTGTATTTGGTTTTATTCTTAGTTTCTGAAAAATCTCACTTCCTCTAAAACAGCACTTCTTAAACCACACCTCTGTTGCTGTCATTGGGTCTCTTCCCTTCCTCCTCCAAAGAGTTTAAGAAATGCCAAGTTGAACATAGCTGAACAGGGGGGATTTATTTTACCTGCAGAATCCTCAGAACTCTTAAGTGGCTTTATATTCATCCAAAAAGTCTTTTAAGGGGTGCAGAGAATGGAGCTTTTCCCAAACTTATCTGAAACCAGAAACATCATTTCATGGACGATTTACTAATAATGTCATGCGGAAACTGGAGTGTCACACACTTAGCCTGGGGAATGTGGCCTAGAAATTGAGTTCCCTTCACCCACCGCGGCTATGCGATTAATGGGAGTAGCTCTTGGCCCATCCATCTGCAGGTGGAGACGTTTGTTTCCATTGCTGAGAATGCTGCGGTGGGAATGCACTGGCAGCACCCGCCTGTTGAGTTGAGGAACTTGTTTTGCCAAACATACTCGGCAGGTGACTGATGGGTGCCTACCCCTCCCACAAGTCCCCTTCTGCTGGCAGAAGACGCCTGTGACCTCAGCTCCCACCTGGTGGAGCAGAGATGGGCAGCACTGGGCAGCTTCGGCCCCCGGGAGGCCCCTGTTCGCCCACAGTGTCCCAGGTGCCCTGGGTGTTGCCAGGCAGGGATAGGGAGTGGGCTCTGGGCAGAATCAGTGTGAGTTCACCAAAGTCTCCACTTTGAGTTCCTGAAGCCCAGTGCAGGAGAGCCCCTGAGGGTCAGGGGAAGCTGAGATGGAGGCACACACCCAGGGACATCGTGGCACCTGCTGCAGGGAAGCCCACGGGCGTGGCTGTGATTCCCAGGGGGCAGAGGTCAACAGCCTGAAGGTCTTCTCAAATATGGGAGGCCAGGCCCAGGAGTTGGAGGAAAAAGGTTTATCCATGGGAGAAGGAATAGTGGGGCTCTCCCACCCCTAACTGGATGATTCTGCAATAACCAGAAACAAGCACAAGAAACCGCAGCCATTCTCCCGAGGGGACAGGGGGCCCCGTTTCTTCAAAGTTCCCTCTTATCCTCAGGGACACTGATGGGCTCCCCTGTGACTGCCCCTCCTCTCTCCCTGGGGCATCATGAACCTGGAAGGGGGATTCTTCCGTCTCCCTGGTCCTGGCCACGCAGTGCCCACCTTTCTCGTGATAGCCACGACGTCCGTGGAGAGGGAAGTCCAGCCCCTGGGAAATTGGAACTTGTGCACAGGTCCTTGCCTGCTGAGGCCTGAGCCGGCGTTCAGCACAGGTGGCTCTGCCCAGCCCTCAGCCTCTCTGCCTTGTCCCTGAGCCCGAGAGCACAAAAGGGCCCCTCCAGGGGACATGCTCCTGGTGTCATGGCAACAGCTGTTTCACTCCTGAAGGGGGCCAGGCCAAGGCCCTGCCTTCCGCAAGCACTGGATCTCAGAGAGGGCCTGCAGGGTGAAAATGAGCTCCTGCTAAAGTGGGAGGCACAGGCTGTGGGGTCCAGGCTGCCCCTACCCCAGCCCCACGCACCCAGGAATCTAGCACGTCTGTAGCCTCTCAGGCGTGAGCCCACTCTGCTGTGAATCACAGTTGAAGGCGGTGCTCGCTGAGTGTTCGGGCTTCCCATGACCCCCTGGCCCCAGGTTGCTCCCCGTGGTCCAGCGCACTGCCAG